>NC_043998.1:5615000-6215000 GCF_902150065.1 Myripristis murdjan
GGAGGCGAGTCACCCCTCCCACCCCACTCCCCCAGAGTGTGATTTTAATATGCTTGTTCAACGTCAGACCTTGTACAAGGGAGACGCATCCACTTTTCTCCTCTCCGTCTCTCTCCCCTCCGGCTGTCTCTCTCCCTGTATTACACTCTCACTCAATCATTCAGCCCCACTTCTCTCTCTCTCTCTTTCTCTCTTGCTCTCTCTCCCTCTTCCCCAACCCACCTCTCACTATGAATCTCACTCTCACTGTTTTGTCTCTGCACCTCCGCCTCATTATAGCTCCCCTCTTCCCCCCTCACCCTTTCCCTGTGCCTTCCTCCCTCCTCTTTTGTCCTCTCTCCTCTCTCCCCGGCAGTGTCAAACAGCCCAGCTCCTCCCCGGCGTCGCCCTGTGATCTCGCCAGGCTGGACGTTTGGCACCTTTGAGTGAGACAGTATGTCTGAGAATGGCGAGTGTGGGGCAGTGAGGCGGTGTGCCGTTCTGCCCTGTGCCCACCCTCCAAATGCTCCCATAATGCCCATCGCCACTCTGCTGCACCTGTTCCCTTACTCCTGTCTCAGTGAACAAGGCCAGAGCTGGACCATACAGCACACACTGAGAATCTATTAACATGCCAGTAGGGCATGTGTATGTGTGTCTTTGTGTGTGTGTGTGTGTGTGTGTGTGTGTGTGTGTCCTTGGGATTTAGAGTTTAGGTGGGTAGGCTATGTGGTGCTGCCTCACAGCTTGGGTCAAAGATAATAATAGCAATTGTTTTAACCTACTTAAACATACACTATGCAATTTCAGAAGCTATTAACACTCTGGAAACTAATGTGTGCTTTACAGAGACGTAATGATATAAACCAATACCAGTCATGTTACCGTTCTCAGATGTTTTCCCCTTCTCTCCAAAGTTTGCTGCCAAAATCCACACCTTATTCAAGCTACGTGCCTTCCTTCCCTATTTAAAACAACTTTAGAAGAAACTTTCTTCCCCTCCCATTCATGAAAATTTATAATGGCTGAATCCATGAAGCAACTGAGCGCAAAACACAAGGCACCGTCTCCTGTTACAATCAAATAAAGCAAAAAATGCTGAGAAAAAAAAAGAATCTTTAGGAGTGAGAACATCAGTCAAACTAGCAGGAACTCCAGGAGGGGGCCCAAAATACAAGGTTTTATGGGTATAAAGAGACATCTTACACGCAGCATTTACTCATGCTTGGAAAGCCTGGCATAAAAAATGAACTGTTGCTCATATTCAGTCAGTTCTCTACTTGGTATGAACCCAGAAGAGAACAGATAAGTCCATCGTGCTTTCTGGAGTAGGATTTATCCACGTGACTTCTGTTACAAGCCCCGGTTTAATTATAATTAATCACTGGGAAGTTTAAACCTAAACCAGCCAAATGCAAAAGTGCAACAAAAGCAAACTTTTCTTCTGCAAAGAAGACCAAATACAACAAACTATAGATGTAATGGTACCCACTTAGCACTGGAAAGTCTCATAAAGTCGGTTTCAGTAGCTATACTTCTTTTGTAACTGAGAGCTTTGTTGATGCCATTGAAAACAGCCTGATATGATAAACCCCAACCATCTGCTAAGACTTACTTGCAAATACTGTTTGCCTCACGCATCTTGCGACAGTGTTATTCTTCTATGCCTACATGGGTCAGCTTATATTGAATAAAATCCATGTTTTCAATGTGTCCTGTTACCATTTCTTTGCTGACTATTACCATTGATACACCAAATTAATGTTGTTTATTTTACCAATAACAGCTCATGTATCATCGTTGTCATTGCAAAATGAAGCCAGCCCTGGCAAACGTACGCACCAGAATGAATGAGTAAAATGTCTAAATCACATGTAAAAGACAAAATACACACTAAATTATGGCAATAATCATACCACATCATACCACTGAATTCACTTATTTTTTCATTTATAAAATCCAGTGACGGTATGTCTGATAGTAATGGAGCAAAAATGAGCAGAATTACAAACTTTTACAGATTTGCTGACTCTTGCAAAAAAGGTGGAAAATACAAATCTGACAATCTAAAGATACTAACACGTGGAGGCTTTCCAGCACAAAATTATTTATTTATCCCTCCTTCCCCTGCTGCTCTGTGTTTATGTATCTACACCACTGGCCAACAATGCTCATATTAAATGGTAATGTTTCATTACCTATAAGCTGAATGGCTGCTTTGCGCCCATTCTACACTGTTTAATTAAGCTGTTGCTGTATTTCATTTTCCAGGAGAGACAGGCCTTCAGTTTCGTACAGACTGTGTACTTTACATTGTACATAGAGCTCAGTGCTAGGCCCCGTGTCACTATTGCATATATCCAAAATATAAACACATGCATGCAAATGTACACACATACACATACACACAGCACAAAGCACTTAGCCAGCATGTCAGAACAGTGCGGAGCACAACCTCTAACAAATGCCATGCTGCGCTCTGCCATACCGTGCCGTGATTCATTCCTCCGCAGCAGTGTAGGCAGCCAGGCAGAATGCTGTGTATGAGTGTAAATGTGAGTGCCTGTGTGTGTGTGTGTGTGAGAGTGTGTGAGTAGGGGCGGCTGCCACTTTGGGGATTGATGGCAGGAGCAGGATAGAGACAATGAGCTGTGTTGCTGCATTTCTTTTCCCTCTCAGCTCTCTGTTTTCATGCTTTTCTGTTTTCCAGCTCTTCCTTTCTGTCGGCTTCACCTCTCTCCTGAATCATGGGCGCTACGGGGGACCTTCCATTTTTTCTAAGCCTTTTCTCTAACCTCCCCATTCCCGTCTCTGTTTCTCTCTGTGTCATTCATCCATCTTTGTATGCAGTAGCAAAGTCCATCACAGCCCCCCTGAGCAGAGAGAAAAAAACTCTCAGTGTTGACTTTGAATGAGAACTTTCCCAACAAAAGACATTAATCTCTTCATTATTAGTATAACCAATCCAATGCTTGGACTCCCTCCCTCTAAAATCTAAATCAAAGTCAGCTAAGCTGCAGCTCAGAAGCAAAGGACAGAGAGACAAATAGAGAGAGAGAGCAAGAAAGAGCGAGAAAGAGAGAGAGGCCTAGAGAGAAAGATAAGAACTGCTTGAGAAGTATTTTTCTTAATGCAATTAAAGCCCACCCTCCTTCACCCTCTTGCTTTACCACCTCAGTGAATCATGGCCACACACACATGCACACATATGTGCTTACACACAAAGGCAGAGAACCAGAGAGAAAGAAGGAGTTAGATGACTCACAACCATTATTGTGTTTCCCAGTGAAACAAAGCCCATAATTTGGTCTCAGCTGTTACAAAGCACAATAAGGAAAAGAGTGCAATGCTTACTCTCCCATGCACAGCAGACACGTCGGCAGGCTGGAGTGAAAGAGTGCTGCTGGGGGTAGACAGGATGCAGAGAGAGAGAGAGACAGAGAGACAGAGAACCACAGATGATTGTTAGAGCAAGTAGGAAAGACGGAGACAGAAATATATATATAAAAAAGAGAAGAGGGATAAACAAAAAAATGTGGAAAGCGATATCACTCGGAACACCCTCCCCCACTCCACCCCACCCCGACTCAGTGAGCTTCCGCCTCACGGTAAATTCATACATTAATGCCAGCCGGAGACCTTGACAGCTGGAGCAACTAGAATCATTCCACTGCCAATGGCCCTGACACGTACTTGGCTCTCACTCTTGTCTTGTTCCCCCGGCAAGACATCTAAAGGCTTGTGTGCTTCACAGAACATCACATCCTCTTTCAGTGTGTCTGTTCTGCTGTCACGCACTGACTAAAAGATGCAGACAGCAGGACAGAAAGACAGCCAGATGCATAAACATGCATGCGCGTACGTACGTATATACACAATTGAAAAAGGAAAAGCTATCAAAGTATCAAATATGTATAAAATGAAATATAATCGAACTGTAACATGTGGCATCAGTTCAATTTAACATAATTATCTTCAAGTGGAAATTTCTTTGGCATCAAAAATATACAAAAAAAATAAAAATATAACATTGGAAGAAGTACCAAAAGCACACAAATTCATCATGAAACATGACATAAACATAACATAATTAGTTTTAAAAAGAGGGTTTATCTCAGTTTTTTTTTTTTATCCTAAAGTAAATATATTTTCATGGAGATAAGATTCATAAAACAAATTATAATCCAAGCCTATGGAAGATGGAAATGCCCCAAACCACTGCATATTATACACAGACGGAGCTGCGAGAAAGCTGCACTCCCTTGGATGAAACACAATAATACAGTGAGATCCTAATGGCTTAAAACTGAGGCTTAATTCCTTGAATCTTCTGAGCTCCATAATGCAGAGAAACAAAGATACATGAGAGCCTGTTTATTAGAGAAAATATAACCAAGTGTTTAATTGGCTCTCAGTGCTAATATGACAATCTGTAACTGCTGATTAATTAATAGTGCATGCTGCGGCATGTTGGAGGAATCCAGAGACAAGATGATGTGTGTGGGAATAAAACGCACTGGCTTGGATCAGAAAGAATATCTGATAAACTTGAGCGATGCATGATGGGAGTGGAGGATGTACAGACAAGTCCATAATGTGTGTGTGACACCATCTACATATGCAACAGCCCGTGTGCCAGAGAAACAAATGTAGTCATGTGCTTCTGCATGGAATTTGCACTTGTTTGTGTATGTGAATGTCTGTGTGTGTGCGTGTGTGTGCGTGTGTGTATACATGTATACTTATTTGTTTGCTGAGGCGTTAGTCCATTACTTTAATGAAAGCCCTTCACTGTCCTTGGCAAAGGACACAAGTGCTCGGCCACTCAGGGCCACCCGCCTACTGTGCACTCTTTCACACAGGCACACACACATACACACACACTTTAACCCCTCAAGCTCTCTGCCCTTGGTTGCCCTGTGATGCTCAGCTCATCTGAGGCTGGAGGGCGGTCACCAATCAAAATGCAGTCGGGGGGGAGGAGGAAGGAGTTAAGGGCAAAGGAAATGTGGTGGAAGAAGGGCAGGGCATGATGGCTGAATGTCACATTGGCACAGTGATGAGACAGAAACTCATATCCATATGCACACAAAATGCACACATGAACTCTCTTTCTCTCTCACACACACACACACACACACACTCACACACACAAAAATAAACAGAGTCAGTGGTGTGCCAAAAAGTGATCACTGAGACACTGATGCATGTGGACACATATGAACAAACATACACACAAATACTGTACACTTGTTGGCATTTTGCCAAGACCAAAAGCAGACACACACACACATGCTAATGCACATACACGCATACACACGCATACAACAGTTTTTATAAGAGGCAAACATGCTCCAGCGGACACCACACACACATGCACACACATACAATACAATCCCGTTTGCTAACAGGAATGTGCAGCTGCCAACTGAGAGAGTGACGAAAGGAGAGAAAAAAAGGCGATATAAACGGTAACCAGAGGACCTCAGGGAGTTGGGGACACGCAACACTTATAGAGGATAAAAAAAGACAAACTACAGTACAATACAGCTGGCAGGACAAACTAATATAGAGCAGCAATTGAAGGGAAGAGAAATGAGGGAATGAGATGGAGGGAGAGATGAATGGAAGCAGGTTAGAGAGGTTTGCAGGTTGGGCTGTTCTCCCTGTTGAGAGGGACGGGTATATGGGCCATGCAAGACAGCCAATTATTAGACACAGACACAGAAACAAACACGGGTTTGTTAGGGCATCGAGCCCATATGTTCCAGTTCACTTCCCTCCACACAACTTGCACTGCCCGCATGCTTATCTTTAATTGAAGGAGCACCACTCACATCCATGCACTCTCACTTCAATAAAGAGGAAGGGTCTGCTCCTGTAAAGTAATCTCCTGCACATGCAACACCTCTGCATCTTTTATTGTGATGCTTGATAATAGCAGATGCAGACAAAGGTCCTGAGGAAGGTCTTTGCCTGAAACAGCAATCACAAGTAAAAGAAGGTGATGTATGTGTGCAGGAACCTTCTTTTTTTAATATAGGTCAGGGTGGGATTCCCTTTGCCATGAAGGATAACGAGGCGGTGTGTGCTATTGCGATTCCTCTCTATTCAGCTCTTCTCCTCCATTTCCAATCTGCACAGTTAGCAATATATTATAGTATCTACAATACTGCTACAGTGCAAGTCATAGGTCTGAGATCTGAAACAATGGAAGGAAAGCATTGCTTGTGGAGGAGTGTTATGCAAGATATTATATCCCTGTGCAGGCAAATGACAAAGAGAATGTGGAGACATATTCTCTTGACTCATCGATATTATCATATAGATTTCACACCAGGAAGCATGCATTCATTGTCTTGCTCCTTTATTGGCTTTCAGCACCATGGACAGCAGCCCACACAAACAGACACAACACTAAAGTCCTTTTTGACCTCTCTGCTTCCTCGGGAAACACAAGTGTGGTTGTTAAGAATTATTGCCACCTGCTGATATGTCATAAGGTAGATAAGACAAAAAATGTCTGTAAACTCTAACTTGCCACTGTCACCTGTCCTCCACAAGCAGAACTCTAGTCACTAAGAAAATGAAAATGAATAATCTGGTACTGGCCCTCAAGCCCATTGTGGTTTCACCGGTAAAACAGACCACCCAGGACTAAGTGCTTTAAATACAGAGCAGTTTGATCCTCTCTTACAAAGTCACAGGCTGATGCCTACATAAAGGCCACCCCCTCCTGCTCTGCAAAGCAAAATGATGCAAGAAATAGGGCTCAAACAGACAATGAGTGCTCCCTCTCAATTGTGGCTCCTGCTGCTCAGCAGCTTGCATGTGTCTCTCTCTGATGCTCGCTCTGTTTCAGATAGGTCGTCACAGGAAATCTATGGACTCTGACCTAGTCCACATGGATTATCTCGCAGATGAAATTCTTCAGTGCATCAATTTGATGTCAGTTTGTTAGCTGGGTCTAATTCCAGAACAAGGCAGGATTCTTTGTTCTGGGAGATGCAACGGTGCTGTCAAACTGTCTGACTGTGCTCTCTCTTCATATATTTATTTCATTTAAGAGCAGAAGAAGGAATAATACTACCGTGGCGGCAGAATTAAAAAGGAAAACAATTTCAAAAACATCAACAGCAAGATGTTTTCTTACAAAACACTGTCGGGGCATTCTGGGAGTATTTTTAGTTGCCCCCTGGGGGAATTTAGGCAGTCCAGCAGTGAGTGACAAGCAAGTGGGTAACCTGGTTTTTCCAAGACACAAAAAGAAGCACTTGAATCCCCAGTGTGGATAAAGACTCCAGGCCTTAAACTGACTCTTTCCCTCTTTCTCACACCAGCATATCTCTAGTGTCTCTCACTCTCCTTCTCTTACACTAGACACTTTCTAGTGTCTCTGTCTGTTTTCCTCTCTCTCTCTCTCTCTCTACTGTAAGTCTCTCTCTGGGCGTTTTAGACCCCCCCACCTCTCTCTCTCTCTCTCTCTCTCTCACACACACACACACACACACACACACACACACACACACTGCTCCGCTCTCTTTTCCTATTGCCTCGTGCAGATTACAGTACATTATGCCTCCGCGGTCGGCACAGTGCCTTGAGTGGGTAGAGAGAGTGAGCCGTCACATTACAGTGCAGTTACATCACATTCCCACAGTCTCCCAAGCAACCAGGTGTCCTATGACAACAAAAGCAACACAATGTGACCCTGATCTGTGATTCCCTAGGTTGTCACACAATGTCCAAGCTACAAAAGCAACGAAAAAAAAAAAAACGCATGTTGTGTCATCAAAAACCCACCAAATTAAGCTAAAGTGCGGTGCGGCCAGCAGGGTTGCTTTTGGACAATATAAGCAGCTCAGACAGGGCAGTGGGCGGTGTGAGTTTGTTGTTCCTGAGAGCAGCAAAAATAAGAGTTTGGAAAGAGGTGAAGCCCTCTCCTCTGAAGGAATAAGACAAAGTGACTCATCTGAAGCCAAAACTCCGGTGTAGAAGAGAGGCTACTGCATGCTGTCCACTGCTGCAGGTGGGCCGCCTGTGGCTTTTTCAGAGCTTGTGGAATTTCGGCGATCAGAGGTCACTGCTATAGCCTACAGATATTATGCCACTGTTATGTAAAAGAGTTGAGAAAAGACAAGTGGAGAGCGATAAGTAGCAGAGATAATGAAGCCAAATGGTGTGACTCGGGGTGTAAACTAAGAGAAGAGCGAGAATGATAACGGAAAATGTTGCTTCTCAAACGTCCGTATCCTTATTTCAGATTGACACCCATGAAAATTGCAGCAATTTTTAATCAGGTTTCCTGGGGTCATGGAACTTTCTTAATCCCAAGGGTTCACATAAACTTTTACTTCAGCCAGAAATTGAAATCCCGCAAAATTGGAGCTGTGAGTTCCAAACTGAACAGCATAGACATGACCGGTCTAGGAAGAGAGAGCAAAAGCAAGAAATAATAGAAATGGAGGGAAGGGAGAAGGGAGAGTGGGACTCAACAAGCTGTGTGTTTATGTGAGTGTGACTGTGTGTGTGTGTGTGTGTGTGTGTGTGTGTGTGTGTGTGTGTGTGTAAGCCTCCAGGGTTTTGGACCTCGTTATCTCCTGAAGGTAATGGAAGCAGATCCCTCGGGGCTTTGTTCCATGAAATTATCAAAGCCTTGAATTGACACAGACATGTCCTCTAGGTGTAACCGATCGCCCAGCATTTTGCACCGTGCCATAAACCTGATTATTGAAATCTGGCTCGTGCTGGCTGGACGACCCTTAAAGCTCCTGAGGGCTGACTGTCTCTCTCACTGGCTGGACATTTGCTGTTTGCTTTTCCCAGATTAAATATGAAAAGAGGCTGACACGCTGTGTACTCTGGAGCCAAATACTCTTATCAGTCACACTTCAAAAGGAGCACCTAATTTCCATTTACTGCCGGTGCGCCTGAGGACATATTATGGTTAATTGGATTTTGGTACTTGTTTTATAGAGAATGATTGACGTTTCGCCAATAGCCATCTTATAAAACAGGCATAGTCTGGTTAGCATCGTCTGGAAGTGCTGGTTAGCTCTTAGCTTGGCCCCGAGTAGTGACTGTTTGCAATATTCTCATTTTGTTGACGTGAGAGAGACAGAGAGAGAGAGCGCCTCTGACTTGACACAGAAAAAAGGCTGCATTTGATGTTTAGCACTTGTTACGAAACAAAATATCTGACAATCTAGCACTGCATTTTTTTTTTTTTTTTTTTTTTTTTTTTGACTTACGCAAGAGACTGAAAACTCTCCAGACCTGGAACAGATCAAACAAACTGCTCAGCTGCAGCTGCTTGGTCAACATATGTTGGATTCAATGCTATCAAAACAGCCTAAGCCCCAAATACAAAAATCTGATGCACAAAACATTTGACAGAGGGGGGGAAACAGCAACATCATTCCTGCTTTTTATCTCTGTCGCTCTCCCTCACAACTTCCTTCACCCGTTGTGACCCTTAAAAGCTGGCTATGAATATTCCATCAGACAGCAGGAGCTCTGCTCTCCCCGTTCATTTTCTAACTCTGTCAGTCGAGCCGTGGTGTAAATAAATATTCACATTTATGTATATGGACTTAATGGTCTTGTGAGAGTCTTAGATAACCATAGATATCAAACCCAGACAGCAGGAAACACAGAAAATGAGAGAGAAACAGAGACAGAGACATCGAAGGAAAATGGAATAAGTTTTGTGTACGTCAGGTAGCTGTGAGTTATATTAGCACTGTTTCTAGGCAGGACTCTTCCTTAATGTGCGTGGGTATTTGATCTAATGTATGCTGCCCACCAGTGATGAGACGGCAGAGAGAGATCAATGACCTCAATATTCTCATGTCTAAACCAGGCTCTCAGGTACTCAGTGTAAACCACAACATCATCCAGCTGTAGACTGAACAAAAGTGTTAATGAATGCAGCCTCAGGGCTCATCATTTATTCTCCCTGCAATGCTACACTCAAAATTATATCACAGTAAATCCACATTGTTTGAAAATGTCATTACTTTGATCTGTTTCCTTTGGATTGTACTGAGAGTAGCGCTCCTCCCAAATGGACAGGTATGAAGCTCTACAAACAACTAATTGACAAAATCTTAATCAATCAACATGATGGGAAAAAATGCAAAATTATAATTCACTTCAAACTATTCCTTTTTTCTGGCAATGGTATTATTCAAATAAATGTCACTGAAATGTTTTGACTGTACAGGGACTCTAATACTGATTCATGTGCATGCTCTTATAATACAGAACTACAGGCAGCGAACAATAGGGTAGCTTTCCCTCTGAATGGCTTGGAAAAATATTGTACCACCAACCTGCACTGTGCATGCTGATGATTTTAGCAAAAATTTGGCCTTTGATCTGTTTAGGGAACCCATGACAAATCTTATTATTACCAATGACTTTTTCTTTTCACTGTTAGATTTTACTAACAAGTGATTTTCTTTAAATACTTTTGCAGTATATAAGAAAGTGCTGCTGGCACCTCAGCTGCCTGATGTCCCATATAATCACCATGATATATTCAGTATGACCAGTTTTCTAATTAGATAATTAATTTAGCAAATCAGTGCATTAATTAACAAATATTTCTTTGTCAACATAGTTATCTTCACCTAAAACATGATTGCTATCGATATCAAATTTGTGCCCTAACATCATAAGGAGTTAAAGGAGATTGAATAAAATGGCTTTGTCCTTATTACTATGCAAATTAATGCAGCAAGGTGCTCCAAAATATAATGAGATCATCATTATACCCTATGGGGGGAACCAGTAGTGAAAGTATGAACTTTCTGTCATGCATTGTTCTTGACATCCTGGGTTCACAAGAATGCATCTACACAGACAGACAGATGCAACCAAAATGTCTGAACACCACAACAACCCATCGTGGGAAGACATAAAAAATGGCTTAGATGATAATAGCATTGGAGGCGTTCAGACATCCTGCATGTTCAAAATATTTCCATCATGTTTAAATAGCTGAAATGCTTGTATTTGCCTCTTTCTCTTTCATGAGAGGGAGAGAGACAGGGAAGGTAGCACAAACAGAGCTTTGTATATGTAAATGTATTCAATCTCAATGACATGTTTGGATGGCAGGAGAAAACTGATAATGGCCTCTTCTATGTTAAGTATCTATTTCCATATACACATATTATGTAGAATTCAACCCCGCAATGTTGTGCAGGAAAGTACTTCATGCAGTTGCAAGTTTCAAAGTTTGCCTGTAAAACAAAACTAAAATAGACTTCAAAATCTGTTGTTTTTCTTGACTGTGCAATAGCGAGACAACAATTTGAAAAAAAAAAATGTAGAGTTAAAAATCATTTCTAGTTGGATCAAGGCCATTTGAATGAGAACTGAAAATGTCTCACTTTTTGAATCACCTTAATTCACCTTAATGTCAGCTTTATAACTCCATGCATTAAGTTTTCTATGTTGCACTTGAATTTCCTTTAATCTGTTAACAAGAATCTGATGGCACTGACTGCAAGTTTACATACTGACTCACAAAACTGGTGTGTTTTATTTTTAGTACATACAATGTACTGCTTTTCAGTGTTCTTAAAAAAGTACATGGCTTTGAGTAAGACTGTTATTTCAATAAGTGCATCTACAACTCACCTGGTGATTCTCAAACAAAAGCCACAAGTCAAGCTTACACCAGCTGATTCAATCATGCTTTGTGTTTGCTTCAGAAGAGAAAAACATTTCCTCTGTTCAGCAACTCAAAGGTACCAAAGTGTTCTCACTCTATACACTGTTTGCGTCAGTAACCCCCTCCCGCAAACACACACACACACACACAAACCAAATTATCCCCAACAGCCTCTTACTGCACATTGCAGGAGTTCCTCAGACTAAAGCAGTCCTCTTGAAGGTCAGCTGGCACAATGCAGCTCAAAAAACACTCCCAATTAGCTTCACAGGATGAATCAACCACTTTATGGGTGTGCTTCTGATAATGAATCATCCTCAAAGAAAAGGACCTGGACTGGCTCTCTGACTGTTGAACCAGCCTCTTACACCTGTGTTACCTGCTCTGGTAAAGCGTCCTGATGAATATGGATCAAACCAAATAACATCCATTTAAAGCCAGTAAGAGTCACTGGTAATGTTTGGTGGCACTGAGTCAAGATGCTGTCATGCTTTTTGAGATTAAAGTCAAAGGTTATGTTAGTAATTCTATTATTTTCCCCAAACAGGAATGCAGAGTTAACATAAAGACTCAGCTAAGAGCCTACTTCCTCTGGAGAGTGAAATCACTGGCATTCTCCAACCTCACTTCATTGTGCATGCTGAACAGCACCAACAACACTCATTAACACATAACACAGTGCTTTCTACAAGCACTTCAAGCATGCGTAGCTTGCTACGATGCAATTTGGAAGTGTTAAATCATGGAAAAACAACATTGCTAATGACGGCTGAAAAACAAGCCCAGACCCATGAGGGACTAGTCCATAGGTATATGATGGGTGATTAGCAGGTAGGCTAATGCCATGATTCACTCGCTTAAATTAGGCTCCCTCAGACAGGACCCGGCAGGCACCGACAAAAAGGGTGGGCTGAGCACTTCACTGAAGTGGATGGTAATCAACGCAGGTCTGAA
Organism: Myripristis murdjan; assembly: GCF_902150065.1. NCBI lineage: Eukaryota > Metazoa > Chordata > Actinopteri > Holocentriformes > Holocentridae > Myripristis > Myripristis murdjan. The sequence goes on from NC_043998.1 coordinate 5,627,617, forward strand.
GACTAGTGATAAGAGCAGGGAATGGAAATTAAATAAAAATGGATAGACAAACAGAGACATATGTTTGGATGATGCAGCCTGCTGACCCAAAGGGTCTTATTAATCTAGTCCTTAACTATAATGTGAACATCCATTGTACAGACACTGTCGGTGGTTTGCAGACTTTGGCATGGAGAGAATAATCACACTTGCCTAAAAGGCTAAAATGCTGACTGCTGACTCGGATGAGAAACATATCACTTTGGATCTATCAGGGGAAGCTATTTTCTAATGCCAGACATAATTTGTATTATTTTAAGAACAGTTTTTGAACAATACATTGTGTCACAGCTATAAACTGCTTGCTGTCCCGGTTAACAAGGTTAAAAACTGGCAGCCCTCAACCTCTCCCCTTGGTCTCTGTGAGAGCTGTAAGACCTCAAACCCTCAGTTAACCTCCACTTACAGTCACTCAGGATAAACTCAAGGGTTTCAGTACACAATGTTCAGTTTCAGCTGCTTTTCAGCACCACGTCGCTGTCCACTTTCTAATCCACTACAGTTCCTCTTTTTGAGAGCAATACCTGTTCCCCTGAAAGCATCACTTCCTACATAAACACCACTGGTTATCAAGGCACTCCATAGACTATCTCAGCGACTTTCTGCTAACATGTCGGAAGGATGACAGCGACAATGCTGCATGCAAAACACAAGCATTTCAACTATAATGGCAAACGACGTCTTGTATTCTCGTCTTGCATTTCACATGATCTACATTTAAGCTGCTGTTTTGTGCTGTGTTGTCTTGTGTTGTGCTGGACTATTTTCCAAACCACGAATAGCCTACAAAATGTTCCAAAAGCTCCATGAGCATCCCCTCCCCGCACTCTCTCCTTGTTTTCATAAGAGCGGAGAACAGAAATAGTCGATCACTGTTTCTATTTTCTGTTCTGCACAAACTGTACCGATAACTGATCACCACCTAACCAAAGATTACTATACGCCCGTGCAATCCTGATAATATTCCAACAGGGACTGATAGTGTGCTCGATAGTGAGTTTAAAGTGACCTCTTACTTTTTGCGAGTGCCATGGTATTCCTATAGCACGCATATAAGATCCCTGTGGCATATTATCGACAGTTCACAGTTTAGCTGTTTTAAAATGTTACAGGATTCGAGTTGTTTTTCCTAAAGGCTGTTTCGGGTAACTGACTTGTATCTATTGCCTCTCCAGCATGACCAGTGGTGAGGCAGGCCTGCGCCACCTCGTTGGCACTACATAATTGCCTAATAGGTTAAAAACGATGGCTTTTTCACCCAGCAGTGAGCAGAAGTTGAAGGTTTCCTGTGGCCACGGTGCGATGCGATGCTGATGTTGCCAAAGCGCCGAGCACACGCGTCTCCTTTAAGGAGATGTATGCATCAGCTGTGTCCACTGCAAATAAATTGCGCGTACAACGAATAAACACAACAGATGATCAATAACATATTGTCGTCGTGTGACTCGCGTGGCCCGTCTTTCTCTTGCAACGTGGCTATAATTTCTGGTGTGATAAGACTAAACACGGCAATGACGAGCTATAGCCTCCTGCCTGGTCCAGTTTGCTGTGTATCTTCAACACGCTTTGTAGGTTCATCGTACCCTGGATTACATCCATCGCATTGATTAATAAATAGAGGATAACTCACGCGCTCCCGCTGATCGATCCATAGATGCCATTGCTCGGGAGGGAGTGAGGGAGGGGGGGCAGAGCACCCCAAAAGCGCTCTCTTTTACGAGCTGTCCAATGCCCGGTACCAGTGGCTGCTGCTTCCCTTCCTCCTCCTCTGTTCCTTGCAGGGACCAGCACGCCTCCAGCAGCCGCTACTGTGTAGGACTGTGGATCACATCACACACTGTGGAGCTCCACTGGTGTGGGATGATGATGTCGCGGGAATAGGAGCGTCACTCTCCTTAACGTGAACATGTAGGCTACGTCTGCCTGCCTGAGTCACCCTACAACACAGTTTAGGAGAATGGGCTACAGTGCAAATTACCACAGCAAGAAACTGAAAGTCTGCATTATTTGGGAATGTTATAGTGATAGCATTGGAGACAAAACAAAATACCACAAAGTAAAACGAGGTCACTATACCAGTCCCAGCACAGACAGGCTGTAAGTCCGTATAGGAGTGTTATATGAATATTATAGTGATTGTTTTTTTTTCCTCAGAGGCAGCGCGCACATATCACATATCACTCCCAGGGCGCCCTCTAAACACTTCAACTACATAACATACGTGTGGGTGTTTCTTATATAACATCCTACATAAACACACATGTGTCATGATGCAAACGCAAACAGAAATTTCGTTCATTTTCTTCGGCCGGAGGAGTGAAGGGAGGTTGTGTGTGTAGCTATATGTGGCTCTGTTTTTGACTACTTTCATCGACATACACCAGACTTAAGATCAGTGTTTGGGGATGGCTTGTTCAATAGGGGACAAAAGCCATGCTGCCATTTGAAAAAGGCTTTTTTGGGGGGGTCAGTGGTTAAGGTTAAGGTTAGGGGTCAGGGTAAGCCTCCAGGAAATTAATGCAAGTCTATGTAATGTTTCCCAAAATGACCTATAAGTAAACGTGTGTGTGCGTGTGTGTGTGTGTGTGTGTGTGTGTGTGTGTGTGTGTGTGTGTGTGTGTGTGTGTCATTATCCCAGCGGAAGAGAAAGCGAATTGTTTTTGTAAACATTGCCCCAGTCCAAAATATGTTTCTACATTTAATTAGGTAATTCTGCCCGTAATTAAAAAGTCATACTTCTCTTACAAGACTGTAACGTCATAAACGTAGATTTCTCAGAGCATAACATACACTATTCATTAAAAGTACACAAAACAGTGTTATTCATTTCAGATTTCAACCCACATTTAAAAAAATACATGGTCAAACTAATCACTGAAAGCCAATGAAAAAATAATATAAAAAAATAAATCAAACACGTCACATTACATACAATGGATACAAGCATGACACTTTGCAGTGAGCACACACACACACACACACACACACACACACACACACACACACATATTTTAATCACATTGTTGACATTCACCAAAGAAACGTGGCTACACCTGAGGAGCTCAGCTCAGCTGACGATCAGAAACAAGACCGTTCAGCCTGATCACTTTTTACTCAGCAGTGGCAACTTTGAAAAGAAAAAAAATCCTTTGGCTAGTTGAAATTTTTTTTATTGTTGCCAGAAACTGCTAACAGTGCTGCTGAGGATTAGACTGTCTCAGCTGCCTACCGCTCTATGAATACAAGCTCTATCTCTGTGATTATGGGTAGGATACTGCTGTCACTGGCGCTGGCATGTTTCCAGTTGACATCTGCAGAACAAAAGACAAACAAATGTATATCTATGTTACATACATACTTATAAATGTCACACAAGTTTCAATTTTTGTTCCTCCACTCGCAGATATTTGTCTTATTTCCTGTTGGTTTGCTTTACACTATCATATGAGGGGAAAAACAGGTTACCAGGACAGGATTAGCCTACCCTACAAAATCCAGCAGCCTCTTGACATCAGAAAAACTAATTTCTGCTTTCTGCATGAGGTCAGATTTTTCTGCTTTCTTTCTTTCTTTCTTTCTTTCTTTCTTTCTTTCTTTCTTTCTTTCTTTCTTTCTTTCTTTCTTTCTTTCTTTCACAAAATTGAAATGGAACTGATCATAAACTTCATCTAACATCATCTAACTCAGAGCAAGAGACTAGGGGGCAGTGGACTGATAACATGAACAAAGCTACAATTAAAAAAAAAAATAGTTGTACAGGCTACATTATATGTAATTTTTTTTCAAGAAAAGTTCTGTTCATTTTAAGCCTATTCTTGAATTTGATCCCCTTTAATTTTTACCTTGCCATGCACTTTTTTTTTTTTTTTTTTTTTTTTTTTTTTTTTTTTTACTTGTTTGGCCATTCTTCTCAAAAACTGTTCAAAGTTATATCATAATTAAAAAGAGAGAGAGAGAGCAGTAGAGAGAGAATACAAGCTGATTATAGAGATTATGATTAAAACCCTTATCCAGATGCTTGATTAGTGGAACTTCTCCAATATGTATTCATATCACACTGTCTGCCATTATCCGTTGTTTCATGAATAGGAACAAAATTTGGTGTGAATGTTTAAATGATTAGTCTGGCCAGACAACTTCATATAATAGGGTCTGATTGATTATGAAGTGTTTTTGTCCTTTTAGCGCAGCAAGAGAGCTACAGTATCTGCAATAGCAGGGTTGGCTTCACTTCATTCAATTCAGGTAGTGGATTTTCTTCAGACACTGGAAAACCTTTGGCATGAACAATATGCAACCTATCAAAAATATTTACAGTGAATCAATGGGTGTAATTGCAGTCTCTATTTACAACTGACTGAGCTGAAAGCCAGATGACCCCCCAACCCTGTCGCATAGGCCACCAACAGCTCCCCCTGGCCTGCAGGGAGAGGAATTTTCCACTGGAGTTGTTGTCCAGTCCTGGCCTGGTGGTCATACCCCTGCATTCACGCCTGACAGTGCCCGGCTGTTTGTTGACAGTGGGGAATGAGAGCTGGCTACAGGCTGGAATGTAGACTGGTGGAGAACGGAAAAGTACTGGGAGCACCCAACCTCTCTCCACCCCTCATGCCCCCCAACACTCAGTCAAGAGCAATCTCCATTAGATGTGTCTCCAGGGCCAGTTTCAGCTCAGACTGTAGTTGTGGGATAAAGCAGTACAGAGCCTGTAGCCTTTGTAGGCTTTGACTGACCTCTCAGAATAAGAAACTGATATTTTCATTTAAATAAATATCTGTTCTGCCACCTTCTATCACAGATCACATGAAAGCTTTAACATTTGCGGTTCTAGATACACAGCGTCTGGTAGGTCTTTTCCCTGAAACATCTCCTGGTGCACAGTAAGTGATGTTTCTGGCAAAAGCAGTAACACCATTTCTTTGGTATCAACTACTGTGAATGACTATTTAAAAGTGCTTGGCTAACATGCAGTCATTGCAAACCCTATTTTTGGCATGCTTGCTTCTTGTTGATACACTGTTAGTCCCCAAGAGGAATTGTTTGGGAAAATCATTTTTACTAATGCAAAGTAGTTGCAGAATGGTGGGATTTCTGCAAGGATTATACCACAGTTGTCTCGAGCTAATGAGAAATTCACCTATGAGATCATGGTGAATAAGATCATTTTTAGATTATTGTAGCCATTGCTTAGTAGATCAGCTATTTTTACTTTAACATACCATGCACTGGTTTGATGGTGGAGGATGGCTTTCCCCTGGCCTTGTCAGCAACTGTGAAATGAATTTCCCCCAGCAACCACTCTATGCATCTTTGAGGGAAACTTAAAAAAATAAAAAATAAAAGATTTTCTTTGCTGCGGCCCAGGCCCTTTGATAAACATGAACAGAGCACCATATATAAATAAGGCCCAAGTATACTTCATAAGAAGTGAAGTGGACAGTTAAAAGTCTAGGCCTGAACAAGACCTTCCACACCCAGACACTCAGTTTACCACTAGGAGTTACTTTGGTTGAATGATACAGTAGCCTACATCCTTGGCTTCTTCTGTACTCTTGAAAACTTTATCTTTATCCACACAACTTTGTGTCTAATAAGGAACAACTCAGTGTGTTGGAACTAAAACATTTTAAATATGTTCTATGGAAAGGCAAAGTCCTCTTTAGGACTGGGGAGAATAGGCAACACTTAAAATCAACTGATTTTGACAAAAAGATGATTAGTGCCTTTTTTGTTACTGGGATAATCAAATGTGCAGCTCCCATAGGTGTTTTGTTAAATTAAGCTCACAATACTTTAAGAGAGCCCAGCAGTAAATTCCATTGGAGCACATTATGTTGCTGAATAGCACAACTGGATAACTTAAATTTGAAAGCAATGTGACTCATACTCTTGTTTCAATAATGTCTTTCAGGGATCAGTTTATTGTTATCCTCCGTGAAGTGTTAAACAGCTGCCAAAATGAATGCTGTAATTTTCCTTGGTGCAGATTTATGACAGCGAGTATTTTTGCTTTTCAGATAAACATCTTATTTTAATCTTACTTTCACAGTTTTTGATCCCCATGCAGCAGCCCAGCTTGTTTTCCCCTATTACTTGTTACATCCCTGATTGCTTTGTCACTTCAAAGTGTTTACACCAGAGTTGATGGAGAGGCAGGAACAAGCTTTGCCTTACTGACACAGCCACTGGTTATGCAATGGGAGATTTGACCAGCACACAGTGTTCCCTGACAAAGGCATTTCTATTCAGCACCATGGGTCACCAGCTACGAGGGGATCATGCATGAAGGGAGAACTTCTGTCCATTAGGAGAGGAGGCAAATAAACAAGCATCAGAGGGTGCCACTGCTATTGCCCAGGGGAAATTTGGGGTGAAGAAGGAGCAGGATGGAGTCTGATGGCATTCCCTTGAGCTTGAAAGCAATTTTGAACCACATTACCCTCTTTACCTATAAATTTGTGAGGAAAAAAGAGAAAGCCCATAATTTTCCCAACTGTCCTCCTTTCCTTTCTTACCAGAAGGAGCTCCTTTACCTGACTGCCTAGAATGGCTTTCTGTGTATGCTGTTCTAGGTTATTAACAATAACAACAATAATATATAACAAGCTCAAACTTTGATATTATAAGTTGTGGAATACTTGCAAAAGGGCTGCATGTTTTTTTTTTTTTTTTATTATCTAAACATCTGTGTATTTAGCATGAGATTTTGTTGTTTCAGACTTGTGTCATAGATTTTAGAGTATGGGAGCTGGAAGGACTGAATCCAAGGTTTTGTACAAATAAACAAACAAAAGAAGAGGAGCAAAAATTATAAGTGATGATAGGAATGATCTCAGTCATTGGAACCGCCCATCTTTATTAACCAGTTGGCACAGTGCTATACAAACATTAACACTTCAGCGAGAGGAATGAGGAAACCAAATCTTAGCAGTGCACTAGGGCAAAAAGTCAGATTATCTCCACATCAGCTGTGGTTGGATTTTCTTCATAAAGAATGTTGACTGCCTTTAATCAGATGGGCTCATATCTTAACCATACCTAACCTTACCTTAATCTTAAGGTAAACTCACTTGGCCTCACCTCATCTTCATCGACTGACAATCTACATGACATAAATTCATTGTGCAGTCTACCTCAGAGTAAGTAATGGCAAACTGATGAGGCATGTGAGAGTGGGATGGATTAGGGAAATGCATCAATTAATTCTTCATAATTCAACATATGTTCATATTGGTGGTTCTTTGTCAGACGACCACAACCTCACCTTTTTTATTTTAAATTTAGATTTTTGTTTGAATTTTGTTTACAAACTCAAAGATGAGGCAGGAATCTGATTGTTTGAGACACATTAAGCTATTATTATTCTGAATCGATTTCTCGTGGGGTAATTTATGAATCTGCCTTGGCAGGGCTGTCAGCATCACCACTGGATCCTGAACTAAGAGACAGCAACTCCCTAAAGGAGACTGCTGCCTTGTCAATACATGACAACATTCCTGGCGCAGACAAACCAGTTATTAAATAGTCCCGCCCCCAAAGGTGTCTATTGGCTGCAAATGGCTGAAAACTAACAATATCGGAGGATGGTGTTGTAGTCTCGCCGTGCTATTGGCCACCCCGGGCTCATTTTCTCACTGGCCGCCTCTCCCCTCTGGTCACTGGTCAATCGACAACGTGACAGCCCGTTTGCTGCTGGGAGAAAACTGCGGCTCTGCAGACGAGTGGCATCGCAACACACTAACGACTAAACAAACCGGTTGGACCAAGGGCAGCCGCAATGAAGTTTGTAAGATTCATAATGAAAAATGCAGCCTTGGCCAGCGTGCCAAAACATATCGAGCATTTTTCCAAATTTTCGCCTTCACCGCTCTCCATGAAACAGTTTCTCGATTTTGGTGAGTAGCATTGATCTCCTCTCAGAAAAGATGTGGGTCCGGTCATATGTCACAAACGTGCAATCGGATTGTCTCGTCTAAAACCGATCAGTGTTGTGCAGCAATTAATTTACCAGTTGTTTCATGGAAATGCATCATGATTGTCCCTGTTTGGTGTATTATCGCTGCAGAATTTTCATTGTTCGCATTGCACTGTGAGAGAAGTGCTCGCCTCAGTGCCTCGTCCTCGGCACTACTTCATAGTGCAGAGTATTGCATCAGATCTGTTGCAAGCTCACCCTCAGTGCAATAGAGGCTGCAAGTGAAACAGCTGAGCCTGTACACTCACTAGCCCCGTGGATACATGGGACACTGCAAATGCTATTGAGAATAATTAGACAAGTCATTATGCATGCAGGCTGTTTCAGTGAAAGTAAACAGTAGCTGGTTACACAGTGACAGTGAACAGTGACTTTGCATGGATATCCACCATTTTGGGAAAACACCAAGCACATATAGGGTTACCTCTCAGGTTTTGAGCCATCAGAAGCCCTTCGATTTTTAAATAGCTGTGGTTTTGGCTATATAATCATCTATGCATGTGAAAAGTTAACATTTAGGCTCATAAAAAATTCACAGATCAGATGTATGGTTGAATATTTTGGAATGAAACTGTTGATATACAAGTTTAACCAGTAAACATTGCTTTACAAACAATAACAAGATCCATTTCACTTTTCTGGTGTTGTTTCAGGTTCCATCAATGCATGCGAGAAGACATCCTTTGTATTTTTGAGACAGGAGCTCCCTGTGAGACTGTCAAACATTATGAAGGAAATTAACCTCTTGCCTGACAAACTGCTGACAACCCCATCTGTGCAAATCGTACAGAGCTGGTAAGTCGAACAGTATAATTCATTAGCGCCCCCAGGACCAAACTGATTAATTTATTCACGATCACATGACGCCTCTGAGGTGACTGTGTCCCTGGAGTTCACATGTATCCCAAACTAAAACCAGAGAGAGGAGAGAGTGAAGTTGCATGTATTCTGGATGTATCTCGTCATTATACAGTAACTGCAACCCTGTTTACAGGCAGAGTTCATCCCCTGACTGGTGACGAGCGAACAGTCACAGCTGTTGACTTGTTTATTTTCAGACACTAGGTCATACAGACACTGTTTATCTCACATGGGAAACGACACACTCAGTATTCCAGCAAGCACCCTTTGACCAACTTGTACTCCCTCCAACTAGCTCTGTGTAGGAGGAGGGGTGCTGCCAGTTGTGAACTTTACCCCAGTTTCTCGTCACATGTCACGTGACCCTGTTTCCACAGAGGTCCCTTTTTTTTCTTTCTTTCTATTGTGGGGAATGGATTCTTGACAAAACAGAAATGAAATTTGAATTTGGACAACACACCCTTGAGAGGAATGCATATACTTCATGTTTCAGTTTTATTTATTTAGTCAAATATGTGGTTCATGTCGCCATTATTACAGAGTGTACTCTCATCTTTTGTGTAACAGCTTTTATATGCATGCGTGTTTGTGTGTGTATGGGTTGTGTTTGTTTGATTCAGGTACATCCAGAGTTTAATGGAGATCCTCGAGTTCCTAGACAAGAATCCTGATGACCACAAAGTCTTGGGAGAGTAAGTTTCTAGCCGTCCTGCACACTTTTTAAACCAGTTGTACATAGCTCTGCTACTTCAGCCTATTAGTCAGTGGCTGGTATTTTCAGTGCTACTTGGGAGAGATGCCAGAAATGGCTTAGCAATGGTGTAAATCATGCCAGATGAACCCATATAGTTGAAAAAGATATTCCAATATCTGGATTAGGGGTTTGCCATATAAAATCTTTCATGATAATACTGGTATAATTTTCAGTATGATGGAAAAACATTCATATTGTGATAATGACATATTCTGTTTGGTTGACATAAAGACGTCACACACAGCAACGGCAACCACTGATGAAAACGAGAGTAACATTGCTATTGGCTCCACGGTGGAGGAGTTAGTTCCAAAAGACTTGTGTAAGAAGTGCAGAAAGACTGTAACAATAAAAGAAGACAATACAGCAAACTTTTTTGTCATATTGTCAAGAATATCATTACCGCAGAAATACCTGAAAAATTGTGATATTATTTTAGGGTCGTATTGCCCACCGCTAATGGGTATGTTATTCCAACCCTACCTCACACAGGACATCAAATGTGGTTGAAAACCGTCGTTGTTGGCTCCATTGTGTTTAAACTGCCGTTACAGAAAGGGGAGGAGTGCCACTCTTGAATATTAATGGAGGTTTTTATTTCGGCTTTGGCTTTGGTGCTGATCCCAGACATGGATTGTTCTTAATTTTTTTTTGGACACATTAGTCCCATTAATCATTTGAGAGTGATATAAGCCTAATTTTGGTAGCCTGACGTCTTGCTTTCTTTCCTGTGTAGGTTTGTTGATGCCTTAGTGACCATCCGGAACAGGCATAATGATGTGGTGCCAACCATGGCCCAGGGTATCATAGAGTACAAAGAAGTTTTTCCCCAGGACCCAGTAACCAACCAGAACATCCAGTACTTTCTGGACCGCTTCTACATGAGCCGCATATCTATACGTATGCTCATCAACCAGCACAGTGAGTATCACTCAGCATTAGAGTCACCTTGACTCGGTAGTTAAGAGGAGTGATTAAGGGAACTGGTAAAATAGACAAAAGACACTGAACGTTTTTGCCCTGCTGATTTTTAATTGAGTTCATTAATGATGAAGGATGGGATATTGTTTTCACAAGTTATGAAAGTGCAGGGCATAGAATAATAACCAAACTAAATGGCTTTTCTTAATATTTTCTGTAATGGTAATCACCTAATCACTTCATGTAGGTACGCAGATGAATTTGGTGCCAATCATCTCATCTGACATTGTGTATGGTGATCAGTGAGCCAGACTTTCACAGTGTTTTCACAAGCTGGTGTAGTCATTTAATTTCAAGATAGGTTCAACAGCTTTAACTTAAGCAACCAGTTTTAAAAATGATTAAGGCTGAAAAATAGATTTGAACTGCATAAAACTTATGTTACAAAGTGATTGGAGGAAGTGTGAACTAGTAACACAAGTAAATTGACTAAACTGTAAATGGCGCCAGTTTTTTTCTATTTAACTCAGTCACACTATGAGTGTCACATTTTTCAAGCAATTAATATCTCCTTTTGTGACAAATGTCCTCACATATTGTGTGTTTTGTTGATTAATTATTGTCATTGATTTCCTTTATTGACTAGCGCATTGCAAAGACTAGAGCTGAGTAGAATAAAAGACTTGAACATGGTGTTCTTCCAAGCTCTGGGCTCATCTTGTGCCAGTTTCCTGTACGTTACTGAAAACTTGTCAGGGTATCACAGTAAGGAACAGTGATTGTGAATGCAGAGCTTTATAGTAGGACTTGAGAAACTGCTGCCGCTTGGAAGGAAATTATCATTTGAAGTTGAATAGTGACAGTCAGTTTCCTTACTGAAGCAACACTCTGTAGCTCGTACCCACCTCCCCTCACAGACTGCAAACCTGTCTCCACAAGCTAAACCTAAACCCCATCCACCAACCCACCCACACCCTCCTCCTCTTTTACTTGCACCAGAGATCTCACCCATAAATAAAATGAGGGCCCTACATTTTCATTCCCAGCACTTCTCTCTTATTACATTACTCGATGTGCTGATGATCCATTTAGTACAGATGGCACACATTTTTGTATTTTTGAGGCTGACAGTTTTTGTTCTCTTTAGCCCTTATTTTTGATGGAGCAACCAATCCAGTTCATCCCAACACCATTGGCAGCATTGACCCGCAGTGCCAAGTCACAGAGGTGGTGCAAGGTAAATATGGTTTGTCTTAGTCTACTCTGTCATGTTATAATATGTTCATGAAAGCAATTCGGGTCTTTTTGCATTGTAGTTACCACTGCTGATGCACACCTGTTTCTTTTGTCAGATGCATTCCATAGTGCCAAGATGCTGTGCGACCAGTACTATCTCAGCTCTCCTGATGTGATCCTGCAAGAGATGAACAGTAAGATAACCGTTTAACTTGGCAGGTTAAATACAAACACATTTTTTCGCTTTAATGCCAGTATGCCAAAGGGTGAAAATCCTCTTGGAAGGTTAGAGAAATTAAAGTAAAGGACAAACAGTCTTCTGTGTGTGTGTGTGTGTGTGTGTGTGTGTGTCTATGTCTATGTAAATTGTCGCCCAGCCAGATGGACCTGAGGGGCTCCTAATTACAGCACTGAAGCTGAAGTAATGGCAGAGAAGGGCTGGCTGACTGCATCAGACAATATTGACACACAGACTCACTCCTCTCCATTCGCCTAAACAATATAGCCAGCGCAGGACAGAATAATTGCCATTGATGGAAAATGTCCATGAGTGCCGACGGTAATGAATTTTAAATGAGGTAGATGGAATTGTGTAACGTTTTTTTTTTCTTCCTCCCATGTAGGCAATAAAAAGAGCCAGCCCATAAGTATTGTGTATGTGCCCTCTCATCTTTATCACATGCTGTTTGAGCTCTTCAAGGTATGACAGAACATATAATTTCTCACAATATATTGATGAATGATAATTACTATATACCCTTTTGAAATAGCTTCATTATTCATTATTATGATTATTACTATAACTGCTACATCATTATTATATTTAATCTTTTTCATCCTCATAGAATGCAATGAGGGCCACTATTGAATGTCATGAAAACAGCAACAACCTCCCTCCCATTCAAGTCATGGTATCTCTTGGAGGCGAGGACATGTCAATTAAGGTAGGTGGGAAACGAGGGCTGCATGATATGGCACACAATCTTTTTGCAATTAAATTTGGTAAAATTGCAGAGTATGGCTGTCTGGTTTGCTTGACACCTAACTGCAAGGCCATGGTTTTTAGTTTCTGGCCCCAGTCCTTTCTGGGTGGAGTTTGTATGTTTTGTCTGTGTTAACTTAGTTATGTAGACTAAATTGCCCACAGGTGTCAAAGGGAGCATGAGAGTCTGTGTTACAGTAGCGATAAGCATGCTCACATGTACTGTATATGTATGCCTATGCACATATCCTGACTGTGTAAATACAGGCTTGCTGAATGCCTGCTCTCAAATGGACATGATTCTGCTTGATGAATTTAATAATACCTGTCAAGGAAATAATAGTTTTTAATAAATGACAATGTTTGTGGTGAAAGTCACATTGTTTAAATCAGTTTGAGTTCAAGTTCCAAGTTTACAACCCAGTTAATTAATTCCCCTCATCGCTTTTTATAGTGTCGCAAGGATTTACAGGCACACAGTTTATTGTAAACAAATTGACACCCCCTTACATGAACCCCTCTCAAAAACCCAGTAGCCAGTAGGAAAAAAACAATGGAATAAAATCATCGAATCACACCTGTTAAATAAATGAATTACACTGCCTTATTGCAAATTGTACTTTTTGCCTGTCTGTGTTTTCGAAGCTAAAAATACCTCAGACATTCAGCACTGAATATTGCATTAACAAGCACTCTCAAACACAAAAAAGCTCTCCTAATGAATTGTTTGTGTCCCATCCTCACTCAAATCCTCCTTTAAACCTGTTATGTAAGGCTTTGACCCTCATTAAGAAAGTGCTTAATGGTAAACAAAGCCATTAAGCTCTGATAAGATTAACCAGATGGAGGTAGCATGCTAGACTCCCTATTTGAGAGCCTGTAAACCTAGTCTCACTGTAATTTGATCACCCAAAGTCCTTGTTCTCACTGCACTGTAAGCAATACACCTGGCTGCCAGTGACATAACAGATAAGGGAAAATTTCTTTGGTCCTCTTGTACCGATTTGCACTGATAAAAGCTGATCCGGCAAGTAAAAATCCTTACATGTGCGATTCCAAGCCATGTTTTTTGGCTTGGGAAACCTTTCTTTCTACTGTTCCTCTTGTGCCATTGCCATGACGATGCAGTGATCCACTTAGTTTCTACTCTTGAGTGGATCCCAACTGTTCACGACATGCCTGGCACCATCTGCACCTGTTTATGGCTGAGCACTATTCTAGTTCCTCGCATCATTCTCTCTCTCTCTTACACACACACACACACACACACACACACACACAAACACATCATTGTCTCTCCCAGTTTTCCCTGCATTGTCTAACCACTCTGTCTCTGTCCATGCCCAGGTGAGTGACAAAGGTGGCGGTGTCCCTTTCCGTAGGATTGAGAACCTCTTCAGCTACATGTACTCCACTGCTCCTGCTCCACAGATAGGAGATCACACCCGCACTCCACTGGTGAGGAGTTCACCTATTTTGAGACTTTTGATGCACCTAAAACATGAACATCATCGAAACAGTCCATTTTTTGACCCATGGTGGCAAGCATTAAGGCACTGTAAATTGTACTACATGCCATTTAGTTGCATTTCAGTATAACATACCGGTGTCTAGATGCTCATTTATCCTTTATTTAGCTTCTTCATGCTATGTAAAGATTAAATAAAACTTGGCTTTTTTTTCTTTATAAAGAGCCACCTACGAAAACACAAAGGAAAATTTACAAAAGATGCGGTTGCCCATTGGAAGAGCATGGCTATTGTACTTCCTGTGCAACAGAGAGGTAAATCTTTGATCTCCCCTCTGTGCAGGCTGGCTTTGGCTACGGTCTGCCCATCTCTCGTCTCTACGCCAAGTACTTCCAGGGAGACCTGCAGCTCTACTCCATGGAGGGCTACGGCACTGACGCTGTCATCTACTTGAAGGTGAGCCACACATTCTGATCACACACAAGGCTGTGATAAGCGGCCAAGTGTTTCAAAGTCATTACAGCAAATAACAAAAGAGATTAATTTCTCTTTAAGTAAACACAGAGCTCAACTGTAAAAGGTGCCATGTTGTACGGCAGAGCTGTGGAACCAATGCTAATAACACAGGGCCAATAAAATGACATCTTTGACTCTTACTCCTCAGGCGCTGTCTACAGACTCCATAGAGCGGCTGCCGGTGTACAACAAGACAGCTCTAAAGAACTACAAAATGAGCCAGGAGGCTGACGACTGGTGTGTACCCAGTAAAGAGCCTCTCGACCTTGCCAACTTTAAGATGGGCAAATGAAGATGCCCTCCTGGCCTGGTGCTTCAAGCCTACAACCCGGGGAGCCTTCACGCCTGTCTTCATATTCCTACGCCCTCATCTGCCAAAACAGATGGGTGCCTCATCTCTTGCTGCTGTGAGGCTCATCTCCAGACTAGCAGGGACAAGGTGTTTTAGATTTCATTCTGGTTTTAGCAGTAGCATCTTCATGTTGTTTTCAGTGCCTCTGCTCAATGCCTGTTACGGTACTTCATGAGAAAATAGACTAAATTGAAAGTGGGTACTAACAGAATACCTGCAACTATTACTGAGGACTTGTCACGTTGTTTGACCTCACGTATGAGAGGCAGTTCCAGTGTTGTAGATACACACCCAGTACCAGCAGAAAGGGAGTGGACATGCAGCCCACAGTTAAGTCTGTCCTGTGAGATGGCAGAGTAGGTGGGGAGACACAAGTAGGCATTTAACAGAGATGGGTGTAGTGGTGTGACTGAATAAGCCGGAATATGAGTGGACCGATGCAGAATAGAAGATGGTTAAGTTAAGTTATTTTAAGGGAATCTGTTGTTATGACAATGGCTCCTGTCTTCTTTAAGATCTAGTTACTGTCAGAAAATGTCACCCCAGCCTTAAAGTAGCAATTACAATTAAATGACCAAAAAGTCATTTAGTTGAATTACTTGAAACTATTTAAAAAATATTATTATTGATGGTGCAAACCTTGTTATTAAGGCCATGGACATTTCAGCCTTTAATATTTAATCACATTATTCACACCAACTGATAAGATACAGTGTTCTCTTACGTCATTTCCATGGACCAGGTTCAGCTTAATCCGCTTCTGTGCGTATTAATTATTGAGATAGTATTCCCAGGTTCTCTCTGATACTGTGTTGCATAGGCAGCTTGTGCCAGAATATTTCTCTGCCTCATTTAGAAGTTGTAATTCTTGTAGCAAAGTTCAGTTTAAGGTAGAGTTACTACCACAGACCCCAGAGGGCAATGCATGTCTTATTTAAGTTCTTTATCAGTCTGTGATCCCTTAAGGCAAGGCCAGTGTCAGACTGTGCCATATGAAGAAAAAAAAGCCTTGGGTCCATATGTGTTGGAGATGAACTTTTGTTTTGTATTATATGTATCTTTAATTATATTTGAAAGGTTATTTTTGTAGCTAAACGATGTGCCACTGAAATGACTGTAAATACTGTAAATAAAACCCCATCAATGAAACACTCAAATGGTTTCAGTGCAAAACGCCTGCCTTGTGTTATTCTGTTCTGCATGCAGGCTTTTTGGGAATACAGTTTGAGTAAGTAATATCAATCAGTAAATATGTAAAGATGAATTTAGTAAGACAGGCAGTTCCCTGTGCTCTAGTCCAATCTATATTGTCAGTGTGTACTGCAGCTGTTAAGGGTCAGTGGGGCAAAACTTTCTTGCAAAACACTTGCCAACACAACCATTTATTACCTCTAAACACAATATAAAAATACACATTGAGGTGGCACATTTGTCCAAGTCATGCACTTACGCCAGTGATATCCCTTACATGTGCAATTTCTTTACATAGCAGCATAGCATGCATGATCAGCCTTTCATCTGGCATAAGACTGTAGTCACTAACTACATCACTTGCTCATTAATATCACATAGCAGTACTTCCATACCATGTGATCAGCTCTGTAAAAAAAAAAAAAAAAAAAAAAAAAATATAAGGCACACCATTGGCTGAGGTGCTGTAGATGTATTTTTACTGTGTTAAGAGGTAATAAGTGGTTGTGTCTACAAGTATTTTGTAAGAGGTTTTTTTTTTTTTTTTTTTTGCCCCATCAGCTCTCCATCTGCAGCTGTGTGTGGGAGGTAAAAGTAAATGATGAAAGGGACAGAAAATGAAGAGTGGTAAGGGCTGCCTCAGTGCTAAAACATCCATTCCAAGGCTAACGAGGAGATCAAGTTCAGAAAACTCTACCCTGCAGCCATTCCAGCACAGGACCCTCAGGCATTTCAAATCTTACTATGCACATAAACCTGTCAGTGGACATCTCTGTTCATCTGGGTTTCCCTGGCCCCAAGGCAAAAAGACTACATACCACCTTCATGTTGGCAAATGACAGCAGTTTAGATTTACAAAATGATTGCCCTCAATGATAGAGCTTGCCTCCTTTGGCCCGACTCCAAGTGGGGCAGAGGTCACTAAGGGGAAAACAGACAAGTGACTGTCATGATGTTGTTTGGCTTCAGGAGGAGAATGAGACTTTGGCGAAAAAGGAAGCGCCTAAAGGGAGTTCTAATAATAGATGGTCTCTGTTGGCTCTTTTGTGTCACATACTTGCCCTGTGTGAAATTCATTCCTGCTGAGGAAGGCAGGCGAGGTGATCTGTTTCCCTCTCATGTGTCTGTTACACTGGTAATGTGTTAGTGCTCCTCCACCAGGCTGTATTTCTACATGTAAATACATAAAAAACTGTTATTCTGAAGCATCAGCATAGTTTTTATTAAAACCTACTGGTCATCTCTCATAGCATACAAGCTTTGCATTTCAGTAAGTAGCCTGTTGGTTGTGCAATGTGAACTGAGGGTGCATGATGGAAAGCAAAAATAGCCTTATAGAGCATTTGTGGTAGAATTGGGTTCAAGCCTCCATGACAGCAATTATCCGTCCTGCTGAAGTGTCCTTGAGCACAATATAGCCTATATATAGTGACAGAAAAGTGTACCTAGAGATAGTTTTATGGTTCACTCCCCAATCTTTTGAACCCCACTGGCCAGAGCCTTCCTATGTCTCTCCGGCTGCCTCATTCTCCTACTCATACTCCTACAAACGAAAACTAGAAATAGCCCACCAAATTAACTCAATAGTTTTCTGATCTAGTTTATATTTTTCCCATCTTTTCCTCAACACATATGGACTTTATTTTTGCATGGCAGATATCTTTTCTTGGGATGCCCTTCTCTTTTCTCTGGTGATTCAAAGATCCTCAGGGTGGCATACATCAACTGAGGCTCATTTTACAGTCAGTCTCATGTTCATAATGCTCATTGGCAAACAGCAGCAAATCCATTTAAGGCTAGCCAGCCAGAGTGTTTACCCCCAGAGGGTGATGTGGGCCAGAGCCCATATAATGAAAGGTGGGAGGAATCCCATAATGCCCTCCTTCTTAGCTCATATCAACAACAGGTTGATAAACTATCCATAGCAGTGAGAACAACTGCTACAGTACAGTGACATACACATCATGTCCAATGGTCTATGTGAGAATGTAGTGGCATTCAAGCAGGCACCATGTGTGTGTAATTTATTTATATATTTTTCTAAAAACTGTACTTCAATTTATAGGTGAAGATTTAGAGTGGAAAAGAGCAAGAAAAGTTTGAATCCAGTCATTGAATCAAATATGCAAGTACATGTGTGTTTATCCATTAGATCGCTTTTGCATCAGCATAAACAGGCTCAACAGAGTCAAATCCCGTCGTAAACTAGCCATTGATACTGAGCGTCACATGACAACTGCCAACGGCCAAGCCTGTGTGTGATAGTGGCCTGTCAACACAGTAGCTGCCAGCAGAGCTCATGGTGCTATGCCAAATATTTTTCATGAAGAGATGGCTGTGATTTCAGCAAAGCAGTGACAGTGCTCAGGCTCTGGCAGCTCAGTGTTGTGCAGTGTTATGTTTTTTGTTTTTTTTCTTCTTCTTCTTTTTTTGTGACTGCCATCATGTGCTCCCGAGTTCAAGAACATGCTGTGTGCTGTCGCAGTTTTTTTTTTCTACTTTATTTCCTGTCAATCATCCTCTCATGAAGACTGCAGCAGCACTGGAGGTCCATCCTGCTTTCCTTTAAAGTAAAAGAGCAATAGGAAAGTTGGGGCTGCTGGCAAAGGCTGTGGTCAGGTTCAATTGTTACCGGTGCCCCCTAGTGGTGCATTTGGTAGAAACACCCACTTCAAATGGGCGCATTGGTTTGTATAGACATGAAGTGGAGTGATAGATAAAACTTGACATTGTAAATAGACATCACTCAGACTTTCAAAATTGTAATATGTTTTGGTTTACAGTAGTAAAAAATGCATTTGATGTTTGCTTTTGACATTACATGTGGTGATATTAATTTGATTTCAGATGTCCCAGCTCACTAAAGCAAAAAGTCTTAAGTGCTGAGGATCAAATGTGAAATTGAGAGTGTTAGATTCTCACTGAATAGTGAGGTTTACTGTGAATATTTTATTCTTTATTTAACCACCTCAGGTGCAGTTGCGGCGGCACGGTGGTGCAGTGGTTAGTGGCGACCTGTCCAGGGTGTTTCACTGCCTTCGCCCTATGAGCGCTGGGATAGGCTCCAGCACCCCCCCGTGACCCTAGTGAGGATAAGCGGTTTAGAAGATGAATGAAAAAAGGTGCAGTTGCAGTGGACTTTCCAGTGCAGCCACTATTTTGCACTCCTGGCCAACATGCAATTGTGCAGGAGCGGTTTGGGAGTTGTGTGCAGTATGCAAAGCTAAGTCAGTGGTAATGTCCCAGATTCTAATTTCACTCCCACCTTCAAGGCTATATCAGTCGTATTTCTATGTGCATCTGTACCACAACTACAGAAGTGATTCTAAATGACTAGAAAGATGTAGATTTTTTTCATCTGCTGAATCTGTCTTAATTATAGATTCACCAAACCTGATTTACTCAGCACGGGTTAATTAACAGTGTCATTTTGTTAGGTGATTAATTTTAGCGCTCACTTGTTTGTGCATTCTCATGCTGTTATCCTTATTTAGAATACAGCAGTTTTTACCCTCGTCTCTGCTGACTACACTGACTCAGAAACTGCCAACTCTGTCTTTATTTCATGTCTACGTCTGCATCTAGTCTGTGAAAAGTAACACCTTAACTGAGTGGGAAAGATGTTGTTAAACTGAAATCCATAACTTCCCCTTAGGTTCTGCATTACTGTGACACCTACTGATGAGTATAAAAGGTTATCCTCTACTGGCGAGTGAGCTTGTCATCATGCTTACATGAAGAGGTAAGGAAAACTTTGCAATATGCGAAATATATACTTACTCTTTCATATATGCACTTGAAAGGTCTCCATTAATTGAAAAGGTTGGTGATGACACAGTAAATGTGTTTTAAGATGCTTTCTGCATTATTCTGTTTCAGCATTTGCATGGCCTCTCAATGTTGAACTACTCTAAAATAGCGAGCTGATGATGACACAGTTCAAGGTACAATTACATATTTTTTCTCCATAACACAGCTGGGTATTGTATATTACCTGCAAAAATATTCTGACTCAGATTTTGCCTTTCCTTCACTGTAACTGTGATCTAGCACTGTTCTCCATGTGTGTAAAATATTTCTTGAGCCTGAGAGACAGTGACAATATAAAATGTGTAATATGTCACTCTTACTGACAGAACTCAAATTTTGTGCTCTGCAATAATAATACTAGAATTCCAAGACATTTGGAAATATATAAAGAATATAAAAATATAGATATCTGCATAAATACATATAATTAATGTCAGAGGTAACAGAGAAGCCATATCAATGTCATTTTTACATAACTGTTGTGCAACTGTTGCCCCCAGATGGTTTTCTTAGCTGTAGCTGTGTTTGTGATGCTGACATCTTGTGCAGCTGGCTGTTCAGGGAACACAAATTCTGTGAGTATCTGCGTTTGCTTATTGATGCTGAAAAGCTGGAAGGCAGATGGAATGTTAAATTCATACATAATGCATCAAAACTATTCTTGTTTTCCCAGATGTTGTTTAATGCGAAAAGACAGTACGGCGCTGAACTTTGGCCACGTTAACCCTAGAAAGAGAATAAAACATTACAATTGTATTAGCCGTAATTATTAAGGTCATATAACAAAATCAAGTTTTGTCAGACATTTTGCTCATTCTTTTCTAGACTGAGCTCCAAATTTGGAAGATGGAAAATCAACCGCTGGCTGCGCAACTTGCTGCTGTATACAAGGTGATAGGATATGCAATGTAATTTATGTGAATTTCAATAGTTTATTGGATTATGCAAAATGCATCCTAGTGTCTATTGTACATTTTGCACTGCCCTAGAGAATTTATTAAGGTTTTGCAAAAAGTATTTTATGGATCTGTGATTTTTTCTGTAAGTTAAACATTGTATTACAAACTTCAACCCAGTAGCTCCTCTGTTTGTTTTAGTTATGAACTGTAATATCAGAGTCAGATATTAGATCCCTCAAGTGTCATAAATGCACAAGAACCTGCTTGCTTTGTTGCTTTTTTGGGGGGGACTACCATATATCAGTCTGTAATTAAAAAAAATACTCAGCATGCTCTAATTTGCAGGAAATGGAGAATTTAAGGTGTGAACACACGACAGTTCAACAGCAGCAGTATTCTCTGAATCAGGTAACCTCTACTAAGATTCACTGCATTTTAATTACTCTGACTCTTAATAACTGCAGACTGTTCTCTCCATACATCACCTGCTGAATATTCAACATGGTCTTTTCACATCTCTGCCTGCACAGATGCTTAAAGAACACCATAAGAAAAGAAGTATGAAGGAAGTAGGTTGGTACATAAAATATGATCAACTTTCTTTGTATCAAATAGAATGATTTACATGAGTTCCTCTCTTGCTTACTCTCCATGCTCCATGTGGCACACTCGGCTGTGCCCTATAGACCTAATTTAAACACACAGTCAAACATGAATAAAATCTGAACTCCGATGGAAATTAATTTGCCTTGCAGGAACAACTATTCTTGGCTACTATGCAGATCATGAGGAGGAGGAGGATGACTCGTGGTCCTCTGAGGAAGATGAAGATTCTGAGCCACTTGTTGACCCCTGCTACCACTACACAGTCCTGGACCAGGCATGGCGTGCCACCAACACCACCACCAAGGTTAAGATGTGTGATCGCAACGCCAGATGGAAAGGTAACCTAACAATAACAGGGATACATTAAGAAAAATTAAACCAAAGAAAACCTAAGAAAAAGTCATATGTAGATGTAGTTATTCTAATAATAATGATGACAAAGGATGATGATTGTGGTCTTATTATTGCTATGTTATTTTTACTGAAGGTTGGTATCGCCTCTTCTACAACGGCAAGAGTCTGCAGATGCCTGAGAGATGTGTACCCGCGAACAAATGTGGCACCCATGCCCCGCTGTGGCTGGCAGGGCCCCACCCTAAGAGGAGGCAGGGCATCGTCACCCGCCGAGTGTGTGGCCACTGGAAGAAGAACTGCTGTGCCTTCCGCTCCACCCCCATCAAGGTCAAGAAGTGTCGCGGCAACTACTTTGTCTACAAGTTCACCAAGCCCACATCCTGTTACTTGGCTTACTGTGCAGGTATTAAAAATAAGCGTAGAGGGGTTCAGTTTTGCTACTTTAAAATCGTCTGCCAGTATCTCAAAAACTTAGCTGCTGCTATCAACAACTTTAGGCCTGAAAGTGGTTCATTACTTTACTGGTAGCTCATACTGTGCTTTATTTTTATACCTGCAGCCAGTGATTACGCAAGATGTTATACGGACAGGTGCTCAAGAAAAACATTTAAAAAATAAAATTACCCTCCTTCATTTAAAAGTGATTTGATTATACTAACTTTAGGGGAGAGACACATTTGGAAATGCTCCAGGTTGTACAAGTAGGTGACTTCTTTTTTTCATGGACACACTACCTTGATACTGGTGAAAATGATGCTAATCAGAGTTTTATTCACAAATACAAAGATGTATATTTTCACTGATGGCACTTACAGGACAGGAGTTTGGGCCTTGTCTGGACCGTGCTGCTCCATAAACATTCATGATCCTGTGGTCTGCACGCTTCATGTATTTCTTGTCCTTACATGTGATTTGTAGGTGCAACATCATGTGATATCCTTTGTCTGTTCCCAGATATCAACACCCTCATATGTGGGAGGTGCCGAAGAAATCAGTACTGTGTGAGCAGAGACAGGATTAATTGGAGGTGTAAGAAAAGGAGAAGTATGTCCCAGTCATCATGTTAATGGCTGTGATCAGTGTGCCTTCATTTTCCTCTAAAACCCGGTCCATATGGGTTTTGGGCCTGTTGTCATAAGATCAACACAAATTTAAAGAGCTTCATCAAATTTCTGATTTGGATCTTTAAAAAAAATCATCATAAATAAGCAAAGATATTCTTAATTCCACCATTCTTTTGGTGAAATTTGCTCCCTTCTTTCCAGTGATATTTCTGCTTCATATGAAATACACTGAACCACTGTAGAAATAGTGATGAATATGACAGCCATTACTACTATTAATACTAATGCTACTAACATCCCACCTCCTTTCAGCTTCTTCCAGAAAAATCCACTTCTTTGCCTCCTTCCCTGGCCGCCTCTCAGGCAAGGTGAACCGGATCAAGTACAGCAAAGTGTTGGTGAACTTGGGCCGAGCCTATAACAGCAGAACCGGGGTGTTCAGAGCTCCAGTCAAAGGGATCTACCAGTTCTTCTTCTCCACCCAAACAGGTCGGAACGGTGTCAAGACAGATCTGTGGCTGGTGGTCAATGGTTACTGGGTCTCTGTCTCTCACACGCACGTCTCCAGCCCCTCCACTGTCGGCGGCTTGACGACTTACATGACCTTCCTGCGTAGAGGGGCTTTAGTATATGTCACCCACAACTGTGGTAGCTCCTGGGCTAACGCCGCTTCCATGACCATCACATTTGGGGGCTCCCTGCTTGCACAGGTGAAATAACAGCGCTAAGAATGTAAAACAAAATAAAGATATCTGTTTTGAATTGTTTTCAATCTAGATGTGGCCTTGCATGAAATGTTTAACTGTGCATTTCAGATATTCTCTTAATGATGTTTCTAGATGGACGTTCTCTATTAGTTTTGCACTAAAACATGCTTTCATTCAAATTGTTTCCAATACTTTTTTTTTTTTTTTTGCTTCTAATGTTGATGCTTCAGGAATTGATGCTTATTCTACATTTGGTCTCATTGCATGTTCTGCCAGCTAACTATCTAAAATAGAAGTGTAAATATTATATTAAAAAAACCCAAAAACACAACAATAAGGATGTTTGTCAAGTTTGTCTCCATTATGACTGAAATGTTCTGGATCTGAGTGAATTAATGCATTAAGTTAGTTAGGTAAGTTACTTTAGGGTGTTGATATTAAATTTATTAGTTTACATTACAAGGGTGTGAGTGGAATATAAGTGGAATAGGAGCAGAAGCATTTACTTTTACCTTACACAAGGTGGCAGACTTGCATCGATACAAACACGGTGAAGTCATGTCTGATAGCAGTCTGTTCCTGGGATCCAGTAACAACTCCTGCAGTAGCATATGGGAGACTCAGCCAGCTCCATCCTCGCCTGATGAGAAACACTGATGTGTGACAGACCTGTAGAGTCTATATTCAAACTCCATGATGGTTCAAAAACCAGGGAGTTGATTTGAGAAAGCCACGCTTTCTCCTTAATGTTCCCCATTGTGTTTGTATCTCCTAAATATAGCTCTGTTCTTCATTGAAATGCCATGGTGCAAATTCTGATGAGCTCTAATTTTCCCTTATATGGTAATAAAGGGCATCATAAAAGTGAAGGCCAAAAGTTATGGTTTTTCCCGGACTGTTTTACAACTTAGAGGTGACCCGTCATCACTGAAATATGTATAAGGAACAGCAGAACAGTGGTCTTCAGAAATTTTTGTAATAGTTTTTAAGTTACACACAGGGCCAGTTCTGACCAACACCTCAACCGGGCGGAGGGGCGGGGCTTAGAAGAGGCGGCTAGAAGCTGATTGGTCGGCGGACAGCCGGGACGAGACGAGAAACTCAAGGAAAAAGGATCTGTGTAAGGAGGGCTGGCTCCCGCTGTAATGGGACAAGGATACATTTCGGTGAGAGGCAGCGGCAACTTTCCATGAATATGAGGATATTTTTGGAATATTTTCTACAGCTAACACCGAGGTCGGAACTTTGAAAAATAGCGACTGTCAGAACGAGAAAACACACAAAATTTGCTTCTAGCTCACGTATATTTCTTTTTTTTTTCTTTGACCGTTTCACGACTTAAATGTGAAATGAGACAATATACAAAGTGACCTCCACTGCTGCCACATGACTTAAAAACAATGCGAATCGACCAGACATCTCTCAGTTGAGAAGGTGCACAGTGCGGGCTCGCCATTGCTCACCTTTGCTGTCGTGGGCACTTGAAAGCAGTGAACAAGTTGCTGGAGAAGATATTTTCCTGGAGCACGGATAAGAAGGGGGTAAAAAAAACAAACAAATAAAACACAGAAAGTATGGCAGAACACGAGAGTCTGGAGTTTGGAAAGGCTGACTTTGTGCTTTTGGACAACGTGTCTTTGGAGGAATTCATGGCTAACCTGAAACACAGGTAAGCAGAGGTTACGGTCGTTCACCTTCTCGGGTTCAACCAGATGCTCAAGCTAGTAGCCTTTCTCACGTAGGCGAATGTGTATTGGGGATGTTATCTCAAACCTAAGTGTCAATTTGGCTACTCTTTTTTACACAATGTGGTCTTAATTTAATTATCAAACTTTCATTTTCTTTCTATCATACAACTACTGCACCACAACAGGTGCTACGCCCACTGAGACTGGAAATTGGTAGTCAGTGCCATCAGTGAAGGTGTGCCACAATTGTTTTTACTGCTGTATTATTGTATTCATTGTTGTCACCATAAATAGAATGCAAAAAATGTGCCAAACAACTCAACATACATGTGCTGCTAGCCCACTTCCACATGTGAAGTCTCTGTTTTGTTTGAATAACATCCATTACATACTCGCAAAGTTATGCAGTAATAACAATAATCCATTCATGTGTTGTTGTTTTTTTTTTTTTCTCCCTGGAGTGAGCCATTGATTGGGGACATTCCTTTTGATGTTGTTTCTTCCTTCAGTGTGGAAGATAGTGTGTTTGAATCCGACTCCACCCAAGGAATCACAGTGCTCTCACTGATTGCACTGTTTGAACCAGCACCAGTCCCTGAACAGGCTTGTTTGCATCAGCTGTGTTTTGAGTGGCCCGGTGTCAACCATGCCATGCCTGTGAATGAAGGCAACAGTAGGGGTGAATTTCCCATGGGCTCGGGCTAGGAGTCAGCTTCTCCATCTCCTTTCCTCACCTCAGTCTGCAGTGGGGAAAGTGCAAACTGACGCCAGAGCGGTGGGAGTGTAGGAGGCCTTTTAGTGCTCAGCCGCACGTGCATACACTTTTGCATGTGGTTTTGGACAAGTTCACTGCATGTCAGAGGCTTAATATCAATGCAAAATTCCCACAGAAGACTGTGCACCCATTCTTCCACCTGAAAGGCTTGTGTCTGTACTGCTGAAACGGATTGAAAATTTCTCATGTTTACCTTGGATGTCTTGGTTCATTTTGTTTGCACCTGGGTTTATCTGACATGTCATGGGCATTGAATGAAGAAGTTGCCTTTGCAGTGTTGGGGAAAATGGTTTCCACTGATATAGCCTACCAGTTTGCATTAAAACTATTCAGTTATTTGTTGTACACCCCTAGCACTGCAGCCTTGGTGGTTAAATTATTTACCAAGATTTACAGCCTTATCCGTCTAATTTAGACGTTAATGTTTACTTTCACAGCAGTAGCTTGTAAATATTTGGATGATCTTCAGGAAAAGGATTTGATGGCCAAGTCTCTTGCAGATCTGGTTTCTGGTTTGCCAAACATGGCAAAGAGAGCTACCTAAAGCATACTTGTTATAACACAGAAAGCTCTCCAAATCAAAGCATTTGTGATCCCTGTTGTATTTTTTTGCCCACACAGATTGGCCAGCTGGGCTCTAAATAAAGAAGTTTTTTCACCATCATGTAACAAACAAATGTAGTGTGCCCTGGCATCGTCAAGAGCCACTTAGCCTTGCTGTGTAAGAGTAGCTGTTGTTACCAAAATGTCTTTTAGAAGTGTTTTGCTCATGCCACTACAGTGATTGTTTCAGCATGAGCAAACATTCATATACTCCTGTATTGTGCTTCAGGCATGTCTGTCTAATGTGTTGAGTAATATTTGAAGTTTAAGTTAAGTTATGCTTACAAATATAAAACATTGTTTGACCTGCATGGCCTGCACCTACATATATGAACATCTTGATAAGGCCCATAATTAATGCTGCAGAATTAATCTAAATTGTATTGAAATCATAATATGGATAAGTGCATTATCCAAATCGCAGCAGCTGCAATGTTTTTGATAAAGGTTAAGTTTGATAGTATACAATTATAAATGAGGTATTGTGGTGCTACAGAACATATTTGCCAGACGTCCAAAAATATGATGGTTTTGTACAGACCATAGCAAAATGGCATCCTCCTCATTCTTGTGTTTTTTTTTTCTAGTTAAAATGAAAATTATGATGCAAAAATGATTGCTCCTACTAAAATTGCAAATAGTATGGAAGTACAGAAAGTAACACTTTCCCTTTCCTAAACTAAAGCTGAATTGCCCTTGAGCAAAGTGCTTAACCCCCAGCTGTTACACAGGAGCTGCCTAGTGATCAGTAGTAGATGACTCAGGCTTAGTGGTCAACTTTGACACGTAACTGTGAGTGTAAAGCAAGATGGTGCTGAAAAAAAGCAAGTGCTCAGCTGATCCTCCCTGGCTAAATAAAGGTTCAAACTGGTTACTGACATGACAGCATTAATGTAAGTGTTTTCACAGTTGTAGCTCTTAACTTTGATAAGCTGTGGTATGCACAGTAGCCCTGGCAGCAAAGGAGGAGGACCTGAGTGCACCAGGCCTCCTTTTCCGAGCTCTCCCCCTTTTTTCAGTCTATTTGTTTTCCCTCCAGCTGGACATCTCAGTCCGGAGATGGCGTGTGCAGATTGTTATTTGCAGAGGGTGTGACCAGCCAGGAGCACTTCCTCTTTACTCCTTTTCCCTCAGTGTGTGTGTGCGTGCACGCAGTTGTGTGCATGCACACACAGGAGTGGCAGCAGAACCACTCGAGGAAGGGATACACTGGATATGAGGTGTCTAATGGCCTGCTTTTGTCCTGGTGTAGTTACCCAGAAGTAGTGGGATTGGTACACATCTCCACATCTCTCCTGGGTGCATTTACATTGTGCGTGGGAGCGGAGGCTCTGAAGTGCTCGTCATGTTGCACTGGTAATCAAGACCCGCTGTAACTTCATGTGAAGAGTAATTTGGAGAAGATTGTTCGTTTCCCCTCGATTTGTCCAGACATGCTTGTCCAAGCTGACTACTTTGTTTGACTTGAGGTTGAACAGTCTGGGCTGCTGGAGAGTGCTGGTCCACAGAGTCTCCCTAAATAGAACACAGCAGATGCCCAGTCTTTTTGTGGATATGTTTGGTCGGAAAACAGTTCAGGCTACATTCCTGTAGAGGTCTTGGGAATTGTGCCTCAACTGACCAGTCAGCAGATAAGACTTCTTGGCCCAAACCAAGTAACGTATAAAAAAGAGGAGAGGGCATTATGTCACTGTGCGGCATGCAGGCCCAGTTTGTGCCAAGTATGGAAACTTTCTGCATGGTGAATGAGTTTTCCACCCTTCCTTTTTTAAGATAGTTGAACAGGTTGTTACTCCAGGAAGGTGTCAAAATTCTATTCTCGTTAATTGTTAATTAGCTCACATTCTTTATGGGATCAAGGCATATCATTAGACTCAGAAAGATCTACAGATAACTTTGGAGTATGTCACTTGGTCCTTACAATGCCGCAACTACCCTTTTTATTCTCATCATTGGAAAGTATTAAAAATATTGAAAACAAAATCTGAATTTCCATGCTTATTTTTTTATTTATTTGGTGGAAATTAAACAACTTCACCAACCTCACAAGAGCATTATTTGGGTGTAACATGATTGGCTAGGTCAAGATATACAATTTAATCTATACAAGTAAGTGCTGTTTCATAAATTACATATGGGGGCACTGGAGTCCTGGGCCTTTGTGTAATTGGTACTATGTCTGGTTGTGATCAGCATGAAAAATCATGCAATTTATGCACGTTACACTTCTAATGCAAAGTGGACAAATTTGACCCCTTTGGATCTATTTAACTGGACTACGTTTGTTGTTGGTTTATGCAAATGTATTTTTGGATGTGGCTAACATTGACATTAGCTAGAGCTTGCCTTTATGCTGGGCTATATATAGCTGTTGTATAGATTTTGACACAGATAACAAGCACAGACACCTACGGTGCACCTTGGACAAAAACACACCGATCAGCATAATGTAGGCTAAAGTGGGTTCTGTTATATATCCAAATCTCCGTCCTGTCATAGTTCAAATGGCAGAGGTATAGTGGTTTATAGTCGCATTTTCCATGCCTGTGCCATTGACTTCAGTATTAGTGGCACCAAAGTTTTGCTTAATATCCCTATGACATAAGTTCTTTCCTTCTTTTATATGTTCCTTGGATCAAACTTGTGTGACATAACCCACTGAGCCACAGATTCTCAAACTCTGACCAAGTGAGTAGTGAGGCTCCATGATTGGAATTTCACAGCTTCAGGAGATCAATGTGTGTTTAACCAATTATTGGCTTCTGTTTAATTCTTGACAGGGGAAAGGCTGACTGAGGAAAATTACAGTATCAAGAATGTCTGTGTTAATAGTGATTAATTGAGTGATAAATTGATGTTTTATCAGTTTTATAGATTATGGATCACAGATTTAGTGCAGAGGCTGAGATGCAGAACAGCATCCCTGCAGGGTGCAGAGTGGATGCCGCACGACTTGAACTCAGTTACTCTGGTTCAACATGTCTCCTTACTCACTTTGCCATCTGATGCTCTCCAGTCAAAATAAAGACAAAATAAAATAAGGCTGCTTGAAGCCAGGAAGCTGTTCCAGACTTACACTCGTGAGTTTATGTTCTCTGCATAGGTCTGAACTGCCCTGCAATCCTATATTACACATGTACATATGCATATAACTTGTCTTTGCTGCAGACCACTGGCTTGGTACAAAGTTATCACTACTAAATGCTTGTCTTTATAAGGCAGTGTTGTTTTGTCTGCCCCATGGTGTCTAGAACACTTTCTGGTGAACCGCCATATGTTTCCAAAACAATTATGGAAGCATTTTTTGAATTCTTCTTCCAAATGGGTGTCTGATTTTCCAGATTAAATAGCTGACAAGCACTTCACCATGTAAACTGTTAGGGTTAGTTTGTGCTCTGTGATGCCCCAGTGTGCATTTCTTTCAAAATGTCTTTGTATACATTTTTGCACACATAAAAGGAAACCGGCTAAGAAGTACTTGTCAGAATCTCTGAGTCAAAAGATATTTTCAAATAATGTTGTGTGTTATAAAATTAACACTGTTGTAAAATAAGCAGTCCATCATATGCTTTATTTTTTAATGTTCTTCATGGTTCTTTTGAGATTCCCTTTTGAATTCTTTGCATCTGGAGTTTGAGCTACATGTTGGGTGCTGCTTATCACATAGCACAACACAGTGAGTGCCAGAATATTTAGACTATCTGCAAGAAAGTTTTGTGCCTCACATCTGATTTGCTGTCGTGTGGAAAGCCCAAACATCTGGTGCAACACATGCTGACCCAGAAGCTATGAAATATTTATAAATACTGTTTGACCCAGGACTGCATCTTATTTGATGGGTTGATGTGGGTTAGGATGCTAAATGATATAACAAGATTGATGTAATCAGTACACCATGGAATTTAGTGCAGAAATGATTCTTAAAGCCCCTGCTTGTCTCACTGTGTATGAATCATTCCAAGTGATTTGACCTTTGAACCCAGCTATGGGGAGTTACGTGGGATTTTAACAGGAAGGCTCCAATAATATCGAGGAGGGTAAGGAAGCAGGAGTGCTGGCCTCCTCTTCCCATTGGCATTTCCTTGCCTTTGGTCCTCATATTTCATTGTTTCCTGTCGCTCCTGTTCTTGTTTAGCTGGGAATCATGCTGGCAGACAGGCTGATGTTTGAGATTTAAAATCACACAGATGCTATTCTTAGTAAGCACAGGCACATGTTTTTAGAAGTACATAATTCACATTTGCCTTTCCAAACTGAAGTTGTAGCTCTGTTTCTGCTGTATCTTCGACATGACCATGAAAGAACTTGACAAATTACTTTCATCCTCTAAAAAGATCAATGACTGTCCTGTTTGAAGTGTGTAAATGGTTATTTATTGCTCGCATGCAGATAGGCTGGAAGAGGTGTGGTGCAGAACAGAGCAACTGGACTGTCTCTCTCTCTCTCTGCCTTGTTCTCTGCAGAATAAACACAGGGATCAAAGTACCCACATAGCCCAGGTAGAGTAAGCCATGCCAATGAGAGAAACCAAAGGTCAAAAGTCATGCCTTGTATTTCCTCTTCCAGTGAGACATGTTCCAGTAAATACGTCTGTGTTGCTTTTCATGCTTCAGTGGAGTAAATGCACTTGCACAGAAGCTTTTTTTTTGCCCAAGGTCTTTTCCTGAGCTGGATCTCATGTTTGTACACTTTTTTTATGCCTTTGTTCGTCCCTCTGTACCAAAAACAAAGTCCATGTGTGGAACACGCAGTCCTGACAGCCTTGAACCCTGCAGCAAAGATGAAACTGGGTGATAACACGCCACAGACTTCTAAGTATATTTGATCCCAACCTGCCTATTAAAAGTTTTTTTCCTCTTCGTGGTGGCCAGCAACTGGAAAAGAAATATTATAGCTGAACTCAGATAAAGAGCATTCTCCAGTTTGTTTTCTCTCAGCTCTAACCTGCCAAGACCAGCAGGGATTTTGTCCAGATATCAGTTTTGATAAGTTTCTGATGCAAATGATAGGCCCATAGGAAGTGTTATGCTGATAAATCCAATTTAATAAAATGTTTGTTGTTTTTTTCATGTAGCATCCAAAGTTTCTACAGCTCCTTTGCTGAGGAAACTTTATCCTCCCTGTGCCCTTAGGAGCTGCTTCAGTGCCTCAGGCTTTAGTTCAGCCTGGCACAAGCCTGCAGCCTTGCCAGGAGATTTCTTTCTAACGATGAATGAAAAAAACGTCTTCCCTGGAACAGTCGATTCATAGACGGCTTTTCGAGAAATGCCTCATAGGCCCTCTCTCCTGCTCTCCAGCAATCAAAAGGCCAGTCTCACCACAAGAATTTCCATACAACCCTCTGTAATCTGAAACACATTACCATCCTTATATAAACAGGGGCTGTGCTTGTGGAGCTTTATTTCCTCCTAAAATAAGTTCACCAGCTCTCACAGACGTCTCATTTGTGGACTGCCTGCATTGGCAGGCGGAATTGGGAGCAGGCTGTTCAGCAAAAGTTTACTGTGGTGCTTCCAAAGCCTGTTTTTCTCCACCTTCCTTGCTCTATTTCAGTGTCTTTCTGTCATAGTGCCTGTCTCGTTGTTTTGTCTGTCTGTTTTTTCTGTTCATTTATTGTTTTGCACTTTGTGTTTCTTGTGTGTGTACAGTATAATACAGCATCAGAAATTGTATGTATTTTGTATTAACGATGAAATGCAAGGTTTGCAAGTAGCGAGGTCTGAGCTGGCTTCAGCAATGCTCTCTTTCCGAGAAAAACATTCATTCATCACTACAGAAGATGAGGGATGCAGTCTCTATTACACTCCATTCAAATTCCAGTTAGCAGGTATAATTTTGCAGTTTCTGCACTGAAAAATACTGACTGGATAGAAGAATTTCCAGCCTTGCTCTTGGTACATTCTTGATAGAGATTTGATGTTGTTGGGCATTAAAGCCGCCTGGCTCATAATTTAACAAGTAACCACATCCTGTGTCTGCAACATTACCTTCAGACTCAACTGCCCAGAAGCCCTGTTCTCTCACTTAGTGGGCGTGAGACATGATGCATTCATGCGACACTCTTATCTACTATCTGAACCTCATTTACTGAATTAATGAGAGTGTTTACTTTTTAAGGAATCAGCTTACTTGGCCTGTGTGGGAATCCCTAATGATGCATATGAGTCAGATGGCTAGTGCTGTGTGTGCATGTGGTTGTTTTCTTGTGTGTGTGTGTGTGTGTGTGTGTGTGTTTAGGTGTGGGTTCCTGGCTGTGATGTCATTCTCCACTTCCCTCTGTGTTGTATTGTTCCCTTGTCCACCTGTTGGATCTGTGCCCTGAGGCTCAGAGGGGGTAGAGTGGCTTACTCACTTTCACAGCCAGGGCCTCACATCACTTCACACCCACTGTGTGTGAGACGCACACATGCACACACCAACATGGCTTCATCACTGTTCTGGATTATTCACTGCCACCTTGCAGTATTGGCTTGATTTTCTCTTTCACAAACTTGAGTCTGTGCCCTTTATAGTTTATGATCCTGTTTTTATGCCCAGTCTTTTTTTCTCCTCTCTCCTCCCCTTCTCATACTATTCCCCTTTGTCCATCTGTCTGTTTTTGTGCTCTTCCCTGCCCTCCGTTTAGCCCTGATACAAATCAGAGTGCTTTCCTGAAATAGCATGTTGAGTAATGTCTGGTTCCTTTGGATGACCTCCTCTTTCTTTTTCTCTCTCTCTTTTTTAAGGTCTCTTTTTCTCCATCATCCAGTCATCCCATTTATTAGCTGAGCCCACTGTGACTTTACATCAGCCACTGCTGGCCGGTGTGTTAAAGTGCAAACGGGTTCTGCATCAGGCCAGCAGCCAGGTCCAAAATCCCCCACCACTCCCTCCGTCTATCTGGCTCCCACCAGAAGGCTCTGTTATTGAATTTTGGAAATTTAATCCAAGCGAAATGCTCTTCTCATTCTCAAACTGTGTGCTACAGTTGCAGCTCAGGTTTTGCGGGGGCTGAGTGTTGGTGTGTGTGTGATGGCAGGGGGTGGCGGGTAGCTGTGATCTCAGCCAGACAATAAAAGAAGGCCTGGGCTCAGAAAAATAACTGTCAGCCACCCGATCTTTAGCCGAGCTATTTACACCTGGCTCCCATTTCCCTAAGTATTCAGACCTGCCAGCCCCATGGGAGTGTACTGTAGTGTGGATAGAGGGAACACATGCTAGGATAATTTTCCAGCATGGCATGTCAACTTGGAATAGAATACCTGCTTCATTTTTCTTGTCTCTGCGTATGCATGCTGCACTGTTGCTCCAACCCAGAGTTGTTTTTTTTTTTTAGGAAATCCTTCCACATTAATGCAATATAGATGCAGGTATTGGTGGCACAGGGAGACCTCCAAAATTCGCATGATATTACAGCTGCTCATCGCTGTGATTACTGAGGTCTTGCATTACTCTTTTTGTGTATGAGTGTGGAGAAAAGAGTTTACGGTGAGCTGTAAAATGAGGTTGCAGGAGTTGCCAGCAGTTGTGGCGATGCCCTCCTCTTGCTTTGTCAGTCTCACACACTGACACTCTGGCTCACCTCTGGGTGTGTCTGTGTCATGTCCTGACTGTCCTCATGTCTTCCTGCCTTTTCAATATGATGACAGATTGGTGGATTGCCGCTGTAATTTTTTTCTTCCTCTCTCTCCTTTGATCATTTTTGTTTCATCTGCCGGCAGACAGACATGCGTCATTTCAGGGGGAAACACGGGGCTTTGTGAATGTGTTTCAACCACAGCCACAGATAAGATAAAAGAGGATTTAGGAAAACCTGTGTCATCAGGACAAAGATTCAGGATGGCCCTTTTGCTATAAATTCTCACATACACATGTTCACAGGTGGAGCTAGTGATTGCATGTAAAAGAACTGAATTGAATTTATTTGAGTAATAAACAAATACACAAACAGTGTTTCAAAAAGTAATGAAATCAATGTAACAAACAAGAAAAACTGTTTTAGGGCTAAAACGTTTTTTGTATCCAGGTACTACCACATACTACTCACAAGCCTTTTTTGTGTTTTTTTTTTTTTTGTGTTTTTTTTTTTTTTTGAATTATCCATCTTGTGCTTTGTATGTGGTTTTTGCCTCTGAGTGCCATTGGAATATTTTTCCACAGTGTCTTTTGTTCAAATATATAAGGATATAATATCTATAATAATTAAGTCTATTTATTTTTATAGCAACTTTTGAGACCCACAGTTGCAAAGTACTTCACAAAGAACATAACATAGTAAAAATAAGTCAGAATTGAAAACATAAACCAGTTAAAACACAGAAAGACAGAGTGTACATAAAATCTAAAACAGATCGAATTTAAAACAGAGTTTAAAACTGGGGTGTGATTTCCAAATTGTAGCCATGGAAAAAAAGACACAGACATGAAATATATAATTTCATACTTGAAGAAGTACAGATCATTCCATCCCTAAAAGTGCTATTATTTTTTTTTCCTGCACGCATCACTTTATTTAAATTGGCCAAAACTCTTGAAATGCATAATTTATTGTTTCAGACCCTGGGTGTGAACACAGCATCCTGTTTGCCAAAGTCTTACATAATATCTGTCTCTCTTCCAGCCCTGGTTTGGGCCAGTTCTTCTCCAGTAGCAGGAAAACTACCTCTACTGTCTTTTAGCAGAAGATTGATTTGTCTGCAGAACAGGGAGGGGGTGGGAGGCGGCGTGTTAAGTGTTGAAGGGCTGCGTCTCCAACAGACTGGCTGCTGGGAGCTGCTGTTTAGCACTAAGCAGGCTTTACAAAGCAGCGGAAAATCCCCTAATGCAGAGCCCAGATGTCTGATGGCCACAGACTGTGAGGGAGGCCTGTGTCACACTGTGTGTAAGAGAGTAAAGTAGAATAGAGTAAGGTGGGACAGAGCAGCGTTTTTTGACCATGGGCCCGTATCCAGTGTCCCCTAATGAAAAGTGGACAAACATGTTTTACATCACGGCCCAGGGTGACACTAAATATTCAGTTTACGACCTTTCCTGAAAAAGGTTTAGAACCCCAACTTTATCCTAGAGCAGAGTAGATATTTGAAAAGCCACCAAGGGGAAACACGTTTGACAGGTATTTGACAAAAAAACACATTTACATCATAAGTACACAACAAGAGGAATACTTAATGTAATTTCAATCAAAAAAACACAGTTCATATTATTCAGTCAGCATATATAGTGAAAGTGTATTAGTGTATAGTGTATAAAAGTGCGCATACAAATAATAAAGACTCAGTGATAATTAGACTAGATAATAAATACAAGGCTTTCACTGGTCGTAATTACAGCTCAGTGGTACTCAGTCAGCCTGCTTTTATTAGCTGCTGTGTAGACTGATAGTTGGTTAACATGCTCTCTGTCTTGCACTGCAGCAGCAATGATATGATTTGGGACAGGCCTGGGGTATTTCATAATCTACTGAGAGTGGGCATAATGATATCAGATCAGGTTTGCCTGTCTGACTGTTATGAATGATGCAGTTATGGGGGACCTGCCAGTGATCCTAGATGTGCTCACTGCTGCTGTTTTCTAGACACGTTCAGAGCTCTCATGTAGCACTGCAGCCTTCTGTCAAAAAGCCTAATCCTATAGATTACAGCTCAAGAACTCTCCGTAGTTTTATTATTATCACTGGGTTTATTCACTGTCTATGTATGTGCCCTCCAGACCTTTTTGTAGAGGTTCAAGAGAATTTTAGTTACTGTTCAGACAGTACAGTCAAAACAACTGTGCAATTGTGAAAGCATGGCATGCTTCAGGTTTGAACCTATATGATCATATTGTCCTCCCAGAAATCACATTTTTATTGCATCCCCAGCATGTGCCAGTCAGTTTTTGCTGCTAGTTTTGTCTATTTCCAGCTGTTGCACCTGGCTACTCAAAGGGCACAAATTTTGAGCTACATTGATGCTGAGTCTGCCATGAGCTCTGCCTTACAATATTTTCCATTGATGGAAGCAAGAATGATGGCAGTGGCTGATTGTCATTGTATGAAAACAGTACCTTTTCAGAGACAGGATGCTCCTTATGCTGTCACTCTAAACATTAACAGTGATGGTAATAAACTCAGCCTTAGAGATAAAAGTGGAACAGCCACAGATTATCTCCCGACCCTTCATAATTCCCAGGGCGACCCTGCCGTTTCACACAGAAAATGATGGCACCACGTGTCAGCTTGGCTCAGGCCAATATAGGACACAGAATACAGCATATCAATATTGGACATGCTGCTGTTTATTAGATTCCTGTTGCACTGATTAATACTGTCTTTGGATTTAACAAGAGGTCTTCAACTAGAGGTCTTCAACTTTTATGGCATGATGTTCACATAAACTAAAATTTACTATGAGCTCATGGGCTGAGTACATTTCACTCTATAGATGTATCCTAATGTTTGGTTTGAAGTGCCAGTATGTGCATTGACATCTTTTGCTGTGGCTCACACTGGTTCTTGCTAAAAGATAGTGATTTTGTGACAGGCTGTTATGTGGGTGTTTATTTGAGATAGACACTTGTCTGAAATGTCAAACTGCAGTGTGTCCAGCCAAAGGGTAGGACGCTAAAGAGCAATCTCACATTCTGAAATGTGTCATTTTTATAGTCACATTAGCCCCTCCATTCTTTCTTGAAGAGTTTTCAACATTTTTTTTGAGTTTGGTGAGAAAATGTCATAAATTGCTCGCTCCCCTCCCTAGTTAACCACTGACAAAATGACCATAAAATGTCCCACCCAAACAAGATTGGAGACAGTGGTTGTACTTAGCTTTGCTCTGTAATTCACATCTGAGGGGAGTGTGTATGTGTGTGGGAGAGTACATACGTCTGTATATCGGTGTGTGTGTGTGTGGCATTTGGGTTCCCCTGGGTTTTTTGAGACCAATGACGGCACTTGGTAGACACATTGACTAAACTCCGGTCAGTGGTCTTCTCTTGTGTTTGTACGTAATAATGAACTTTTGAAATACTGAGAAGAGATGATGGATGGTGAAGTCCCTGTGTGATTTCTTGACAACTTTACACAGTTATATGTATGTGTTGGTATAAGCTGGGGTGAAATTTGGAGGGATTAAAGTGAATCATCAGTGATCTTGCAAATTGTCAGTAGTAAAAAATGCTCGCGCTTCCTGTCTGCCTTTCACTTCCAGTGTTGATTACACCTCCCTGTCTCTCCCTTTTCTCTCTGTCTCTCCTTCTCTCTCATTTCCCGGCAGCTGTAGGGAGGGGTCCCATTGGAATGAGATCAAGGCTGTGGGTCAGACTAGTTAGACAGACTTCCCCTCACAGCTGGACAGAGACAAATACGGAGAGAGAAAAGGGGGTGGCAAGGTAGAGGGAGTTGCACTTTTAAATAAACTATCTAGACTTTGTTACATACCGTAAACCCTCCCTTGGTCTAGAACACTTTTACTACCTTTTAACCAAACACCCACACCCATATCTTAACCTTTCTCTAACCTCTGGTTTCTTGAATTATGGGACGCAACCCAAATTGGTCACTGTTAGTGGTTTTACTCCTTGTCCTCAGTGGAAGGTCTAAGGTTGGGGTTGCTGTTTTTGTTTATTTTCCTAGTGCTGATGTTGTGAAATCCTCTGAGACTACAACAGTGATAAGGCTACACAAATAAACTTGACTTATTGTTGGTGGAGAAAGACAAGAGTAGAAATAATTCACAACATTATTATGTAAATTTGCGGGAGGACAAGAGCAGAAATGATTCACAACATTTTTAAGTAAATAAATCAGAAATACTTTATTGAGCCACAAGGGCAAATTGGGTAAATAAATGTCAGGTTTGCCTCTCTTATATATATCACTGCTTAATGTAACACAATAACAATTCAGTCTATATCCTGTTGACAGCTTTTACATTTGCTTTTCTGAGGAGTCGATGTTGGAAAAGTAGAGGAAGAGCTGGTCATGTCGTCAGCAATAGCCAGTGCAAATGAACAGGCCAAGAAAAAAAGATTTAACTACAGAAGCTCAAATCAAAGATGCTGCAAAAATGGAAAACAAACACAGACCTTGCAGATTACGACATTAATTGACCTTAGGGTGAAAGTTTAAATCTGATTTGGTTCCCGATCTTAAACAGTGCTAGAATTGCTGCACCTGTGGATAGTGTCTGACTTTATGGCCCATAAAGCTCCCTAATCTCCTTTCTGTGTCATTCAAATCCTCCTAAATGAGAACTGAACAGATGGAAGAGCCGACCCAGCATGTCACTGACACACTCTATCTCATTGGGTTTTTTTTTCTTCCTCTCCTCTCCTCTCCTCTTCTCTCCTCTCCTCTCCTCTTGAGCCCATTTCCCGTTGGCAGATGATGGAAATGGAGATGAATCATAGATCCTATTTATAAACCCATGAGAGGGAAAAACACCTCTGGACCGTTCACTGTTTAGACACTGTCTGTATTGTTCCAAACTATGTGGCTTCATAGACAATCACAATGATGTCGGATGGTCTGGGTTTACAGTGATGTCGTTTCTTTGTCCAGCATTTGGTGTTTTGGCCTCGCTCGTATCACAGTGTGTGTGGTGTTACTGAGCAGGGAAATGTGATATAAAAGTTGACACTCCCAGGGTGAAGTTTACATAAATATTCCCCTGAATCATTGTCAAATGAAGTAATAGCTCTGTCTGGATTTCACCACAATTCAGCTCAACTGTATCACACACCGTTTCTTCAATTTGAAAAAAAAGGAGCTAGTGATTTCGTTCATATCTCTAATAGAGTTGGAAAAGTCAGTTAAACTCATTCCTCTGGTGGACATACGCCTCCCTCATTCACCTCATGCAGGAGTGTGTTTTTGTTTTGGCTTGTTTGTTTGTCTGGCCATTATGCTGACCAGCCTCATGGGTTTGAGTCTGAGCTGTATCTGTTGCTACTGTATGACTGCATGAACGACACCTGTGACCTTTTGAGACTGATCAAATATCAGGGAAGCTAGTCATAAACCTAAGTTGGTTCAGGTATTTATAAAGCCGTTGTGTGTTTTTGAACATCAGCTTAATATTTTTTGCCTAGATCTGCTGTACTGTTTTTGGCAAATTTAACCTTAAAGCTATAGTGCAGACCTTTTAAGAAAAAATAAATGTTAATTATGTTAAATCTGATGATAAAGCCTATCAGCCCACTGATAAAATCAAAGCATTTTGCATTATTGCTGCTGACACTGCAAAGCTGGTGTCTGTGCCAATATTCCCACCGTGGTGCACAGCTGACCTTTAGTGACATGCTTTACAACCACACACTTAACAATTTCTACTGGAGTTGTATGATAAATTATTACCTCGTCTGGTGATTCCATGATTCTCAAAGCTTCTTTACCTCCTTTTTTTCTGTAAAGATTTAAAGGCATTCCCCCTGAGTGATCTGAAGTGTGTTTTTCAAGCAGTCTTTAATTTACTGCCACAAGAGGGAGACAAATAATACAGAGCTGAAAAGTTCCGTACTGCAGGTTTAAGTATGTATCTATTGTACGGTTTTCATTTTCAAGGAGATGTAGTCGGCTATTATGTCGTCAGCGCTTTTAAATTAATAATATCTTGTGTTCAGTGCTTATGTTTTGGTCAGATTGGTACATATGGGGGTTAAGTGGTGTTGCTTATGGGAACCTGAGCAGGAGCGGACGTTGTGCATCCTGGTGCTTGCACCAGCAAACCTTTAAGGAAAAGTCAGTCGTCTTGTCCAACTGGCCAAACTGATGCTTTCTGTTACATCGGTGGCAGGGCGACCTAAGTGGTTACAAAGATCATCTTGTAACCACAATGGTACCAGATCAGCCAGTGTATCCGTCAGTAGGCGTGCCCTTGAGAATGACACTGAACCCCTACCAGCACCAGTCATTGTACTGTATGTTACTCCTGCTGAGAAAATCCATTCAATGCTGAATATTTTAAATATTTCTTATGTCAGATGGTAGATCGTGCCCTCCTCCCTCCACACACACACTCAGCTGAGATCTCAAAGACAGATACACCCCTTCTATCTTGTAAAGCATTGTTGTCATTCCCGCAGTGGCCATTGTACACGTGCGTGTGCGGGCAGTTCGCTGTTTCAGTCCATGATGGAGGGCCAGGCTCAGACAAAGACCCCCGATTGACATCTGAACAATGGAGCGGGCACACAGCAGCCTCCTGACTGGGAGGGCAGGGAGGGCACAATGCGTCTTTCTCTCGCACCATGGGAGGGTTGGGAGCCAGAATGTTATCCTATGAGTGCCACCAGTGCTTAAAGAAGTGATGCCAGCAAGCCTGTTCACTCACTGCAGAGGCAATTAGCTTCAGCCTTTGAACCATCTGTCATGTTGTGCACACCTTATGTAATGTTTTCATTTTTGCACGGTTATTACCTCATGTTGGATTT
This sequence comes from Myripristis murdjan, assembly GCF_902150065.1. Taxonomy (NCBI): domain Eukaryota; kingdom Metazoa; phylum Chordata; class Actinopteri; order Holocentriformes; family Holocentridae; genus Myripristis; species Myripristis murdjan. The sequence goes on from NC_043998.1 coordinate 5,668,807, forward strand.
GCTTTCACATATTCAGCCTGATTAAAAATGTATGGCTTGATTGTAAATGTCATCCGCATTGTTGAGTGCATTGTAATAGGAGCAGATATGCAACTTAAGGACTTGGAACACTTGCCTGACAAGGGTATTTGGCTCCTATCATAATCCTTCAATCTTCATTAGTTGCTATTTTAAAATTTTGGTAAGTAAGGATGATTTTCACTCTAATCCGCTTAACAATTGCTTGCCAACAGCTATCAGGCATTTATGATTTCCATCCTTGAAAAGCATGAAAATGCTATCCATGGATGGGAATTTAGCTTTAAAAGTTCACATTATTTTAAATTGATTCTTGCCAAGCTACTGGCCCGTCCTGCCAAAACACACATTGTGGTTATCTCACCCTGTCAAGAGCACACAAACGTCCCATGCCTGTGTCACCCATTTGTGTCCACTGGAGCATAACATGACATATGATTAGATTATTTGTTGTTTCTAGTGACTGTACAAATAACCTGTTTTATATAACTCCATTGTACTGTGCTATTCACACCCTGCCCCCATCTGTATGTCTGACTCTCTCTTTCTGATACACACACATTCATGCTCTCAATTAGCCATTTACAAAGCCCTACCCTGTCCACTCCTTGTTTGTCTGTGGGTGTGGAGAAGTGACTACACATCATTATTGAGACAAATTTGTATTTGTGATTCTGGGCTATACAAATAAATAAAATTGAATTATTCAAGTGTTATTGCCATGTGAACTGTCCCTGAGCCAACAATGTAGTGGTTTCCCTCAACTGTTTTGACAGTGGGGTTGAAAATGTACACAGTTTACCCACTGGTAATCATTACAGTTTTATTATATCTCATCTAATCTGACATCACATTCTGTCATATTTGTGTACATTTTACCATTTCCTGTGTAAAAAGCCAAATGCATTAGATCCTATTTAAGAGATTTTTTCATAGAAAGGGGAAGATTTGAAGGATTAGGAAGGTCAAGGCTTACATCAGTTTAAAAAGTTATGGGTTTCAGGGCACAAGGATAATCAAAAAAGGCACTACAGTATTAGTTTTCACTGGCAGCTGTCAACAGCAGTCATCCTTGATTTTTCTGGTAGAGTCTCGTCCACCTGGGATTGTGGCCCAAGGCCCTGTGTGCTGAATGACACATGGTTTATTTTCATATCATCCACATCAGAGCACAGAAGAATGTGTGATTATGTTTCTTAAGTCTTTCAGTTGTACTTTTACCGGTGTGTTTGTACCTGCTAAGCCTCTCAGTGATGTGTCTATAGATGTGTGTGTCCCTCTACCTTTGCTGTTTGAGTGTAATATTCATTAAGACCTTTGGATCACAGGGCCTCTAGGAGTTCAGGGTCCCATCCCTGTTGGGTGAAAGAAAAAAATGATAGCCCAATATCTGCCAGGTATTCACACAAATACAAGTGTTTGACTGAGCTTATCTTCTAAGCGCTGCTTCCGTATTTTCTGACTGTTCAAGTGCCAGATGTGAGAATCCAACCTCTCAGTCACCAATCATTCACACAGGCCTATTCAAAACCATTTTGGAATAATATGCCTCTGGCCAGGCCAGGGCAGGGCAGCAGCAGTGGTTTGGCAGCTGTGAAGAAAGAGACCATTCTTCTGTGAAGAGAAATGGGGATCCTGGTCCTCTGTGGAGAGGAAGGAAGTTAGGCAGGCAGCCTGGGGCAGAGAGAGAGAGAGAGAGAGAGAGAGAGAGAGAGAGAGAGAGAGAGAGAGAGAGAGAGAGAGAGAGAGAGAGAGAGACAGGAGGAGGAGAGTGAGAGAGTGTGTATGTTTGTGTGTTAGAGAGAGAGAGAGAGCAAGAGAGACAACGCGTTCTGAGAGATGTGTGACAGAGAAACAGAAAGCGTGACAGACAGACAAAGTGTGTGAGAGAAGACAAGAAGGCAAGTGAGACAGTTTGTGTGGAAGAGACATTGAGAGATGGAGATTGTGTGTGTGTGTGTGTTTGTGTGTTTGAGAGGGAGAGAGAGAGACTTGGAAAGAGAGTCATGGGTCAGGAGGCCTTAAGAGGGGCTTACAGTAGAAACACATGCTGGGCAGTACTATTGCACACATTACTGATACCTTCTTGGGGGTGAATGGCTCTGATGCAGATGTGTCATGAGCATACAGTCACACTCACACATACACACCAGGGATTCCTGTGAAAGCCACTAGTGTTAACATGATGAAACGCTGAGGAGAGGAGCTGAAGTATGATGTAACTGTGTAGATGCATTAATTGCGTCCTATAGTGATTGCTTTGTTTGCTCTTCGAGAGGACTGGACAGATGGGCAGTGTGTAGTAGAGGTCATAATCTTTGTGCCATGTTTACATTTCAGGAGTTTCACTGACACTCTTACTATCACATGACCGACACTGAGATAGATATTTTGTCATAAATGATAACCAAGGGTTGCAATGATAACAGAAGCCTTATCAAAATATGCCCTCACTTTTGCCTTGCTCTGGTTAATATTTATTTTATATGCTTACACTTTCATAGCTCACCATTCCCTGCATGATTGTCCATAAATGACTCCCAGAATATAGTCTTTTTTTCAGTAGTTTTATATGTAGGCACGCAAACATTTGTATATAATTTCAGGGTTTAAAAACTACAGTACTAATGTAGTGATAGTATCAGAATGTGGCCTTTAAAGGATCTAGATTTTTGTTTTGTTTTGTTTCCATCTTTGCAAACACAATTTAGTTTGACAGATGGTCCTAAAAGCCCATTTGGTTTGTGTCTTCAGGTTTGAAAAAGGGAGGATCTACACCTACATCGGAGAGGTGGTCGTATCTGTCAATCCGTACCGTGCCATGAACATCTACGGCCGTGACACCATAGAGCAATACAAAGGCCGGGAGCTGTACGAGAGGCCGCCTCACCTTTTTGCCATCGCCGACGCTGCTTACAAAGCCATGAAGAGGAGGAACAAAGACACTTGTATCGTCATCTCAGGTAACACTGGAAGCTCCCCTGCGTGGGCCAGACAGAAATACCACACAGATGTTTTACTTGGGTGTATCTTTTACATGTAACCACAAGTTTAATTTGGACTCATATTTTGTCTGTGCACCTTTTTGCTTGAATAAAAATGTCCTCTTGTAATGTCATCCCAGCATTTCACTCATACCCATAAGGGATGTAAGATTTGCAATTTTTGGGTACAGGCATCCGGGGAAAAATCGATGTAACCCCTAGTCAGTTGAAAATAACAGTACCAATTTCACGTTCTTTTTTTTTCTAAGAAAACATTGGAAGTGGCCACAAGCTGTGTGACAGCATGGAGAAACTATGTGGTTGATGAAGCACCACTCGGTGGTCAGAAGGGGAACTGAGCCCCTCTGAACCCTGATGGCAATGTCATAAATCCACCAAATACTCCAACACTTTGGTCAAAGATAAGCTTTGGTATGGTGGACTGTTAGTATTTGGGTGTTGATGGTGTAGTATGACATTCGAGTTCAAATTACTATGAGTCAGAAAATCAGTCAAAAACTGCTTTGGCATGAGACGATCTTAAAAGGACCACAAAGACACAAAATGACCAACTTTGCCTAATTATCCCAAAAGTTTACAATTCTGACTGCATCTGAAAAGTGTTTGAGTATTTTAACCACTCGATATTTGCTTGTTTTTAGTTTCCAAACAAGAAAATAGCCCCAAAACCAAAGACACCAAAAATATGTATTGTTATTTTTAAATGTTCCTTCTGTGTTTTTGTTGCAGGGGAAAGTGGAGCAGGAAAGACAGAAGCCAGCAAATATATAATGCAATATATTGCTGCCATCACCAATCCCAATCAGAGGGCCGAGGTTGAAAGGTGAGCTGTTGTATCTATCACCATTACTGTCACATGAACTCACTGCAGCATTTGTTCATGCAGAGGCAGGGGCAGTTGGTGATTACAGACAAAATATTAGTAGATTGTGTGTTTTCAACTTGCCATAGAGAAAACTCTGAAAATTTGGTCACAAAATCAACTGTAGTGCAACAAGGGTTCAAAATTTCACTCTTTTCCACATTAAAAACTCCTTTCCTGTCCCGAGCACCAAGTTGATATAAATAGGTCCTCAACTCATTTGTGTGTCTGACCCAGTTTAATAATTTCATGTTTCGATGACTCATTCTTGAGAGGGAGTGTTAGATTTAGTATCAAACAGTGAAGTGAAAGTTTACCAGTTTCCACAGGGCAAAGACTGCCGTTTCAGGACTAGCAATGTGCTGAGACAGGCACATACTGCCACAAGCACTCATTCACTTGTGTTTTGTTACCGTTAGTATCTTATCACAGCTGGTTAAAAGTACATCATTATGACAGTTGAATTGTGCACATCCAAACTGTATTTAGGTCAGGTGCTGGATTAAAAAAGTTAAAGTGATTTTTAAAAATGGAGGGATTATCCAATATCCACACAGTGGATTGAAGCTGCTTTCTAAATTTAATTGAATAAAATTGAAACTTTTATTCAGTACAGCTTCAGCCTGTTTTCTTCTTCCGGCAAGGTCATCATCAGGAAAAGACTTTTAGACCTTTTAATTTAGTAATTCATTGACATGGTCCTGACCTAACACATCCAGTACAGTACACAATAGCTCTCACAACAGATATGGTTACAGGTCAACGAGGCTTTGCTCTTTGTCTCACTGATAACTGGCTGGGTGTGATCCTGTTAGACAGAGAAGAAATTGCACCATATTATTAAAGAATGGTTCTATTTCAGGAGTCAGTCTTGCTCCAGTCGTGCTGTGATTAGATAAAGGTTGCATGAGAAACACTTGTACAGCAGAAAATGAGAAAAAAGACTTTATTGTAAGGTAAATGTAGGGCAGAGATAGAGGTAGAGAGTTAATGTTGGAAAAAGGAAAAGTTCAACTTGGCATATTAAATGACTGAGTAGAAACTGCTGACGGTACAGTTGACAGTATGAAATATATTGGGCACACACCCCACTACTCCCAACTGTAGTACTGCCTGCTGCTACTGTGAGCTGAGCCCTTATCTGCAAAGGTACACACACTCAACTGCACTACAATCATCAGCACAGGGACGAGTTTATCGTTTCATAAATTATGGGTCATGATCCAAAATGGATCAAGGTCCAATCTTGAGTCTCCACATGGCAAGAATTGATTTATGTTTTAATGGAGGGTCCCAGGAAGTAAGACTCAAAATTTCAGAAAGAGAAGTTTTGAGAAACTGGTGGAATAAAAGATTATCACCAGGGGAAGTTTGTTGGTGATAGGCAGCACATAACACTTGATACTTTATATGCTAATAACAGCTATCAGGTGTTATCAGGTTAATAGGCAATTCATATAGGTAAATCTAAATTTTCCAACCAATGTCCTTAAATGACTGTTCTGATATGATCAGTATGGAGTTGAATTTAACAAATTGGCCTCAGCAAGGTGTGTGTGTATGTGTGTGTGTGTGTGTGTGTGTGTGTGTGTGTGTGTGTGCACTTACCTACCTATCCAAGAGGGGACTTCGGTGTCGTCACACATTCACCAAGTGGGGACCTCATAGCCAAGTGGGGACATTTTTTAGGTCCCCTCTTGGTCATGCTTTAAATCATGCTAAAATCATGTGTAACACCCTCTGGTGAAGTTTTTTTAATTTTAGCCAAGTGGGGACCTGAAGGTGTGTGAGTGTTTAAGTCCATGCTCAGCTCTGCCCCTGTAGGCTGGAGCAGGGATTACAATGACTCATTAACACACGTCGTTTTAAACACACTCCTTCAAGGTGTGAATGGCTTGCAGGTAAAGCAGCCTTTCAGACTGTAGGGGGGCTGTTAAACAGGAAACCTGTCTCTTTAAACACGACTTGTCTTTGTTTTTGTAACAAAATATAAAGTCTCAACTTTAGTGGATGTCTTAGGTTTCAAGCTCAACACTATTAAAATAAAGGTCTAAGGGGGTTAGGGAGCAAGGAAGTAATAAGTACTTAGAAAGAAAGAAAGAAAGAAAGAAAGAAAGAAAGAAAGAAAGAAAGAAAGAAAGAAAGAAAGAAAAACAACCAGAATGAAATTAGATTAAAATTTAAATGATTTCATTTTTGACTAACTGCTAAAAAAACAATTTATTATCAGACTTTGACTAGACTTCTAAAACTGTGATGACAGAAGTTCCCTGTTGGCTGGTAAATACTGACAGGAGTCCCCTCTTAGATAGCATGCAGCGACCTTCACACTCCAGCATGGATGAAAAGAAAAAATAAGCAAAATGAGTAAGTAAAATTACAATCTTAACTAGATAATTGTTGTTCAGATATGATGTGTTATGTTTTTTGAGGCACATTACAGAAAAAAAGGTACTTCTACTGTTTGGAATGACAGAGGTCCCCTGTTGGCTGGGAAACACTGACAGGAGTTCCCTCTTGGATAGCATGGAGCGACAGCCACACTCCAACATGAGTTAGGAAAAAATAAATAAGTAACATGGGTAATTCTTAAGACAAAATAATCTACACTAAACATAATCCAATCTGTGGTGTTATTTTTCAGCAAAGTTGCACCAGTAATGTTGTCATTGTTGCTTTTCTGAAATGTGGGATGTATTGTGAAAACCACCTATCATGACTTACAGTATGTAAGTATAAAGAAACTAAAATCCTTTAGTACCTAATTTGGATATCGATATTAAGGGTTTGACAGAGAACAACAATTTTACATGGAATGAGAAGGGTTGCCTGTTAGGGAAATAAACTGTTTGGCCCTATAACTTACTACCTAATAGAGACACACAATACATAAACACTATTTTGCCACAGAGCGTTTAGAGGATATGCCATCGTTTGAAAATAGAAATACAGGTAAATCTGTTTTTGCATATGATAATCACAGTTTTCTCAACTTGAGAAAACTGTGATTGGGTTTAAGTCAGAACTCAGGATTTCCAACTTCCAGTAAATTCCCAGTAAATAATTACTGAGTCCCCTCTTTGCCTGAACAAAATGACACAGGTGCCCTGTTGGATGGTATGGAGCGATGCTCACACTCCTGCATGTATGTGATTAGGACAGAAAAAGATGTGATCATTGGCAGTAAGCTGTCACAAAGTTGAACAGAAAGGTAATAGAGGATTTTAAAGATTTTGCCAGAGCCTTTAGTATCACAGAGTATCAGTATCAGTAACACAGAGCTCCAATATTTTCATTTCTATCAGCTCCTCAGATTAAAACTCTAAGCAAGTGCTACATCTGTTATAAAATCAGAGTATGCATGATATTACATTATCTGCTAATTCAAAGTCAAACATTTTAGTGTAATAAATTCAGTAGTGTTTAACTCAGGATTTCCAACTTCCTAGTAGTAAAAAGCATGGAGAAGTTCCTTAAATTGCAGTAGTCTTAAGGTAAGGCAAGTTTTCTCATCCTCTTGGTCATGATAATTTTACTATGCACTTTTAAACACTTTGATTTTCACCATTATACAGTAGTTCTTTGTTTTAAACTTTGTGATAAACTGTAAATAATTACTGAGTCCCCTCTTTGCCTGAACAAAATGACACAGGTGCCCTGTTGAATGGTATGGAGCGACGCTCACACTCCTGCATGTATGTAATTAGGACAGAAAAAGATATTATCATTGGCAGTAAGCTGTCACAAAGTTGAACAAAAAACAGCATTGTTACTGTTTGATATGTTTTTGGTTTTCTAAAGATAGTTTTCCCTGCTCTGTAGAGGGTGATAAATATTTTGCCACAGAGCTTTTAGAGGATATGCCATTGTTTGCAAATAGAAATACAAGTAAATCTGTTTTTGCATATGATAAAAAAAAAAAGTCAAAGTCAAACATTTTAGTGTAATAAATTCAGCAGTATTTAACAACAGTTAAGTATTCAGTACTGATACATTTTCAAACCGTAAACATTAAACTGATATTGTCATGCCTGCCTGTTAGGGAAATAAACTGTTTGGCCCTTTAACTTACTACTTAATACAAACACAAAATACATAAACACTGCAACACTGCTAAGAGAATTAGGATTAGTGGGTTAACAGTTGTCTTGGCTTAACTCAGGTTTTGCACCATCATGAAGCTGCTCAGTTTTAACCTGAGTAGATCACTGTGGTAACTTGTGCTGTATGGCCTGGTCTGGAGCAGGTTAACTTCAGAATATTATAGTATCAAAACATGTCAGTAACCCTTACTGACTACTAGACTAAAGTACTAGGCTATAAGGGACCATACCCACACTTATTTTGAGCCTCAGCCTTATTTTTAATGTTTGGATTTTTTTTTTTTTTTAAATATCTATCTATCTATCTATCTATCTGTCTATCTATCTATCTATCTATCTAGCTTATTAAGCGATGTCCAAGTTATGCGATAATAATGTTTACATTTCACATTGGACTTAACAGTTAACTAAAACTAAAGTAAAAACTAAAGCTGGGTTTGAAAGAAACATTTTAGTTAAATAAAAATAAAAACCTACCTTTAAATTAAGAAAACTGCAATAATATTGTGTGCTTACAAAATAAACTGAACAAAACAAATGAACGAACGAACCAAAAAAGAAAAAAAGAAAATGTCTTTAGTTCTATATTTTGCCAATTTGGCCAAATTTGTCCACACAAAAACCATGAGGAGGAATTGGTATTTATGTTTATTGAGACTAGGATGTCAACATGACTGTGAGGCAGTTGCCGTCACAAAGTGTTATTTGTACTGTAATACCTATTCTAAACTTCCTCAATCTTGCCCCTGACAAATACCCCTATATTACAGTATAATAAAAAGTAAAACTAATACTGAAACTACTAAAAAGTAAATTGAAACTTAAGGGCTTTTAGAGCTTGAAATATTGAGGAGGCGGGGACAATCCAAGGGGACATAAAAGTAAAGATCAGTGATATTAAACACACACACACGCACACAAAATAACTGTTGAGAAACCAAACAAACAAATAACAGAACACATTTAAAATCAGCTGCATTCGGGAGTGGAGTAGTTTGTAATCATGGTTTTAAATTGGCGCATGCTCGTGCAGCGACCGGCAGCAAGCCATGTCTGTCCTGTTTATTGTTCTGTTTTGGGGGACTGTTTATTGTTTTTGGGGGGTTTTACACACTGAATGTAGCTGTTGACTGACGAACAATATTTGTGGCAGTGGAGATAGTGGAAACCTACAAATATTCACACTCTTGCATGGATTAAAAGAAAAAATAAGCAAAATGAATAAGAAAATTACAATCTTAACTAGATAATTGTTGTTCAAATATGATTTGTTATGTTTTTTGATGCACATTACAGGAAAAAATCAAGTGCAGCCAAAGACATGGAGACAGGAATTAATTAATTAATATATTTATCTTTATGCACAAGATAAGAGCTTTGTTTTATATAGCTATATTGTTAACAAATAGAAAGCAGTACAAAAAAATAACAAACATATAGAACTAATAAATATATCACTGGCTCTAGCAAGTTATAATCAAGTTATCAAAATTGTTTCAATGTTATGGCACAGTGTTGTGCTGTTACATGAACAGCCACTGCTGCGACCTTTACACTGAATACGTGTACATGCACACCATATTCCTGTATTATTCGAATAAGACCCCTGGCATGTGCCTGTTCCAACTGGAATATTGTGCCATGTAAACACCTTAATCTGAAAATGCCCCGTACCGGAATATTCAGTTACATCTGTGCATGCTCGATTCACAATGAATCCTGGGTCGTCTTTGTTGCTATGGTTACTGTAAGCGGGGAAAACGACATGGTGAATTGCAGCAAGAGCCAGGAGTCTGCAGTCTGCCTTCAGCTAATGAAAGACTTAAATATCATGGAGTATATCGATTGGAGAAAACGCAGAAATAGCAACAGAAGAAGAAGAAGAAGAAGAAGAAGACTTCTTCTGCGATCACAGCAGCAGTTCTTTTAAAAATGACACTGCCGGCACAACAACAGGACATGACTCTGGAAATGATGTAGTTTGGCGGACCAATCATAGCTCTTGTTGTCAGTGGGGGGCCTGAGTTGGGGGCTACGTGGGTAGCCCCCAACTCGCATAGTTACAATTTTTGCACAACCCCTGTAAGCTTCGTACAACCCCAGCCTTGATGCTCCGTTTACATGAACTACCAACGTTGTGACCCTTACACCGATGCTCCATAATGCGAGCTCCCAGTATTAATCATTTTACAATGTTATTTACAGGGACCCAGCATTCCCCCATGAGCAAGCACTTGGTGACAGTGGCGAAGAAAAACTCCATTTTAACAAGGAGAAACCTCGAGCAGAACCAGGCTCTGGGTGGGCGGCCATCTGCCTTGACTGGTTGGGTTGAGAGAGAGAGAGGGTCTGGCCTGAATTTTCCTTTTCAGTGGCCCATCCTCTTTTACCTGCAGCTTGCAGCGCTTATGATATCTCCAGCGGTCTGTTTTGATGTACACGGCAAAGCAAAACTTGCAAGGCAGATAGTCTGTTGCTGTTGACGGGTAGGTTGCTTGCCTTTTGGGGATGATTTGTCCTTTTAGGGTTAGGGTTATTTAGGGTTAGGCTATTTCCCAGAGGACAGTACTGAACAATTATGGTAGTAATTTCCCTTGTTCCTTACTTTGCTCAAAAAAAGATTGCGCATGGCTGATCCTTGTTTGTGTGCAAGTGCCTGAGCCACTTCAGCTATGTTAGAATGCTTTTGCTTGAGGTGTCTCGCAATTTTCACAAAAGGCTTCTCGCAGTAGAGGCAGTAATTCTTATTGTCATATATTCGCTGATGTGCAGTGTTTTAGGACATTTTCACTTTGATTGAAACTTCTTGTTGAGGGTTACCACCATGGGCTATCTGATCCATTGCCTTTGGGGTTTTTGAAAGTGAATTTTCTTGGAATAGTGCATCAGAACATGTCAGACATGATGTATAAAGCTATTGTTGTGGATTGGGCACTTTCTTACCCATGTTTCAGGAAGTCTAAACTAGACATAATTTGCGTAGGGTAAGGGGACGGGGAGAAGGTTTGTTTAGGAGCCAGAATAGGAGCTGTAATGAGGGGGATGGGAGTATTGGAGTTGTTAGTGGTTGGGGGTAGAAAACAGATGAGTCAAAGGGCTGATGGGTAGGGGCCATCTTCATTTTTTTAAAATAACATATTAACCTTGGGAGGCCATTTCTAACAGTAAGATGTGGCAAACATTGGTTTCTATTTATTTATTAAAGCCCTTAACGGCAACTTACATGTGTTGCTAGTAACTGGGTAATGCTTAAAGTTCTAAATGTAAACACCAAATTTTGGAAAACTGCTTTTTGTGTGTGCTGCACACACTTGGAACATTTTACAACACAAACTAAAACCTATAGTAACCCAATTGTACTTAAAGGTCAGCCCTCAGGTTGTAAAGGTTGAGAAACTCTGCGGTACAGGTTACAGGTAGGGGCGGGGGAGGGGGATGGGGTAAAGTCGTCAGGATGGAGAGGGTTTGTTTGAGAGCCAGAGGAAGTGTGAAAATGAGTCTCACTGGGGAATGGGGGCTGTAATGAAGGGGAGGGGCCATTGGAGTTGTTAGTGGTTGGGGGCAGAAAACAGATGAGTCAAGGGGCTGATGGGCATCTTGTCATTTTTTTTTTAAAGAACATATTAATCAACACTATCTGACACCACTATCTATTTGTCAGTGAATCCATATTCTATTCATAATTTGCCCTGTCATAAAAATCCAACACCTGCAAACACAATTCTAATAATTATAAACAATAGACATAACTGCAGCAATCTATCGCCATATTCTGACAGAAACTTGTCTTAAACAGAGCATACATATTTCTGAAGTTTCTTTACATAACTATAACTTGTACAGAACAGAAAGAGTCAGAAGAGGAGGTGGTGTGGCTATATACATTAACAATCAACTCAAATCATTCCTCTCAAGAAAGTCTGGGTTTAAGTCCACACCAATCTGGTTTCAGAACTAAACATAGTACTGTCTTTGCTAACACTTTGGTTATAAATGCTACCGCATCTGCTGCTGACAAAGGGAAATATTGTGCTGCCCTGTTTGTCAGTTTGACAAAAGCATTTGATAACGTTGATCATGCTATGCTCCTAGAGAGGCTATGTGATATTGCTTTTGATTATAAGTCCTAAAAAATTTTCGGGATGATCTTTCTCATAGACAGCAAAGTGTAACTTTAGGAAATGATTGTTCTGTATTTTTAACACTGTCAAAGGGGGTTCCACAAGGTTAAAGATTGGGCCCTGGCTTGTACTGCTTTGCTAATACTGTACATTCAGCCACTGAAGGCCTACAACAAGCTTTTGACAAATTGCAGAATGCCTATTTTTATTTGAAACTAAAAATTTTACAGCTAAAAAATGCAAACAAGATATATGCTGTTTTCTAGAGGCAGAGATATTGTGGACAATGGCTTGCATATTAAAAAAAAAATAAACAAAAAAGCCTTCCTGTCTGTTTTGAATAATAGTGACATAGACATACCTAACTAGATTCAGTATCACTCTGCCCTAAGATATACCACCAGTGACAGTTATTTTACTCTCAAATGAACAAATGAACAAACATCTTGAATGAAAACCTTGGGAGGCCATTTCTAACAGTAAGATGTGGCAAACATTGGTTTCTATTTATTTATTAAAGCCCTTAATGGCAACTTACATGTGTTGCTAGTAACTGGGTAATGCTTGAAGTTCTAAATGTAAACACTCAGTTTTGGAAAACTGCTTTTCGTGTCCATGCTGCACACACTTGGAACATTTTACAACACAAACTAAAACCTATAGTAACACAACTGTACTTAAAGGTCAACTTAAAGGCGATGGGTTATGTCTGAGGAAAGAAAGCAGCCCTCAGGTTGTAAAGGTTCACAAACCCTGCCGTACAGGTTACAGGTAGGGGCGGGGGAGGGCTGAAGTCGTCAGGTTGGAGAGGGTTTGTCTGAGAGCCAGAGGAAGTGTGAAAATGAGTCTCACTGGAGAATGGGGGCTGTAACGAGGGGGAGGGGAGCATTGGAATTGTTAGTAGTTGGGGGCAGAAATTTGAAACAAAAAATTATGTACCTAAAAAAGTGCAAACAAGATATATGCTGTTTTCTAGAGGCAGAGATATTGTGAACAATGGCTTGCATATGAAAAAAATAAAACAAACAAAGAAACAAAAAAGCCTTCATGTTTGATTTGAATAATAGTGACATAGACATACAGTGGTGGAAAAAAGTTTTCGGACACCCTTAAAATTTTACACAATCTCAAATATTATCATGAAATATTTGTGGAAAAATCTTTTTGGTGTTTCAAACGGTGTGGCTGCATTAGACAGATACAAACAAATACAAATTATATTTTTTTGTTTATTGTTTACAAGGAAAACTAACAAAACTAAATTCTTGACAAATTCTTCTGACCACAGAATCTTCTTCCAGTTCCTGGCTGTCCAGTTCTTGTGTGCCTGAGCCCGACGACGCCGGGCTGACCTCTGTCTCTCATTGATCAGGGGCTTCTTGATAGCCTTGTAGGACCTTAAGCCATGATCTAAAAGTCGGCCACGTACAGTGCGGGTGGAACACTGGACACCAGTTTGGTTTGACCACTGCTGCTGAAGCTCCTGTGATGTCATTCGGTGGTTTTGCCTGCACATGTGGATCAGGATGCGGTCATTTCTTGCTGAAGAAACCCTTGGATGCCCAGATGTTGGTTTGTCTTCCAAGCTATTGGTTCGTCTGTATTTCTGCAGAGTGTATCCAACTGCTGAAGGACTGCATCTGCACTTCCTGGCTATCTGGCGGCAGCTGTGCCCTTCCTGGCTGAGAATCTTTATCTTCAGGCGTGTTTCCTGCGTTAGGTTCCTTGTTTTAGCCATTTTTGTGTCTGAAGAACTTTCAAATGTGCTGGCTTTATATAGACACCAAGCTTGGCAACAAAAATTGTGTCTTTTAATAAAAAGAACGACCTTCATCACTGGTACCAAAATGACCCAATACTCAAAATTTCTTATGTATTTTTATGGAACCAATCAATTTGAAGTTTTTAATGGCTTTTTTAGGATGTATTTAGTATTTTGGCTGTGACTGCACTAAAAGAAATTGCACTTGAAGACCTAAGAGTGATTCTTAATGCAATATTTGACAGATGCATGGGGTGTCTGAAAACTTTTTTCCACCACTGTACCTAACTAGATTTAGTATCACTCTGCCCTAAGATATAGCACTGGTGGCAGTTATTTTACTCTCAAATGAACAAATGAACAAACATCTTGAATGAAAAGCTTGGGAGGCCATTTCTAACAATATGCCAAACATTGGTTTCTATTTATTTATTCAAGGTCTTAATGGCAACTTACATGTTTTACTATTTATTGGCTAATTTTCCAAGTTCCAAATGTAAACAAAATTTTGTAAAATTGCTTTTAGTTTCTGTGCTGCACACACATTTTACAACACAAACTAAAACCTATAGTAACGCAATTGTACCTACAGGTTCATTTAGATAGATAGATAGATAGATAGATAGATAGATAGATCTTCATTATTGTCCCGAGTAGGCAATTGGTATTGCAGCAAGTCATAAAGACAAAACAAAAGACAGGTCATAAGAACAAACGACATAATACATAATACAAGCGGTTATGAAGGTGATAGGGCACTGAATGTAGCAGCTGCAAACAGGCGAACAGACCCTCAACTGTAACAGCGCCTTGTCAACAAATGAAAATACTGAGGCAACAATAACTAATAAATAAATAAACAAATAAATTAAGTAAATTTTTTTCTCCAATAGGATAAAAAAAATACACCACTAAAAACATCACAATCAGTAAAATTTCACTTCATGGGTTCACAGAAGAGCACTGCCACTGTAAAACAGCATAAAAAAGCAACATCACTACCATGAGCCCAACTGCCTACCTATCACTTCCCCTGGCCTGAGTTAAGGAGATAGATAGCACTGGGGACAAATGAGTACTTATATCTGTTGCTCCTCGCTGAGGGAAACCTTAAATGTGAACCAGAAGGCAGTAACTGAAACTCAGAATGGAGGGGGTGTGTACTATGGAGTTAGCTTTTTTCAAAATGTGTCTGTCGTACAGGTCGGATCAGCTGCTTTGTGGAGCACCTATGATTTTGCCACTGGCTTTCACGATTTTGGAAAGTGCAGTTTTGTCATCAGCACTAAGATTGCCATACCAGCAGATCATAGAGAATGTCATGATAGACTTGATATAGAATTTATAAAATATACGCATCAGAGTGTTACAATTGGCCTTAAAGTTCAATGTTTCATGCATTATCCAATGTATTACATAGTTCAGGACAGCTTGACTGCTAAGCAGAGGAAAGACAAAGCAAAAGCTAGATGTACTTTCTCTATCTTGTTAGTTAGGTCTGTTGCATTAGATACACGCCCAGTCAACATTCACACACATAGCATCACACATTCCAGAAACAAGGCATGGACAGTGGTTGGCCTGTCCATGTCCGGGTAACTGGCCAATTATTCTCGGTTGCGTTTAAGTCCAACCTATGTACGGGGTAGGCCCAGCCCAAGAACATAAATGTGTATCATTTCCTGATATCGGGGCTCATTCTGACTGAGATCCTGCGGGAGCTCTGTCACACTGAGACCAGCGCTGCCTTGCTTTATATGTGACCACAATAAATATTGCATCAGAAAATTGAAGACTGACTCCGGTCTGCTCTTGGGCTTTCAACAAAAGAATCGGGAGCTAACAAGAGTCTTATCTACATTGAATTTTGCCATCTTGCGGAGGCAGTAGAGACATTGCTGGCCTTTTTTGCAAATAATTTCTGCGTTCAAATTAAATTTCAGCTTGTTATCAATCACACTGTCCAACTATTTGTAGGTTTCCACTATCTCCACTGCCACAAATGTTGTTTGTCAGTCAACAGCTACATTCAGTGTGTAAAACCCCCCAAAAACAATAAACAATATCACTGATCTTTACTTTTATGTCCCCTTGGATTGTCCCCACCTCCTCAATATTTCAAGCTCTAAAAGCCCTTAAGTTTCAATTTACTTTTTAGTAGTTTAAGTATTAGTTTTATTTATTTACTTTTTATTATACTGTAATATAGGGGTATTTGTCAGGGGCAAGATTGAGGAAGTTTAGAATAGGTATTACAGTACAAATAACACTTTGTGAAGGCAACTGCCTCACAGTCATGTTGACATCCTAGTCTCAATAAACACAAATACCAATTCCTCCTCATGGTTTTTGTGTGGACAAATTTGACCAAATTGGCAAAATATAGAACTAAAGACATTTTGTTTTTTTCTTTTTTGGTTTGTTCGTTCAGATTATTTTGTAAGCACACAATATTATTTCAGTTTTCTTAATTTAAAGGTAGTTTTTTACTTTTATTTAACTAAAATGTTTATATATATATATATATATATATATATATATATTACTGCTGATTACTGCTTTGCACACTCTTGGCATTCTCTCGATGAGCTTCAAGAGGTAGTCACCTGAAATGGTTTTCACTTCACAGGTGTGCCTTATCAGGGTTAATTAGTGGAATTTCTTGCTTTATCAATGGGGTTGGGACCATCAGTTGTGTTGTGCAGAAGTCAGGTTACTACAAAGCTGACAGCCCTATTGGACAACTGTTAAAATTCATATTATGGCAAGAACCAATCAGCTAACTAAAGAAAAACCAGTGGCCATCATTACTTTAAGAAATGAAGGTCAGTCAGTCCGGGAAATTGTAAAAACTTTAAATGTGTCCCCAAGTGGAGTCACAAAAACCATCAAGCGCTACAACGAAACTGGCACACATGAGGACCGACCCAGGAAAGGAAGACCAAGAGTCACCTCTGCTGCTGAGGATAAGTTCATCCAAGTCACCAGCCTCAGAAATCGCAAGTTAACAGCAGGTCAGATCAGAGACCAGATAAATGCCACACAGAGTTCTAGCAGCAGACCCATCTCTAGAACAACTGTTAAGAGGAGACTGTGCCAATCAGGCCTTCATGGTCAAATAGCTGCTAGGAAACCACTGCTAAGGAGAGGCAACAAGCAGAAGGGATTTGTTTGGGCCAAGAAACACAAGGAATGGACATTAGACCAGTGGAAATCTGTGCTTTGGTCTGATGAGTCCAAATTTGAGATCTTTGGTTCCAACCGCCGTGTCTTTGTGAGACGCAGAAAAGGTGAACGGATGGATTCCACACGCCTGGTTCCCACTGTGAAGCATGGAGGAGGAGGTGTGATGGTGTGGGGGTGTTTTGCTGGTGACACTGTTGGGGATTTATTCAAAATTGAAGGCACACTGAACCAGCATGGCTACCACAGCATCCTGCAGCGACATGCCATCCCATCCGGTTGGCGTTTAGTTGGACCATCATTTATTTTTCAACAGGACAATGACCCCAAACACACCTCCAGGCTGTGTAAGGGCTATTTGACCAAGAAGGAGAGTGATGGAGTGCTGCGGCAGATGACCTGGCCTCCACAGTCACCGGACCTGAACCGAATCGAGATGGTTTGGGGTGAGCTGGACCGCAGAGTGAAGGCAAAGGGGCCAACAAGTGCTAAACACCTCTGGGAACTCCTTCAAGACTGTTGGAAAACCATTTCAGGTGACTACCTCTTGAAGCTCATCGAGAGAATGCCAAGAGTGTGCAAAGCAGTAATCAGAGCAAAGGGTGAAGAAACTAGAATATAAAACATGTTTTCAGTTATTTCACCTTTTTTTGTTAAGTACATAACTCCACATGTGTTCATTCATAGTTTTGTTGCCTTCAGTGAGAATCTACAATGTAAATAGTCATGAAAATAAAGAAAACGCATTGAATGAGAAGGTGTGTCCAAACTTTTGGCCTGTACTTTTGGCCTGTACTGTATGTATGTATATACACTATATTACCAAAAGTATTCGCTCACCCATTCAAATGATCAGAATCAGGTGTCCTAATCACTTGGCCTGGCCACAGGTGTATAAAATCAAGCACTCAGGCATGCAGACTGTGAAACAAGACATTTGTGAAAGAATGGGCCGCTCTCAGGAGCTCAGTGAATTCCAGCGTGGAACTGTCATAGGATGCCACCTGTGCAACAAATCCAGTCGTGAAATTTCCTCGCTCCTAAATATTCCACAGTCAACTGTCAGCTCTATTATAACAAAATGGAAGCGTTTGGGAACAACAGCAACTCAGCCACGAAGTGGTAGGCCACGTAAAGTGACGGAGAGGGGTCAGCGGATGCTGAAGCGCATAGTGCAAAGAGGTCGCCGACTTTCTGCACAGTCAATTGCTACAGAGCTACAAACTTCATGTGACCTTCAGATTAGCCCAAGTACAGTACGCAGAGAGCTTCATGGAATGGGTTTCCATGGCCGAGCAGCTGCAGCCAAGCCACACATCACCAAGTGCAATGCAAAGCGTCGGATGCAATGGTGTAAAGCACGCCGCCACTGGCCTCTAGAGCAGTGGAGACGCGTTCTCTGGAGTGATGAATCACGCTTTTCCATCTGGCAATCTGATGGACGAGTCTGGGTTTGGAGGTTGCCAGGAGAACGGTACATTTCAGACTGCATTGTGCCGACTGTGAAATTTGGTGGAGGAGGAATTATGGTGTGGGGTTGTTTTTCAGGAGCTGGGCTTGGCCCCTTAGTTCCAGTGAAAGGAACTTTGAATGCTTCAGGATACCAAAACATTTTGGACAATTCCATGCTCCCAACCTTGTGGGAACAGTTTGGAGCGGGCCCCTTCCTCTTCCAACATGACTGTGCACCAGTGCACAAAGCAAGGTCCATAAAGACATGGATGACAGAGTCTGGTGTGGATGAACTTGACTGGCCTGCACAGAGTCCTGACCTGAACCCGATAGAACACCTTTGGGATGAATTAGAGCGGAGACTGAGAGCCAGGCCTTCTCGACCAACATCAGTGTGTGACCTCACCAATGCGCTTTTGGAAGAATGGTCAAAAATTCCTATAAACACTCTCCTCAACCTTGTGGACAGTCTTCCCAGAAGAGTTGAAGCTGTAATAGCTGCAAAAGGTGGACCGACATCATATTGAACTCTATGGGTTAGGAATGGGATGGCACTTCAGTTCATAGTATGAGTAAAGGCAGGTGAGCGAATACTTTTGGTAATATAGTGTGTGTATATATATATATATATATATATATATATATATATATATATATATATATATATATATCGATAGATAGATATTTTTTAAAAATCCAAACATTAAAAATAAGACTGAGGCTCAAAATAAGTGTGGGTATGGTCCCTTATAGCCTAGTACTTTAGTCTAGTAGTCAGTAAGGGTTACTGACATGTTTTGATAATATAATATTGACAACTGTTAACAACTGTTAACCCACTAATCTTGCTTCTCTTAGCAGTGTTGCAGTGTTTATGTATTCTGTGTCTGTATTAGGTAGTAAGTTAAAGGGCCAAACAGTTTATTTCCCTAACAGGCAGGCATGACAATATTAGTTTAATGTTTATGGTTTGAAAATGTATCAGTACTGAATACTTAACTGTTGTTAAACACTACTGAATTTATTACACTAAAATGTTTGACTTTGAATTAGCAGATAATGTAATATCATGCATACTCTGATTTTATAACAGATGTAGCACTTGCTTAGAGTTTTAATCTGAGGAGCTGATAGAAATGAAAATATTGAAGCTCTGTGTTACTGATACTGATACTCTGTGATACTAAAGGCTCTGGCAAAATCTTTAAAATCCTCTATTACCTTTCTGTTCAACTTTGTGACAGCTTACTGCCAATGATCACATCTTTTTCTGTCCTAATCACATACATGCAGGAGTGTGAGCATCGCTCCATACCATCCAACAGGGCACCTGTGTCATTTTGTTCAGGCAAAGAGGGGACTCAGTAATTATTTACTGGGAATTTACTGGAAGTTGGAAATCCTGAGTTCTGACTTAAAACCAAATGTTCAATGTTTTAGTGTGCTTCTCTTAGCAGTGTTGCAGTGTTTATGTATTCGGTGTCTGTATTAGGTAGTAAGCTAAAGGGCCAAACAGTTTATTTCCCTAACAGGCAGGCATGACAATATCAGTTTAATGTTTATGGTTTGAAAATGTATCAGTACTGAATACTTAACTGTTGTTAAAAACTACTGAATTTATTACACTAAAATGTTTGACTTTGACTTTTTTTTTTTTAATCATATGCAAAAACAGATTTACTTGTATTTCTATTTGCAAACAATGGCATATCCTCTAAAAGCTCTGTGGCAAAATATTTATCACCCTTTATAGAGCAGGGAAAACTATCTTTAGAAAACCAAAAACATATCAAACAGTAACAATGCTGTTTTTTGTTCAACTTTGTGACAGCTTACTGCCAATGATAATATCTTTTTCTGTCCTAATTACATACATGCAGGAGTGTGAGCGTCGCTCCATACCATCCAACAGGGCACCTGTGTCATTTTGTTCAGGCAAAGAGGGGACTCAGTAATTATTTACTGGGAATTTACTGGAAGTTGGAAATCCTGAGTTCTGACTTAAACCCAATCACAGTTTTCTCAAGTTGAGAAAACTGTGATTATCATATGCAAAAACAGATTTACCTGTATTTCTATTTTCAAACGATGGCATATCCTCTAAACGCTCTGTGGCAAAATAGTGTTTATGTATTGTGTGTCTCTATTAGGTAGTAAGTTAAAGGGCCAAACAGTTTATTTCCCTAACAGGCAACCCTTCTCATTCCATGTAAAATTGTTGTTCTCTGTCAAACCCTTAATATTGATATCCAAATTAGGTACTAAAGGATTTTAGTTTCTTTATACTTACATACTGTAAGTCATGATAGGTGGTTTTCACAATACATCCCACATTTCAAAAAAGCAACAATGACAACATTACTGGTGCAACTTTGCTGAAAAATAACACCACAGATTGGATTATGTTTAGTTTAGATTATTTTGTCTTAAGAATTACCCATGTTACTTATTTATTTTTTCCTAACTCATGTTGGAGTGTGGCTGTCGCTCCATGCTATCCAAGAGGGAACTCCTGTCAGTGTTTCCCAGCCAACAGGGGACCTCTGTCATTCCAAACAGTAGAAGTACCTTTTTTTCTGTAATGTGCCTCAAAAAACATAACACATCATATCTGAACAACAATTATCTAGTTAAGATTGTAATTTTACTTATTCATTTGCTTATTTTTTCTTTTCATCCATGCTGGAGTGTGAAGGTCGCTGCATGCTATCTAAGAGGGGACTCCTGTCAGTATTTACCAGCCAACAGGGAACTTCTGTCATCACAGTTTTAGAAGTCTAGTCAAAGTCTGATAATAAATTGTTTTTTTAGCAGTTAGTCAAAAATGAAATCATTTAAATTTTAATTTAATTTCATTCTGGTTGTTTTTCTTTCTTTCTTTCTTTCTTTCTTTCTTTCTTTCTTTCTTTCTTTCTAAGTACTTATTACTCCCTTGCTCCCTTGCTGGTTATTTTTGTTAGATTTTTCTCACAGAGAAATGTTTAAATAATGATAACATTTAAGTTAAATCACCCATTCTTGAAAGAAACCAAGAAAGTCTTTGTGGTAAACGAGCTCTCATTAGGAGTGTGAATGGGTACAGACAGCTCCACTGCCTTATATGGAGGTCCCCTGTTAGATAGGTACACCTCACTCAAGGATCCAGGTCCCCTCTTGGCAATTTCTTTAAAAAAAATTAAAAGTCACATTTGAAGTAACATTATGGTAAAAGACCTTAAAAGAAATTTTTCTAT
The DNA here is from genome assembly GCF_902150065.1 of Myripristis murdjan. NCBI lineage: Eukaryota > Metazoa > Chordata > Actinopteri > Holocentriformes > Holocentridae > Myripristis > Myripristis murdjan. The sequence continues at coordinate 5,690,546 of NC_043998.1, forward strand.
TCTATTTTTGTTTTATTAAAATGACCAGAAATAGAGGTCCCCTCTTGGTCAGTCTGGGCTGATAGTCCCCTGTTGGTAAGATAAACGTGTATGTGTGTGTGTGTGTGTGTGTGTGTGTGTGTGTGTGTGTTTGTGTGTGTGTTTGTGTGTGTGTTTGTGTGTGTGTTTGTGTGTGTGTTTGTGTGTGTGTATGTGGGTGGGTGGATGTTAAGTTTGGATGTAACAATACCACTATGTTGCCTTGTGCTGTACCTTAGAGTTATACTGTAATAAGGCATTCACAATGCTCCAGATTCATTTTGGAAAGCTGCAAAGGAAGGCAAGAAGTGAAATGTTAAAAATTTTTCCAGCTTTCTCTGCCACTGCAGTCAGCTTTGGCAGTGTCAGATTCTGCTGCTGTATCTCTAAGAAAAAGAAGGATATTAAGTTTTCTCTCTCTAATCTGTTGTCTTTTGCTGCAGGTTGAATGCAGCTTTAAGCACCATCATAACCTTAGATGCCACTATATCACGGCTGTCAAACGAAAATTTGTACTGTTAGATTAATGATTCTTTCAACTAGATAATATAGTAAGCATGGTATCAGTGGCCTTCAAATAATAAAACTTACTCAGCATGTAAAAGGTCACACAAACTTTCCATCCTGAAATAAAACAATGACCCCAATGTGCTTATGTTATTGAGTTATTCACAAAATAACAGATCTGAAGAATTAAGTTGTAATATGTATTTAATGATGAATTAACAGTGTTGGCCAACTGTAATCTGCTCTGGGTTCAGTGTACAAGAACAGCAGAGGAGTCCCATAAATAAAAGCCCATAAATGGTTGGATTTATGAAATGACGACCACAAGGAAAAACAATAATAAACCAGCAACTTTTTAACTTTCTAACATATTATTTCTTTCTTTATTCATTCATTTTTATGCCAAGACCATAATGAAAAACCATTTGGCTTTGTGTCACACTACTGTATCTGATCTTAAAAAAACAAAACAAAACAAAACTGAAATGGTAGGAACAATGACTGTAATATGAATGAACAGAAACATCAGAATAGGCTGCAATGGACAGAATTTGATCTACATATGGATTCATAGATGCAAGGATCTTAACCACACCACTTTACCATATAAATCACTCTGTTTAATCCGGGTAATCTAATTGGCTGATTTACCCTTAATTAAATCCTGCCTTACCACAGGGTGAAAAACATGCTGCTGAAATCCAACTGTGTCCTGGAGGCTTTTGGGAACGCCAAGACCAACCGCAACGACAACTCCAGCCGCTTCGGCAAATACATGGACATTAATTTTGACTTCAAGGGAGACCCAATCGGGGGCCACATCAACAACTACCTGCTGGAGAAGGTAGGGGGCGCTACAATTATACCGGACCCCAGGAAGAATAGCTGACACCTAGGTGCACAGCTCATGGGGATCCTGTTAATAAACAAAATAATGAAGAACATAAACACTGACTGAGCTGAGGAGACAGGGCGGTCATGACAGGAACCTGGAGAAACACATCCAGACATGGTTGTTTTTCACCCACTTAGCAAAAGAAACCAGGCTGTTAAACTCTAAATGTATTTACATGTGTGCTGTACCTCGAGGGCAGGTTGTTGAAATTTAATAATATGGGAGCTGGAAGCCAGGCATCATGTTGTTTTATTTTAACAAGGGGAAACATTTAATATTTTGTGTTATATCATGGATAGTTTCGGCCAAGCAATCTGACTTGTCAAATATGTTCTCCAACTGTGCTGATTATTTCCATAAAGCACAGCTGGCCTCATGAGTGTCATATCCCGCATTCTCCTTGGTAGTTATCTTGTATCCTAATTGTATCTCTAGCAGAATACTGTAATTACAAAAGCTCATTCTCTTTTGCCCAGAGAGGTAGTTCTAAGACAGCTGCTAAATAATGCCGTACTTTCGTGCATGTAATTGTATCTGCATGAGTGACTTTAAATTGCTGTTCTGACTCAAATGTTGCTTTTTTCCTTCAGTCCAGGGTAATTTTCCAACAGGAGGGGGAGAGGAGTTTTCATTCATTTTACCAGGTCAGTGTGCGTGCATGTGCGCATGTTCATGTGTTTGCACAGATATCCGTGTGTGTGTGTGTGTGTGTGTGTGTGTGTGTGTGTGTGTGTGTGTGTGTGTGTGTGTGTGTGTGTGTGTGTGTGTGTGTGTGTGTGTGTGTGTGTGCGTGCGTGTACATGTCAATGTTTATCATTTGTTTTGTTGATTAAATATGCAGACACCCCCAGACTGAACTTGCCAGCAGGACTATGAATCAATGTTCAGCATGTTTGAGTCATCAGCAGACCTTCTGCTTCTACATGTAGGATTTATAGCAGGTTGAAAGTTACACCATGTTTAAGAACATTAGGCTGCCCACTCTTAAGAGCGGGGAGGTTTTGAATTATGGTCAAAATGTTTACTTTTCATAGTAAAGGCATGCTGGTGGCTCAGGCTCCAGTACATCATATACGGTATGATAGGTGCTGCAAATTACATTTTAAATTTGGCCGAGGGAATGTGTGTAATGTGTGCTATGTAAGAGCCTATGTGTCTGATAAAGCAAAAAATACTCAAACAAAAACACCAAGGCACGTTGCATAATGTTATTTAAATTTCCTTTTCATTTATTAGGCTATTTTAATTGGTTGGAAGAGTGTCTTGGTGTTTTTTTTGTTTTTTTTTTGTAGATTCAAGATATAACCCCACTGCCAAAGAACACACTTCTATTGTTTGATGTTTTTTTCCACCATGAGTACTCCAGCATTGGAGTACTTTTTGTTTTTCCTAAAGCAAAAATGATGTCAAGATGTATAAAGTGTGAAAAGTAATGTGTGTGTGTGTGTGTGTGTGTGTGTGTGTGGGGTTGGTCCTCCACCAGCTGCTCAGAGGAGGCCCAGAGTCCCTGTTACGCTCACTTCACATCCAGAAGGACCCAACAGTCTACAACTACATCAAAGTTGGAGGCCACATCAAGGTAGTCTGCAGCACAAATTCTACTTGCACCGAAAAAAAAAAAAAAAGTTGTGGTTGTTTCTTTGGGAAGCCATATACACTATGACAAGGCATGAAAAGTTAAGAGTAAGCCTTTGGTTTTTGTAAATATCTGAAAGAGGGTCAGTGTGACGCAAGGTTTGTTTGCAGTGGGATAAGTGCGATCAAGCACCTGTCTTACAGATGTGTCTTGTTTAATTGTCTCCTCGCCAGACTTTACAGCAGACACTTTTCTCTTACTTGTCACATAACTCAAATTACATCACATCTACAGTATTGTGTAAAGAAATATATCAGTAGGCTGAGATTATGATCTTTGAGAGATGGTTGTTTCAAAGGTCTATGTCTTTGAGTTACAGCACATAGGGGCAGGCCGGCTTTCATGAGGTGGTTTTATCTCAACCACTTTGCTCCCTCTCAAATTAAGACATCTGCTGCTGTGTGCTGCTGTCTCTCCATGGGAGCATAATGAGCAGGAACCAAACCGCTTTACAGTAACAAACAACCTGACGTCATGGAACACAATACAACCAAACAGCTGAAGTGGCGGTTTGTACATTGTGTGCCACGGCAGCTCCCATTTTTACAGGCAGACGCCTCACTTCAGCCCCAGACTGTTATTTAATAAACTCTGGGAATCTGATATTCCCGCTGTATGAATCGGAAAACAGAGGGAGCAAGAATGTGTGAATAATATGTTGTTAGTGCCTCGCAGAACACTTGTATTGCTTTTGTGTGTGTGTAATTGGTAGCTGACATTGTCCTGAATCAAGAAAATTGTTTTAAAAATTAGGAACAGGTTTGTCAGAGTACTTAGTAGATACATACATAAGCACAACTGCACATCACAACTGCAATGAGGCTGTGAAAATGATATTTTGTTATGTATAGTGTTGTTTATAATTTGCATTTTGTTCCAGTGGGAAAATCAACTGGTCTTTATCATTTATTGAAAACTAGATCTAGTCCGCTTCCCTTGCTCCCATTCAGTCATTTTGTTATGTTGTTGTTCTCCTCCAACCTTCTCCCTCTTCTCTCTATCTCTATGTGTCACTCTAGTCTTGCATTAACGATGGTGCAGATTTCAAAGCTGTAGCCGATGCCATGAAAGTGATCGGTTTCACAGGGGATGAGATTCAGACGGTGTACAAGATCCTGGCCACCATCCTGCATCTGGTAATACCTGATAATGCCAACTCCAAGCTCTTTTCTCATGCCATTTGTGTCCCATTATGGGAAATCTATATGAGGACTGAAATTGTGCCAAAGCATCAAAGTGGATCAGTATCTTCCCTTGGGAAAATGTGCATATACTGTGACGTCTCGGATTTTAAATTTCACTCAGGCAGTGCTGGCATATTGCAACTCAGTGTCTGTCCTCTCATCTTTCTGTCATACTTATTCTTAAAATCAGTAAAAAAAAAAAAAAAAAAAAAAAAAAAAAAAAAAAAAGAGGAAGAAGCATGCCGAAAATGAATCACTTGATGGAAAAAAAACTTGAGTTTCCATTAAGTCATTTCTTTTTTTGTTTCTCAGGGAAACCTGACATTTGGGGTGGATGGTGATATAACCTTAATAGAGAACTCCAAGGTGGTGTCAGTGATTGGCGACCTGCTGTCCACCAAGGAGGACAATGTGGAGAAGGCCCTGCTGTACCGCACCGTGGCCACTGGTCGAGATGTCATCGACAAACAGCACACAGTACAGGAGGCCAGCTATGGGCGAGATGCCCTAGCCAAGGTATTTTGCTATTTTTAATGTTCATTTTTCTTATTAATATGAATAATTCTGGGAAAAGCCACTCGGTACAAACACTTGGTTCTAGGACATCCAGGGAGGATGGACATGTTACTCCCTCTCAGTTGATTCATCTGTTCAGTTTCCTGTATAGTGGCATATTTTATTGCACTTTCATTGCAGTGGACTGGCAATAAAAAGGGAAAAAAAAAACTTTGGTCACTCAGGGCCAGGGGGCTGTATGTTGTGGCATTCAGCTTAGTGCTTGGTGATATTTTTTACTGGGATTCACACTGATTCACACAAGCATGAGTCACAATGTTATGACTCCAGATGGAGAGAGAGAGAGAGAGAGAGAGAGAGAGAGAGAGAGAGAGAGAGAGAGAGAGAGAGAGAGAGAGAGAGAGAGAGAGAGAGAGAGAGAGAGAGAGAGAGAGAGAGAGAGAGAGAGAGAGAGAGAGAGAGAGAGAGAGAGAGAGAGAGAGACAGACAGAGAGACAGAGAGACAGAGAGACAGAGAGACAGAGAGACAGAGAGAGAGAGAGAGAGAGAGAGAACCGTGTAGGAAGAAATGTGTGTAGGCAGACAGTTTCAAGACCAGCTCTGTGCGTTGTGCAGTGTGACTCACTGTTATTTCACCCCCAGCTACCCATCTGTTAATTGTTTGTTTGCTACACTGCGGCTGTGCACCCTTGAGCAAGGCATTTAAGCCTCGCTAGTTGGCAAATGTTCCCTGGTCTGAGGCGAAACTGATACCAGTCTGTCATGCCTTGGATGTGTATAGAGTGTGGTAACATTTCTTCACAGAATCAGTGCATACACAATGGTTTATCCAGTAGACACTGGTTTCTGATCAGTTTTCCCCTCTCTGCATGACAAAGATAGTGATACATTTTCATCAGGTTGGGGCCAACAGTTACAGAAAATTTTTCAGTTGTGACACAAAACAGTAGATTACAACCATTTTGTTTACTTTTGTGTCATGATTACTGACATGAACTCTTGAGCAAGGCACATTATGAATGATGAAGAACTTCTGTCTGCTCAGGTCAGGTTAAGTTTTGCACCTTTCATCATACAGGTCTCCACTGAATAGAGATCTGACACGGATGAAGTAATACATGAATTTCAAAACCATATATATAACAGGTTCTGCCTTTCTTTCAGTAATCATTTTGTAGGAATGTGAGTAATTAAATTTTTGTTTTCAAGTGGTGGATATTTGTCATCCTCAGGCCATGTATGAGCGTCTGTTCTGCTGGATTGTGGGACGTATCAATGACATCATTGAGGTGAAAAACTACGATGCTAGAGTCCATGGGAAGAACACAGTCATCGGCGTGCTGGACATCTACGGCTTTGAGATTTTCCAGAACAACAGGTTTGGACCAAAATGAAGGTCTTGCTATTACTGCCAATCTTGTCATGTGGTACTGTTTAGCAGATTAGCATCAGCTGATGTGTCTTCATGTTGAATCTTTGACTCAGTGGTCTCACATCCCCTTTTGTCTCACCACTTACTGTTTTATCCTGAATGAATGTATTTGGTTTCATCCATTAACACACATTTTGTCTCTCTCATTTGTTGTACTGCAGCTTTGAGCAGTTTTGCATCAACTACTGTAATGAGAAGCTGCAGCAGCTGTTCATCCAGCTGGTGCTGAAGCAGGAACAGGAAGAGTACCAGAGAGAAGGCATCCCCTGGAAACATGTACGGAAGAGACTATTGGTCCCGCTCTGTTCATTTACTTGTTTAATTCCTTTCCCAAGGCCCCTCATTTTTATTATGTACAGTATGTTTTGCCAAATAGATCAAATCAATGCTCTATCCCTTTGCCCTTTCAGATTAGTACACGCTTGTTTGATTTAAAATCCTCTTATCCATGTGCTTGTCATATATATAAGCTGTATGCACGTCATCCTAACTTTATTTTTCCTCTCGTGGCCTGTATATTCAGATTGACTACTTCAACAACCAAATTATTGTGGACTTGGTGGAGCAGCAGCACAAAGGCATCTTCTCTGTACTGGACGAGGCTTGTATGAATGTGGGCAAAGTCACTGATGAGGTTTTTCTACAAGGTCTCAACGGCAAGCTGGCCAAGCACGCCCACTACACCAGCCGTAAGGTAGGGCACACTAAAGGAGAGGATGTGTGTGTGCATGTGGGATGACATGGAGTGTTAGTCATGGAGGGTAATGAAGCTACTCAAATTCTTCCCCTTAAGCTGACTCAGAAATACAGATCTAATGGTGTTGTGGCTGCTCAGCGTTCTTTGGCACATTTTGTACCATGAGTAGTGTCTTGGTGCCCTTGTGGTGTCACAAGGTTGAGTCTGACTTGTGACCTTTGTCAAATGTCATGTTATCTCTCATGTTTCCTTTCACTTTCCAGTGAGTATACTAATCATTTCTTTCTTATGAATGCAGAAAATGCCATAATAATAATAATAATGATAATAATAATAATAATAATAATAATAATAATAATAATGCTCAGAATACTGAAAATGAACAAAATAGAACCTCAGTATCTCTCTTTAATGTATTGTGAAAGTAAGCTGGGCCGGTCGATTACAATGGCTCTCAATTACCGGATGTTGTGATTTCCCTCTGCTGCTGCCTGGAGAACTCTGCCTTCAGACACCAGCGCTTTACTAGCTGGTTCATTGCCAGTCACTCAGTGTTTTCCAGGTTTGCAGGCTGGAGTTAAGTTTGTGTCAGTGTGTAAGTCCTGTGCAGAGCAGCATGCTCCTCTTTGTTCAAACTTTACCATGCATTACTGACAATGTAAGGCTTCGATCATGTATTTTGTTCTTGATTGGATTGTTTACTTACTTAGAAACATCAAATGTGTATAAATGGATATACCACATAATATCTGGCATATTTTATATGATTAAACAAGCATGCCAAAAAACAACAACATAAAAACAAGCTCAGAAATCCTAATGACTCAGACTGTGGCGATGGATGTGGTGGTAACCTGAGAACACCAGAGGGCAGGTTACACCATAAGTAACCATTAGCACCAGAGGAAGAGGCAATCCTGTTAGCATAAATTATCAGCTTGATCTAGGAGGGCTTGCAGCCTAATTCACTCTTATGGTCTGTGTATGGACAAGGATAAGCCAATTTACCCTTTTTCACGTCTGAGCTTCCTGTTTGGAATCAGATGACTGAGATAGGAGTAGGGTGAGGTGACATATCGTCATTGATCTGGGTTCATTGCTTTTCAAATCCTCCACTTCTGCGTGGAGGAGGGTGAAAGCTGAATTGTAGTCAGCACTCAAGGAAAACTCCACTCTGCAGCAGCTTTTTTTTCCAAACGTGCTGTTCTGTCCGTGGACACAAGGGGGCAACAACCGTCAGAGAAAGAACGCAGAGGTGTCTGACTCGACACTTTGCCCCAAGTGATGTCACTGGCAGCCAATGAGAGCCTATGGAGCTGATGTTTTGCTGTGTTAGAATGGGTGATGAGGAGAGAGGGAGAGTGAGACACTGAGAAAAGGATGGGTGGCAGGAGGGATTTACAAATTTATGAAGGGACCCAGTGACAGAAAACAGAACTCAGAAGTAGAGAGAGTGAGTCAGAGAAGGATGCAGTAAAAATAAATGATGAGAAGTGGTAGGTAAGCATGAATAAACATAAAGTATTTTTTGAGCAGCGCAAGGGAAAAGCTCCCAGCAGCAGAGTACAGAGTGAAACACAATGTCAGAATCCTATCCAAATGTTTTCTGGCAAGTCGATGTTCCCATGTGTGGCATGGCAACAATACTGAGGCAGCCCCTTGTGCTTGTTTGCCCTTCAGAGCTTCCCTGTAAAACACTGCTTAAAACATAAAATGAAAAAGGATAGCTTAGTAAAGCAAAGTAGAGTCAAGGTGAAGTAAAGATTATACTGTGCTGTGGAGTGTATTGATTTGTGGAGCTTTCTTTCCTCCTGCGTCTTCTTGGAGTCGATACGTCCCCTGCCATTGCCCTTCTGTTGCTGTCTGACCTGTAGCTCTGTCAGCCGCTTTGAAAAATATGTGAACTAAAGGCTTGACATGTCCAGTGATTCAGCTGTTACTTCCTGGAACCAGTGTTTGTTACAAAGCAACATTAGCCAAAGTTATTTTTACTGTCTAGAATTGTGTTGCCAGGCAACATTAAAATCTTCGCCTTTCCATCGACAAGCAGTGTGAACTGTTGGAGGCTTTAGTGGATCTCTGGGGCATTTAGAGGGCATTTTAGAATAGACAATGTGCACTTCCATTCACATTAACATTCTTGAATGGCCATTTGGACATTTAAGGTGGCTACCACTTAACTTTTCGAAATGTTGTCATGGAAATGAGCATTTCTGCAGCATTTCAGATAGAGAAAGCTGATGTGTTACCATGGCAAAGGGATCGTCTGGCTCAGCATTCAAGTGGTTCTTTTGCTAAACATCTATTTAACAAAGGAATATTGCATAGTCTGTGCACGAAGCAATGCTTGTTCTCACAACAGTGTCATCAAATTCCTCAGCTACATCTGTATCCATGCATTCTCTATAATTACTTCACATACACACAGCAGTGTGTGTCCGCTGCTTTTCTCTGCTTTGGGAATAAGTGGAGCATCGTATAGCAATCTATATGGAAGGAAAAATAGCATTATTATTACAGCGGTCCTTTGATCATGTGTATTGTGTGTGTGTGTGTGTGTGTGTGTGTGTGTGTGTGTGTGTGTGTCAGCTGATTGTGCTCAGTGTCTGCTAGTTTTTGCACTTGATGTATTTTCTCAATCAATAGCCTATTATATATTGAAAAGCAGTTTTTACATATTTTATTATTGTAGTATTATATGTACAAAAACATGCAGTCTTCATGCACATTGAATTACTATTCATTCAATCCTCTGCTTATTCCCTATTATTAACTTTTTCTATGATTTTAAAAACAGGCATGAAAAATTGGCTATAGTCAGGTATAAACAGAAAAACTTGTCTTACAAAAAGGATTTCTCCTGCACAGCCATTTTCTTTTTTCTCTGGTCACGGGCAGGGGCTTCAAATGTGCTTAAGTCAAAAAAACGCTCTAGACCCATTGGTCAGTATACTATTTATTACTTGCTCCTGATGAAGCCATGTGTGAAACATATTGCTTGCCACAGCTTTTACTTGCAGAAGTTGTTGAAATAAATAGTATATTGATCAAACTCATGTACAGTATGTCTCGCTGCACCTTTATGTACTTGTGGGTGCGAGTTTTAATCTACCTACATGTGTGTGCATGTGTATGTGTATATTTGTGCTGCAGAGCTGCTCCAGTAATCACTGCTAAGCCTCTGGGTGTAAGGATAATGTGCTTGCAAGCTAGGCCTCTCATTTGTGATTCAGCTCAGCATCTCTTGGTGTGGAAGTATCTGTAGCCACACTGCCTTAGGAGACCCGCTCACCATGCGAGCTGTGGCCTTTGCAGAATTTGTCATCCTCCTGCTGCGTCTGTTTAGAATAGCATACCAAGTACAAAGCTAATAGACTACTTTTTTTTCCGGGGGGAAAAAAAAATCAGCTCACAGAGGCCCAGTTTTTTTTTTTGTAGGATATGTTTTAAGAGTCTCAGAATAACTGGGGACCATTGCAGACCAATAATGGGAAGATCCACCAGTTGTCTTTTCATCTGTGAAACATTGAATTTCAGACAGAGAGTCTTTTGCAGGACACTGACAGTAAACTGATTCTGCCCACAGCAACCTGCAGTCTCTGGAGACTCCGTCAGTAATATAGAAAGATAATGACAAAGGAGAATGGGAATGCACTTCCATCAAATAAATATGATTATATGCGTGCAGACGTCCATGTCCCCAGCGCCTTATGCAAAACACATATATATATAGTTCAGTTCTCAATGGAACATTTCCCATTTGTTGTCAGAGCAATATAATTAGTTCTACTTTTCCTTTACATGGTATGTTCTGATTAGACATTCAGATCAGCAAAGCCTTTTTTTGCTCAGGGAATGCATATGATTCATAGCACTATTATATCTCCAGTATTTTAATATATTACAGTCATAAAAGAGAAGATGTAGGGGTACATATCCATGGTATTTTAATTGCTGTTTGTCAGGTGTACGGCTTGTATCTTCAAAGTGTCAAGCTTTCTGAAAGTAGGAGAAACAGCTTTGTGTGGTAGATTGACAACCATGTATTTTCGATATTTTGTAATAGATTTTGACAGGAGTGTATAATCCCAAGGGTCATAATATTTTCTTACTCCTAACAGCACACCATGCAGTCCTTCAGTTCAACTAAAAACCCTGAAAATTGCCAAAAGTGGAATTGCAAGGGTTTTTGCCTGACTGCAGCAGTACTTTCTCTGCACATTTTTGTGACCCAAAATAGGCATTCTAACTTCACGCCCTGCACTCGTCATGCAAATGAGCTCTTCGGAAAGTTCTGAAATTTTCACAGCTTTGAGGGTTCAAAGTGTGCACGAGCTCTGCAGACTTGAAAGACCCATGGTGGCTCTCCAGCATCGCAGCTCAACATGGAAATCTTCTCACCAAGTGTGTTTGCCATTTTTTTTTTTTTTTTAGGAGTGTGATGGTAGGAAAAAGATGAAGTGAGAGGAAAAGAGAGAGAGAGAGAGAGAGAGAGAGAGAGAGAGAGAGAGAGAGGAAAGTGCATGAGAGAGAAAGGGCTGAGCACGAAGAGAAGGAATGTGAAAATGAAGGCCTTAATATATGCTGTTTGTTGCAACACTAATATTAGTGACTAATATTGCTTTTTCCCACTTTTTTTTAACCCTTAGTACAGTATTTCTATTTGCATCCCATAGGATCCCAGCTACTACAACAGCCTCAGCCATCACACAGATATTTTCCATAGCTCTGCAGATATGCCATTCATTACGCACTGCAAACATAAACCTGCAACACAGTTGTAAATGAGATACCAACCACAGTGATTTGCAACAAATTTAAAGCCAATTATGAAAGCAAGCAATGGTACTTGATTAAAGACTGTAGGTAACTTTTGTTAGTTCCTGTATATTTTGGAGACACTACATAATAAAGAAAGTAATAATCAAAGTATTTTGTTTCCCCAAAAAGGCTTAGGTGTCACACACCACTATTTCAAGGCCAGCTGCAAAGAGCCGTGTATCATGTAACACTCTCACACCATCACCAAAAAAACAAACCCTATTGAATATCATTAATTAAAACCCCACAGCTATGACCACTGGTAAGAGACTCCTGCTGTCCAGAACCAGGAAGAGAGAGAAAATAAAAGAGAGAGACAGAGACGGAGGCAGGGTGCCAGCGAGCTGTTGTGATCAAATCTGTGCTGTGTGTCCACGGTTATGTTCTTTTCCTCATTTCCAGCAGTGGCTGGTGCTAAACGGCAGAGCTACATTCTCTCAAGCATTCTTTTGAGTAGTTGTCAACAATATACAGTCTGAACATATAAATGTGCATGGGCATCCCACTTACTAAATGCCATAAATGTGTAAAATAAATTGACATTGCAAACGTACTCTAACACATGAATGTACGTCTGTCACGGGGTACAGAAGAGCACAGAAACACACATTCACTTGCTTACCAAACTCCTGCCAAGGCCAAATAACACATCAAAGAGAAAAGGGGAAAGGGGAGTAGGACGGGAGAAAATTTAGATCAATAACAGATGCGCTCTGTCATGGCTTCTAAACAGCACTTTCACATCTCAACATGTCATGTTGTTTTGCTGCAGTCTGGTGATGAGGAATACTTTTTTTATTGGCTTCCAGGCTTCTCAGCCTTGTTATGAATTAATCAAGCGCTTCTGATGCACGGGAGCTGCAGGCTTGTTTACACAGACCTCTTACCTAAAGGGAAACGCATGAATCTGATGCGCTGTGGCTGATGTTTTGGTTTGATTTTTGTTTGTGCCTCGGTGCAGCAAGATCTAATCATGCAGAAACTTGTTTTTTTGTTGCTTTTCAACTAGTTTCATGAATGTTTTAAGCCTACAACCAGCCAGAGACTAATTTCCTTGTTGAACTGGCTTGTAAGTGGTCCCTGGAAATACCATTCCCTTGTAGATCAGTAGATTGTGCTGGTCCTCCTATGAATTCAAGAGCTTTCTTTTCATACTTTTTTATACTCTTTTCATGCTTTTTTCAGCAGGTATGATTGCACAACGACCAGACGTAACTTGTACTTAGTTGCACTGTCAGTGTTTCTTTGGGTGGTTGAGGCCAAAGCTTTTTAGTGGATGGTTGAGTAACCTGCTGTCTTTGGTTGTAGTTCTCTCCCTGCTTTGCAGTGCAAGAGGATAAACGCCTCGCTCCCTCCCTCACCCTAACACTTGTCCTCCTCTGCTCCCTCTCTCCTCAGGTTGCTTTGATCTTCCCAGATGTTTTTTTTCCTCCTTTAATTATTTGCTGACCCAGTAGTTGCTGCTGGGAGCGGACGTCTTGGCACTTTCCGTACGAGCCTCTCCTCTCCCCTCTCTTTCTTTAAATTTTTCCCATACCTTCCTCTTTCAGTCTTTCACATATTTTCCTTTTCTCTCTAGCTCTCTGCTATCATCTTTCTGTCTCTTTCACTCTCTCTCTCTGCCTTCTACTTTCACCCTTTGATTCCACTTGTGTTTTTTTTTTCTTTTTTTCCTCCCTCTTAGCACGTGCCATGTACAGGTGCTGCATGCTAATAGGTTGTGACGTGTGCATGTGTTTGTGTGCGAATGTGTGTGTGTTGCGTCCACCTGCTGCCACATGTATGAATGCATGCAGGGGGGCTTCACTAAGTGATGAAGCTTTCATGGGCCATGTGTTGGTGATGCTAATCACCGGGACACTCTGTTCATTAGCTGTAGGGAAGCACAAGGTCAGCAGTGGCACGAGGCACACCGAAGAGAAGTACTGTATGCAACTCGACCAGATGGGAAGAGTGGATGAAGGTTCAAGGAAAGGCAGCACTGGGTGTTTGTTTTCTTTTTTGTATAGATGCAGTGTACAGCCTTTCTGTCGTTGTAGCTGTTCCGGGAAGCCAGATTTCTCTGCTGACTAGATTCAGAGAATAGCCTGTATCTGTGTACGTCTGTCTGGTGAGGTGATGTAGCTCGATGCGCTCAGTGTTTTAATACCCCGACAGCTGCAGCTCAGTGCATTGGGCATGAAACACAAAATCCATCTCCTCATCCGGTGCCTGGATTGGCTCCCGTGGCCCTCCCTGTGAGGTATTGACAGGTTTGGAGCCAGTCAGACACTGCTCATCGGGAGTCCCGACTCGTGCCCTCGCAGGTGCCAGTTTTGTCCAGGGGCTGCAAAGCGAGGCACAGGTGGTGAACAGGATTGCTGTGGGAGGTGATTGGAGGAGGTGCAACAGGGAGAAAACTGGGCAGGAGGTGTGTTATGGAGGTGGAGGTTCAGGTGGAGGTTCTCTAATACTGCCACTGCAAAAATCTGTGAAAAGCAGATTAGAACAATTCAGACATCTTAGCTTTTAAAGAGATCTAGACGAAGCCAGCTATGCTTTTGTTTTTGTTTGTTGGTATTAAAATATGGCTGGAGTGTCAGAGGCAGCGGGTGTCGAGATCTCCACAGGGAGCTTGTTGTAAAGCTGTCCACACATTTATGTAACCCAAAATGCACTGGTGCAATTAAATATCACTGGTGTGCCAAGCCTGGTGCAAGGACTAAGGATAGGAAATGGAAATTTTCTGGCAGGTGTTTTGCATTTCATTGTAAAATTATCTGCATGGTTTAAATAGGATGTAATGAAGAGGGTTATGGAGTTGTGGCCAACTCTTTCAGTTTTATCCAGACAAAAGATTCTGTAGTTACATGTAAACTAAAGAGTCATATTGTTTTAAAGATTCAGATCAAACATTTTTATGTTCAGCAAGTTCAAGAATCATCCAATTTTATTATGCATTTATCATGTTACTATGCGCAGATACACATCAGTAGTTGTAGTACCACTGTACTAACCCCATCATGGGGAAAGTACTGTATCAGCAAAACATCATGCAGAACAAAGCAAAATTAGGCCAGCACTCACACTGGCTGAACAAATTATATTTTTAACAGAAACAGAAGGTAATTACAATGTTTTATCTGTAAGTTTTCTAGATTCATATAAACTATAGGTGTGGCTTTCAGACTAGTAGGGATAGAACAATATGCTTTTTTTCAGGTCAAGACCAATCCTCACCCAAAATCGCCAATACTGATTTTTTTTCTTTCTTTTTCTTTTTCTTTTTCTTTTTTTTTTTTAAGAAATTGTAGCACAAAGTGGTACACAGGTGCAGGTCCAGGTGCATGTGCACCTACATAGCTGAACCTGTAATGCAGGTGGAAACCATGTTCACACAGACAAGCCCGTTTTAAGACAGTTATGTTTTTTTTTAAAAGACTATGTAAGTTTTACCCTACTTTTACTGCTGTGTTGAATGGCATGCTCAATTTCACAATCAGCCAAATATTGAGAGTAAAAATGACATTGAACTTACACAATATTGCTTTTAAAAGCCGATAGTCTGCCAACATGTCCTCGTCCTTACCGAGTAGCCCTACAGTTGTCTAACACATGGCTTTTCATCGCACTTTGTATTGTCAGCGCTGATAATTTCCCTTGAGACATGGCCACAAATGACTTAAATATTACATATATTACAATTTCCACAATACAGTGAATATGAGACTGAGCTTCCATTTCCACGGCTCCAGTGCCACATTGGCATGATACTTTGTCTCTGTGCAAACAAACTTTCCAAACACATCACAATAATACCAACCAAAGCTGGAAATGGTGTCAAAGACAGTTTTTTGTCTGGCAGCGTATTATTTTTCCTTCCTATCACATGAACACCTGCTACCAGGAGGACTGCTACATCGTGTACCTGTTATGTGTTTGAGACAGCCAGCCTGCTGTTTTCCTGTTATTTTCTCCCTCTCCTCCTCGCTCTTTACTTTTGTTGTCTCCGTAGCCCTCTCCCTCCTGCTCTTTCACTGTCATAGTCGCTTATTATGTTCGCAGTTATATTTCTGTGATTCTTCTCGCTCTGTCCTCTCCTTGGCTGTGGCTGTCTCACCTCTTTCTTTCTCCGTTTCTTCCCAATTTCCTTACCAGTTTTTCTCTGCAGCTTTCTCTTATTTGTGTCTTCCTTTCTCGCCCCCTGTCCCTGCTCTGATTTGCCTTTGTCCTTATGCCATTGTGGAGACAGAGCTCAAAATGGCTCTGCCTTTCCCAATCTGTGGCTACCTGAACACCCCCACCCACCTGCCCTCTTCTATTGTCTCCATTTGAATTTCTGTTCAAAACCCCTTCTACATGCAGGTATCTACTTTAGGGACACTGTTTGGCTTGTTCCTTTTGCTTTGTAGCCAGTCAACATCAACTCCATGCTGTGGAGAACAACCCCCTTTGCCCAGGTATAAATTTGAAATAAAAACCCCTTGTTTACAGGTCTCTCTCTTTCTGGAGAGCCATTCTCCACATATGTATTTACAAATGTATATCAAAATCAATTTAATAAAAAATTATAGTCCTCAGCATCAAATTTTACGACAGTACAGTACCAATAAAGGCAATATCCCTTCATCCCTGTCAATACTCCACTCTGAGAAATCTGTATCTGAAGCTCCTCTGTTACTCATTTCCAATAAAAGCCAAAATGCATCAATACTCTATACGACATGGAATAAAAAAAAGCAAGAGTATAAACAACACAGTCTATCTTGTTCTAAATTTCTCTGTTAATCTAGGTATCAGGCTGTTTGTGCAGCAATCTAGCTATCTATCGGCAATATTTACATCGCAGATAATCCGTAGTCAAATTGAGGAAGCGGATGATTGGAAGGATAAGCTGTAGAGGTTTGAGCCCTGATCTTGCAGTTGCAGCTGGCTGATAGAGTCAGAGGGATTGCTTCAGTGCTTCAGAGAGAAACAAAACACCCAGTACCTGCCTCCCTCTCTTTATTCCAGTGTTGTTTTCCAGCCTTAAGAGAGTTCGCTGAGTTTGCTTCTTTTTTTTTTCTTTTTTTTTTTTTTTCAGCACCACCCTGCTTCACATTCATACAGTTACACTCCTGGAGCTGCTCAGCATAATCACAGTCTTGTACAGATAGGCACTCAGCATTTCCACTGGAGCATTGTGGGGTTAAGTGTATTGCTCAAGTAACAGTAATTGTTGAGGAGAAAGCAGTGTTGTTGTTTTTTTGTTTTTTTTTTTCGTCTGCCCAGATTTTACCAGCTGGTTCAGAGATTTGAACTGGCTGCTCTCCAGTCTCACGCTGGCCTGTCTGAAGCTCCGGCCACCACTATCCATTATTTCTTCTTAATTGGCTGTCCTCTATTTATCTCTCTCTCTTTTTCCATCTCTCTCTCTCTCTCTCTCTCTCTCGTCTATTGGCTCTTACCTATCATTCCAACATGTTCCCACTTCCTCCTCTCATTATTCTGACCTTTTTTCTGTTTCAGTTGTTTTGTTTCACTTCCTTTGTTGCTCCTCCCATTAACTGAACCCCCCACCGACCCCCCCAGTTTACACCATCACACCCGACAGTCTGACACGAGGCTGAGTCCCAAACACAGAGAGGAGGTAACAGTGAAAGCTGCCAAGGTGTGTGTGTATGTGTGTTTGTGTGTTTGTGTGTTGGAGTGTGAATGATGTTGATGGATGAGGGCAGTGTGGCTTCCAGGGGATGCAGCCTGTCTGTCTGATAGTGCATCTGTTTTTCTGTCTGTCTCTTTGTTTGTGTGTGTGTGTGTATGAGTGTGTTTATGTATGTCTTTCCTGCAGGTGGTCATAGTATTACCGCCTGAAAGTGTGTGTGTGTTTGTGTGTGTTCTGGATTTGGATCCAAATCGGTTCGACCCGTGACATGATACAGGGGGAGAATTTGGCTGTGTGGCCCTGAAGTGTCGCC
Organism: Myripristis murdjan; assembly: GCF_902150065.1. Lineage (NCBI taxonomy): Eukaryota > Metazoa > Chordata > Actinopteri > Holocentriformes > Holocentridae > Myripristis > Myripristis murdjan. The sequence goes on from NC_043998.1 coordinate 5,708,188, forward strand.
CACAGGGAGACGGCATGCAGATTTGGGACATCTGATTGGAAAAAAGGGAGTAGTTTTAAGACCTAGATAAATTTAGTAGTGTCACCACTTCATTGTGCCACATATTAAATTCATTGCTGATTATTTTATTTCTCACTCCCATAATGGCCTATTATCACATTTTCCTTCCTTTATTTTACTCAGTTCAGACGATATTATTGGAATTATGTTGGTGTTGCCTGTAGATTTGGAAATGCCAGGGAGGTAAATATGTAGTTGTGTGATTTCACATTTCTCTTGGATCTGTGGATCCATTGTGTTTTTGATTTGGGCTTTGAGTCTAGACTTGAATCAGGGCTGACAGTGATTCATTCACTTGTGTCTTGTAAGTCTCTGTGTGTCTGTGAGGCTTTTCTCTTGTTAACTATATCCTCGCGCCTCTCATATGGGACTCTCAGAGTCTCTGTCCAAGTGTCTCTCTCTCTCTCTCTCTGTGTGTGTGTGTGTGTGTCAGAGAGAGAGTGAAAGAGAGAGAGAGAGAGAACACTGAGCTCAGATGAGTCATCCAGCCTCTTCACAAAGATCCAAAGTAAGAGAACACACTGTATTGGCTTGGATGACAGAAATAGTATCAAGGTAGAAGTCAGTGCTGCAGTCAAAGTCTTTCCTTTCCTTTCCTTTCCTATCCTATCCTTCCCTTTCCTTTCCTTTCCTTTCCTTTCCTTTCCTATCTTTTCCTATCCTTTCCTTACCTCGCTGGCTTTCTCTTTGTTCCTTCATACCCCTGCCCCCTTTTTGATGTCTCCGTGTTTATCGCTCTATTTGTGTCTAGTCTCTGTGTGTCTCCTTTACAAGTCTCTCTCATTTGTCAGTCTCTCTTTGTGCGTCTATTTTGGAAGTCTCTCTGTGTCTGCCTATCTGTATTTCTGTTTGTGTATGAGTCCCAGTGGCTTACAGAGTTTTCTCCGCTCATTGTTCATCCGTAGCTTTAATCGCGCTGCTTCCTGTAGCCTCCGTCTTCTGTTCTTACATGCTAATCACTTCTATCTCCTTGGGATTGTGATGAGAATGGTGGATCCCTCTCTCCCTTCCCACTGTCTCTCTGAATTCTGGTGTCAGCATGATGCTTTTTCATGAATGACACACACACCCACACATACACACATATACACACACACACACACACACACACACAGAGATTTGCCCTGCCCTGCAAAATGCATCATGAACTTACTTGTCAAAGGCAGCTTTGCAACTGCAGATGAAACAACACACCACATGCTCATTAGGAGTTGTTGGAGGGCTGCGGCAGACCTCTGCATTTCCTGTCATGCCTCTCCTCTCCCTGTACTCCAGTTAACTGGCCTACATATAAGCCTCGCCATCAGAGAATGCACATGCACACAGGAATGCGAGCGCATATGCGTCCTCTGATACTGACGCACACACACAAATCTCATTCATATTTCACAAATTTTGATTTTATGTCTGTTTTTTGTGCCTTTTCCCCCCTTGCTTTTGTTTGGTGTATCTCTCTCATCACCAACTTTCACCTTCACTTCTCTTTCTCTCTGTTTTTTTTTGTTGTTGTTGTTTTCACTGTGTCCCCCCATCCTTGTACTTCTCTCATTGCAACCCTGCACCTCCCTTTTTATCGTTCTCTCTCTCTCTCTCTCTCTCTCTCTCTCTCTCTCTCTCTCTCTCTCTCTCTCTCTCTCTCTCTCCCTTTCTCTCTCTCTTTCTTCTTCTCTGCAAGCCTTTATCCTGTCTGACAGTGTTAGTGAATTTTGCCTCACTGCCTCGGCTATTGCAGCCACTCCCTAATGGGCGGCAGTCAAACTTGGGTCAAATAATTCTTGGTTTTTGGTTTAACTTGTGTGGAGCACCAAACAGGTGTGGTGTGATTTTTGCCCCACATTAAAGCACAACGGGCACTTAAAAGAGTACAGGGTTGATTGTAGATTCTGTTTTTTTGTTTTGTTTTGTTTTGCATTCATGTGATTGATAATTTACCTGTACAATCCTGATGGGGGAGAGAGTCACACCTAGTGCTCTGCAGGATGACAGTGAGAACAATAGGCAAAAGGTGGGATGAACACAACAACACAAAGGGATACTGGGAAAATAAGCCACCTCATCTTCTTTAGAGAACACAAATGAATTTGTGCTGGTCAATATGAACACAGTCAAATATGATGACATCTGACCGAATATCTTGATATTCTGACGATACTGTTGGGGCGACTGTTGGGGTTTTCTTAAGATATTTACACACAACAGATCTTTGATCAAGAGTCATTAGTAATGTGCATATGATGGCCAAGCAGGTATAGACAAATAACAAAGCAGCTACTACATTAGCTGCTATGTTATTTGTCTAACATTCAAGTTAAATTTGAAGTTCAGTACAGCATTACTTTACTGTAATGCTGCCTTTAAAACCAGGAAAAGACAGCATGTATGCCATAGCATAACATTATAATATCCAATATCCCAGATGCTATCTAGTCTAGTATCATAATATTGATTAAAATCTTGATATATCACCCAGCCTGAAACTGGACATTTCTACTCTCTGAAATGTCAGGGCTTTGAATTATCAGTGTATTTTAGTAATCTTTTCATTAAAATAATGTTAAAGTAATACTAAAGTAAATGTTGATTTACCATGTACCTACTCCGACAAAAATGACTGCTGACTCATGACAGCAGGGTAGGTACATGATGAATGTCTCTTTTGATTTTTTTCTAATAACTTGTCCTGAAGTGCCCTTTCTTATTGCTTATTCTCTGCTCTCTCTCCTTGTCCCCCCCCCCCCACCTCTCCTCCTCCTCCCTCTCAGCTCTCCCCAACTGACAAGAGTTTAGAGTTTGACAGAGACTTCCGCATCAAGCACTATGCAGGAGATGTGGTGTAAGTATCTGCCATGCAAACTTTTATTTATTCAGGAAAGTGTACTGCTAAAGAGACTTGCTCTTTTTCACATTCATACACTTCCACACATTCACACCTCTGAGCTGCCCAGTGAAACCACAGCTTTCTGCTTTTGGCCACCGAGCGTTTTCCCAGAGCAGATGGATCTTAAGGAACTTTGACGGGACTTGTTGTGGGAGCAGAAAGTGTTAGTCGTTCCCTCTCCTTAACCAGATTTTGGCAGAAGCTAAGTAACTTGTTTTAGGCAAAACAGTTGCACAGTAATGGACCAAAGCTTACGGCCAGTTTACACTTCTGCTTGTAATGCCTCCGTAATTATGGCGTCAGTATCTGTATCGTCTGTGTTACTGCGTGTAGGATGATGCAAGACCGCAAAATCTGTGATTGGTCCAGCAGATGGCTTCATACCTCTTCCATGTTTTTTGCTTGATTTCCAGTGATCATAAAGACAAAATAGAGCTGCTAAAATATAGATGTATGTTCAGATAGTCATTTGTACCTTGCCTCATCTGTAAATTATTCAGACTGCAAGATGTCACGAAATTCATGGTGAGAAATTTGGATATTTGGATATCATCAGTTGCCAGATAGTGAACTCTCTGTTTCAGATAATGTAAACATAATTACTTTTGTTTTTATCAGTGCGTCATTAGCCTGGACTTATCAAAAACTTGACACCTGTCTAGTGTTATAGTGATATAAATGTGGGCTTACCAATACATAACTATTGATACTTTACCTCTGTAGAATGTATAGCTATGGCAACAGTTTGACACATAACTATGAGGACGCCTTTACATACGGACAGAGAACATTTTACCATGGTTATCTCCACTGGAAACAGTCTTTAATCCATGATTAGACTTGATTAATTCTATTTACTAGAAACTAGACCTGAAGCGAAAACCTAAAACTACAGTTGTAGTCATTTTGCCCATCTCATCATCTTCTTGCTGCGCTGTTGCAACACTGTTGCTTCTCCAACTTCAGGAACTTACTTCTACAAAATCTTCAGGATAGATTCTGGGTAGTGTGGTTCAGTACATTTTATTTTTCTTAAGCGACCAAATCAAAGATGACAGACAATTTTAAATGAGCACAAGCCTCTCTAATGTGCAATGTTTGTTCTCGCAAAAGAAAACCGATCAGGGACATTTGAGAGCACAAAGACACACACTTAGTTACACACGCACACGTGCACACACACAGGTAGATTTAAATAACATCTTCACTGCATGACAGCTCCAAAAAAAAAAATGACACATGTAATTCCCAATCCCTTAAGTACTTGGAGACCATTCAAATGAATAAATCACCCACGCTAAGCCCCCAGAAAGTGCTGTTAGGGCAACGTGTTGAGACCATCTGTGAGGGCTAAGTGTCTGCAGCCCAGGGGAGGGCCAGGGCAGAGTTACAGGCCTGACTCACAGGCTTGATTGATCCCTGAGCCACTTAGACCTGGCAGGAGGCAGAGTGCACCTCACAGCCCACAGTCCCGGCTTATAACAACTCAGCTATTTATAGCAGCCTCATCAGTAAAAACATACATTAACTTTAAGTATATATTAACAATGGGACTTTAAGCCAAGACTGAGGGGATTGCTGGTGAACTGCAGCTCTGTGGCTGAAAGGATGAAGTCATATCCAAATTGTGTCTTGGGATTAGCGTTGAAGGTCAGATTAAGGTAAAAGTAAGTGGGAGTTAAGGTTATAGTCTGGCATCAGCCACAAGAGATCAGGTTAGGTGAATAAATGTAAGTCAGGAGTGTGTTCTTACAAGCATAAAACAACAGTGTGTGTGTGTGTGTGTGTGTGTGTGCACCTACCTGACTGCCTCTTTCTTCCCTCAGGTACTCAGTGGTGGGTTTCATTGATAAGAACAAAGACACTCTCTTTCAAGATTTCAAGAGACTTTTGTACAACAGGTGAGAGTCCACAAACACACACACACACACACACACACACACACACACACACGCACACTGCTTCAATCACCTCTAAACCTTCTTCCTTACTTACAGCACTTTGATTACATGACAGCCTTCAAGACAGAACAACACAGGAAAAGTACAACTAATCTCCTCTCCGCTCATTCTTATCCTCCCCTTCTTTTCTAGTCCTTTGGTGTGTTTTCCTCTGGCCCTCTATTCTTTCTATAAATGCAAGCACTAGGGAATCCTGACCTGCCTTATGTGCTTTTATTTACAATTCTGTTTGCTACGGTCCAAAGCATTTGAGATAGGTAGTCAAAGTATGTTGTTTTTGTAATTTTGAACATGGTGGTTAAAAAACATATTCAAACAAAAGGCAATTATCTGATGCATCTTCTGTGAAAAATCCATGTTAATTCATGATACACAGTGTAGATGAGCTGAAGGCAACAAAAGAGTAACTTCAACTCACAATCCCACTCTTCCAGTCGACATCAATATATGAATTTTGCCAACACCGGCGTCATTAAAATAAATGAGCGCAACTCTTGCTGACTGAAATGTTAAGCCTTGAATCTGGAGCAGTGGGAGAAAATGTTTGATCAAGATGAGGAAATAACTCCCACACTCTGAGGTTATGCACTATTCTAGTTTCATGCCTGATGAATGTTAGATGACCGCAACACTTTTTCTATGTTCTCTCTTTTTGTGTTATGTCAGTGCATTCGTTTTTTTTTCAGTGGTGATGTCAGTGATTTAAAACTTTTCCTCTGTGGCTCGATCCTGCTCCTTTTTTCTGTCCAGCTCGAACCCGGTGCTGAAGGGGATGTGGCCCGAGGGCAAGCTGAGCATCACTGAGGTCACCAAACGTCCCCTGACAGCCGCAACCCTCTTCAAGAACTCCATGATCTCACTGGTGGAGAACCTGGCCTGCAAGGTGATTTCCGCCTCGCAGCTGTAGATTAAGCATTGCGTAATTCTACAAAAATAGTACCTAAATGATAAATTGTATCTACATTTGACTCTGCGTCCTCTTGAATTTTTTACTCATGATGCTTGTGCTTTTTGTTGTAGCCTTTGTCTGCTTGTTTGACGTTCACTCTTTTTGTCATATTTTCCAGAATCTGTTTTTAATTAGATTTGTTTTGATTCCATTTCATTTCATTGACTTCATTTGATTGAGCTAATAATTGCTCACTTGGCACCCATTACAACCCTGGCTGGCCTGGAAGAGGTTTCCCTCTCTGTGTGATGTTTTGAGTTTTTTCTGGGATTTTTTTTCTTGCCTGCCATGAGGGTTCAGTTCAGATTAAGCTGTTTTGTTTTCTAAACTGTGGACCTCTAAAGCCCCTTGAGACTATGAACACTCATTAAGGTGTTTAAATAAACTTGAACTTGAACTCATATGTGTACTCCTACATTGTGGCAATGGTCGCTTTAAAGTTAGAGACGCAGGTTTGTGCTCTCATTAGTTGAAGGTCTGGGCAGGCTGGGGTATGTAAATTACGCTCTGCTCCCCTGTGGCACAACAACCGAGCTCAGGTGCCCTTGAGCACTGGAACCTCTCAGTGGTCAGTGTTATAAGACTGAGCTAGTGCTGGGCTGCTCCTTGCCTCACATGCAAATAACCCTACCTCCTCCTGCAGCACCCTCCCAGATGTCACTGTGAATTAGAATATTTTGTTAGGCAGGTTGAATATGGATTAAACACGCATTGGTGTCATCTCACTGTCGACTTCCTGTTGTGTTCTGCAGGAGCCCTACTATGTGCGCTGCATCAAGCCCAACGATGTCAAGTCCCCGCTGCTGTTTGAACAGGAGCGCTGCCGCCACCAGGTGGAGTACCTCGGGCTGCTGGAGAACGTCAGAGTGCGCCGCGCTGGCTTCGCCTACCGACAGACATACCCCCGCTTCTTACAGAGGTATCCACACATTTCCAAGCATATTCACTGACCACCTGAGCAACTCCAATATAGTAATGATAAACATTTGTAAAACTTTAAAAAAAAACTGTATCACAGTACTTTACAACAAAGCCTTGAAGTCCAGGATGAGTAATGTTACTTATGAATCAGATAGTGAAGGCTGAGGACAACAGGAGAGTGCACGCTGACAGTGTAAATGTTTGATCATTATCACCAGGACACGTTGAACTATACTGCTGCTGCAGGACTGTTTTTTTTTTTTTTTTTTACTCATCACATCAGTGGATTGACTCAGGACTTTTACAGAGATGATTAGAATTTAGATTCTGAATTCTGGTCAATGTATACAGTGAATAATGATTACCTATCACTTTTGCACCCAGCGGTAGGCTGAAGGTTAGTGATGGAGGAGGTTTGTGACTGGACGTCTGAATGTTTCATTACTTGGACTGGCTTGAAGATCAGGATAGAGGATGTGAATGAGTAATGCCTCTTCCCTCACCTCACAACTATAGTCAAAGTGCCATGGAGAAACTTTTTGTACTTCCAGCTGCTCTGCTAGGGCTGCTGCTTAACGGTAGAAAATTGTGGTATTTCATGACAGGCCCCATCTGTGAATGTATTTGTGTTGTATAACCTTGATTAATCAGCTTGCCTGGTTGACACATTTGCAGTAAAATGTTCTCAGGTTTGAATACTTAAGGTTATATAACTGTACGTTAAGTTTTCATAGGTTTGATTGAGTTTTAGCAGTACTTCCAGCAGCCTTCACGAATAACCTCTTAGTGAGGAGTTGTTTAAGCAGCAACAAAACTGTAGCTTTGTTAGTTCTCCTTCTGACTCCACTGTTTTTGTCCTCTGACCTTGGCTAACAGAAGACCTGTAAAGGCCCGATTCATGCTTCTGTGCTGTCACACTGCACAAGTGGTCAATGCCGTGTTGAGCATTCATACTTCTGTGCTAGTGTTTCTGCATTGCTCTGCAATTACATTGTCGCAACGCTAGTTGGCGGTGGTGTTTCTATGCCACAGTGCTGAGTATTTCATAGACAGTACAAGTAGTTTCTTTGTGTATTTTGCAATGGTGACTGAAACTGAGCGTAATGTTGTGAAGACAAGTCATACAAATGTGCATTTTTGCAAATCTCAATTAAATTCGCTTCAGTTTGGTCCATGGTTCACTTAACTGGCTGGTAAAAGAGGAGGAGAAGAAGAGGGAGCCAAAATGCATAGGAGGAAATTCAGTGGCATCAAGCTGACCAATCAGTTTTTGTGGTATGCACTACCGCTACATGTAATACATTTCTGGCAAGGTGCACATCAGGCCACTGCATAGATCCTATGCAGAAGCATAAATCGGCAATAAAAGATAGGCAGCATTGTAGTGAATTGCTTTCGAGTGGAGTTGATGCAGTACATTTCACTGTGGAGGAAAAGGTATTCTGCTTGTCAAGTGTGGTGAAGTAACAAACAGTTACATTGTGTGATTCAGTGACCCCTCTCAATAACACATGTTTTATTCATAGGCCCAAACAGCTGACATCACAAATCTGTATCTAACCAAATTTGCTTTGATTTGCTTCCAAGTGGAGTTCTGTGATTGAAAATCTCAACTATGTAAAGTCTTGCTCACAAGAACTGTCATGAGAATTTTTTCTCTTAGCCCAAACGCATAACAAAATTGGACAAAGCTGGCATTAGACTTGAAGACAAGGCTAGAGCTGATAGATTCAGTCAGATCAGGGCTGGACCTGAGAGACAAGCAGTGCACAAAGGAGGATCCTTGGAGTCGCACACGTCACCTCGTGTTTCCCCACTGAGGATGAGTGGGAGCGATGCGACAGCGCTGATGTCATTGCACCAAGTCACTCACATCATGTAACCGAGCAATTCCCTTACGTACTCACACGCTATGCCTATTGCATAAAAGATGATCGTAGATTTCATCTGTGTGTTTTAATGTGTTACAGTTCTGGGAAGCATTTTGGGATATTGAAGCCTAACAGGATAATTTGTGATAGGGTATTTATGGGACTTCTGGCTCTGTCCTGTCAGATTAAACAACCAAATGCCCCATCGGGATTTGATCCAAAATGCAGATTCATAATCTCTGTCTGTCTGAGCTGTCCTTGACACGGTCAGGAACATGCACTAGGTGCATATGAGATGTGTGTGTGCACGGAAAATGATGCACTTTGATGCATGTTCATAGTTAAGTACACATTAAGACATATGCAAACATGTTACCACACAGATATGCAACACTTACAAATGATGCACACACACACACACACACACACACACACACACACACACACTCACACACACACTTACTGTATGCTTGAGTCCTTGCCCTTATTTCCCAGCTGTCTGATTCTCCCACTGCCCTAATAGACACCATCAGGGGTGATGGGAGATTAAGTAATGATCTTTTTGCGTAACACGGTAACAACTCATCTAACACCATCACTCCAATCCCCAACACTGATGTGTTTGGACTTGCTGGACTTTGGACTTACATCATAGCCTTGGTGGTAGTATTACATCATGACATTGGCAGTGGGTCGGCTGCAAAATGTCGAGTTCAGGAGTTTGTTGACAGGTCCGTGGATTGGAGCAGGGAGAGATGCATCCCTGTTAGCCTGGGGATGCCTCTTGGCAGCTAGAAAATATCACTGCTGTCCTGGAATATTCTTTCCACTTTCCACTATTTTAGATTTTTACATGAATTGAAGGCTTTTTTATGGTCCTCCATAATTAGAACGTTTCACGACCTTAGGGGCTGTGAAACCCATTCAGAAACAGCAAAAAGCTTTAATACTTTTTTCCTGAAAAGTAAACTTTCTGAAGATAGAAGTTTCAGAAGGAGTGACACTCTGTCTGTGTCCATTTTTCTTCCCCCCCGAGGTGTTGCTCAATATGTCTTACTTAACACTGTCAGAACAACCCCAGCAAATTACTTGTGCATTATTTTGTTGACACGTAACAATACAGCAAGACTGACAGCATCAGGAGGTGTTTTCCAGACAGACTGAACCCTAATGGCTATCCATCGAGCCTTGGATAAATTTTCACAACAAGGATCCAAGCTTATTCACTTTAGGTCTCGGGTTCAGGGAGTAAATTTAATCTCACCTTGGGACCCAAGTTCATTAGAGCATGCTAATACTCTTTCAACAAGGTTGCATCAGGCCACTGGCAGCTTTGTATATCCATTATTATGTGTATCCTAGATATGCTGGGTAAATAAAATCATTTTAAATAATCCAGCTTCCTCTGTGCAGGGTTTCCTCCAGTGTACTATGAACCCGGAGGGCCGCCCAGCCTAAATTGGCTCCCTGCTGGGCCAAAGCATCAGGAGAAAATGAATTTTAAGCATGGATGTGGAAACTAGGGGTGCTGCAGGTGCTGGAAAATCTCAGTATTTCGCCAAACAATACTGTCCGAGGGTCCCTGAATACAACACATCATGTCAAAATGTTTCTTTGTGTTTGTCTGTCAATAGCAATTGTAGTTCTGGATCACGGCTTATTCAAACAACAGTAACAAGGATAGCTTCTGTTAAAATTGCTTGGTCTTAGGATGATTTTCTAGACCTCCAGCTGGTGTTACAAACACAAATTAAGGAAAAAAAGTAGTAGACTAGTACTTTTCATGTTTTTTTAATTTGCCATTTATACTCTTGTTACAAGTCACTTATCTGCTCTAAATGCAGTGACAGGAGAAACGCCTTACAGCAAATGTCAAGATGCCAGCCGTTTAGAAAAGTAGAATGAGTAAACCCACAAGTTACTGTTTTCAGCAAAAAATTCAGGTTAGTGACCACACCCAGACACAGTGTTGTACCAAAATTTAAGAGACAAATTACATAATGCATTTTTTGAATTTAATTTGTCCACTCTGGGACAGAAAGGAGAGAAAGTAGGAAATTAATGATATAGTAAAGGCCTATATCATATTTATAATGTCATACAATATATGTATCTCAGTTCTAGGCTAAAGATCTTTATGTGTTTGGACCTGGCTGCCTCCCAAGTTATTATAAAATGTTAAATGTAAATGTATGAATTTTTAAAAATGTTTCTCATACACACCAAACCATATTAAAATGCAAAGTAACTTGTGCTTGTGATACCACCCCCCAACCCCCATCCTCCCATCCTCCCATCCCGTTTTCTTCAGACTCCACTGGAGTTAACTAATTTTGAATATTCTGAGCATTTGGCAATCTCAAACACTGATGGGATTCCTATGAAATCCTCTAAAGTCCATGGATTTCTGTGTTGAAAACACTTTTATTGGACTCAAACACAGCACTTAAAGAAGAATCTCATAGCTAATTTGAACATTTATTCCCTGCTTCAGGTTTCAGCTTATCCATGTTGCACAGTGCAGTTCTTTGGCACACACTGAGAGACTGTCAGCATTAGGAGCACGTTCACCATACCCTGCAAATTACATGTATTATATATGTATTATATACCACTTACTCCTACTTACAGGTAAAACACGGTTTCCATATTACCTTGGGAGTACTCTAGCTCTTTATATGAAGATTCACCCTCCCACACCCCACCAGACACTGAACTCTACAGTTTATCCTGATGAAACATTTTTTCCCCTCATCCAGATACAAGATGATCTCAGAGTTCACATGGCCAAACCATGACCTGCCCTCAGACAAGGATGCGGTGAGGAGGCTCCTGCAGGGTTGTGGCTTCGACCACGACGTTGCTTACGGCAAAACGAAGGTCTTCATCCGTACACCGCGCACCCTCTTCAGTCTGGAGGAGCAGCGGGCTGAGATGGTCCAGAGAATTGTTCTCTTCCTTCAAAAGGTGAGGCTCAGGATAGCTCGTGTAGCTGCAGCTGAATGAGTAATTTGAGTTTGTTGTTACACCATGCCCACTATGTTGTGATTTTCAACATTTTGAACAAGTTCTGGAAACTGGTGCTTGAGATGCTGTTTGAATTTCCCCCTCCGGTGACAAGAAGACGCAGTCTGAGTCATCAAACAGCTACATGGGCAGAGGTATTTAATTTTAGATCAGGCTGAAACATTGAGTGCCAGAGCTACATGTCCTACTCATTTTTCACATTGGGAATTTGATTATCGGCTCTAACATCTTAATGTAAGGTAGGTATGTAAGGTAGACTCATGGAGAAGCTATCAGGTTTTGAAATCTGAGGAAATCACTCCCACAATCTGATTACAACTTTGCTGTTTGGACATTGTGTTTTGTTCCTGAGTTCCTTGTGAAACACGATACTGCCCACAAGTTTTAGCAGGCTGACACCATTTGAAATATTGGTGATACTATAGAAAAGTTACCCATTCCAAAATTGAACAAACAGGCAGACAGTCCATAGTGAAGTTGTGTTTGTGTTAATGTTGCTGTCAGACACATTCACATTTTTTTAGGGATCAGGCCATGACTGTGTGCAGGGGTTAAAATCATTACAAATCACATTATTGTAATTATTGTTAGTTTTATTTTTTTTCCTCGCTGACCTTGGCCTAGTGTGCTTGGCTCTTTCCGAAACCTCTTTTTCGCTTTCTTTTATTTTATTTCTCCCCTCTTGAATCAATATCCTCCATTCCCCTTGTTTTATCTGTTTGTCATGTCTGGCACCTGTCGACTGCTACAATGAAACTGATGAAATAAAGAGATTGTGATTCTTTGATGATAATGAAAGAGCGCTTGGACTCAAACATCTTGTCAGTGTGACTGATTGCCAGTCAAACCCAACTATTATCTGGTGACCTCATTATCGTGTTCTCATTGAAATTCACCAGCCTTTGCATATGAATAATTCCCAGGACTGGAGGAACTCAGCGAAATGTTTTTTTTTTTTTTTTTTTTTTTTTGTTTTTTTTTAAGTCTCTGTTATTCAAGTACCAGTATTTTTAGAGCTAATATAATGATGTGTTATTAGCATTACTCTCTGTCTCTCAGTGTTAATGCCCCTCTATCTTTACCTCCTGTTTTTCTGTCTCTATCTGACTGCTACCTCCCACACAACTCCTGTTGAATGTGAGCTTGCGAACTGAGTGGCCTTCATCTGTACTGCAGATTTCGCAAGAATTTAGGCAATAGGAGTAAAAAACTTATTTTAGTTTTCTGGTTGGAGAAAATTCTAGTGGAAAACATACTTGTACATAAACTATATTTTGACATTGTCAAAAAGGGTTATAGATAGTATGGATAGGGTTGGCTGGTCATCACATTAGCCACATACACTATGTTTACATGTGCTTAAGTAATCAGGTTCTCCAGTTTCCCTAATCAATTACAATTACAATTACAATTCACATTTGGAAGATGTTTCTACGTTGGGGTTTTGGGAGTGCATGTATAGCATGTATACAGGGATATGAGTAATCAGAGTAAAGTAACACATGTAAATGTTACCTGTTCTCCTGCCATAACCTGGTTACGCACAATAGTCTGATTTCTTGTGTCCATGTAAATATAGTGACTGACTTAACCATATGTGGCTGTATCCACCATCACTAGACTGTAAAATGGTAGGAATAAAGTTGGCTGTACCTAGATGGCCTGTGTCGATCTACAGCAAGCATGATTTAAATTTGATTTTCTCTGTTATGTGGCTCAGCCTAACTGAGGCCCAAATGCCATCATATCAAAATTTATCTCATTTACCCTTTTTTAAACTGTCCAAACAATTCATTGATTTGACGACCAGAGTGAAAATGCTTTTTTCTTATCTCTTATCTCACCATCTTTCTCCTAAATATTTCTACAAAAATGTCTGTACTCTTAAACCTATTTGTTATGACAGCTGGAAGATCTTTTGTGTTGAAAAACAGTGGGATTTTTAAAATCTGTTCAGAAGCAGTCAGGATGAAATAATAATAATGAAATAATGTGGATCTTGAACACCATTGCTTTGGGCCTCATTTATCTGCATGTTGATTTACTCCATTATACTTTAAAAAAAAAAAAAATACTGAAAATAATGTTGACAGAATTCATACCAAAAGTAATGATGGTCTAGAATTTTATATAGCTTTATACAGCTCTTCGGATGAAATCAGTTTCAGCTCAAATGTGTTTGGGAGGCAAGTGCAAAGCCTTTTTCTAAGCCTTTTCTAAATGACGCCCTATATCTGCCAGGAAGTAGTCATGTGCTGCAGCCATATGACCCTGAAATTCGGGATGAGCCATTCAGTCATACTGACAGTTTGGTGAGAACAGAATATATTCTCACGTTGTTGCTCTGTGACTAATATATCATATACTCCTTAAGCTTAAAGTGCTTTGAAATACCTGGTGTGAATATTGAGCTCTCTCTGGCTTTCTGAATTCATTAGTTGGTAAACCCATCATGCTTCAATGATTTGATGACACCCTAGGTGAGAATGCTAGCGTCTGGGTGTGATTATGGTGCATGCGCTGTGACATGTGTCGGATAAGCCCGCAGAGGAAAACCGAGGTACTTTGATAGATGGGAAGATGGGTTTGTAGGCGCGGAGTGTAGCTCTATCATTCTGGCTGTCAAATTAGGACACACTATGCAAATCTGCTAGATGCTTCCATATGCTCTCCCTGATTGACAGGCAGGTAGATCAAAACGTCAATCTGTCAACTGTGTGTGTGCATGCATGTGCGTGTTTAAGAGAGAGAGAGAGAGAAATAAATATCTGGGCATTTTAAGTGCTGTATCTCACACCTGGGAGCCACATGAACAGTGCTTTTATAGAATAAAGATTGACACCTTCACATTTTCCCCCAACCTGTTATTTTATTAAAGTCATATGAGCAGATTCCTCCACACTGACTTCTCTCCCTCAAGGAGTTAGGGGCAGCTGTCAGACATGAAAGGTTTACCCAGCCAAATTAACTTCTATAGGGGATGGATTGGTTGACCCCGGCATTGATCCACGTGACCCTCAGTGAGTTCCACCAGCAGACATGCCAGAATTGTGTTCCTCTCAGTTGTCCCTTAGGAGAATCCTATCTAAGGCTTGTATCGCACAGGATAGGCCGGCTTTGATAACCAAGCTGAAAGCCCAGAGGGATTCACAGCTTTTTTCCACCAAAACAAACATCACACTTGAAGCGAGGTGTTGGAGCAAGCTTATTTAATCTTGACCTCTTTCAATGTCAAGGCTAGAAAAAGGCACAAAGGCAGAATGTGGGGATGAGTATATGCCTGGACACACACACACAGAAGACGCATACTTATATACTTATGCTAGCTTGCAGAAACATGCAAGCATTGACACACTCTTACACACACATACACACTCACACACAGAGGCGCGTGCACACATGCACAAAATCAAATGCTGTGCTGTGGCAAGAGCATTGACTCCTGTATTTATCTGCCGGTTTCTCACACAAACATCCCAGACTGAGCCTGATCCCTTGTGCCAAGCAATCCCCTTATCAGCACCTGGCACACCATCCTGCCTTATGCCAGTTGGGACCATATTGCCGGGGTTGTCAGCCTATGCCAGTGGCTCAGGCACCTTTCCCATCCCTCTGTTTGCATCATGGATTTATAATAATATCACTGTGCCACATCAAACAACTGTGAGACAAATACTGTAAACCTGTGCACTTCCTTGGTACAGGATGTGTCGTCCCTCATAGAGCCTTCCTCTCTCCATCTGAAATAAAAGGACATTATGTTCTTCTAGCTGCACCCTCCTTTTACCCACTTAAATGACCATAACCTCTCTTGCTTTGAGGAGGGGGAGTGGTTGTAGAGGAGGATTAGGGGAGGGGGGGCTCCTTCACAGCCCCATTTAATTTCCTTGTTCTTTCGCTCTCCACATCTCAGTCGTTCCACTCCGGTTCTGCAAAGTAGTTTCCCAGCGCGGTTCTCAGACACCAATGAGCCACTGAATCCACCCAGCCTCATGTTCATGGCAGTCAGGCAAGGATGCATTACCGACGATTACATTACATCCTCTTGTGTGTGATCCGGCACTGACAGCACTGAACTATAGGCTACCTAAACACTACCCAGCCCAGAGCTTAAAACCATTCTTCCAGTCATTACAGCCTTAAGAAATAACCAGCTGACATGACCAATATAAAATGGTCTAAAAAGTCCAACACAAATACAGATGTTATAAATTATACATAGAGCAACCCCCACCTTCCCCCTGTGTTAAAATGAATATTTCATACATTTAAGCCCAGCCATCCACATCACAGTGACTGTCAGTGCTTGTCAGAGTAGCAACAGTGATGGGAAGAGAAAGTCCCCTGAGTATCATGAGCAATAGCCTTAATTGCTTCCCAAAGCTGTACATAGTCGCTATATAGCTGTAGGTTTATCAGCCATAGAGAATATTATGCTTGTCTAGCCTTGCCTCGCAGGGCTACAGCTAAATGTAAAAGTCTATAAACGATGAAAGGTGCCATGTAATTATTCTGCACAAGTCATCTTTTACCCAACTGGCAGGCCATTTTCTGGGGTAATAAAATGCATGGTAATAACCAAAGTTTCATTTTGGGAGAAACTGGCTTACATGAATGGCTAGCCATCTTGTGAATAGCAGGCTACTTAGTGCTAAGCTAGTACTGTGTAACCTCCTGTCTGCTTAACTGCCTAGAACTGATCTGTCTCCTGCCAGGCCTCAGCAGAAACATGATCCTTAAGCCTCTGATCTATGCTAAACCTTTTTACTTTTCCTCACCTACTAAACGCATCAGTGACTGTGCACTGTAGCGGACAAGTGCATAGAAAAACAGTTGGTTTAATTTATTTGTAATAATCACATCCTTTGCTTGAAAGAATAAATGGAAATGATGCATCCCTCTATACTCATAGAGGGATTTGAGTTAGAGCCCCTTTATTTTATTATTACATGTTCTTTCTATCTTCACTCCTTTTCTTATCTTGTGTTACAGTGATTGTTTGTTTACCTCAGTGCACTCAATTTGTATTGAAATTTAAATTAATTTTCTCTCTTTCTGCTTCAGCTTTCTACTGTTAAAAAATTCAAATCCAATCCAGAGGCAGTATTGAAAGAATTCATCTACTTTTACAGAAACTGAGCTTTCGGTCTTTCTCTAGGTTTCAAACAATGCAGTGGCCCAAGAATATCCCACACAACATCTTCAGCAGGTACAAAAGACCGTAGCTATGGGCCTCTCTCCATGGCAACCAAGCTTTGGCTCAGAGCCAAGGTGCACTGATTTCCTCCAATTTGACCTTCACTTGCCATTCTCCAACTCGCTCTTTTTTTTACTTTCATATTATGGTTTTCGTGAGTCTATAGAGTATAGTCAGTTCACTAGTTTCTCATCATTATTTTTTTATGTGGTCTGAAAATGCTGTGTGTCCTTCAAATGTGTGAATAATGTAGCTAATAGGGGTTTCTTTGTCTTGAATTTTTACAGAAATTTTCTTTCTTTTCCATGCTTGCATTTCTGAATGTATCCACTATTCTGGCCCTATGTAGAGCTGGGGAGGGTCAACTTATATCCATTTCAAGCTTAAATTGCTGACCAGTGGCAATACTCTTCCAATCTATTTCCCCATCCCATCTAATTGATGGATGCACCGTCTAGATCCGTTCAGTTTCATCTTCAGTGCTGTCCTTTGTAATCAGACTGCCATGTTCATGATCAGTTTGAACACATTTACTTCACATCATTAAAGAACATTACCCTCAAGCAAAAATAAATGAATGAATGAATAACATGATGCTGGGAGTCTTGGGTGGAAGAGAGGACAGTCAGGGTGAGTCAGGGTAGTCACATATCCAGTATAGTAGTGTTACTGGTCCTGGTGGTGTGCTGCTCACCCGAGCACTATATTGATTTATGCTAATGTTCTTTGGCCCACTGTCCCCTGTGAGAGCCTGTGATCGGAGCATGTTGCACCCTCACTAAATTGTGTCACATACTTGGCTTGATTCAGCCTCCCTCTGCCCACCATGTGTATCGAGCATGTCACTGGAAAACCAGCTCAACATCCCCAGAGGATGTGGAAACTCAGACGTTCAGCATTGAATTGCAGTCAAGTGTGTCAATTGTGCAGAACTAGGCTATCTGTCTTTCCATGTTGGAATTTTGGTAATGCATTTTTTCCCTGGGTGACAACAGAGCGAAGGTTTTGTTTGTGTATTTTTGGTAGCGGACCTTTTAAAATGTCAACTACGCCGCCATTCATTGAGTCTGTGCTTGGTTAACAGTTTGATTAATGACTTATTAGTTGTAGGCCTAACACTTTTAAATAAAAAAATATTTCAGTAGCCTTTAATGGCCCTTGTCTCGATGTTCTCCCACCATCCGCCCAGCGTCCTGGCATTTGTGATTTGTTAAGGCTTTTACCCAGCATGCATTTCAAACCAGCCAGCCCCTCCAATAAAACTCCAGCAATCTGTCCCACTTTGTTGAGACGAAAGATCCCCAATCTGGCTTTGATGAGCTCGTAAATCCTGAGCCCCAGAGCGTGGTGAGAGCAAGCTCCATGATGGCAGAGTCTCTAAAAGGATGATCAGATGGCTTTATTGGCCAGAAGAGTGAGGGCGGACCGACAGGGGCCTTGTTATTGGCCTGATTTATCCAACATCCCCTGAGTGTCGTCTTCCTCAGCTCACCACTATCATTGGAAGATGTCTGCTCCTCTGTTTAAGCAGCCGAGCATGTTTGTGCAGACTTTGCGTGTGTGTGTGCGTGTGTGTGTGTGTGTGTGTGTGTGTGTGTGTGTGTGTGTGTGTGTGTGCGCACGCGTGTGTTCCCATCATAATTCCACCCTCTTCCCACTTTCCACCTGTCATACATCTTAATTAGGCTTCAAAGACAATGAGGTCAGACTATAGCTGCAGTTAGATGATTCATTGTTGCTTTTTGCTGTCCTTCCTTCTGCATTGATTTCACCTCTGACCCCAGTCATTCATATGCTAATTGATTACTTGTGGAGTAGGTAAACAGAGCTGTTGATTTGACAATAACCCCTCCTACGCTAATATTTGACAGGCAATATCTTAACTGAGCTGAAACTGAAAGTCTCCTTGGGTAACTTTGCTTTGCTATGAGGTAATAAACCTCATAGCAAAGCAACATGTAAGTATTTCATTATCAGAGCTGCAAGGCATAGCTTGGTCTGATTCGTGTTTGTTTTAACCTGTTTAGAGAAACATTTTATCATATCTGCACTTTTGACATACTGTATTGACAGGTAAATTGTCAGTCACAGAAACATACAGATCAACTGACCTTTTGACCAAGTAAATGACCAAATACTTCTCTGTGGTTACCTGAAATGTCTGGTCATTATTTTATGTAATCTATTGGACACCAAGCATTATAAAACAAATTCCTGGAATTTGAAAATTACATTTGTCATATGAGTTACATAATCCGATGTTGCTAAGCAAGGTCCCATTCAGTCAAAGACTCTGCCTGAAACGTCAGACATAACACTGACAGGCATTCTCATCAAACCAAAACCACTCTCCATTCAAGTTTTCACTATCCGCCTGGCAGATTTTTTATTTAGTTAGTTAGTTAGTTTGTTTGTTGTTTGGATATGATGCAGTGTGTTTCCAAAGATGGTGAGCTGCCAGAAGAATGTACTAATGATGATCATGTACTAATGATCATGTTATTACTTTATAAAGGATTACTGGCTCAACAAGATAGTTCTTTTTAGCATGCTTCCAACTCATGACTGAAACAAGACATTATGTTTCCATATTTGTAAAAAAGAAAAAATGGTGGGAACCTTGCCACAAATTATAATAACAAAGTCATACAGTGGAAAATGAATATCAGTCATGTGAACTTGAGGTATGATTATGAAATGAGCCCAATGTTAAATTTACTTTAATAATCATTATTTCTAATTATCGGTCTCCACTCAAAACATTTGTACCAGATAAATGAAAATGATGAAGACAACTGTGTAGTCCCGTTTATTACATTGAAATTTCCATTTACTTAATTCACAACTTGATTTCACTCGCATCCAAGCAATTACCCCAGCTTCATTTTGATACATTGTTGCATGGTAATCCCTGACCCAATGTCTGCTCTTATAACTCCACTTAATTTCCCTTAACACATTGAATCAAGTCTGAATTTGAATGAATGCACTCCTTAACCTTGCTACCAGAAGCAACCAAGACAGCTACAGTACAGTCAGGGCAGGCAGTGATTCCCATTCAATCCTCCCATCGCCATCACCCTAACCATGTGGGAGAGTTATCTCGGGGGCCGATTAGAGTGATGAATATGTATTTGCTCCTCTCTTCTCATTCTCATCCATTATGGATGAGGCGCACACTGCAGCATGGAGGAAACAGAGGAGAGGGTGAGGTCGTGAGTGGCAATTTTGCCAAAGTAGGGCCAAGTGAGTCCTACGGTTGTAACACAGGATTGGAAGCGCTATTTTCACCCTTGAATAGCTGATGATAGCTTTACTGGCAAAAAGATGTCAAATAGATCACACAGAGTAGATCTTTGTACATAAATAATGACTCTGTCCTTCCTGACCTGCCCTGTTATTTTTGTCTCTGCAGCATTGTGAAAGTTTCCTGTATTTGTTGCCAAAAAAAAATCGTATTTTTATAGCTTACAAACTAGTCATGTACAGGCCCTGACAATTGAGATCAGACCTATTTCTAAACTTTCTCAGAATAGTGTGGCTGATTTAAAAAAAAAAAAAAAAAAAAAAAGCTACACACACCACATGATTATTTAAATTTAGTGGATTACAAGTTCCAAATCTATTCTGACGTGTCATGTAGTATGGCCGGCTTGCTGATGAGATGAGTTGCTGGCTGACTGGAAGTCATTCATCAATCTTGCTGTGCCCCAGCCTCTGGAGGAGGCTGCTGCTGGGTCAGTTCAGCTGTAATGCTGTGGCAGAGGCGAAGCTTTGAACTGGATCATTTAATTACAGCGGGACTCCTATGGAGGTCGAACCACACTGAATTCCTTTGGTTCAGAAGTGGCATTTCAGCAAATATATATGTTTGCAGTTTGTATGGTTAATACCTTATCATCTTAAAATGACATGCATTCATTCGCTGCTCCCCTCTTCTAGTGGTGCATGCCTTATCCTCTGTTCTGCCAATTATTACACCACCTCTTTCTGCAGGTGAACTGCCTACGCCACAGTTAATATGCAAATGACAGAAATCCTTCTCTTTGCCGTCGGCCACCCCCCACACTTTCAAAAATTAAATATTCATGATCTCCATGATTACTGTGCATCAGTTTTATGCTATAAACCTCAAGTGCACCGTGCAGCATTGTCTTCAATTTGTGTCTATCCTGTGTAGTGCACTTGATACCGATTTTGCATTGGGAGTCATTATTAGGTTTACAATTAAGTTAAATATACTTGTCAGACTGTATATATATGTGTGTGTATGTGTGTGTGTGTGTGTGTGTGTGTGTGTGTGTGTGTGTGTGTGTGAGTAAGTGCAAGGGGAGCATATGGTGTTGATTTTAGTGAGGGTGGACCAGGAGTTAGGGCTCCCAAGGGTCCCACTAACATCTATTATTCATGTTTTAGAGGGTCTGATAGCCGCTCAACTTATGTTTGGTTAAAGGCAGGATTGGGGTCCTTATTTTAGTCTACATACATGCTGTTCAAACATTACAAGCATCATGATGTATACAGCTGAGACCCTTTCCATTTTGGCTTCCTAAGAAAAAACAGTAATTACTTTGTAATTAGTGAAAATGAGAAAATATATATGATACGTACTGTAACTCAGTTTCCAGTGATCTTAACCTCAAGATCATTGTTCCATTGCATTTTCTCAAATATATCTGAGTAATAGACAAGTACTGAATTTGATCATGTTGTGATTTTTGTTTTGTTATCACTTAATTTGCTCTCAAAATTAGATATTTCTGTTCTTTGGAAGTGAGATGTTTTTAGCTGATCTCAGAAGGCTGGCCAAGCTAAATAAAATAGCCTGGCCTGAAAACATACATATAAAAATTGCATTGACTTTACTGCAGTGTTGTATCTTTATATGGTCTGCTTTTAACCACCATTACCTAGACCTAAAAATAGTCATGCAGGATGTTGGTGGATTTTCTACTAAATAAATAAAATCCATGGATAGTAGCTGTGGAGGTCCCTCCTCTCTGCATTTGTTCTACATCACTGCAGGATTTTTCATTAAATTGCTCTTGTTTTTGAGGAACAGCCCAGCAGTAGAAAGCCAAGAAAAATGTGTGATTTATACAGTGGCTACACAAATTACAAAATTATGCCGTATTCTCAGTGTGTTTTGTGTGTGTATGTGCGTATCTCTGTCTATCTTTCTGTCTATCTGCCTGTGTGTGTATATATTTAAAGGGAATAAAACAAAAAACTAAAAAAAAAAAAAATTAATGTAAAAAAGGAGAAATCCATGGCTGCTACTTGATCCTAAGACTATGAACTATAGATGCATAGATGACTGTGAACCTACTGCGAGTCTTCTAGATGGTGCAGTTTAATGTAATGTAACATAATGTGCTGTCTTGTATCTCCAGGTGTGGAGAGGTACCATAGCCAGGATGCGATACCGGCGAATGCGAGCCGCTCTTGTGATCCTGCGGGCCTACCGGCGCTACAAAGTCAAGTCTTACATCCGTGAGGTCAACCGTCGCTTCAAAAACGTGGGCTCCATGAAGGACTACGGCAGGCATGTCAAGTGGCCCACGCCCCCTAAAGTCCTGCGCAAGTTTGAGGAGGCACTCAGGAGCATCTATAACAGGTAGTCAAACAGACAGGACAACATTTAACTGTTTGTGCCTGTTTGGTCGCCTCTTTCTGGAATACACACATTGTCTACCGCAGACTTTTGAACACAGCTCATATCAGGTTCCTTCCAAGATTCAAACGCAGGTTCACGCTCTTCAAATACACACATCAGGCTGCTTTTTCTGTGTAGCCTGTCCGAGTAAAGGGCAGGCTAGAGTTGGTTCACTTAGAGTTCAGCCAGTTCAAAGATAAAGTGAAAGTGCTATTAAATGTTTAATGGCATAGTCTGTATTCTCTGTAATTTCATTCAAAACAGGATGTGACAGAAGATGAACCTTTTTAAGGCGAGAAGTTTTTAAGTTGTTGGGTTCTGAAAAAATCAATTTCCTCAATTGGCTACAGAAAGAGTGAATCTGACCCCAAACTGGCAGAGAGGGAGTGGGAGAGAGACCGTGGCCCAGGGTGTTATTTTATGTCCAGCTGAGTCCTTTTGAAGGCCCTTACACATGTTTCCTTCAGCCTTTGGCCCACACTGGGCATTGATTTTCCTCCTTCCATCAAAGACTCATCACGGCCTTTCATCTGGAGTTTTATTTCTTTATTTATTTTCTTGAAACTGGGCACAGTTTGTTGCTTTGAAAATAGCCTTCTCAGAAAGCCGTGTTAGGTGTCAAGATCAGTGAATGAAAACTGCTGTCCTGTACGACCGGGGTGTGCTGCAATCCTGTTTTACTGTCCTGCTGACACGCAAGATGCAACTATCAAGGCTCTGTGCACTACCCTTGATGGAGAAAGTCAGTCTCCCTTTGTTGGTCTTTTCTTTTATGTGTGTGTTTGTATGTGTCTCCCTCAAGGTGGTGGGCGTGGACCCTCATCAAAGGCCTTTCTCCAGAAGAGGCCCTGCAGGTGAGAGCCAAGGTAGCCAGCCTGGAGGCCCTGAAAGGCCAGAGAGCCGATCTGGGGCTACAGAGGGCCTGGGAGGGCAACTACCTGGTGAGTTCTGCTTGGTGGAGGTGTGGAGGGTGGAGAACAGTAATATGGTTGTGCAACTGTATTTGTTCGAGGAGAAAATTAAAGACAGATTGAAAGAAACACTCAGCAAACATTAAATCTTCAACAATTGTAATCAGAAAAATTGGAACTCTGTTGAAACAAGGCAGATCGGTCCACTAGCATCAAGAAAATGACACCTGATTCAAAAAAATTCTGGAAACAAGTTGATAAACATTGGAGACAAGTGGGATTAACTCAACCTACTGGCAGCTTTTTTCACAAAAAACAAGATTTTATGGCTGAATTTGAGACTAAATGACTGTTCAGATAGCCATTTGTTTGCAGTGCACATGGAGGTTTATTTGTTTATGTGTTTACACAATGAGTTGCTCTGTGTGGGCGCCAGTATCTTTGCATTGATGTGTGTATGTGTGTCTATCAGTGCCTCCGTTTCTGTTATATTATGGTAATATGTGTCTTTGAGCATATATAAGCATTTCAGCTCCTGTCAACCATCCTTATCTGAGCACCGTGAAAGCCAAAACTGTCTTAAATAGAATTCCTTTGAATGCAGCTAGGAGTGTCGTAACTGGTTTTCTTTGCTTTCTGGCAGAAGCGAGACAGCCCTGAAACGGCCTCGTCGTTCACATTGGTCTCCAGCGAGCTGCAGCGGAAGGACAAATTCATGAGGGTCCTGTTCTCCTGCAACGTGCGCAAGGTGGGGTGCTTTTGTAACATCTATTCCCTCTACCTGCTGAGAGCGCTGGGTGCAGACACGCATACATATCTTCCATCACAAACACAAATGCTCAACAGTTTCTGGTTGCTGTCTTCTCCCTGTGGTGTGCTTTTTGGATGTGTGTGTGTGTGTGTGTGTGTGTGTGTGTATCCTGTGGAGTGACTAATGAGATGCTTTGTGTTTCCCAGATCAACCGTTTCCACAAGGCAGAGGACCGGGCTGTTCTGATCACCGACCGCCACCTGTACAAGATGGACCCCCTGAAGCAGTACAAGCCCATGAAGAGCATCCCCCTCTACAATGTATGACTCTTCTTGTTATAACACTGTTTCCTGTGATACCTTCCTCCACCATTAACACAGTGTGGAAAACTGGAGGGGGGCTCATTATCCACTGGTGTAATACCATTGTACCCCAGGTGT
The DNA here is from genome assembly GCF_902150065.1 of Myripristis murdjan. NCBI lineage: Eukaryota > Metazoa > Chordata > Actinopteri > Holocentriformes > Holocentridae > Myripristis > Myripristis murdjan. Next base: position 5,732,810 of record NC_043998.1, read on the forward strand.
ACACAGACCAAGTGGATTGTACAGACGGTGATGGTTGTTTTGTTTGATTGTTTTTCACCTGCTTTTTTAGTGGGTGAAAAACTGGTTAACTGCTGTTGACTTGGGAGGTGAAACGCAGCATTTTCGCCGGCGTTCTGCCTTGATGGTCCCTCATTATAACGAAACCATGAAGCAAAGATGGTTATTAATTGGTCATTTATCACATTACATTAGATTATCATATTACATTAGATTAAGTTGAATTTAAAGGAACTGTTGATACGCGGTTGTCTTGTTCATTTGGTTTGGTTTGGTTTCACAAGTTGTGTTTCACAAAATCAAACAAACCAAAAAGCCGTGTGGGAGCTGTGACCCTGCTCATTGGTCCGCATCAGATAAATATTGAGAGGTCAAAAGGCAGAGAATTTTTTTTCCCTCTCTCACTTTATTGTACAGACACATTTGGCCAATACAGTATCCAACATGGGCATGGAGCACCATCCACAGTTTTGGGATTTTTGTTCCATGTACCAAAAAGGGAGTGTTTTCCCTTTTTGCTCCATGTCAGCCTTTGATTCATGTTGCTGCTATGTTGCTATCTGCAAGCTGCCAACGCTGTCAAGTTACTTACTTCAATCGGTTCTTTATTTCCGAGCCCATAATTTACAGCAGAGCTACGGGAGCTGCTTCAACCCAAAGCGCACAATGATTCCTGTATTTTTGGATGTCGGCCTTTTCATGTTCACACCACAAACAGTCCGCTCCAGAATTCATTATTATTCAGTCATTCATTACTGTTATTCATCGTCAATTACCTGGGACAGTTGCAGCATCTAGAATGTGGGACTACAATGTTGGTTTATCTGTTTGTACTAAGCTGAAGTCTCAGATGGTAGTGGGAATTTAGATCAGTGTAAAAAGGGATTTTAGTCATGTTAGATTCAAATTCACAAAGTGCTGCTTCATGTGATCTTGATCTGTGGGTGTCATTTTTTAAACTAGAAAGTGTTAAGATCATAGCTCAGAGAATGGTTTAGCGAGATTTGCTCTTGATTTGTACTGAATTGCACCTTAGTGTCTCAAACAGCCTCAAAATAAAAATGCTCTTTGCAAGATTAATATACTGCATAAAGTAGAAAAATTGGGAGTGCAGCCCAAAGTCATATATTTTTTTGCTTTTTACTCATTTAAAATAGATTTCATACAAAAAGATGGATAAGAGAAGGTGAATGAACCAACTTTTAGCTTTGGAATATATTTCTTTGCCTCTACATTAAACGTTAATAAAACAGTGACACCAGCAGAACACCAACCATTGTAGCAATAATTGCACCTTTGGCTGTGTATTATCAGGTGCTAATTGGTTGATATGCACACTGCTACTTTTGGCCAAGTCTGATTACAATGGCCACTTCATTATACTGAGGCTATATATCAGGAAATTATGAAGGCCCTCGAAGCCTACTCCAGTAGAAAAAGAAAAAGATGAATTGCCTTGTTTAATTATTGAACAGCTGGTATAATAATGGGATTATGTTTAAGAATCAAAATAATTGCCTTTTACCATTTTATTTAGCAGTTTTTTCAAGCCCAGTATTTCGCATTCTCATGTATAAACACCTATTACGGGTGTGTTGAACAGTGTCTTTTAAAAGAGGCAAACCTTGCCTCACACAATAGAATACAAAGTCATGGGTGTTGGCTCTAAATTCTTTTTGTCAATGCCGAATCTAATTTTTACGCACAAAAATTATCACTAATTGAAAGAAGTTTAGGATGCAAAACTCTTTTGGGACCTTTTTGAAGTTTATTTCATAAAAAAACACTGATATTTTAGCTGTATTTATCTTCTTCTAATCCAGTCGTAGCCTTCTTCAATATTTGGAGCCACTTGGAATTGGTATAAAACGATTTGAGTGACAGAATTTCCTCCTCTAGCGGGTGAGGGCAAGAACTCTATATTTCACACAAACAGAGACATTTGTGGTTCGCCAAGAATTTCTGTGATCCTGTGGCAACATGTCAACATGCAAAAATCTCTCCCAACCCTACAATTGGTTGGTTTTCATTCATATTCAAACTCTGATAGGTCCATTGAGTCTGCACATACACAACACATAAGGTTGTTTCCATGGTAAAGTATCCTGTGTGTGTGTGTGTGTGTGTGTGTGTGTTTATGTTATGCGTGTTATCTATCTGTTCATCTTATATATTCCTCGGAAACTAATATTTTATGTAATCCACACACCCACATTCAAACGTCCTTCATTAAAACGCTGCTGAGGTTGCTGAATTTCAGACTTGTTTTAGGGTTTTTTTTTTGTTTGTTTGTTTGTTTTCTTTCTTTTCATGCAGCCACTGGTCATTCTAATAGAAAGCCAGCTGTCCCACTTTTTGCTGAAGGTTTGTTGAAGACCTGGTCAAGAAAGCAGCATTGTGTGCACCCAGAGATAGTCAAGTGGTTACATCCTCCTCTAGAGCCTCATTTGTTCCCCCGCTGGCTTTAATCCCACAGAGCCTCCTCTCCTGTGTTGCACTTGTCTGTCTCTTAGAATAAAATATCTGAAGGTGAGTGGCCTTCCCAGTCTTTCAAAAAAAAGAAAGAATCAGTTTGGCAAACGTGCAGACAAACAACTGTTACAGCAATTAAAAAACACAAATGTACAGTTACGCAGTCTGTTTGGACCTGTGTCCTTAGAGGCGAGGCAGAAGTGAGAAAGGGAGGGAAAGTGTAAAGCATTAATCTACAGGATGGGTACCTCCCCGCCGTCTGTTGAAATGAGTGAGATATGAGGCTGGTGTGCAGTGACAACTGTGACAAGACAGCCCAGTGTTCAATTTGACAGAGTGACAGGAGGGAATTAGAGAGCTTGGAGAGACGGACACCAGAGCCTGTATCACCACATCTGGAAATGAAATGGGGAGATGGAGCTGAGACAGAGAGTGGGAGAGAAGAAGAGCAGGAAAAGAGGCTGAAGGATTTTTACTTATTGTTTGCTCACACATGTATACACACACACACACTTATACACACCATGAAATGATAGAAAATCAATCCCATACATGAGGTATAGGCAGTTGTTCTGTAGGAGGCTGAGGGGGCAGACTTTATACACACACTGGCACAATAACACTGATACAGTAAACAGCACATTGCACATTGAGTATTGTTATACCAGAAAGGTAGTGGAGGGTAGACCCATTTAAAGCTGCTTTACCCCACTTTTTATTTGTGAAGCAAAGCCTGTTTGTGCTGATTTTTTACTTATTTGTGTTTTTTTTTTTTTTGGTAGGGAAAAACACAATATAGATTGATAAACTGAAACCAGTTATTCGATATATGCATCATGGTGTTTGTGGATTATGCTAATTTGAAACACAGATAATAATAATGAATACTCAATTTTCATGATATTATTTTCAGTTTAAAAAGGTGGTCGTTTGCTTTATGGTGATAGGGGACTGGAGGTCAAAGTTTTTCCATTTTTTTAAATTTTCCACTACATCACTGATTATGGCTTCTTCTCCACCTTGCTCATAAACACCAGACCTTTTTGCACCGTAAATGTCAAACTGCAGGGGTGAACGAATCGGTCAAGGTGAAAGGGCGAGGAAGGAGGAGTGGAAAGAAAGAGAGCGGTGAGGTAAAGCGAGAGGGTGATATGAAGATGGAGACGTAGGCTGGGAGGCATAGAGGCATGACGTGGAGCGATCGATTGGAGGAGGTCAAACGGAGGGGAAAGCAGTTAGCTCGTTGTTGATTAGTGCTGATGCGCTAACGCCCCGTGAACCCTATGGCTGCCCTAAGCTGTGCATTTACTGCTGCCGCTGCGGGGCAACCAAAGGGAATAGCAAGGGTGGTTGATGGTTGATATTAGTAAGTAGCCAGTGGCTGTGAACCGAGGATTTATATCCCAGTTAACGCCTGCACTGCAAAACTGGGATCATTACATCCATGTTGCCTGCTTCCTTGTTGAATCACACAAGCACAGTTGAAGAGATGGGGAGAATATCCACTCCTCATCACTGACTCATCTCACCAGCTCTCCCTGTCTTTTTCTCTCTTTCACATCCCATTTTCCATCCTTTCCCCCCGACACATTCTGTTCCTGCCTCCTCGTCCTCCTCCTCCTCCTCCACCCACCCCCACCTCGCCCCCTCTCCCTATCCACCCCTATCCAGAGCTCTCCTTCCCTCTCTCTGCCTCTTCTCTCTTTCCACCGTTGTCATGCCAACTTCCCTGGAGACAGTGTTGTCATGGATACAGAGCGGCAGGGCAGATCAGCTGATGTCTGGTGTCGTTCAGGCATGTGCACAAATCGCCCTCCTGTATGTGCGCCGTTTCCCTCCGCCTTCCCAGCGGGGCTTATTTGTGATTTCCCCCTAGCTCACATTTCTCCTTCCACTCTTTCTCTCCTCTGTCTTTCTTTTCATCCCTCCATCTACCTGTTCATTTTGTTTCTCTCGCAAACTCCCACAGTTCATGCCCACAGCTGCAGTCTGACCACAAACACCATGGTTACACCCTGAAAATAACCTGTGACCACGGGCAGGTGTGCCGTGTAATTAACTGGTGGTTACCTAATGAGACAGAGCCATCCCGATCTTCACCAGGTGCCTGAATTAATACAGAACACATCATGTTGCTTCGATTTTGGCCATATTTATACATGCGATCATGATGCAGAGCTTTTTTCTTTTCAGTAAACATCAATAGCAAAAAAAAAAAAAAAAAAACAAGCGCAGAGCTGGTTAAGCTAGTTGAGTCAAGTCCTCAGTTACCATCAGCTGAGTGGTTCCTGACTGGAACACTTTTCATACTTAACCAAGCATCCTCTCACTCCCTACATTCAAAGCCTTTTAAATGACAGGTCAGCTCACCTTGACAGGCGGCTTGACGAGCTGCCCTGCTGCGCCCTCTCATGCATTACGGCAAAGCTTTAACCCTCCTCCTCCCCAGCTTCTCCTGCTTAGATCTGTTTTTATGTTCCAGGGGGATTGCACTTATCCCTACGAAATATGTATATGCAGCAGCAATTTATGAAACAAGATGTGTGCAGCATCTCGGATAAAAGCAGATCCAGCCTACGAAAGTCAAATCTATTGCCGCGCCTCATCATTTAATAAATACACGTCCTATACATGAGTTGTCCTTACTGAATTTCAGTTATGTCCACTTAGTCACTGAGGCCCCGCCCCCTGGGATATGTTACATAACGGACAAGTCATTCCCATAAGAGCTGAGTGGCAGGGGCCCTCTGCTTCCTCCATATCCACATGATGACAACTGTGGAACAGAGTGGAAGAGCGGACCGCAGCAGACGATTGTTGTCAGCAAACAGCAAGCTCCTGACTGCGTGTTCGCAGCTTACCCACATCACACGGCCACTTGCTCACTCACTCACCCTTCATCCACCACAATACACCTGCTGCTGCTGATTTAGCAACATGGCATTCATAAAAGTGAACAAGGCAATGGTGAACACATTGCCCCAGACTAATGATGATAACAAATATGTTTGGACCCGTGACTGAACCCTCTCCCTTGGGCCATTCAGGGTGGCTTTAAAAATGTCAGAGCTGAGTGGTGAGATGCATCGTTTCCCCAAGTTTCTTCAAAATCCATTAAGTGGTTTTTGCAGTATCATGCATGTGAAAAAGGAAAAAACATCCATACATGGTTCTTTGTGTTCCCAAATGTGATTTATTTTATTTTGTTCATAGTGAGCATACTATGGAAAATGAAAATAAATCATGTTTGGGAACACAAAAAGCCGTGTGTGGGTGTTTTTCCTTTTTCTCAGGCCTATGTCTCTCACTGCCCAGCACCCACAATACTCTGTGGATGTGCATGTGCCTTCTCGTTTTGCAGTATCCCATGTGACATACGGATAAATGAAGACACTGCACAGGCAAATGGTTTTAGCCCCACTCTTGGCCGGTCAGGGCAATTTTGAAAATGCTGGAATGTAATGGCAAAATATATCATCATCCCTAAATTGTGTCAAAATCCAATCAGTGGTGTTTGAGATATCATGTACATCAGATGGACTAACAAATGAACAGATGGCTGGAGACCTAGCCGTAGTCCTAACTGATTTTCATAGTGGGGGGCAAAGATGTCCTGGTGCATCAAGAACAAAATATGAGACAAGGAAATGAATCAGATGTATCATTACCCAACTCATTAGAACAATGGCTCTCGTTCCAATCAATTAAGCCTTTAATATAAATGTAAATGTAACTAGCTCCACGTAATTAACTGTGGGTGAATTGCTAAAGACAGAGGCACGGCTTTAGGCTTTAATTCACTGTGATTATGGAAGTGTTTGTTGCCGATGGGGAGAAAAGTCGCTGGTGTCGCATCGTAGGTAAATAAGGTAGCTGGGGTGTTTTTTAGCCCTGGGTACCAGCCTGTCTCTCGCTGTCGTCTTCTGATGGAGATGGAATAAGGATTTGTCTCGGTGTTTCGCTCTGTTGAGTGGGTATTAATGTACCTGACTGCCTGCCCTCTGGCTGTTTCCTCGGCATACACTGCATGCGCTCCGGCTTAGAGAGGCAGATTAAGAGAGAAATAAATGGATAGTAGAGTGGAGAAACTTAGGGGAGGAGGGCACGCAGAGAGCTTGGCTAAAAGCAAGACAGATAATGGTTAAAAAAAATGGGGGCAGGGAAGAAAGGAAGAGGGAAGAGAGGATTGCAAACCAAAAACAAGGCCAAGGTCTGACTCTAAACTGTATTTAAGTGTGATGTTATTTGTACCTTCCTGTTGTGCACACTTTTGAAGCCCTGTAAATAACCCAAATTCAATATTGGGATTCCTCATTGAGCCCTGCTGCACTCCATTGGTATGTGGGTTTGGGAGCTTTGATTAAAACCTTTGATTGGCCCTTTGGGATGCTGATCAATAACTGCTTGCTCCAACTGCTGATTTCAATCTTGAAGGAGAGAAATCCTATATGCCAATAAATATACCAGAAACTGGTATACCTATTGGCTTCATTTTGACTTGATCAGCATATTTAATGAGATTTTGTTAAGTCTTTTGAACTTCACACACTATTTGATGTTTATATCCTCTAGTACCACCAAGTGATTACATTTTTACTATGTATAGCCTCAATATGAATCCCAAACACATTGCCTGTTTAGCTACAAAAGACCGTTGTGAATTGTGATATTCACAGCATCAGATGTCCAATTATTTGAGAAAATTCATCATGAACACAGCTTTTTATCGCCAAGGTTTTGCCTTCCCCGCTAAAAGGAAAGATCCGCTGAATATGCCATATTCTCCAGGTCCCTTGCCTTCACTTCCTAGTTAAATGAGGGATGATGGATTGTAGTCTGCACTGAGAACCCCAGTGAATTCATGTCCTTTGGGTTGTGCTAACGCAAATTCCCTAGTGTGTGTGTCTGTGCATGTATTCGTGTTATATTTATGTCTGCGTCTGACTGCTGAAATCAATTGTTATGCAACATGCACATGTTACCACTTGTATATTTTTATGTGTATATCTGTATGTTTGGATGTCTTTGTATGCTTTTTGTGCATGTTTCTGTGTATTTATGCATGTGTGTCCTTCCTCTCTCTCTGTCCCAGGTTACAGGGGTGAGTGTGTCCCCTGGGAAGGACCAGCTGGTTGTGTTCCACACCAAGGACAGCAGGGACCTGGTGGTGTGCCTGCAGGGCATGGTGCCCTCCACCGAGAGCCGCATTGGGGAGCTGGTTGGCACCCTGCTCAGCCACTTCAAAAGGTAAGGAGAGAGCAAGGAGCAAGCAACAAGTAAAGGGCTTCCAAGGTTCTGTGTTTGACAAAAAGTATTTACTCAGTTACTGTTTTGTCTTATGGTTGCCCTCTGTTTGTAATTTCAGTAGTTGCCTTTAATTTTTAGGTAGCTGTTAAGAGATTTTTGCGTGACAACTGGGCACTTCGGTATGTTTTCAATACAGCAAAAAAGTATAAATGCCAGAGAAAATTCCTTATTCAGGGTTTCCCCCAGTGCTTTATAGGCCTGGCGGGCCGCCAGGCTTTTCTTGCCCCCCGCCAGGCTAAGCGTCGCTTGTTTATTTATTTTAAATAGTTTTTTTATGCACCAGTCGAGTTAGCACGGATGTTAGCACGTCGTCAGAGCAGAAATTACCAGGATAACGCCCACCAAGTTGCGCCGCTAAGCAGAATATGGCGGAATTTGACATAATTTGAATGAAATAATGTTTTTGAGTGGAATATGAACGTTTGTCTGGCAAAGGCACAGAAGATTTCCAGCTACCGCAGCGCACTGACATAGATTGTGTAACAAAGTGAAGAGTTGCCACTCTGCTCTATTTTCACTGGCTAACAGCAGTACACTGGCTTAGCTTGTCTATTCAGAGAAGAGGTATCACTCTGGCTTATTTTTCAATCTATGTTATCACAGGTGTGTTTGATAAGTAATTTACATTTTTAAAATAATAATAATAATTTAACATGTTTATTGGAGTCACCCACCCCCCAGCGGCCCGACCACCAGGCTTAGCAAGTTTTCTGGGGGAAACCCTGCTTATTTATTTATTTTTAATTCATTCATAAAACGTAAGTATGATCTTTTTTTTGTTTTGTGTTGTAGAGAGAAATGTAGAGAGGATACTGCACAATATTATTCTGGGCCACCCCATCATTATGGTACTATGCAATGTATTGCAGAGTAAATTGTACAGTAGTAGGGCAGCTCCTACTAGTTGTTTTGACTCAGATGATCTGTGGATGCCTGAAAGATTAAGACAGAGACACTTCCATTTGTCCCCCACCTAAAAGCAGCACTTGTACTGATGAGCCTGATGTCCCCAATTAAAACCCAATTCACTTCACTTGAGCTACTGTTGTTAAAACCAGTAGTTGCCTTCAGCTAATGGGCCAATTGTTAGCTGATGTAGAGCTTACCTCTTTTTGTTTCTTTCTTTATTAGTAGATCGTCCACATTTCCCAGTCAATGGGAGATCTGCACAAGTTAAGCAGAGGTGATTGCGAACAAGTTAATTGTTAATCCCTAACATTCATCATTAATAGGCGGAGTATGCAAAAATCTATGCAGACAAAAGTGATATCGTCCATGCATTCTCAACCTCCTTTCCTCTTTTGCTGTAATCCTAGGAGAGGACAGCACATTTCATCGCATTGTCACCCTAACAGTGCAGTTCACACACATACAGTATGAAACAGTATCTCCAAAACTGTATATGAGGGCCTCTCCAGTTAATTTGATAAAGTCATATACTGGGTATATCAGTTTCTCTTGTTATTGAACCAACTCGTCCACAGTATGCTATGGCTTAGGTCATTTTTGTCACTGCGCATGTCTCTTTTTGTGTGTGTGCGTGCGTGCGTGTAAGACAGAGAGAGAATCAATCTGAAAGTGTGTGCATGTACACAGAGGTGTCTGCATCTGTTTGTTTGTGTGTGTGTGTGTGTGTGTGTGTACGCACGTACTTGATCATTGCCATTCTGTGATGCTATCTCATTCCATTGTGGAGCCCATTGCTCTGTGGGTGTCAGGCTGAGAAAGGCCTCCACCGGGCCTCACTTAATGACTCCGTGTGCTCTGCATGCCGACCCATCCATCACTGTGAAACACTGACAGAACAAAGGACACACCGGCACCAGCAGTTGTGTGTGTGTGTGTGTGTGTATATGTAAGCATGACTGCACAAGCATGCCAGTGTGAATGCATGTGCATTCACACATGCATTCCTCAGTGGCTGAGTGTGTGTGTGTGTGTGTGTGTGTGTGTGTGTGTGTGTGTGTGTGTGTGTGTGTGTGTGTGTGTGTGTGTGTGTGTGTGTGTGTGTGTGTGTGTGTGTGTGTGTGTGTGTGAGAGAGAGAGAATGCACACATGCATGATCTTTTGCATGCTGCGTCCCTCTCTGCAGCTCCCTGTACATGTGGCTTTAACCTTTATCTCTCCTTCAACACGCAGCACAGTGCACAGCACATACAATGGCAAGCAGGGAGAGGGGCAGCTTACAGCAGCAGCACTGGGAGCCTGTGTCAAAGCAACACTCTTTATCCTCCTCAAAGTGACAGCAAGGCCAAAGCAGAATGACACTGCCTCTGAGACTAAACCCTCCTCTCTTCAGTGCCTCTGTTCTACACTTGAGTTTCAATAGGCACTGTTTGTTTCTGACACTGTTTCCAAATCTGCTTGGCTTAAGCTTGTTTTTTTTTTTTTTTTTTTTTACTGTGTCATTATGATTTTTGATTTTGCTGAAGACTAAGTGGCTCCTATTTGGAGATAGCGTCAACACCAGCATATTTCATTGAGAAGATAGCAGAAACTTCTCAATTCTGCACCAAGTTGCCTCAAATAGAAACGATTCTGGGAATTCGGCAACACATATAAGAAGATAACCCTCTTATCTTCCATGACGCACCAGTTGTCTAGAGAAATTCACAAATACGCCCGTCCTCGTTTTGCATAAAAAGGAAAAGGATTAGATTCCCATGCCTTCAACCTCCTCTTCCTCCCTCCCTCTTTGCTTTGCCCCTCTCCCCCTCTCGTTGCTTTATTCTTGCCTTCTATTTTTGACTACATCCCTTTTGTACTGATCTGTTTCTTACTGCACCCCTTACCACCCATTTCTCCCCAATTCCCCAGCGCCCTCCCTCTCTTTCTGTCTCCCCCCTTCTCCACTGGCTCCCCCGTCTCCATTTCAGGAGAGGAGGCAATGAAATATTTAAGGCTGTGCTGCTGTTGAGGCCTATATTTAGATCGGAATAGACTCCCCCATCTCTTTCTCTCTCTCTCTCTCCCTCTCTCTCTCTCTCTCTCTCCCTTTCTGTCTGTCGTGTGTCTGTTGACATGCACCCCACGCAGCAGCTGCAGCACTCTCGCCCTCCACTGCCAGGATAGCAGAGCAGAGACACCCCACATCTGTCACACATAAACACCCTGCAAAGTCAATGACGAATTTAGTCGATCCAGCTGGCTCTAGGGCTCTAGATTGCATCCCACACTTCCGTAGTGTACCTCAGCGTGCTTTATTGTGTCTTACCTTCCCATATTGATCAGTTCTCTTTCAAACATTCGTCACTCATGTTATCAGAGAACCTGGGTTACAGGATAAGCAACCTCAAGTTTTCCTCTCCTCTTTCCTTTCTCTTTCTTTTTCCGTTCGTTCCTTTCTTATTTTCCTTTCACTTTACTTCTCTGTCTTCCTCTCCCCCTAAATTGCGTTTCAGCTCTCATTTGATTGCCTAGACATATGGCATGCAGGCTTATGTCCTTTGAAATGTGTATATTATGTGTATGACCATTGACACAGCCAGTTCTTGCATAAACACACATGTATATATAGTATGTAGAATATGATCAGCACTCTGGACCCCTGGAGTCAGCTTAGTGCCCTCTCGGGCTCTCAATAGGCATTTCTTTTTAATATTAACTCAAATTACTGTATGTTTTATAGTTAAATAATATGCGAGAAAGAGTGCAGGCCTCGTGCCTACGACTGCACATCATTACAGCCGATATCACATGGTGTAGCATGGCCCTGAGTCTATTATTGAGATTTTATCACAGTTTCATAGTAAATTTGTTTTTGTTATTTTTTTTTGTATGATTGGCTGCTGAGAAAATTATTCTAAAAAAAAAAAAAAAAAAAGTTTGCCCACGGTGTATCAGCTGCCAGCATTTGGTATGTCAGCCATCAATTTCTATTGGCTTAATTACAAAATGATGAAAGTTAAACGAGGTGGAGTGATACATGCACAGAAATGTGGTTGGATTTCAGCCAATCGAAATGCAAAACTAGCTGTGGTATAATGAGGTTTGCATGCTCAAAAGGAATGGAATGGCACATTAAATATTTTGAGGTTTTTTTTTTTTTTTTTTTTTTAAGTGGTTTAAAAGCACTTGGTTTACCAGCGAGTTTCATATATCTCATGCAAACCCTCAAACTCATGAATTTTTTTACACTGGAAATGTCTGCAATCTTGACATTGCTTGCCCATCTCCCTCATTCCTTTGAGATCACTGTTGTGTAGGCTGTTTGAATTGGTTCTTGAAAAAGAGCACTGTAGCAGAAAGGGGTATTTGAAGAGGCACCATGTACAATTTTTAAAGCATTCAAAGTGTCTGCAGTGGTTATGCTGCTCAACTCCTTGGTGTTTAGTGCTAGACTGTAGGCGGAAAGTAGAGCCCTTTGCAACACGTACACATCATACATGTCTTTCTTTTGTAAGACGTGTTAACTTGTAACCAGTGTGTGGGCTAGTCAGTGTTTCAGGTGCTTCCAAAAAAAATAGCCTGTCTCTTTTGGGATATTTTAAGTCAAGTCAAGGAGCAATATATTAACATGAAGGCACATAATTATGTGACAGTGTAGTCCTAAATGTTTAATTGGTCATCGATCAGAAAGTTGTCATAGCAAACCCCGTAGACGAGTGGAGAAGATCTGGGCTGGGAAAACAAATTTCATTCCCTCCTTCAGCAACTACTGCTGATGTGCCCTTAAGCAAAACACTTAACACAAACTGTGCATGCCAGTTATGACTTCACATTGAACCTGTGTATACCTTTTATTTTTTATTTACTTTTTTTTTTTCAGTAATTCTACATTTCTGATTAGTTTTCATTCATTGCGGCATCACACACACACACACACACACAGCATCCCCTTTGGTTCTCACCATCCCTGCTGAGTCCTTATTATAAAAATAGCTTAGTGTTGAATAAATCATCCACAACCTCAATTCTCTCAGGTGGTAAACTGCAGTTTAAGGAAAATTTAGCTCCTCTGAACACAGCATAACTCATCACTCTCATGCAGAAATAACACTGTAACTTACAATACCTGGAACGTTTTAACGGGGATAGCCAGCGTCAGATTAGTTCAGAAACTGTTACAGTTGTGGAATAGGGTCTAGTTTGAGTGTGACTGTGTGTGAGTGTGTGTGTGTGTGTGTGTGTGTGTGTGTGTGTGTGTGTGTCTCCATGTGTGCCATGACCTAATGACAAAGTTTCTCCATGACAGATACTTGTAAGTCCTTACAAGTCCATATAATCTCCTCTTTCTTCCTGGTATTGTAGTGGCTGTGTTGTGTACGCAGTATAAATTGGTTTCTTGGAAAAGCACTGTGGAGAGTTTCTGTGGCAACAGCTTTCCCCGGCCGCACCGGCTGCTGCCGCCGCTGTTGATGTCCACAGTGACTAATGAAAACCCCTGCACACTAGATTGATAATGGGGGTAGGGGTGTGGATGGGGGGGTATGTGATGAGAGACTCTTGAGTAATGGGCTCAAGCATGACTCCCCCCACCCATCTCTCTCTCTCTCTCTCTCTCTCTCTCTCTCTCTCTCTCTCTCTCTCTCTCTCTCTCTCTCTCTCTCGCTCCCTTCCTCCTACATTCTGATTCTCTTTTTTTGTCTCCATCTATTTCTCTGTGTGTCTCTCACTCTGTAACAGGCTCTGATAGGAGTTTGTTAACCCCTGCTCACAGTCCTCTCTGGTGTGTGTTGGTGCTTCAGGGGGGGGTTATTCTGGGGCTCCAAGCCAATAATGAGTGGGATAGCATCATTCTCTCTCTCTTTGTCTTCTTCTCCTTCTCTCTTTCTCTTTTCTTTTTTTCTGTAGCACCGGGGAACAGAGGACGACAAGAGCCAATTCATAACACTGTAAACTTTTCAGATCTGTCTCTGTGACAGCTGTTTGCGGCTCCACCTGCCCCATATCTGTCTTCAAGCGTTCTTCCTCTTCATTCATTCTTTCTTTCTCTTACTTTGCTCTGCTCTAACCTCTACCATCTATCTCTATCCACCCCCCATCTCTCACCCCTCCCCTCCAGTATGAGTCAGCAGTAGCATGGCAGTCTCTTACCCTCCATTGATCCAATAGAGAGATGTGTTCGCATTGTGTTTCTGCCCTTGCTCGTGCCCCTGCCCTGAAGGTCTGCACATGCAGCTTCACCCTGTCTGGCTTTGGCGCTGCAGAGGAGGGAGGGGGACGCAAAATTTTGGAAATTGTGGGATCAAAAGAGGAGAGAAGTATAAAGAAACAAAGAAAGTGTTAGAGAGTCAGAGATAATGATTGGAACACAGGCCCAGAGAGAGGTGAGTTGTACTGAACATGAAGGAAGGAGAAGAGGAAAAAGGAAAGAAGTAGCAAGAAAGAGCAAGGCAAGAGTTTTAAAAGCGAGAGAGGGATACAGTAGGAGACTGAAAACCATGCAAAGTGGATCAAGTCAAAAATAACAAGGGATAGAGGATGTGGGAAGGAAAGAAAAGAGAAAGAGATGTAGAGGACACTGAGTATGAGAAAGAACCACAGTCAGGTCAAAGTCATATCTTATTTACTTGTGCAGTCCTCACACCCTTCGCTCTGGTAAACAAATTATGTTTATTTGATTTGAACATGTTGGCGTCAAAAAAAGCTTCATTAATAATTTTCCACTCAGTTAATACTTTTTGACTGACATGGGTATTTAAACCAGGGTTTTTATTCAGATTACTTGTGGCAGGCATTATTATCTTCCTTACATTCATTGTTGTTTTCTTTGTTGAGGAGTCAAATCAGTCAGTGTGTTTTAGCTGCCTTTACGCAGGTATGAATATTGAAACTGTGGGGGGAAGAATCACTTTTGGTGAATAAATATGCCATACTGCACTTTTTATGTATCTGAAGGTGGCATTATCATCATCACTGATAATAAAATAAAAGCAGAAAAAAAAGGAAGGGAGATGGTGCCAGAGAGAAGGGGAGAGAAAGACAGAGGGAAGGAATGAGAGAGAAAGCCAAGCCTTTGTCTCCCCATCAAGGTCACCCTTTCTGCTGAATCAAATATTTTAGACTGAGAGAAGTGGGCTTCACTCCTTCTCTCCTTCCCTTCCTCCCTCCCTCCCTCTCGCCTTTCCCTTTCTCTGTCTTTCACCCTCCCGCCACTGCTCCTCCCCCTCCCCCTCTTGTTTTTCAGCTCACATTCCACCTCTCCTCCTCCTCCTCCCTCCTTTCTGGGGCGCTGCGGATGCAGTTCCCATGGCAACCATTGGATCCATGTATTTTTTTTTCCTGATATGTGATCCATTAATAACCCTGCTGGCTGAAAATAATAACGGCACATCTCCTCTTGGACCACAGACGGGGGGATGGAGAGCGAGACAGAGACTGGGAGAAGGGCCATGCTAATACTAGAATCATATAGATGGGAGATGCAGCACAGGACAGGCAGATGACAAGTCAGATGGATGTTAAGAGAGAGAGCAAAGGAAAAAGTGCTGAAGAAGTGTCAAAGTAAAAGTGTTTCATCACTTTAAGTGTTTCTGTCTCTACTGCACAGAAATAGTAATTCTGTGCATTCTTCTGTATAATCATCAGTATGTTTTGAAAGCAGAGAATCTGTCTGCATAGTTGTTATATAGCCTCCACAATGGAATTGCATGCATGTGAGTGCTTTATTTATTTATTTATTTAAAACATGAGCATGAAGTACACAAACACACACACACAGACGCCACACATATATACTGTATGTTCACATTCCAGTGTACAAATGCTCAAGGAAATGTACAAAAACAAACATTCTTTCTCTCTCATGCTCACACACACACACACACACACACACACACACACACACACACACACACACACACACACACACACACACACTCAGAGTGATTGTTATGTGGGCCATTGGGGAGTCCTGCTCATCTCATTGGTGCTGCAGCCTGGGGGAGGCTGGGTGGACTGATGAATGGGGAGGGGCCTGGCAAGACTGTGTGTGTGTGTGTGTGTGTGTGTGTGTGTGTGTGTGTGTCTGTTGTGTGTACGTGCATGCAAGAGTGTGTATGAGTGACTGAATGTGTATGTATGTGAGAGAGCGTACTTCCAAGTCAGAAGATGTATATGTGTATGAGTGAAAGAAATGTGTACGTGCGAATGTGTGAGTTGATGTGACCTACTTTTCCACCAGCCCTGCATCACTGCAGAGCTACGAGCAGCCTGCCAGCCCACTGCCCAACACCCTCCTTCTCACATGCTCTCACACACACACACAAAATAAGGGGAAGCGTGGGTCACCTGGGTCTCACCCCAACAGCATATCACGTTGTGTGTCTACCATGTATCAGCGCCTCACAGATTCAGTTTTGACAGTGAATTTTAAAGGATGGCACTCGCCTCTACACGAGCCTGTCAGTCATGTGGATCAATTCTGAGGGGGACTGGCGCAAATTGTAAGCTGCAATTTAAAGGTTCACTATGTAAAATTTCATTCAAATGAGGATCCCTCAGACTCCAATGACAAGAAAAGCATGGACTAAGCATTAAATTTGAAGGCCGAGTCAACATGGTTCTCATCATCAGCCTGACTCACTGATAAAATATGTGCTTATTCCGTGTTTTTTCTATATTTTGATTAACCCTTAATTTTGCATAGTGCACCTTTGAACACTGCCAGGAAGTTCTTGCAAGAAATACTGTATGACAGTGTATAATCATTTAAATATTCTCAATTCCACTATAAAGGATACTGTGATTTCCTACATTTTAACAATACATACAACCTGATAATATGTGAAAAATGGAACAAGTTGCACAATTAACAAAAAAAAAAGAAAACAACAAAAAAGATTATAGTGCTTTTATGACATAGTTTTTTATGAGTGTGATTATATTTAATTGCCTATACTGTATGCAGTAAATAAAGCAGTATAGTGTAGTGTAGTTATCATTTATTTAAGTATCATAGTCCAATGGAAAGGGAAGGGCTATATATGTTACAGAGCAAATTGTGTGCACTTCATTTAATCTGCTGTATTGCCACTCACTACTGGAGTAGCTTTTGCTACTTCTGTGCTGTGATTGGGTAAGAGTGCAGCTCTTACCAAGCCAAAGGTAGGGCACTGAATTCCCACAGGATCTTTTTTATACTGAAATGTCTGCACTAACTGTAGCCTAGCGTCTTACTGTCACTTTGGATGAAAGCATTAGTTAAGGGCTATATACAGTTTCGATGACGTATATTGTCCTCTGTCTGTCTCTGTGTGTTCCTCAGTGACCTCTACATATACCTGCTCATGTTGCCCCCCCATACACAGTCTCTCATTCCACCCAGCAACAGCACCATATCATCTCCCACTGTCAGGCCAATTATGTTTAACCTCAGCACATTTTCCGCTTCCTCCTTGGCCTCGTTCACCTCTAGCCCTCCCCCTTTCCCTCTTTCCCTGCCATTCATCTCTTCACCCCTTGATCCCGTTTTTCAATTCATCCTTCCATCTCTTCCAGCCTTCCTCTTTTCTTCTTCCTTCTCTTCCTCCCTCCCACCTGCCATTAATTACCCCTATCATCATGTTTTCATCCTGCTGCACTTTCTCCTTCCCATTCTCCCTCCTCTGCTCCCTCTTTCCATCTGACTCTCCCTCTTTTCATCCCTTTCACACCACTTATACAGTACGTTACACCTCTGTCTCTCCTTTCTTCCTCTCCTCCTACTTCATGCAACTTCAAGCCTTTAACAGATTGACCTAATAGTGGTTCATCTCTCTTTTCTTCCCCATTGTACTCACAAACATCTGCCCGGCGCTGAATAGAAAACAGAAAAGTGTCAATAGATGAAAACAGATGAACTCTTGATAGATGTATTGATTACTGTTAATGAGCAGAACTGGACGGGGAGTGACTGAACAGAACTGAGCATTCTCCCATCAATAATGAGCAACTAATTGAGGTTGCCCATCTTAATTTTCTATTCCATCTCACTCTGTGCCAGCGTATTGATTCACTTAATGTGTCTTTAAGCCAACTCCACTCACCCTTGTGATTGTGGAGAGTCCTCTTGAAAGACCAAAGGGACGGCTGGTATAGAGAAAAGAAGAATGAGAATGAATAGGGCCAGTACAGCATTGAAACCCCCTTCACAGTTGTTTAAGACAGAGAAAACACCCCTGCTGCGAGCCCATTGTGGCCCTGCAGTGTAGGAGAGCCTCCACCATCTGTGTAGCAGCTCCAGCATCCCCCAGAGAGAGGGTTGCTTGCTTTGTGCACTTCTAGTTTTGCTACATCTCCCACTGATTCCTTAAACAAGGAAATCTTGGTGTCAGAAGTGTGCCCCTTTGTCTGACCGGGGCATCTGTGATTACTGGACTCTGTAAACAGGAGTAGTTGTTATTGATAGCTGTCATTCACCCTCCGTCCTGTGGGAATATGGATGTCTCCAGTTACCATATGGACAACCTGCTGGTGATCAGCCCACGTGTTGCCATCCGCTCATGTTATCTATCCCACTCAGGGGCGGTACTAGAAATTATAGGCCCCATGTACAGGAGGTGAATCTGTCCCTCCCTACCTCCACTTTCCTCTCATTCCCACACCATTCCCACACCCATTCCAATAATGATAATCTGCCCATCCACTCAGACGCACCTCCACACGTGCATTTGCTGAGAAATTTTCAGGCACATCGGGTTGCCTGGCGCTAACTTGGCACCGCTAATCCGCTCTCATAAACATAATTTTACTCTTCAGAAACCATCAAGGAAGGAGAACTTTGTTTTCATCTGCACAGAAATAGCGGAGCCAAATTTTATTCTGGCTTGTTGCGGTCCGTGCCCAATAGAACAACACAACAGTTGCTTTAACATATTTGGGAGAAAGCTGTGTTTGTCTACAGTTGGACAGATTTCAACCAAACGCGGTTTCAAAATCTGAGCCATTGAAATAAATGTATAAGTCCAGACACTTTTGAAGCACTCATCTTGGAGTGCTCAGTAATACGGCACCCCAGTTCCCCCTCCTTATTGTATATGGAAGCAGTAGTACTCTAGTATATCAATTTACAGCGGCACCCTTTAAACTAGTGTTTACTGTATGTTGCAGCTTCAAATGGAGACTCATGGGAGGTAAGGAGATTAGTTCTCACTATATTATAAACTTTGATGGGCCCTATGGGACTATGGCGCATTCATACAACAGCTGAATAGGATGCTACCTCACATGTCTGAGAATGTGACAAATGAGTGAATTTACAATATAATCCAGTGGCCCCTTCTCCACAGCTCTTGACCTTTCTCTGCTTTGTTTCATTCCCATTGTCCAGAGGCTCAGAGGAGGGCTGCAGGGCTACTGTATAGGCCCCTTTGATGTAAGCCTCTTTTTGGCAACTTCACTGCTGGATACCCCTCTCCTTCCGTCCTAAAGATTGACTTTTCTCTTTTCTTTTCTTTTCTTTTCCTAGCCTTTCCTAGCCTTTTCTTAGGTTTTTTCTATCCTGTATCTCTCTTGTTACTTTTCATTAATACCATTTTTTGCTGCTAATGCATTTTTACCATTTTTTTTTTTAAATGACCTACTTAGTAATCTCTCTGGTTATGAGTATAGCTCACAGAAGAATGCAAAAAGGGAGGGAGGAAGAAATGAGATAAAAGGGGATATCCACACCCGGATTTGCTGCACTTTCATGGCTTAGTAAATACTGCAAGCAAAGGCTGTCTTATGTTATAATTTGATGAATAATAGCTTGAGTTATAGCAGAATGTTTTCAGTGGGTAGAATTGCCGCGTTTGATCAGGTCTCTGGGTTTTTTCCTTGCCTTCCAGCTCTTTATTCTCTGTACTCTGCAGTGGTCTAGTCAAGTGCTTTAACACTGAATAGGTTGACTCTTTGCAACCAAGAGGAGACGGGACAAAGGAAATAAGAGGATGTGAAATGAATCGTTTTTAAGAAAGGTGAAGAGATAGTCAAAGGCATGATTAAGAAGCACATATCTCAAGAACTGAAGAGGCCATTTGCTGATGCAGGGTTATAGGCATTAGCCAGAAGGAATCAGCCCTGCTTGCTATACCTTGCCTTTTGACTGATATTATGTCTGTTTTCTTGAGCTAGCCCTGCTTTATCTACATGTACTAATAGATGAAAATGGATAGATATAAAGTAAATGTATCCTACTGTAACTATCTGACACATGTCAACACTCACCATGCCAATAAAACTTTCTTTCTACATCTCCCTCTGCATCTCTATTCTACGTTTCGTCTGCAGATGCAGAGCTAGCAAAACTGTCTAACTCAGGTTCAGTGAAGCTAATTAAAGAAACAGACTCAGAGAGCCTCTCAGGCAGTTTTCGCACTTTAAGCCAACCTAAACCCCAGCCACTGTAAACCAAGGCAGATGATGACATTATTGACATGACCAGCTCCTTGTCCATCGAGACTCAGGCTTGCTTCTCCTATTTGTGAGAGGCCGATTAATAATCCCTCTCCACACTGACTACCTGCTCAGAATTATTTGTAACTTGATGCAGGCATGTGTTTTGCCTGTTTGTGTGTATTCTGTGTGCGTGTTTCTATTTCCTCTCTAGAGGAAATGTGTACATACGTGTTATACCTTGGAGCACGTGAGACGTGTGATGCAGCCATGTGAGAAACCAACACAGAGAGAGGGAGAGAGGGGGAGGAGAGTGATGTTGCTGGGTTAATTACAGAGTTAAATTCAGGTTCATGTGGTTTCAAGGATTGAGTGGCCAGTGGGAGGAGAGAACAGGGTTCAGACATAGGGACTAAAAGTAACTGCTCTTCTCTCACTTGCTCCCTTTTTATGTCCCATTTTATACATTAGATCATTACGATTGTGCCTTTGATTTGCTGCACACCCATCCTCTTAAGGACTAGCCTGTGCAGCTTATTGAGTATAACATTATATTTAAGTTACACAATTTAACAGGTAGCTAAATCAGTCAATAAATAACTGATATTTAAGGGCCAACTATGCATTGTATTTCATGGATTGTGTGTGTTCCTGCTCTTGCTGAGGAGATGAGGGTCTTGCTGTAATGGTGCACGCTGAGTCTGGAAAGAAACCTGGCTATCTATCACACATGAAGACAGCATGGCTCTGTCTGCAGTCTGCACCCACCTCCCACTTGTCCCATAAACATTGACCTATACACACACACATACAGAGTGGGATATTGATGTGAGCAGGCTGTGTTCTTTAATGGCGCAGCATCGTTTGGCTCAGGCTGTGTGTGAGGCGCAGATCAGCACCGAGGCTCTGACAGATAAAACAGCATGGGTTCATCTCCTGCTCACATCCACATCAACCTGCTGGGATGCCAGTGTGTGTGTGTGCGCGTGCATGTGTGTGTGAGTGCATGTCCATACACCTCTTTCTTCAAACAGTGTATCTGTGTTTAGGTGTGCCTGCATGCCGTGCTTTTGGCACAGAACTAGCACTCTTGTTAGTCATCGATCTCAGCTTTCCACAATCTATCTCAGTCTCTTAAGTCCCTTAACTTCATCCTTTTCTTTATCCTTGCCTTGTTGTAAACTGTCTCTTTGCTCCCACAGTATCAAATTATTTGCACAAATTTGCATCAAATTAGGATAGTTAAAAAAGACAGTTGGACGCAGAAGTTCAAACCCAGCTACTATAAATTTGTTTTAAAAAACTCTATTTTCTCATCAGTAATGTGTTGTATATTTGTTTCATGTAGACGTTTTCAGATATTTGTGTTCGCATTGTTACGCAGTGGATTTTCTGATTTTGTAAGAGCAGGAATCAGTCTGTTTAAATGATTAATACCTTGTTTAAAATTAAGCTTGTCGTCATCGTCAGTTTTTTTCTTTTTTCTCAAGAGTTTTTATCTCAAGTAGCACAGCCATCATAGTTGGAAATGAAGAGAGGTCTTACCTAAATCTCACCTCCCCTAAGTCCTGAGTCTTCAGCAAGTAACAGCTTTGTAGAGTGTCCCTCCTGTCCTCCCCACCTGCAGCACTCATATATTTTTCAGCAGGCAGGAGTGCTTGGTGGAGAGCCAGGTACACTGTTAAAGGGATGACTCAGAGGTGGGACTGGATGGCTTCATGGACTGGAGGCAATCCTAGTTGCTCAGCCCGAAAATAGCTTGTATAGCTTCCTCCCTCATCCTTCACCCTGTTATTTCTTAATGCTCCTTTTCTCACCCACTTCCTGTTCTTCATTCTGATACCTCTCAATACCCCTGCTCTTAAACTCCCTACTTTATTTGTATGCTTTCTCCTAATTCCTTTTGTATACGCCCTCCTCTTCCCCTTTCTCCTCACCCGCCTCTGCATCTCTCTGGTTTTCTCCACTGCCTTTTCCACTTTAATCATTTACTCCTGTCACACTCGTCGTTCTCCTCTCCCTCCTGTTCTCTCCCTCCCTCCCCGCAGAGTTGGGGGTATCTGGGGCACAAGTGAGCCTGGACTCACATGGTATGAAGGACAGAGGCAGACAGAGAGGAAGGGGGTAGGGAGAAGGAAAGAATTGATTTTCCAGTCAGAGAGGCCATCCAGTGCAGGACTAAGTCTGCCCCTGGGGCCATGACTGGCTCAGGCCAGCTCCTGATGGAAAAGGCCAGCCAGTGACCTTAAGATTCAGATAATTATTACGTTTTTCTATTCAAAGATGAAGTGCTCTATTTTTTTATCGGAATGCCAAATCATTTATTTCGAGGCAGACTTCTGCTGCTGACACATTATGAAGGTGTCAAATGCCCCCTTGGTGTAGCCAGTGCAAGCCTTGTGGGACTGTATTATGTTTTGTGTGTGTGTGTGTGTATGTGTGTGTGTGTACATGTGTGGATAAATGTTTGTGTTTGTGAGCCTAACCCTGAATGCCCTTCAAGAGGAGCATAGCATTGCATCCCCTCTGGCTATCCAGCGAGACAGACAGAGAAAGAGACATATCAGAACACACACACACACACGCACAATCCCATTGGCTGGCAGCGGCGGCCATGACAGATGGAGGAGTTCAGTTCAGGGGGGTTTCCATGGAAACCAGCAGCAGTGCTACCCTGAGCTTCTCCATACTGTGTAAGGCGAGATAGAGAGATTGGATAGATGCTCTCTGCAGAGGAGTGTAGTGTGGGTAGCAGAAGCCCTTGTTGTTGTTTATGACTTATTGTTGTTGCGCAACAGGCCGCTGTTCTGAGTTTCACATGACTCAATTCCTAACTTTAGATTTGTCGATCGGGAGAGATGGACAGCTTCATGCTGCAGTAATGAATTCAGCTATGGTGTAGCGCTAATACATTTGTTCATAAATGGCACCGACAGCAGTAATTGTGCCAGTAAGAAACTGTGTCAGGGCAAACAGTTGTCTATGTGCTAAATAGGAAAAGAGCCATCTCTTCCTGTTTATCACACTGCTCTGCCGTCACCCTCCCTCCCCAACTTTATATTTACATTGGATTTCATCTTTTTATAACGCTTTTTCAGCCAGAAGTGAATTATCACATCATCATTCTTTCTTTCCCCTTCACGTTTACATTACATCAGATCTTTTTCTCTCTGAGCCACAGTCTCAGCCACACGATTTATGCCTTTTTCCTCGCACTCTTTGATTCCCCTCATCGATCCTGTTTAAGAGCAAACGAGGCAAAACGCCCATTCACCCAGAAATGGTCTAACTAGATGTGACAGGCACTAAAAGCCAATCCACTGCTGTGCTACAGGCCCAGCACCGCCATATGGATCATTCCTCCAACAGCACAGTTGCCTGGTTGCTTCTCTGTTATATATCCTAATGGCCTCCATGTATAGTCTATATATGGAAACACACATGGACACATACACACCAAATCTCTCTCTCACTCTCTCCCCCCTCTCTCTCTCTCTGTCACACACATGCACTCACACAGGTCATCAGTGGTTTTACATAATTTATTTCAGTGCATTAGCCTATAATTGAATGCATTGCAGAGCCACTGCAGAGATTTGCCCGTATGCCAGGTTTGCAGTAAAGAGCTATGTTTTTGTTGAATTATGTTCCTGTGGTCAGACCACCTTCGATTAAAATCAAGTTTTTAACCGTAAAATGTTCATGTGTTGCTTTTCGTATGCTATAAGACATATCAGGGGTGAAATAAGCAGTTAGTGCCATGGTGAATTTTTCCACTTTGAAACTACAGTGCACCAAGCACAAGATAAAAAATCTGGATTCAGACAGGCCAGTTTTATGATCTCATATAGCTAACTTTCCATATCATTAGCACCCACCCCACCACTCACTTGAGTGCTTTATTTTCAAAAAAACAAGACCAACTTGACATGGCCACTTCACTTGACAATATTAGTTTACCTAAGAGATTGACTTAGTTTTTAGCTTGTTAGATTATCAAATATGAAGTTACAAGCCTGTACAAGCAGCATGGGGAGGGTGGGAGTTATTTTTATAGTAACAGATGTGCATATACTAAATGAAAACACAGTAATGAGTTATATCCGAGCCATTTTAAGGCAATAAGGGATGTTTTTTTCATGGAAAAACTTCTACATATGTAATATTGATGAACAGAGATGGGTTTTGTGGGTTTTCATCAATGTCTGATTGGGGTCTTTAAAATAACATCACACTGGTCAGTAATTACTTGAGCTATACAGTATCTACAGTTATAACAAAATCAGTAATGAAATTATTGCATGAGCAAATCGAAATTGTATTCCAACTTCCGTGATGTGCATGCATTTCCAAATGTGCGAGCTCTCTCCTGCCAGTATTGATGAACCACTTCTTTCTTTCCTTCCTTCCATTATCTCTCTGCAGTGAGAAGAGGAAGCTGCAGGTGAACATCTCCAGTCCCATCCAGTGCAGCATGAACGGCAGAAAATGCACTGTCATCGTTGAGGCCAAGATCAACCAATCACAGCCAGACTTCACCAAGAGCCGATCTGGTTACATACTGGCCGTTCCAGGAAACTAAGAAGGGCCAACCAAGACAGTGACAAGAGATATCGAACCAGGCTGAGATGATGATTCACTTCTGATTCACTTCTCATGTTGCCGAGCTGCTGACAATGCGGCTCTGTGGTGTACAATGTAAACAGCAGCTCTGTAGGAGAAATGGGATAATTGAGTCCACAAAATGTAAAGCCAAGCCAAATTTGATATGTTCCTTAGGTCTCTATGCAATGTTCTGATCAGGAAATGTAAAAAATATTCCTTTTAAGTACAAGATGATCCACCAAAGAGGTGATTTTTTTTTTTTTTTTTTTTTTTTTTTTTAATAATCCAAATTTCAAATAGTTTGTATTGTGCAATATTTAGTTTGTAGTCAAGGTGAGAGATTATGTGAGGAAACTGTTCACAAAGCCACTGATGTTCTGTAATGGAAAAAAAAAAAGTCCACAGGCTTTGCAGGATTTAAAATCCCTGTAGCCATGAAGGAGCCATACCAAGAGAGAAACCTTGAAAAAAGAAGAGATATATGTTTGACTCAGATATGTCACAGATATTCAGCCGGCTTTTGAGTCAGAAGAAAACACTTATTATGGTTCTATTCTAAGGATTAATAACGACGACCTTCTTCGATGACGTACCTACTTAGATGGTAAATTTAGGAAACTTCGACTTAATGTTTCATCTGTTTCCTATTTTATTTTATTTCTTTTTTTTTCCTTTTTGTGGTATAATACATCTTTCCAATCAGATATTGGAACAGCAAGGGAGCGAATGTGATTCAGTGGTTTGTCAGTGTCTGAGGAACAAATATCAAATCTAATTCATTGTCAGTTTGTTAGTCACAGGATGTTGAGTAGGATGTGTTGAGCATATCCTGAGCGTCACAACCTGCTTCAAACGAAGTGTTAAAATTTCTTAATTTAAATCCTGCATCTTATTCTCTCGGCTATAATGTTTGTACATTTATAATACTCTGGTAGTGCTTATATATTATGTTAGAATATATGTGAACAGCCTAGGATGACACTTTAAATATGTTTTATGCACAGCACTTATACCACATTTGGTGTACAGATGGATGGTATCACTAAAACTGAAGAATGGAAGGGAAATATATAGATTCCCACATTTCCATTTTTTTTTTCATTGATGTAGCTTTCATTTAAAGAGCACTTCATATTCTTTTACAATTTAGACTTAACAACAGGCAGAGTGACAGTACTGTAAAATCCTGTGTGAACTCCAGTCCCTGAGCATAGTATCATTTGTTGTCTTTGTGTTGAGTCAATAGTCTAATGACTTGTAGCGGCCCTCAGTCCTTTTGAATGGGCTGGCTCTTGACAAATGTCCCCTTCATCAGACAGAGTGTGTGTGTGTGCGTGCGTGCGTGTGCATGTGTGGGAGAGTGTGTGCATGTGGGCGTGCGCGGAAGTGTGAGTTGATTAGCTCTGTGATGCTTTGCCCTCTCCTCTGCTTGGCTCTGTGACAGGGAGCCTGGCTTGTGGCCATGGTGAACAGAGTGGAGACAGGTCAGTGGGTGTAAAGTCTCTAACTCGCTAAAGTTGGCTAGTCCCAGCAACATAATCAGACCGCTGCCCTACTGTACCTCCCGGTCTGCAGCTCAGACACGGGGATATAGATTTTGCAATGGGCTGTATTGTTTTTGTTTTGTTTTATGTTTTTTCTGCATGAATGATGAACAGCTTGGAGACAATAGCTGATCATGTGAATTTTGCCTTCACTTTCATCAATATGGAAAGCCAAATAACATTAACCAACAGGGCTGGACAATTCATCGAATGCTATTGAAATTGCATTATGGCCAAGTAGATCTGCAGGAGCTGCATTTTTTTTTCTTTGATAAAAGGAAAACGTGACAAAATGTTGTTGTAAATGAACTTCTGTGGTGCAACAGAAACGCCCCGGCCTCCAAGGTGTGTTCTCCAGACATAAGAAAACATGTTTGTTTGGTACAGATCCCAGCAAAAACCACATCATCAGCATTTTAATAGTTTTTTCCAGTAAAAATGAAAGTTATGATGTGGACTGTGGATCATATTGCAATTGCAATAGTTGTCGAAATAATTGCAATATGATTTTCCTTTATCATATTGTTCAGCCCCACTAACCATATCACTTGTGCCCTGTGTGGAAACTTTCCACTCGGTTTTCATTAGTATATCTACACTGTTGTTCCTCCAACCATCTAAGAGCTCAGTGGGAGTTCATAATATCATGAGCTATTTTGCTTTATATAACAGATATAATACCAATCGGATACAGTATATAAACCATAAATGTCTGGTATTATTTCATTGTATAAACATGTATTTGCTGCTTGTTAATTAATTATTGCTTTCCTGTGCATATTTTGTTTTTTCATTGCCACTGATGATTATGGAAGGGCTGTTTCTTGTCCATATGATACTAATGTTAGTTATCAATCATCTTGTAGGAATCAGTTTGTTATCCTGTACAAGACAGGATCTTGACATACAGGCTGATGACATTTATGTGATGGTAAATGGCATGGCACACACCCTTAGGACCAGACACCATAACATCTCCCCACCTATATAGAGATTATATTTTTGGCCTTATGTGTGTGTGTGTGTGTGTGTAACTGAGTGAGAAGTGTTGACCGTTGTCTGTGATATGACAGCCCAGGCGTGTGAGTTGGAGCTCCCTGGATGCTTGGCCTAGTTAACATGGCAGCGTGCTGGCCCGCATTACTTGAACAAGAAGAAAAACTTCTCACCAATCAGTATCACGAGTACCACGGTCTGCTAATTGTACCGGATGTTGCCTGTTCGAGTCGTTTATCTTAATTAGTTCATAAATGCCCCTGTCTTTTGAGGAAGCAAATCTCCATTTTACCTCGCAGCTTTGTGGTGAATGACCTTGTCCCATTGCTTGATAAGGCACTTTAAAGCTGAAAAGAGTTGTTTGGGGAAAATGGTGTATTTATAGAATGGATTAGCAGAAGTGACATTGGAAACGCTAATAGAAGGTTTTCATTGCCGCTTAGGCCTGGGGGCTGCCCGTGAGGAATAGCGTGTGTGTGTGTCTATGTATGTGGTGTGTGTGTGTGTGTGTGTGTGTGTGTGTGTGTGTGTGTGTGTGTGTGTGTGTGTGTGTCAGACACCATAGCTCTCCATATCCTCCAGCCTGATATCTCCCACAGGGCTTCTCCTCTCCCCTCTGCTCTGCTATTCACTGTGCATCATTAGAATGGACCCACTGTCACTTTTCACTTCAGCGGATTTCTCTCTCCTCTCTGGTGTGTGTGTGTGTGTGTGTGTGTGTGTGTGTGTGTGTGTGTGTGTGTGTGTGTGCATGCGCGGGGGGGTTACTGTTTTCAGCGAACAAAGCCTCACTTGGCCTCCTCTCCTTCTCTGCTCCCTCTGCTTTCCCTTTTTCCCCCCTCCCTCCATCTCTCCTTATTTCCACTTTCCTTCCTCTATCAAATCACTTGGCTCTGTGCCCAGGTGGACTGACTGCACCATCCTGCAGGGCAGTGAAGGCTTCTCTCTCTCTCTCTCTCTCTCTCTCTCTCTCTCTCTCTCTCTCTCTCTCTCTCTCTCTCTCTCTCCCTTTTTTTTTCTTCAACCCTCCTGTGCCTTGGAGTAGTATGGAAGCTACACCAACAACAAACCATTCCAAACAATAAGCTGCCATGCCGGGACACAAACAAAGCTGAATATCTTAACCTAAAACATAAATACCGTTGATCCAACATCTGCTAAGGTGCCCTTATCTTTTTTTAGCGTGCAACCCCAATCACCAGTGATTAATTTTCCATAATAATGACTTTACTTGTGACGAGAAGGGGGAAATTAATTTTGAATCCCTTGGGAATCAGCACAGTAAGTGGGAAAATCGAACGGCTTTTCCTTAAAAATCCACTCAAAAAGCGAAAAAGGTTGTCAAAGATAAAAGCAAAAAAAAAAAAAAAAAAAAAAGTAGGTTACCTGTGCCATTGTGTTCTTTCTCTCACTGTTCTATCTTCCTGAGTCCGTTTCTGCAGATCTCTCAGCACTGTCTCAGTTCTTGACACAAGATTTCATCATAAAGGTCATCCATACTCGCTGAAATGTTATCACGTCATCTCTTCTTCCTATGTATTCCATACTCTCTAGCTTTACACAAAATATGGAGAAACCTACATTTATACACCATTCATTTACTGATCCAATATGTGCCTAATTTTATATTTTGCATATCTGTGTAATATATCAACATTACATATCCATAACTAAAGGAAGACAACCAAATCTAAAGGGAACTTCACTGTTGTATGTATTATGCACAGCTGTGTTCTGTGTAGATGCAGGGAGTGCATTCCATAATTTTTTCCACCATGAAAGTAATTTCATTAATCATTTTATTAATAAATTTATTTGCTCCAGTTGCTCCTTGTGCACTTACTCTTTAAAGCTTGTTGTTTGCTTGTTTATGTGTTGTGGTGGTGGGGGTGGGGGTGGGAGGTGGGGTGGGGACTGGGTCAGTGCATACGGGTGAAAATCACCAGCTAAATCCATTTTGAAGCCTTAGCCTGGATGTCATGCAAGGAGTGCTGGTGTGTTGACCCCGGTGTTTTTCAAGGCCAGCTGTTGTCTTCCATGTGTGGTGTGGTAATAGCTGGATAGAGCCAAACTTTAATCCGCCCACTAACAACTGATTCCCTGGGCTACGTCAGGACGGTTAAAACCCCCCTGCTGTTAGCATGACGACAGCGCTTCCCACCATCACCGTGTCAGCCATTATCAGCTTCCTCAGCAGGGGTTGCTAATCCACTGGTTGATGGATGATGATCCACTGGGACGAGTGGGATGACTCTTCCCACTAGGGCAGTGATGAAGCATTGGCTGACCTGGTGATGAAAATTAATGGAAATGGTTGGAAAGTGGGTGATATACATCCAGTGATCATTAATAACCTGACTCAAGCAGATCTATCCACATGCAGGTCTGTCTGCTATGTAGGCTGAGCAATTCATTGAAATTGCAATATGGCCAATTTCCAAGTTGCAGGGGCTGCAGTTTTGTTTTTTTTTTGTTTGTTTGTTTTTTGGTAAAGGTAAAATGTGTGACAAAATACTGTTTTACATGACATATCATGATGCTTCAGAGATTTTTGCTGGTACAGACCCCAGCAAAAATCACACCATCATTTTGACAGATCTTTTTTTTTTTTTTTTTTTTTTTTAAAAACCATATTGTTCAAGCCTACTGCTATACATGCTTAGTTTGGCCTACTGCCTGCACTGAATAGTAGTTTCCAAACCTGTGCCATAGAGAGGAATTAATTCCAGCAAAACACCACCACAACTGATTTCACTGATTAATATTCCTAGGCGCATGAATCTTAGACATAACATCGGTTTCAGTTCAATTCAAGAGCTTTTTTTCTTTTCTTTTTTTGGAATGAGTCAATTCGATTTGAGTTTGGAAACCGTGATTTGAATAAATGATTCAAAGCAACAATATGGATAGAGAGATTGCCATTTATAGTTCACTCGTACATCACAACAACATCGGGTTGTTTTTAAGAATCATGATAAATCGATGCAAAGCATTTCATATCAATTCCGGCTGAGGTCAGATTGACTGATTCTATTTATCTCTTTCAGCAGATCGATGCTGCTGAATTGGCAGAATTTGTCACTGATGCATCGATACCGTGTAGGAATCATTACACCCCATCCCTTCAACAACAAGGACGAACGGATCGGTGAAATCAGCTGGTGCAGTGTTTATTAAGTTGGAATGAAAACCTGCATTCACATGGCTCCTCATGCCACAGAGGTGGAGACTCTTGCTTTAGTAGAAATGGGTCAACAAGAATTTGGACACTCCTTTACACTGTTATTTTTTTTTTTCTGTGTTTGCAAGATGCATGTTAGGAGATGACGGTGTCTAAGTCCATAGTTGGACACGCAATAAGTCAAGTGGGCAGCTTGAGTGATCAGTGCATTTTATTTTCCATCACAGTACAAAAATAAATTAAAGTAAGCAGAAATCAACTGAAAAAGTTTCAATTACAGCAACAGGTATTTTTTTTGTTTTTGTTTTTTTTTTTGTCTTTTTCAAAAAGAACATTTTATTGAACAGCGTCATCACCCCTCCCTCCCCAACCATCAGAAAACCAACTCTAGTACCAGTGTGGTTCATATACCTTTTCCACTTCCTTTTCCACGTAAGAAAACAAAAGGTCACACATTCTTCTGTACAAATAAAACTCTCCCAGTCTCACACACACACACACAGATTTCCACACATTCGCACACACATGCAGCCATCGAATACCTCTTTTTGAAGCTCTTAACCACTTTCTTTTTTTGTTTTTGTTCTACAAAGTACGCAACAAGATACAGAAAAAGAATTTGACAGAAACCTTAAACTATCACTTGAGTCTTTTTTCATATTTTTATAAGCTTTTGAAAGTATTTTCTCAAACACTACTCAATGATGCAAGTGAAAAAAATGGCACATTTCAGTGAGTTGGGGCAAGTGGACAGAGAGGAGATCCAGATTCTCTTCTTTAGACCCTTGACCCCAATGCCCTGCTTATTCTGCCAGAGCAGAAGCCCATCCAAAGTGCATGTCCCCCTGTTGCACTAGTACATGACAACACTCCTGCTGAACACTCTCATTGCTTTCACACACCCATATGGCAGGTATTACACCATGGTAGAGAAGACCACAGGTCATGACCAATGCTCTGATTCACACTAATATACAGCAGAGGAGAGGCAGGTATTACAATCTTACAATCATTCTCAAGGAACAACTTTCATGACATGGCAAGGCTTTTGTTGCCAGCGGAAGTCCTGACTGCATGTGGCTGCTATCGCCGTAACGCTTTTCTAGCCAGACTATTTTGGGAAACACTGCTACTGAAAGAAGGCATGCACAATTTGTCATTATTGAGATGAGATGTGAAAACCAGTAAATACATTTCTCTCGTTGTTATATATAGTATGTTTTATTGTGTTATGTAATTACAGTGAATTCATGTACCCCTGTGCCTGCACGATGGAGAAGTTTGGATGATGAAAATAGCATCTCGGGTGATTGGAGCCATTATGGAGATTGCAAGGAGCGGCGGTGGGCAGTAGTTTCAGACTACTCTCCTATGCAAATAAAAAGCCATGCATCTCGATTGTTATGTGCGCTCTCCGTTTTGGTTGCCATGGTGTTCCCATTGCCCTCTGCAGGCTGTCATTTAGGCTAGCGGTTTGTGTGATTGAAAATGTGATTATCTCCACGGAGGTCAAAGGGAATCTAACCCCGTTGCCTCATCTCTTCTCCTCCAGCCTCTAGATGAATGTGGTGTTGCGTCATATTTGATTTACACAGAAATGATACTGATGGATTATCCAGGAGGAGAGCTGTCCTTTTTTGCAGCAGCCATGAATGAGTGACATTGAAATGACTTATCCCCCTGGAAAATGTCTGTTTTCTCTTACTGATATGTGGAACAGCAAGTTGGCTTAGTTACTCATGTAGGTCAGTGGTGTGTAAATGTGTGCATGGGAGGGAGATGTTTTCAGGGCCTTTTCTTATGTATGAGGTCAGTGATGTGTTGTTCTGTCACCCTCTATCTGTCTCCTTGATGATATCACTTTGGTGATGGTCAGATTTAACATTGGTTTTAATGTATGGGCTTCAATTTGATATTCATTACTAAATCCCTGCAACATTTGTTTGCATAAACCATCATCAATCTTCATTCCCACCAAAGATGAGCTCACCAGCAATACCAATACCCCCCTTCCTCATATCCTGCCCCCTTTCAAAGTCTTTCATCAGGATCTTTCTTTACATTGAATGTGCCAAGAGAATAAATAAATGGCAATTAATTCAGTGTCAGTCAGTTTTCATTAGTAGATGAAAATCCATCCCTTTGTTCGACAGCTGGACGTGTTTCAAAGTTTTCTCAGACCTACGGGATTTTCATCAAAGATATGGCACTGTTTAAACATTTTCTATGCTGAATCAAAAGCACAAAATGAGCCATCATTCCAAAGTGGTTTCAACACAACCTATTGACAAAAGTACAAAAGAATTCCTTGGTAAACAAATAGCCTATTTTAGCAAGCATAGCTAAATAAACTAGTTTCACTTTGTTCACAGCATTCTCTAATGCAGATGCAGTTGGTTTACAAATCAAGTAGAAAGAAGAAAAGTAATTGCTCCTGCCCCCCAGAACTCTGTAAAATTGCATGGCACACATGCATTAAATTACATTTCTAAGTTTAAAAAAAAAAAAGAAAAAGAAAAAAGAATTTGTTTCATAAAATCAATAAATATGCCTCCACAGGTACAAGCCTTTGGGGAGTAAAACATCCATTAACTTGTTGTTTTATTTTTTTCTGAGATGAAAATAAAGTAGGTCTTTCTCAACACAGAGTATGACCACTCATCACTGGCCATACATCCACTTCTTGTTGTGTTTTGATCAAAACTCCCATAATGCAATGCTGGCTTGTTGTCAAGTCTATCCAGTCATTCCTCAAAATGTCCTGTTGCACAGCCACATACAGAAACCCACCACAGCATGGATCCAGCATTGGTGGCCCCTCCACCTGCTCTTTGCTAGATGGCCAGATATGCATTGCTGCAGCAGAAATGTCCAGTCGTATCCTTTTAATGGAGGGGATGTGGGTGTTGGCATTCCAAAGAGCCAGGGTTTGCAGCCAGGGATGTCTGTTCATCCATGATGCATGAAGAAAACCAGTCACGCGATGGCCCTCACCCTCCTGCAGTAGGCAGTGCACATCACATCGTCAAACAGTCAGAAGGTCACTGGTGGGCTGCAGCAGCCTCAGTCCTCTCCACATTCATTGCTGTAGAATTATGCTTCCCTTTCTAATGTTTTTTGTCTTTTTGTCTAAATTGTCTCTCAGGATTTTTCAGTATTCTCTATAGATATATATATCTGTATGATAGCAAAGGATGTACCCAAGTCTGGCATTTTTTGTTTAAGTATCATTGTCAAAAAAGCTTTCATTCTCAGGTTTACAGAAACTCCATTCCATTGCTCATTCGAAAATATAATTTGACCTTATAAGTACATGTCTTCTAGAGGCAAAAAAAGGGTGCTCTGCTGCTCTATGTTGACTGAAATCCCCATGCTCTCTTTTTGGTGACCATTACAATTGCTATCTCTCCAACACAATGGAAACATTTTTACACATCAATCAAAATGACCCTCATACAACCCTCAGAATTCATCTACCACCCCCAGCTAACACTTGAACTGTCATATCACACTTTAAATACAAAGCACAGTTGTTGTCAAAGTCAAGTACTTCAGAATGGGCTTACTCCCTCCGCAGTTTGGACAATAATAAATAAATAGTATCACAAATAAGCTTTGAAACTTTGAAATGCCAGACTGGAGTATCCCCACCTCCCCTGACTCTCCTTCACCCCCCACCCCCCATCGTCCCCTCACCGGTCCAGGCCGATGAGCAGGCGGCTCCTCTCCTCCTCCTTCTGGCTCTCGTTCTTCAGGTCGGCAAACACCTGGGTGAAGTAGTGCGGGTCGGAGTTGATCTGGAGCATCTTGGCGCTCATCATATTGATGATGGACAGGCAGCGGTCCCAGAAGGTCTCCTTGGAGCTCTCCACCAAGAAAGGTTTGAGCGGGTAGGAGATCTCGTTGCCCATGTAGGAGTAGGACAGGTAGAGGCATGTGAGCAGCACGGCCTGCAGCTCGTGCTCTGTTGCCACCTCAGAAGAGACCACGTCATGGCACAGCATGTACACGAAGACCACATTGGCGGGGGTGATGAAGCCCTGGTCCTGCCAGCCTTGGAGCAGCAGGGAGCGGTCCACGCTGCGCAGCCACAGCACTGGATCAGTGGGTGACAGGTGTTTCAGCCGGTAGCAGCGTCGGCACAGAAATTCCCCAAGGCAGCGCAGCAGCTCACTGGTGGAGGCCTGGACAATCACTCTCTTGGGAGTCCCCGGGGCCACATTGGAGTTGGTCAGGGGAGCCTTTTTGACAGATGATGCAGTGTTGTTGGAGCTCTTGGTGAGGGCAGGAGTGCTCTGATCTTGGGCAAAGGTGGACAGGTTAGCACAGGATTGCGACTTCTTCAGGTTCTCGTTGTTGAGGTGGGTGACGTTGTTCTGGTAGGTGCCATTGGGCTGCACCTTCTTGGAGCCTTTCTTCTTGGCTGACACTGCCACAATCCGCTTCCATGGTAGCACGTTGATGAGTGAGTGGCGCTTCAGGTTCTTGTCTTTGGCATTCTTGCTGTTCTGGACAGCTGTGTAGTGGCCCACGGTAGCTGGTCCATCTTCAAAGAGAGCTGCCTTTCGGTAGCTAGGAGACAAAGACAGCACTGTTCCCATGGTGACTGTCGAGATGTGTCCAGGGGCTTCAGCCGCTCTGGGTCAGAGGATCGTCTGCCAGGGGAGATCCTGAGGGTCTCAGTGGCTCAATGCTTCTGGGAGCTGGGAGACCCGGGTTACAGGCTGCTATTGGTCTCAGACATCTACACTGCTCTCTGAGGAGACACAGATCACCTCCACTGAAAGAGTCGCTGCTTTATTTAAGCTCTCCGTCCTCCACTCTTGCTGGATGGCCAGTAATGACTGTTGGAAACAGAGCAGATCAATGATCAAACAAATGAATGGTGGGAAATCCCTTGCTTTAACTTAATTCTTGGCAAATGGTAACTGGAATATATTTGATGCCATATTAGAGCTCCAGTTATTCATATTACATGAGATGCTTTCATGCCTATCTCTTCAGTAATGTTTCCATTGTTGTGTGCTAAAGCAGGCTCTGTTTGCATCTCAGCCTTCTTAGAAGTATTGATTTGACTTAGTAAGTGGTAATGGATCAGCATATAGCATATACTAATTAATGCAAACGGTATAGATCCTTCCCTTCTGGTAATAATCAATGTAATCAGCAGACTGAATATCCAAACATTTTAGAAATTGAATTTAAAATTGTACTACAGTCTATTTTCATAGTCCTATAAAACAAAAACATTATGACGAATGAATGTCCATTAACGATTTAGGGTGCTTACTGCCCACATTTTAATTCACGAGCATGTTATAATAAGAAACCTGGATTTAATGGGCAGTAGCCGACAAGTCAGAGTGAACGACAGACCAGCACACCCCTCTCACTAAAATGGAAGCCTGAAACGTAAACACCAAAATAATAAGTGAAAGTCGCGTTTCCTGCCTGTCAGATTGAATCTATGGATCAAACCTATGCAGGTTAGTGTCGCTGAAATCAGACCAGCCAGCAGAAATCTTTTCCATTACACCATTTTCTTCCTTTCTGCAGTATAAGCCAGCCTGCTTATGTAGTCTACAGCTCAAAGACAAACAGTGGATGAAGCGACTATGCACACTTGCGTAGGATTCAAAGGAGCTCACTCCCTCATTCCATCACCCTGTATCTATTTGATAGCCTAACTGATTTTGCAAAACGGAAAAAAAATAAATAAATAAATATCCAATTCCAATTAACATTTATGGACTGTGATCTGTAAAGGAGTGATGTACTGTATTTGCTGTGCAGGTTGCTGCGATAACGAGTTGTGTACATCGTCGCTCTCCATGGTGCTGAAACTGAACGTCTGCGTCGAAATGAGGATGCTCTCCGTAATAGGCGGTGGCTTTATAATGAAGAAATCGCTCATCCTTTCTGTATCCCTCGTGATAGTTCGCGATGAATAAAGCTATAATCCATAGCTGATGCTTAATTTTACATCCTCGTTTCCTCCAACCAATCCTCAACCCCCCTGACTGACATAGCTACGCACCTCTGGTATTTCAAAAACGGTGGCTCCACAAAACACTGCAACCTAAAGATGGTTAAATTTCAGCATTAATAAGTACCAGAAATTTAATAAATCACGGCTACTTACCAGATGTTTATCGTCGGCTCAGTGTGAAAATAACTGCGCTGCAGTGATGCTCCACGTCTCGAGCAGCAGCCCTTAATTCCTTTATAAGTCGCGATTCAATGTAAAACAGAAACCATCTCGGCGGAAAAAAAACAACAACAACGAATGAGACAAACAAAACAATCCGATCCGTGGAAAAGGGGGGGAAACTAGGGGGGGTAACACGCCTGGTATGATGTGCAGACGATGGTGGGCAACTGTGGAATGGATGCTGAGATGAGGATGTGCCTCTTTCTGGTCCTCCTGGCCGTGAGATGCGGATGCTGCTGCGTGTTGACACTGACTGTGTGAGCGCGGCTGACGCAAAGGCGGTGGTGGGGCGCCGCTCTGCGCTCCGTCCGCGCTGCTCCTCCAACAACTCCGCCCAGCCACAACAGACAGTCACTCAAGCAAACACAACCCAGTGAACTCACATCATCCTTTTCTTGGGGAAAAAAAAGAAAGGTGGCATTAACCTGAGCAAAAGTCCTCTAATATTAGACCACTGGCGGCACTGTTTTTGTGGCATTAAGTCGTGACTTGGTATCTTTTATCTTTTATCTCCTTTGATAAGATGGATTTAATGCCTCTTAATGCTAAACAGTAACTTTATAGGGACCAATTCCTGTACTACTGTTTTTGTTATCTGGTATCACTATAATAAGCTATTCCTATAGGGACGCAACACTAGGCTTATAGCAGGAGTAGACTGGTATCAGTTGGCTTGGGGCAGATATTGGGCTTTTATTAAACACCGGATTTCATGCCATCCTGACACGATTGCGTCAATAAAAACTGCAATGACTTTTTCGCCCCCTCCAACACACACACACACACACACACACACACACACACACACACACACACACACACACACACACACACACACATGTTTTTTCGGAGGCTTTAGTTCCACCTAACAACAATTCCTTGGGAACACAGTTTTGGTGAATACAAATGGCCAAATTTAAAGACATTTAGTAGGATATTTAGTAGACACAGAACAGCAGCTTGCGGCTTCAGTCCTAATGCCTATCAGTGGGATGTAACCCTCGTTAATTGTGAATGAAGCCACATTTATTTGGTTATACCCTGCATAGAAACAGCTTATAGCCTATGGGACTCTCTATTCTTAATTATAATAATTTCCTTTGGAAATGTCAGATAAATCATATCTGAAAGAACTACTGCATAGTAGCCCTGTAAAATTAATTTGGCCGGTAAGATTAGACTACTATAACTCTAAGGTTATCCCGAGGTAACCTAAACTCTGAAGAGGCATAGAAATTTTTTGATTGAAATGTCGGATTAACTGTGAAGCCCTATTTTTCAACTGCTGAAATATATCTTGTGCATTTCTGTAAAACAAAAATAAAGAAATAAATCCATGTTCATTTTTGCATATTAAAATGACTAATGCTAATTGTGTATATGTTTTAATTATATATAACGAAAGACATTTGATTGTCCACCGACAGGGTACCATTAGTTGCAATAGCGAAAAAATTTAAATACACCTCATATAGTCTACATAGGAGAAAAGACCTGGGACGTGCACCGACGAGACCTATATAATAATCCTTTTTAAATTACGTTTAACTTTATTTTCTAATTATGTTTTTAATTATAGCCTATTTTTTATTATGTATGTTGTATTGCTTTTATATTGTTTGTTATGCGTCTGTATTTCTTAGCGTATTCAGGGCGTCACAGTAAAAGGGAGAACGCTCTCAACTGGCCTTTCCATGTTTAAATAAAGGTTGTTGTTGTTGATGATAATTGTGATGATTATGTTACTACATTTCCCAGAATGTCTTGAAATCCCGACAAGCAACTGGTGTGTTGACGTAAAACACGGTACGTAACGTAGCCCTTGGACGTAATTTTCACACAAGCAGCATTTGAATAAGGAAGATGGCGGCTGCAGCAGTGGTTGAGTTTCAGAGAGCTCAGTCTCTCATTAGCACGGATCGCAACGCTTCTATCGATATTCTCCATTCAATAGGTAGGTGCCAAATGTTTTCCTCGGATAAACGACATTTTTCTCATGGCTGTATTTTGACTTTTTCCAACCAGTGGTAGGTTGCTAGGTTAGCCTGCTAGCTAACGGCTAGTGCTGTTCATATGCCAGGACCGGTCCGTGTGCCGTGCTGACTCACTGTTGAATGGTGGGATAACACTAACGGCTAGTGGCATTACTTAGCTAGCGTTAGTTAGCAATTTTGCTAACATGGGGCCTGTCGTGGCTATCATGCAAACATGTACCAGTTCTCATTAATGATGTGTTTTCTGCTAGCTAGTCAGGTGTGGTGTTGCCGGTCGCAGTTTCATCGCTAACGTTAACTAGACACAGATTAGCTGCCAGCGGTTAGCATAGGTTAGCACAAGTGTTGTAGCTAGCGTAATTAGCTTGTTGTTAAAATGCTCTGACAAACCCCAACTTAGCCAGCACAGTGACAGACTGCCCCAAGGCAAGGTGAATGATCACTGATGGATAATCAGTCTGTTAAGAGAGAATCTGAATAACGGTTATCAGGCTAGGAGGAAGATATGCGTTTTTGTGGTTATGCACAGTGACAAGCAATGGCAATGACAAATACAATCTTCTGTGAGGAGCAGGCTAACGTTCCCCATGGGCGTCAGTGTCCTCAAATTGCCTTGTCACATTAGCCAAACTTACTAGCTGACAAACAGGCCTGCTTTCTTTGCTCCTCTGGCTGTTTTAAACATTTTGACACACTGCACATGGCTGTCAAATTGATAGTGAGAGCCTGTTACTCTGCTTTAGCTTATATTAGATCAGATTCAGTGACAAAATAGGCTAAGCCATGTTTCAGGACCAACTAACTAACATAGAGTTTCCAAAGCCTTAAAAGCTCATGGTTCATGCTTAGTAAAAGAAATTAACTTCTCACTTTAGCACAGCTTATTTATTTAAACACAATAGCTGTGTTGTCATCTGGCTGTTTGACAGAATGCAACACATAGTTTTAGAAATATCACCTCACCGTACTTTTTTTTTAGGACTAATATTAACTTTTGCTTGGACAGTACAATTCTGAAACTCAGCTTACTATCAAGTGACTGCTACAGAAAGAGCTGTTGAATTTTCAGGTGATGCACACTGTAGCTTAGTATTTAGATATTCAGTGTATGAGAGGGAAATTTATAGTTCCATGTTCACTAAGTAATGAGGTCAGATTAGATGTTTGAATGTCTGTAGAAATGCAGCAAATAGGCAAATGATGCTTTGCTGAACATCCGCTTTTCGTCAGCTGGTAGTGAGTTGAGTGTAAACACTGTAAATCGTTGCCTTGCCCTAACAGTGAGGAGAGATGTTCAGGAGAACGATGAGGAAGCTGTCAGGGTTAAAGAACAAAGCATCCTGGAGCTGGGGACCCTCCTGGCCAAGACAGGACAGGCTGCAGGTACGTGTTGTTTCTCTCTTTGGCAGGCTGTGATTGACGAGATGCTTTTTGCAGCAGCTGTCACTCATTTATTCACTCCCTCACATGTTCATTCAGTCATTTGCCAAAGTTGCTTAGTTTTCTCTTTGAGCCCATAGCTGTAGAAGATGCACAGACTCGATCAAAATATGAAGAGGACTGCCTCACTCCACTAGTGTGTGACATGAAATCATTATATTACATAAAAAGTGAACAAATACACTGAGAAGTACAGAAGCTGTCCAGTTTCACAGCACCTAGATAAGTGTGTGGCATTAGCCCAACTGTTGCTGTAGTTGAAGTAACTGCTGGCAGTCCTGGAATAATCAGGATAACCACATCAGTAAGTCAGTCCTAGAAGAGGATATGCACCACTGTACAGCTACCAGTAGGTTAGCTGTCTCTTCAGTGTTACAGTATCCTGGTAGCTGAAAAGTTTTGGTAGGTTCACACTAATCTGTGTGCCGCATAAATGGCTTCTTGTCACTCATAGATTAGCAACCTTTATCACAAATACATTATGATAAAAATACTGAGGGAGTGAGCATTGCTGAATAGAAGACTGATCGCTGTGTTAGCATTGGGAAAACATAGTAACTTCAAAAGCTGATATGGAAAAGAGCTGCCATGCTTCCTCAGTCTGGTTGTAGCTATAATATTTGCCAGCATAACTATTTTTTCCACATAGTAACCACAGCA
The DNA here is from genome assembly GCF_902150065.1 of Myripristis murdjan. Taxonomy (NCBI): domain Eukaryota; kingdom Metazoa; phylum Chordata; class Actinopteri; order Holocentriformes; family Holocentridae; genus Myripristis; species Myripristis murdjan. Next base: position 5,773,535 of record NC_043998.1, read on the forward strand.
GTTACAGTTGAGTCTCTTTGTGACAGATGTTGTAAAATACTACCAAGAGGTCGCCAAAGTCAACAGGTTTCAAATTTTACTGGCAATAGTTTGAACTCAGTAAATAAGCTTTTAAGTTATTTGTTATAGAACTTGTGCCAAGGTATCAGTCTTATATGCAACCTTCCACTTTCTCAAATGTTCTCATCATATTTTCTGTGGTGCTGGTCTCCAGAACTAGGGGGTCTGCTGAAATTTGTGAGGCCTTTCCTGATCTCTATCAGTAAGGCCAAGGCGGCCCGGCTGGTCCGTTCTCTGCTGGACCTCTTTCTTGACATGGAGGCAGCCACAGGACAAGAGGTGGAGCTGTGTCTTGAATGCATTGAGTGGGCAAAGGCTGAGAAGAGGACCTTCCTACGACAGGCTTTGGAGGTAACGCCGGGGTGGAGGAGGATACTGGTGCAGGAATGCCAGTACAGGCCTGGAACAAAAAAAACGAGCACTATGATGAATTGCTCTCCTTGCAGAAATGCTATTTATCAGTTGTTGCAAAATTGTTTAAAAGTAGGCCGAAGCATTAAAATAACAGATGGTTGCACAGTTAGTCTTTATACTCAATAAAATTGCCTGACCAAAATTAGTAAGATCAATAAAATCCTTTCTGCTCTCTATCAGGGAATAGTTTAAAGTACAGCATAGAGTGTGAATTCAGTTGAAGTTTAAAATAAAACAGTTGTGTAACTATGCTGTGTGTGTTGAGTGGGCGAAGGCTGAGAAGAGACCTTCCTCAGACAGGCCCTGAAAGTAGAGAGACTTCAGAACATTCATTATTGATAAGATAGGTAGGAGGAATTAAATGAAAAGAGATTTTTCAAGGAGTGACTGCAGTATATATGTAATGGGCTCTGAGGTTGAGAGTTTTTTAAGTACACTTGAAGGAACAAATATTTAAATACTAAAATATCTGAGCACCGAAGGACTATCCACAGTTCAAATTGATGTGAAATTTAGACATGACTCTACTATTTAACAGAATGTTTTGTGATTTTTATTTTCTTTTTTAAAGATAACATTCAGTAGTTGAACTGGGTGTCTTATAATCTTTTCCAGTCTGCGTCGAGTGAGTTTCTTTTCAGCAAATGAGGGCAAAATAAATGAGCTGCTGCTGGATTGACGTTCAGAAAGTTTGGAGAAGTAATTTAAGCTGGACAAAGTCACAATTCACTTTTTCATCCATCTTTCATGACACAATCAGACATCAGAGCGCACTCCCAAATGCACCACAGTATGATGCTGACACAATGATTGGCCATCTACTGATACACTGTGTGATGATGTATTGACAGAAAGCTCTCTAGAGGTAAGCTTACAGCACAGCTGCTTTCTCCTTGTCTAACAGCAACATGTCCTCTCTCCTAGGCACGACTGATCTCACTCTATTTTGACACCAAAAGATACCAGGAGGCCTTGGCACTTGGTGAGTCACTACTCTCTATGGACAGACAGGATTTTTTATTTTTATTTTGGGAGATGACTGCATCTGTTTGGTGCTGCAAAGGCTTTACTAAGAATGCAGACATTGCCATGTGCCCCAACTTGTTTAACAAACAAGCATTACTCAGAGACCATGATGTGAGACCTTGTCTGATCTACTGCACAGCACTTCTTCCAACAAAAAAGGTCAGCTTTTATAGATTGCCTATTGTTCCTACAATGTTCCTCCATTTAAATAATCATAAATAATGTTCTCGCACATAATAATAACAGTACAGATCAGGGGTCTTATTTATACAAGTGTGCGTGGATACCACACTAAATGGTTACATGTGCACAAAAGAGAAAGTGTGTATGCATAAAAATACTAATATTTGGAAAACAATCGTATACAACATGACATGCAGTTCCTCCTTTTGTAAATCTCAGTGTTCTTGAAGTGGTAGGCACATGCAAAGAGAAATTTGCCCATTGGCTTCACTTTGAGTGGCAACCTGTCACAGAAGCACTTATTAGCTTTACTTAACACACTGAAGTTGTAACAATTGGAACAAGTCAGTGTAATTTGGTGTGGAGTAACAAGAATTATAAGTTTAAATATAGCTGCAAGTGGCAGTTCATGGTACAAACACAGTGGGCAGTGTTGGACTTACATGACCCTCAGAATAATTTTAAAACATGCAACACACATAAATTTCCACATTTCAAATATTTAGCAATACAGAAAATGTTTTGTATACACATGATTCCCATGTTGTCTGGAGAAACTATAGAAAATGATTTTGGTAAGTACAGAAAAACAAGAGTGAGTTTTCTAAAAACCATGAAATTGCAATAATAAATCATACAAGCAGTGCATTTAGGTTTTGTTAATATTTTAGAGGAGACCGCTGAATGTTTTACTAAGTGGGCGGGGCAGAACAATTCAAACACCTATCCATATTATGACACACATCAACAGTGCCACTTGCTGTGCGTGAAAGTGCAAGTTTTCTGAGAAATGGCTTACCCATCCAAAACATAAAGAAGGTTGAATTACTCTCAAACAGAGAAAAAAAGCATGGTACAAACTGTATATGAAATCACTGGGCATCTCTAACATAGGTGAGGCAGCCAGCATTAGTCATATGGAAAGGAAAAAGTACAGCGATTCTGTGAGAGCATCATCAGCACTTGGGTCCAGATGTATACACGCTGCGTATGCACAGAAACATGCACATGCTATTTTCTACACTCAAATTAATATTTATACAAAAGAACATACCGTGAGAATGTGCACAGCTCCCTGTATACTTCACATCATATGTTCACAGAGTTTAGGCTGTTGGGGAAGTGGGAGAAAATAACATGAAAATTGAAATTAATGCAAATTTATTCTCATAACTTTATTATTTCAAGGTACTAAGTTTCCTTAATATTAAGTTTCATTGTGCGTGAACGATTTTTGTACAAGCCTATTTGAGTTTTATTAATATTATTGTATTTCTGAGTGATAACATATGTGTTGCACTGTGTCACACCAAATACAGATGGCTTGATGGGTGGATTTATTTAGAGGCACATTTGTGATCAATTAAAAGTCATTATGATGAGCTCTATAAATAGGCTAAGCCATGTGTAATGACAGTGACGGCGGCTTTGGCGCTGAGGACCTTGCTGTCCTTTTAGTCGCCATGTCAAAAAAGTTGAATGAGCGGCAACAGGTATTTGGTATGGAAAGGGGGTAATTAATGATGTGTCAACCTCCATTTATGGCTGGTTGTGGGAGTGGACATGAGGCTCGTGCACGTGCAAACAATTACACAAGGACAGATTTATAAAACAGAACCATGTCTTCGCACGGCTTTATAAATCTGATGAAAAGCATGTGTATGCATATTTCTGGCTTTGTGCGTACACACAGTTTTATTTATGAATCTACCGGGTTTTATGCATCTAGCCCCTGGTGTCTCATAATTTTTTTGCTCAACTCACCAATGCAAGGCTGATGAGTGAAGCACAGTGTAGCACATTTAACAGTTGGAATATTTACATGAATAATTAACACGTAGTTATAAGTAGTTAGATATCAAACATAGTCTGAAAATAATCCACCAAGATGTCTGGAAATGTAGAGTGTGAAGTTTAGAGTGTGAAATATTTGGAAAAACAAGACATAGCCAAATGTTATACATCGACTGAGACATGAATCTAGATTATGAAAATCAAATTTTGTATGTATCCACAAAGTCGTTTATGTGTAGTGCCCCCTAGTGATGAAACACAACACAACACGACTGGTGTGTCAGATTTCAGATTGATTTCTTATATATACAAAATAACTACAAACTTAATGCAACAGTTGATGTGCATGATATTTATTCTTTCTCTCTTTTTTCTCAGGCTCCCAGTTACTTCAGGAGCTGAAGAAGATGGATGACAAAGCTTTGTTGGTGGAGGTTCAGCTCCTGGAGAGTAAGACATACCACGCTCTGAGTAACCTGCCCAAGGCACGTGCCGCCCTCACCTCAGCCAGGACGACCGCCAACGCCATCTACTGTCCCCCAAAGCTTCAGGCAGCGCTGGACATGCAGTCAGGTCAGATGTTGTTCCCTCCCTTCCAAAGCTCACCCAGGTCAAACAGTGGTCAGCTTTTAGTGTTTAAGTGGAGAGCCAGTTGGGTGGAATTTATTGTACGACAAATAAATAAATTATCAATCACAGAAAGGTATGGTCAGTAAAAGTGATATATGATATGATGATGATGTAGGTTCTGTATTTAAAAAGTACTTACAAATGACATTTTACCCACGTCTGTTCCATAGTATGGCTGAGTGATGTGTGCCTGGGCCATGTCAAGTGACATTTAAGATTGAAAGCATTTTTAATTGTTATACATATCAAGTTTCTGATAAAGCAGCTTTGTTGACAGCACCATAAACACTCCTATAAAAAATGTGCAAACAGTGCAAAAAACAGTTTGAACAGTGAGGGGCACTCTTTTTGCCACGAAGGTGTAATTTTCCAACTTCTATCTCCATTATCTGAAGATGTAACTCAGAAATAGAAATTATGTTTGTTCAAGGTTTCAAGATAGACTTTTGCTGTATCCATGGTGTCAGAGTTAGCTTGAAAAGATTTTATGTAATTTAAACTAAAAAAAAATGGTTGTGGTTGTTCTTAGTCTTAGTCACAGAGTTACACAATGAACTTTATTTTTAAATTTTTATAGTGGTACTCTTGAGTTATTTAACAGGTTAATTGTGGCTGTGCAGTGTTGTGCGCAATCAAGTTATTATGCAAAGAGCAGTAATTGTGTAAATGGACTAAAATGGCCTTCAGAGAAAAGATTGAAATCAACTTCCAACATCTGACTTAGACTGAGATGGTTCTCATTTTATGTTAGTCATTATCTTAGATGTCAAACAGTATGTTTTTACCAACCTGAAGAGTTATATTTGTGGGAATTGTGGCACCAGGGGCGTCGTAGTGGGGGGGAAACCTTTTTGCTGAAATCCTTTCACCTTTAGAGGACATGCAGGGCTTTCCCCAGTGCTAAGTTTTTTTTTTTTTTTTTTTTTTTTTAAATCTCAGTTGTGTTTCTCGCTTGTGAAACTCTGATTCAACAGAGAAACTTTGCACAGTTTAAATGTTTTAGGATATTAGGATCACAGACGTGCAAATATAATGCTCAGAGTCTCCAGTGTTTGCTTACATGTCACATTTCAAAACTAATCTTAACACTAGGTCTTTTTAATAGTTGGCCATAACCATTTACTGTGGTGCTGTGCCACCTCTGTTGTTGCAGGGATCATCCATGCGGCAGAGGAGAAGGACTGGAAGACGGCTTACTCCTACTTCTTTGAGGCCTTCGAGGGCTACGACTCCATCTACAGTCCCAGAGCCATCACAGCACTCAAATACATGCTTCTCTGCAAGATTGTGCTCAACTTGTGAGTCATACTAAAACTTAATGAACCATCTGTACCGTATTTCACCAATTAATCGCCGGGCTGCAAATAGCCGCCTGGTTCTTTTTATACGCCTGGGGTCCAAGTTGATTTTGCATATTAAACGGGCTATTAATTGGGGAAATACGGTATTTACTTTGTTTCCTTTCTGTGGTTGATTTGTCTTGCCTGTTTTACTCTGTGGATCACTGCAGACGTGAATGAACTGCTCACCTTATATGCCAGGCAGGCTAAAGAAAGTACTTCTTGTAAGTTAAAGGGTTTTCACTTAACAGCTGTCCTGAGTCTGCATGTGGGCAGTTAAAAGATAACACACGTGCTTGTGATTCTGCCAGTGGCCACTTTTTCCAACAATAGCGGTGACAGCTTGGAGGTTGTACCCTTCTGATTTGGTTGTTTTCTGTTCATGTTTTGTTTCAGACCAGAGGAGGTACAAGGCCTGATCAGTGGTAAACTGGCCCTGCGGTACGCCGGTCGCCAGGCAAGAACTCTTCACCTTTTTGATTCACAGCAGGGTGGAACAGCATTGGAATTTGTTTCAGATAGACATTAGGTTGCATCACACTGAAAAAAAATGGTGTAATTTTTTTCTCCTTGAAATTTACAGCAGTTATATGCAGCTTTATATCTTCTTTTGTTGAAAATCTGTATAAGAACCCTTGCTTTGTATAGAGGACCATCAGAACACCTTTGATTAATTTAGCGCACTGTGTTTTAAGGGTTGTTTGAGGATGCTTCAGCACCTGACAAGTTAAATCAAGTGGTTCTTGTTTAGATTTTTGAAACTCTTCAAAACAACTCTGTTCAGATGATTCTCAAAGCGGATGTCCTTGCACACACTTAGCAGACATCTCCCAGCTCTGTACTGATAAACAAGATCATTTGGCTTTTCTCTCCAGAGTGACGCTTCCATTTCCTCCCTTTTGTATTGCTCTCTCTCTCCAGACAGATGCATTGAAATGTGTTGCCCAGGCCAGCAAGAACAGATCATTAGCAGACTTTGAAAAGGTAGGAACCTTTTTAGTCACATCAAATCTATGTTAATGGACTTTCATGCTGATGTAGCAAGCGTAATTGAGCCTTCATGGTCTCATTTTCTCTTCTACCTCAGCCCTTCTCTGCATCAGAGTAATATGTGCAATACAGGCAAAAATGAACTGCCTGCTGTTTTAGGATACTCATGACTGCTGTGGTTTTGACTGTTGTTCCAAATGTTATAAAGTATTGTTGTATTTTGTAAGCTGCAGAAGAAATTGCCTCATTCTGAAGGCTTTAAGTTTTTTTTTGTCTTTTTGTCCATGACACTTGTGTGTCTTCCAGGCCCTAACAGAGTACAGAGCAGAACTGAGGGATGACCCCATCATCAGCACCCACCTGGCTAAGTTGTATGACAGCCTGCTGGAACAGAACCTCATCCGAGTCATCGAACCCTTCTCCAGAGTACAGGTAAGGATCGGCTTGGTCCATGTCAGCCTTGAGAATCTCACCGCTCTCTGAATAATGGTCCATTGATGAATTTAGTACAAGTCATGAGTATTAAGATTTTCTTGCACCTCAACATGGTCTCAAGTTTCTTAAATCTCAGCACAAATACTGTCTCAGGCCGTCTTTGGACTTACTGTGTTAGTATTAGCAGCTGAGATCTGGTGATAGATAAATTTACCTCAGGACCAGGGGAAACAACATGTGATTTTCTTTGGCTTTCTCAGTAAAAATACCATAAAAAAATCAGCAGAACCTTGTTTACCTGTTGCATTTGACATTCTAATATCCTGGTGTAAGTTAATCCCTACCAGATGAACATCTAATGTTTCATGTAATTGCCCATTGTGCACCCACTGTCGGGGTTATATGGGCCATATAACCAGTGGCGTGATAGAGTAGCATCACGCTTCACAGTAGGCTAGGTGATTGATGATCCATGTGGGGAAATTATCTTTTTGTAAAAGTAGGATTCAGCAGGGGAAGAGACAAATACTTAAGTCTATAAACAGAATATAAAATAAGCAATAAGTGAAAGAGATGGTGCATTAAAATGTTAAAATTTCCCTTGTAAAATACTTTGATGTCCAGGTGGCTGACTAAAATCACAACTGATTATGGATAATATCAAACCTCACTTGGTACTACTAATGGTTTATGGAGAGAGATATTTCTTATTAGTTTTAATCTGCTAAACATTTGACTGCAGGCAGACCTGGAAACTCAGTAACTTAAACAAGTAGCTGAAGATCTGTTGACCATGACGTGGAAAGTCTAAATAATACCAGAAGGTTCCTGGTTTAATGTCTGAGCCAGAGGTGCTGTAATTCTCTTGACCTTAACAAGTCGTGGTAGCTCCCTGCCTGAACCCCAAACTGCTGTGTGTTTATAACAGAAAGGATTTAAGAAAAGACAAACTCCAGTTAATTTGTGTAAATGATATTGGTAATCTTCCATCAGGTTCATACAGACCAACCTTCAATTATAACCTGCATTTCATTTCTCTTTCCTTGTGTTTTCAGATAGAACACATATCAGGTCTCATCAAACTGTCAAAGGTAAGGCACTGTGATTTCCTCCACTTGTTTTTTGTTTAGTGTTGAAATGAACATTACTGTTATTCCTTCAAATATATGCATCTGATGATTTTGTTTTCTTTTCAGGGGGATGTTGAGAGGAAACTATCACAAATGATCCTGGACAAGAAGTTTCATGGTAAGTGGAGTTGTCTGCTCTATAGTAGACCAAATTAGCAGTTTGCATGTCTATTGGGAGAGCTAGAGTCACTGGTGTTCTGTAATCGTTTTAAGTACCTTTCCTGACACTACTGCAGGAATCCTTGACCAAGGCGAAGGTGTCTTGATCATATTTGAAGAGCCCCCAGTGGACAAAACATATGAAGCAGCTTTGGAAACTATTCAGAATATGAGCAAAGTCGTGGATTCACTCTACAACAAAGCCAAGAAGCTAACATAGGTAAGAATATTGCTGGAAGTTCATTAACATGATATTGTTTGTTTATGTTAACTTTTATGTCTTGGCTTCCCATGGTCGGTCCAGTTGGCTCTTTGGCTTATATTAAGTTTATATATAAATTTGATTAGCCGAGTCATTGAGATGACTTGCTCATTGATAGTCCACATTTACAAACCCCATTATGGGATAAGGCCCAAGAAGCTAATACCTACTTGTGACATTGGTAGGAAAAGGGTGATGTTACTACTAGTTTCAGTCCTTCTCCGCCTACCCCACTAAAGCCCCTTTTCCACCAAAACAGAGTCCAAAGGTACTGGGTTTTGCTTTTTGAAAAGGTTTCTTGGGGCATAGCAAGTACATAAAGCTTCTCTGTGCTTGTGTTTTCACCACAACCCTAGAGCAGCAAACTTAATGCAGTTAAAGAGGAGGTGCCAAGTCATTCAGACACACAAAGTCAAAAATGAGATTGAGGAGGTTAGAAAAATTAAGAGCTGAAAATAAGAGACTGCTTTTCTGCAGAGTAATTGTGATCAACTGTCACATGGACTGCAGTGGCAAACGGAGACGAACAGTATGCTTTTCTCTCAATTACTAATAGAACAATCTCTTGATTAATCAGATGTATAACAATTATCTCCACCAGGTGGCAGCATGGAGGAGATCTTGTATTTGGTCATGTCTGTGTCTGTTTGCAGCTATTCTCAAAAACTACAGGGCCTATCAGCCTATACTTTTTTGTTCCATAGAAATGCGTAATGCTTTTGTGCTACCAGTGTTATGTTTATTTATTTACTTATTTGGGTATGAAATATACGACTATGACTGTCAGTTTTAATTGTGATTAATTTCATTAGTGTAAATAGGAATAGAAATCTCAGTATGTTTTATATATATATTCTCTAATTGTGGGGAAAAACTATCAAACAGACTAACAAAGTTCAATAAGGTCATCATATTTAAAATTTGGTAGCAAATCCTTTGTACCTATCCTTACAGAAATTTCATTTTTCATGTTTTGTCTGCTTACTGTTTGTGAATTTTATATCTGAGTCATGCACCATGCAGCTTAGCCACTCATGATGCTGGCTTTTTGTAAAGTGAATTGCTCTATTAAAAAGGGACACTAAATGTATTGCCAAATATGTAATACAAGGGAAATCAAGGCACCTCATAATCCTTAAGACAAAAACAAAACAAAACAAACAAAAACGACTTTATTTCTGACATATGAAAGCTCAGTGATATGTAGTTCTGTGGCTTTCATCACATGGTAACTGATTTTTGGTGTACCAGTAAGAGCATAGCGGCCTCTGATCTATCTTCTGAGCTCAGTGCATTTTGTTTCTCTCCTCAGAACAAATGGTGACCACAGCAGTGCGGTGGAGGAACTGTGTGTGTGTGACCAGCGTGTGTAACGTTTTAAGAAGGGGACAAGGGAGAGTGAAGTCCCACAAACTGCAACAAACAGGATTCCCAAATCAAGGTCCCCCCCTCTCCCTCAATGGACAATTTCATCACTTCTTCTCTTTTTTTTCCTTTCATTTTGATATCCATTCAGGATTCTATATAACACTCAGCGGCCAGAGCAGGCCATCAGGGAATATTGTACAACCACAATAAAAAGATTAACAAGTTAAAGTATACATATATGTTTATATCTCCTATAGAATAAATGTTGGGCTTACAAAGCCTTAAGCTGACTCCACTGCAACCTCAAAGGTGCAACATCGACCTCGGGAGCCTCAGACCCTGCGACTAACTGTACATGCAGGGACCAGGCTTTTTCTTTGTTCTGGTTCATATCTTTCAGAAGCACATTGTTAAGTTTTTGGAAGGTTGGGATACTCCTTGGGATACTCTGGCAATTGAATTTTGGTCAAAGAGCTCCCTCTAGCTCTTACGTTTTTGCTCACCATATCAATGCCAACAGTCAGTCCCCACTGGATTTCAAACAGCTGTTAAATTAACTTTATTTGGTTTGTGTTTTTTTGTTGTTGTTGGTGGTGTTTGAAAGTTAAAAAAACAAAACAAATTAAATTGATTGCCCCATTTCTGCCCCTCTTACTCGTGTAAGGACATAGAGCAAATAGGATGCCATTTCACCACTAGTGCCCCTTTTTTGCCCTTCTGTTTGCCTCCGCATTTGGGTGCAATAAAAATTAGGGGTGCAGAAGTGGAGTCTATTCATTGCCTCTGAGCTTCTATGTCTTATCCCCAAATGAGCAATTCTCCATTGTTAGTTTCTAGCACTAGTGTGATATGCTAGTAACCAAACAATTTGTATGGTTTTGATTTTTTTGTTGTTTTCATTTATAAAGTCATTTTCAAAATAAATATTTTGTATTTTAATGATTTTTGTCTTGCCTCTTGCAAAAAAAAAAAAAAAAAAAAAAAATCACTAATTTATGGTGATTTGACCTGGTAACTGTTTTGATTTGACCACTTACTATGGTGTTCTGCTGTTTTTTGAGGGTAAGAGGACTTTGGAGTTCTTTGTGTTGACAAAGTGTGTTTTGAGATGAACCTTAGGATGGGAGTGTGATAGACAATGTGTACAACACTGGTGAGGAAATGTGCCTGTAGTTTCTTACGAATGGGGGGTGGGGAAAGCAAAGGGAAGACATCAGTGTCAGTAAGAAAGAATCCTTACTAAAATCTGCCCACGGGAATTGAGATGTTCACACTGTATGAAGTATGAAATTCACTCAAGATTCTCTTTCTCCTGTCGGTAAACTGGTCACCTGATTGAAAAAAGCCACATCACATCAAAGGGCATTAAATCACAGTTTAAATGACAGCTTTGGATTGTCTTTTTGTTTTGATTTTTACACAAAGCAATGTGAAATTGTTGTTTACCTAACCTAATGCCAGACTTGGGGAAAGGGCATGGACTTTACTGTACAATGCCATTTTTATCAAGGCTTGGTTTCTCAGAGCTGGGCTTCAGTGACCAGAGCTCCTGTCAACCGTTGTAATCCAATGTGCATCGCTGGCCTTAATGCCTAGATGCTATCTGAGAGCCACCAGGCCGTGTTTTCCATCTCTCAGTTCAGATGGTGTGTTTCCTTGTGCACTATCAGTCATAACTTGTGTTTATCTTTGTACCACAGTGCTCAGACAAGTGCCATAACGTGCAGAAATGGTGTCTCTCTTTTCTTTTTTCTTTTCTTTTTTTTTAAATTTTGTTTTCCCTTTCAGAGCCATGACAACAAGAAGCACAGTCACGTTATCATAACACCTTTTCACAAACTGGAGGTGTTCACAGCTGTCATGCCTATTTTAGGAGGAGGAAGTTTCAGGGATGTTCAGTTCCCTAAAATTGCAAGCCTCAAAATTATTCTGCCATCAAGAGATCCTTGTTGGATTTGATGCCCTTATGTATATGTGTTTACAAAAGTACAGCCTCTTTTCACAGTGTCCCATGTTATCCCAAATAAAGGCATCCCAATGAAATGTTTTACTATTATTCACATTCTACAAATTTGTAATATAGCCCGTTAGCCATTCACAGCTTCATTTTATTTTACAAACCAAAAATAAAGTATTGTTGATTGTTTTTGGATTTATATACACATCAGTAACAAATGTACAAGCGGTTCTTGCTGACCAACAATTACCGAGTCTAGCTATCTGATGTTCAGATGAGTTCAAATAAAATCTTTTTTTTTTTTTTCTCTCCATGTGTCTTGTCATTTAACTGCTCTTTGGAAACAGTAGCCACATTTTGATTTCAAAGGCTGCAGAAACTGAACATATGTATTATATGACGTAATTGTAAATAAAATACTTGAGCCACCTTTTTGTCGTTAGAGGTGTACTGCTTAATTTTCATGTATTAGAATTGGAATTGCAGATGAAGCATAGTGCTCTCTAGGAATCAGTGTATATAGACTTAGAGTTAGGAATGCTAACCTATTTATATTGAACGTATTTATATTGTATTGAAGATATTTATATTGCGGTGGATGGGGCATTCTATAACTATATAATATAAAACACTTACACTACAATGAGCAGTACCATGAAATAAAATAGGAATCGCTCCACGTCACAGATTTACGCGTGATGCGTGATGACGTCAGGAGAGGAGGGCACGTCAGTGTTGAGTGTGCGGTTGTTCTGTCAGCACAGCGTTTATGCTGAATTGCACTTGAACGTTAAAGGGGGAGAATACAAAGATGGCCGGCCGGGTGAGTTTATTTCAAACACGTATCACAATTCAAACACACGAGTGGGACAAAAACTGAGCAGAAAACGTAACGTGCAGGCCTTACTTGAAGGACTGGAGGGTTTTTCACACCGTAGCGTGAGCCAGCACAACACTAGCCTGTGTGGCAGAGCCGGACGTCATTCAAAAACTCAGCCCGGAAGACGGATGGAGTATCTTATGACTACTCACACTTTTTAGTAAAGTCAGCAAACAGTTGTAAATGAGTCCAGTTGTAAATGAGTGTATGTACTGCTGCACTTGGCCAGCCAAAACGTCTCTAGGTTGGGCTGTCGGTTGTGTTTTTGTCTTGCTAGGAGCTAAAGCTACAACAAAGATGACAGTGAAAGCTGGAATTAGGGAAGTGCAATGCTAAATGGATCAGGTTAAAAGGAAGCAGGTGAGCAGGCTAACAACCTGAACAGATGCTGAATACACCATTTAGTCTTGTATCAGTGATGATTTTAGCGTAGCTGCGGTGCTCAATATTGACCATGGCAATGTAAACAAAGTTGGTGTGTTTTCAGTGTACTCTCCCTTTTCCGCCCTGCAGCTGTACATAATGTACACAATTATGAATGATGTTTTCAAAGTGATCCAGCATACATTCACTGACTCAAAGCAAATCCAGGCTTTTCTGAGCATCATGCCATGCTGCAGAGCATTGTGGTCACAATGAGTAGAGCAGAGAGACCTTTCTCATTCAAGCTATACATTTGAGCTGATTACAATGCACCAGAATGCGAGGAATGCCATTTACACAATCTCTGCCACATAAAACTGTTTCAGTGTGCGTTTCAATAAGATGAAATGGTTTTTACCTAACAACTGATCAAAAGACAATAGGGAAAGTAAATTTGTTCAAATGTTTAGGTGTTGTTTTGGACTTCCAGTTAAAATTTCATGCACATATTAGGAAGGCATCCAAGACTGGTTGTTTTTGATTTATCAGACTGTGTTCACACATAAAGGCTACCCAACTACATGTATGCCTTGATTCTGTTGCATCTTTCTTATTGTGCAGCTGTCTGGGACCAGGCAACCCAAACAGCAGTGACACCTATAGTGTCATTATATAAACAATCTTTGTAAATGTTGGATCAGAAGCTAGTAAAATAGCCAATAAATAGTATTCGGGAAGAGTAAAATTTATTAGTCTTTGAGAATTTTTTTTTATAAATCTCTCATTTATAAAACTAATTCATCAATAAGAATGATTTTTAAGTGCCACTACGAGGGGAGCAGTGGACACTGCAAACCAACAAAATGCAAAGCAACATTCGGTCAGTCCTCTTTTCCAGTTTAAGGTCCACAGACTTGGAAGTAGCCGTTTTATGTCTCAATAGTCCAATCATGGACAAGGTCTGTGAATTACCAATGTCCAGAAGTCCTATGCACATTGCATCGGTTGCATTTTATTTAAATGTGACAGTACCTACATGTATCTTCCCTGTCAAATAAATTAGGATTCCTGGGAAACATTTTAAAGCAATGTAGACAAGTGTTGCCTGCAAGTTTTACACAAAACTTTTCAGTTTAAATTTGTGTCCTCTATTGCTCACTGATTTTTTTTTCCTATTTCCTAATCCCATTTCACTCTGCAGACATTGCGTATCCCCACTGGCTCTAAAAAAGATCCCTCTGGAGATCTGTCCCTGCCAGGCCAGCAGTCCAAGTTGTTTCTGGAAGGCACCAAGCTGAAATAATTGTGGCATCTGGGAATCCCGGCTAGCCTAAATGCAAGAATGCTTGAAATAGGTTAACTTTCATGTTTAGGAGATATAGGCCAGCAAGTGATTCTCTCTTGGTTTGTTGCGGCTTAATTAGCTTATTGAAATGAGAACAAATGAAGATTGATTTTGTGTGGCCTTTTCTTAGAAAGGATTAATTAGACAGGGGCTTTTCTTAATTTGCTGAAAAGATGAGCCACTCAGGCCCCAGAGCAGACCATCTGCCTTGTTCTGCTGCAGCGAGAGATCTCTTGTGTGATTTTTCTTTCTTCCAAGTGTTGTCACTGTTTGGGCTAGTTAGTTTTCTAAAAATATATGTAGACCCATCCTTTGAGTCCATAATTATGTATTATTACATGATTCCAACACTAGGCCTATTTATTACGTTTATCTTTAAGCTACACAAGAGTAAATTTACCCCTGAATCCAGCCAGACTTATAATTATTGCTGCAGTCATGATGACTTGAGTGCGTTTACCCTGGTAGATTCATATTTGCTAAAACCAAACTGCATACTATAGAGTTTTCCCGCCTGCAGCCATTAGCCAGCCAGTGGTCGTGCAGTCAATATTCAGAAACATAGATGGGAGGCACCTCTGCAAGCCCAGTATAACTTATTCATGGAGATAAGCCATATAGATTCAGAGTAAAAGCTGTTTTTGGCCTCCATTGTAGCCTAGGCTCAGCTGTGTCTTTATTTTTATATTTTTATTGCAGTGGATTGTGATTGATGAATTGGGATTGTGATACATATTCAGCCATTAGCTAATAGCCATAATTGTCAGTAATTAGTAATGCAGCAGTCCCATGAGGATTTGCCATCCCACTAAGTGGCTTGAGGTTAGGCTTGCTGTAGTTTATTCAGTGAATTGAAATTTCTCTCAGTGTCTGTACAGCAGGGTCAGTCCTTATGGGCCCAAAGTGAGGCTGGGAAAATGCATTTCAACTGAGCAGAGAAATGGAACATCTTTCCTCCAAGTACGAGTGAGGTTACAACACAGGATCTTACTAAACCTTTTTATATTTTTTATACAGTTTTGCCAGCCTAAAACACTGAGGAATCATTTTCACAAGTCAGCAAGGCCAAGCGAAGCAATACATTAAATATTGAGAAATTCAATAAGTCGAGTGTCCACAGCCCATAATGATGTCTCCATGGACCAACAACAGTGTTCTTTGCAACTGTAATGGACCACCGTTTCCCCTCAGTTGCTGCTTATGCACCTTGTGGGGAACCACTGTTATCCATTATACTGGAAGGTGAACCAGCAGGTCTGCAATACCACCATGACTCTTATAAACTTTCATCCTCCTTTCAAGGGATTTATGAGGAAAATGACCATCTTCTTTGACAGTGCTGATTAAAAAATCTTAGATTAATGAGCACAGGTTAAACATAGTGATTGCTGATGTTACCTTAAAGCATACATTTAATTTTAAGTAATTTCTTGTAAATAATTATTTACAAAAAAAAACAATAATGAGGATTCTTAGGATGTTTCAGAGTTGGTCAGGGCTATGAAGGAAGTAGACCACTTTCCTGTAGCCTACACCATCAGTCCTTGTCTGAGAATAAGATTCACTGAAGGAGCTTGTAATCTAGTGGTACCAAAGGTCTATTGAACCGCCTATATAGAAGCTTCAGCACTGTGGAGAGAGGTCAGATCACCATAGCAACTTGTATGTAGTGGCCTCTGTGTTTGTTGAAAGTGGTAAAATCTCCCGAGTGTTGTCCCTCAGCATCTGCTTCTCTCGATAGCCGTACTACTGTTTGGAAATCTACAGGCACCGCAAACATTGTGAAAAATTGTCTTGTGGCCCAAATTGTGACGTTCACTACATCAGTGGAAATATTCCTGAGTCATGAACTATGATGGGAACTCTTCCATTTTTCCCCTTTTTCTGTAAACTGAATCATGGTGTTGTTTGTAAGTTGCAGAGAAATAATTTTCAAGGCTTAAGCAAAGTTTATAAATTGTGTGCGTGCATGTGAGTGTGCGTGTGAGTGTGTGTGTATGTGTGTGTGTGTGTGTGTGTGTGTGTGTGTGTGTGTGTGTGTGTGTGTGTGTGTGTGTGTGTGTGTGTGTGTGTGTGTGTGTGTGTGTGTGTGTGTGTGTGTGTGTGTGAAGTTATTCCAAGCACCACTTTTAGCACACTTTCTTACATGAATTTTAGCAGCCAAAATTAAAGCTGACAACCGCATCTATCACGTTCACATTAGCTTAACAGCTCTATCCCTGAGTTCGCTGCATCACAAGCTTGGTTTAATTTAAAGTGACAACACAGGCACAGTTAATTAATGCCTCCAATTCCTTCAGCCTCATCAAGATGCCCCACCGCCACCACCATACCACAGGGATTGGTTTAAGGTAAATTTTTATTGCTGGAAAGACTTAAATGTCCAAACAAATTAGCCAGAGTTGTGGGAAGCCACAAAGGCCCACTGTCAGTGAACTTTTCTGTGGCCTAGGTGCCGGAAAAAGCTCTTAATTTGTCAAACACATATTGATTCTTAAAGTGAGGTTGAATTGAGGGCTTCGTCAGTGAAAACGTGCTTCTACTTACCAGCGTGTTAGTGCTATAGGCCTATGTTTTCTGATAGGCATGGGAAAGAGTTTTGCTGGTGTGGTGTATTGCCTTATTGCCTTCCTAAATTTAATATTGCCTATAAGAATCACCACCATGACTGAATCATTGTCTGTTTTTTCCTCTCTCTCTGTGGTTTCCAGACTATGCAAGTGGCACGATGCCCAACAGACAACCTGTCGTTGACCAACTGTGCCGTCATCAGTGACAAGGAGCAACAGTTTGAACAGTGAGTGGGATTTACTTTGACTGTTTGCTGCTGACACGTGTTACTATGCTCCACACTATCTACCTGGATGAATGTTTTGTATCATCTGTCTTATCAGAGTCAGACCCACGCAGATCAGTGGGCTTTCTGATTTGATGGATGTTTTTATTCAAAGCTCCTTACATTACCATGAATACATTATCTATTTATCACTTTGATATGAATGGCTTTGGTCGTATTTGAGCCCCTTATCATGGCTGTCTTATTTCTGTACTGCATTGGCCTAAACATGACTACAAACTAACGCTATGAGCCAGATTCACACACATAACATTAGACTCAAAGGCAGGTTAAGGGGCTTCTTTGTGTAATGGCAATGAACACAGAGTTTAAATCGACTTGTATAAGGGCTGAACAATTAAACAAAATATTATCAGAATCACAGTATGGTCAAACGCTGTTTTTTTTTTTTTTTTTTTTGATAAAAGTAAAATGTGTGACAATATGCCATCATAAAAGAAGTGTTGTGGTGCCAGAGGGATGCTCTGACCCACAAATCGTATTCTCAAGATGCAAGAAAACATATTTGTTTGATAAAAGCCCCAACACATACATAAAAACTCCAGCCAAAAATGCCATTGCAGGTTTTTTGTTCCCATATCAAACCTGCAACTTCACCAACAAAGTGAAATAAATATGATATGGTGGTACATTTTTGGTTGTTAATACCATAAAACCCTGTTGCTACCCAACAAGTGCAGTAGACTTTTTTTCACAGCTGCCATTTTGACATGAAATAGTAGAATGAACACAGGTGTTACTAATGACATTAATAAATGTTCAGTGTCATTTAGGTGTAACAGAGCTAGGACCCTGGTGTTGTGCATGCTGGCTCATCGGAATGGCTCTGTTGTACCTAAATTGAACAGAACCTTAATTAATGGCCTTACCCTACTATTTCATGTCAGAATGGCTGCTGTGAAAAAGTGCTACAGATTGATTTTGAAGAGTCCTTGATGACAGCTCAAGATTAGGTGCAAAGCATTTCACGGTCGATTGCTACAGCAACTATACTGAATACAGTGGGCTTCATTGCCTCTCTCTCTTTGAGATTTGGTCCACTTTTAAACAGTCCCTCCTTATGTTATGCATCACCCCAATATCCTGTTTCAACCAAAATTATGTCTGATTACAGAAGCAAGTTACCATCAGAATGCTGTTTTCTGTCGCCATTATCTGTTGTGTGTGTGTGTGTGTGTGTGTGTGTGTGTGTGTGTGTGTGCGCGCGCAGAAATGTTCATGCAGGTATATGTGTGTTTTTATGATGGTTTGAGATAGTGGCAGATTAAGCTGCAGGTAGCTCCAGCAGTGTCATTTCACGGCTGGTTGGCTCACAGAGGACACACTGAGACGAGATGTGCTCTCTGCTCTGAGCTGTCAATAGTGTTGACATTATCTCAAAGTCCTACTGGGTTATGACTGCAAAGGAAAGCAAATAGAGGGTCGGGGAAGGTGCTTATCAGGTTGTAGATATTAGCATTATTATAGCCTAAAGAGCTGGAACAGCTCTAGAGGAAATTTAGGGGCAGCACTAGTTGAAAAATTTACAAAAATGGGTTTAAGGCTGGAAAGAAAAATGTGACTGACTGCCAAAGTCTTGAGGAGGGAAGTGATTGAGTAACAACAGCAATTGTCATTACACAATTGGTGCATAGACATATACAGTAGGCATCATCTTTTCCTTTGTCTTTGTTATTCATCTTTATGCAGACATGTGACTGTGCGCAATTTAACCCACAAGTATATTTTCACATTGAAGACCCACCCCGATGTTGTCTTAGGGAACATCGCCTTCAGCCTGCCACAGGTAACCTTCCCAACTTGCTTCAGGAGAGCAAAGTGTCCCTTGCTACATGTTTCTAACAATAAATAATAAACCTGTTGGTTGCAGTTCAATTTCAGTAAACTGTTTTCGTTCTCTCCAGACATCATCGAGAATATTTGTGAAGACATAATTAATGAAAATGTAATGCCATGTCACATAACTGTTATTCTATAATGTGAATTGTTTGGTCCATCTAAATTCAAATGTCACTACATCTCATTAGTCTTTCAAGTTGATATATTTAGTTACAAGGTGACACTCGCAGTTCTCATTTGTGCAGCACCTGTGAACACTTCATTGTGTTGAAGGCAGCTAGTTGCTGAATATACAGTTCGTCTGCAGTGTCTGTTTTTAACCTTTGTAATTGTATCTGAACTGGTGTTCTCGAAGCTGAGTTCTTAGCTGTTCTGCCTTGTTTTCTGTGGGCTCTTTGCATGCACCTTTCTCTCTCTGTATGTCTCAATCTGTCTGTTACTGCTTTTTTCCTTTTTTCACCTTGCCTGTCTCTGCCTGCTCTTCCTTCGTCTATAAACTTGGCAGCCGCAACGGCACACAGGTACTACTGTAACCTCCTCACAGCGGTCTTATTTTACTACTACAGGAGTCTAATTTATACCTCACAACGACTGATTGATTTTTATTTGACATGGCAGCCACCGATGGCTACAATCTCACATGCACCATCAGTGTATGAAAGCAATAAATTGAACATAAAAGATGGTGAAATATGGGTTTGAGTTATAACAGTGTTACAGTTGTTGTGAAATAAGACCAAGTAAGAGAGGAACGTTACACTGTTGTCTCCTTTAGAAACACCTAGTGATGTTAATTGGTCACGTGGCTGTCCTGTGTCTAAAAGCTCTGTTCTTTTTCTGGGAGATCTGTCATCACCTTGGTGCTGGGTCACCAGATGGCACACTTAGTAACCTTGTTATCCCTCTCTAGTCTTTGCCTTTGTTCCATTGCTGTTAATTGATACAAAGGAAATAATGACCTGTGGAACTGAATCCATCCACCTGTTTTTTTTTTTTTTTTTTCTATTTTCAGAGAAAATGGGCAGGCCTGTCCATTGGTCAAGATGTGGAAGGTAAGACTGATTATGTTATGCGATTATGCATCCATTAAGGCAGGTTTTCAGTGGCAGGCTGGATAAATGGCAGTAAACGATGCCTATAGAGTAGCTTGTGAACCGCACTGTAGCATGTAGTATAGATCCACAAGGAGAAGCAAGCAAAATGGGAAAAAAACAGTGACATATATGCAAGGCACAGATACATTTGTCCTCCATTTGTAGAGTACCATCTAACACATATTTGGTTGTCTCTGCTGTCCACAGGCTGCAAAATGGTATGAGTTCATGACTATGTAATACAACAAGAGATAAAAAAAAAAAAAAAGGTTAGATATTAGCACCTGCTGAGTGCTAAATGGCACTGAAGATGTGTTTTTGGCAGATAAATTAGTGAGGGTCATCTGCCACACTGTCTTGTAAAATTTTAGGATGATAACATGATGCTTTAAAATGCTTTCTTGTAAATTTAGCTGTGTTGCAATTCATGATGAATTATAAACATAATCTAAGTCAGTAGGTTGATGCATTATCTCAGTATATACAAAACTACATTGAAATTGAAAACAAGGAGGGTGCCATACTTATATGAAACATGTAGAATTCACAATTTGGCCAATAAAAATCATTCTCGGGAGGCAAATTTTACAGTTAATTTCAGACACAGGATGGTGTTGGTAGCAGGTTATTTGTGCATATCCAGATGGTGCATGTGTATCTGCTGGAACAGACTCAGAAAGCCTTTCAGCCCTCCATGCTGCCTGCTGTTGATTGTCATTTCTATTGATCATCAGTGCTTGTTAGCGCTTCTTCCCTATCAGTGGGGACCAGATCGCTTGCTAAGCCCCAGGTGCCTGACTGCAATAACAACACAAAAGCTTCGACATCAGACTCAACCTCCAGACATGCAGCTGAAACATGGCTGACTTTAAAGGCCACAGGGTTTCTCTTGGCCAAAAAAACACCAATTAAATGGAGTCCTGCAATCTCTGAAATGTTGACTTCACAAGCCCATATCCTGCACATTATTAATGATCCAAGAAGGTGAGGGGTTTAGCCATTATTTAGATGTCGCGGGGGCGGAGGAGACATGATTTATCCAGCACAGGCAGAGACCGTATAATACCGTCAGAGGGTGGTGACACTGCACATCTGTCTCAAAGGCTGGCCAGCTGCCAGAGGAAGAGAAAGCCTTGTCTTTGATATAACACACAGAGCAGTCCCCTTTGGCCAAATGGCCACAATCATGGGCCTCATTATGGCATTACCTGCCTATCAGGAGTGAAAAGGAGGAATGAAAATATGATCCACTGGGTATCAAAACGAACAGGCTCGATGAGACCTTTATCATTCTTGACAGGGTCTTTCTGTTGTGGAAAACCACCTGTTAAGTCTGAGTGAAACGTTGAAAGATGGTTCTTTTTATCATTTCATTTTAGCAGTTATTAGTTGGCTAGCTGAAAGCCACTGGCACGCTCACATTATTCCCATTTTTTATTATTCATGTTTTTTTGGACCCAATCTACTTTTTCATTATGAATTCAAACTTTAAAATGTTCAGGTTGTTTAGGGGATGATTACTTCCCTGCCTCTTTTTGACATCTTTTGGCCACATCACAGTTAAACTATCAAACAGTGTTGATGCTGTCATTGCATCATCTCGGTGAGACGTTTTTATAGTATTTCTTATTTTTTGTAACTGACTGTTTTATATGTCAGTGTCTGTGACACCATTTACAATATTTGACAAATCCACCTTAACTCTCATTCTCAGCAGCTTTGTTGATTTCATATTATTATCCCAAATCTCTGAATAAAAAAAGTTATTTTTACAGAAAATACAGACAACATTAGAAGTGGGAGTGTTTTTTTTTTTCTCCCTAAAGTACAAAACACACCGAACGGAAACCAAAATCGTGACCCAAAAACCACAATAGAAACCTAACCGTGGGTTTATATTTTCTGTTTATTTTTTCTGTTTTCTGCAATTGCATCCATGCAATTGCCTGCACAACCTGGAAGTGAGGTGCAAATGCCTTATTTCCATAACAGATGCTGTGTCTGAACACAAAGTGGCAAGATATACAAATGGTTAGCATGGTGGATGTGTACCTGCACTCACATCAATCATTCACCCTCCACCTTCCAAGTGTGTGGCTGATCCTTCTGCCTCCAAAAAGCCTACACCATGTCTGCAGCTGTTAGATAAGTCAATTAGACCTCCATTGAAGTGATCATGGTGGTGCCTAAAATCTTTTTTTGAGTGTCTGTCAAGCAACATACACTGGCATCATGTTGTGATTATAACAGCTTGCTAACAAGGCATTTATTCTTTGGGTAACCACTCCAGATGTAAGAATGCTCTCACATAGTGTTCAATTAGTGTACAACTGAACATAATTAAACCATAGATGTCGTACATATTGGTAGTTAGACCACCGTAATGGGTGTTATTTTGTAACGCGAGGAGCAATAGAACATATATAAAAATTTGAAAAGAGATCAGTTTCGACTGATAGAATAAAGACTTGTATAAGTTTAATTTCACTTTGTTGTAGTGTTTTTTTATGGATGTTATATTCTCGAGTAATGTACAGCAGCAAGTGCAATATGAACTCAGATGTTGAAACACAGAGGCTGAAATGGTTTTCCTCAGGTTATCACTAATCTCGGGAAACTGGATTTGAGACAACAGACTCTAAGTCCTGAAATGATCCAAGTTTAGAAGAAGTGCTGTAGTCTTAACCAAAAATGTTCTCATCCCTTGTCTCTTCTTCTAGTAAGCAACTACAAGTTTGACAAGTCCAAACAGTGTATAAGTTCCATGACAGTGGAAATTGACTTCCTGCAGAAGAAAAGTGTGGACAGTAACCCCTACGACTCGGACAAAATGGCCGGGGAGTTTCTCCAGCAGTTCAACAACCAGGCCTTCAGTTTCGGCCAGCAGGTGATTGGGGCGGAAAGGGGCATGAAGGCTGGTCAGTTTTCTATTCAGCACTGTCATTGCCCAAACTCAAAGTTTTAGTGTCTGAGTGGCCTGACTAAAAAATTTGTTCCTGTCCGTCCTTATTGGTAGGTCGTCCAGAATCATTGGAAGTATGTGGTTTTCTAGATTTTCACATTAAAAGCAAAAGCATCCCTTTTAAGATCAGCCACATTATATCCTTTTGATGCTTGAAGTGTTTTAGAGTTAGGGACAGTTATGTATTGTATGTATTGTGACAGGTTTTGATTGATTGATGGATCGATTGATTTAACGTGTGTTTTCTAAGTGTATACTAGTACAACCATGCATCATTTATATGGCATGACATAATCCTTGCATGTCCTCATCCTGTAACTTCTGTTTTATCCCTTGTGCTTCATCCTAGCTGGGGTTCAGTTTCTGTGATAAGCTGTTTGGCTTGCTGATAAAGGATATTGAGGCCATGGACCCCGGCATCCTGAGGGGAGAGAACACCTCTGGCAAGAAACAGAAGGTACCTGGAGAATATCTGTCATTGTCCAGCAACGTTCACACTTGTCATCAAACCATTAGAAGCCTCTGTGTATAGCATGGAAGTCATTAATTTTAATGAACAAAATGTGTTTACCCTCCCCCCAAGTAATTAGTTACAAATGCTTGTGGTGTTACCTCTCCATAAATTCTTGTTTCCTTTCATTGTCTTTTTTTTTTTTCCTTCTGCTACAGTTTCATCTTAGCATACAATTTCCTATCCATTATCTACAACAGAGCTGTAAAATCCCCAGCTTTTGTTAGGTTATTTACATAAAACAGTGTGCTCATTAATTGTCTACACTCCCACTCCACCCACTTGTATTTTAATTGTGTGAAATCCATATTTTGTCTCAAATTAGATCTCCTGCTTTCTTGCATATATATCATTACTCTGTCAACACTGTGTCATCTCACTAGCAAGTTCTTTGTACATGAAAACATATAACTGTTAATTGAATTGGGTCTTTATTCTCTATTCTTTTTGTTTGTCTTTCATTAGATTGAGATTGGCTTGTTGCTGGGCAATAGTCAGGTGATTTTTGAGAAGGCTGAGAGCTCATCGCTAACCCTGGTTGGTGAGTATCACCAACAGACATGGCTATAACAGAAGTCAACTGTTTTTCAATGAAGAACAACATCAGGAGTGTTTCATATTAAAATTTGTGATGTCGTTTTTAGCTATATCACTGTCACAAGTGTAGTCAGGTCTTCTTGTATCTACAGGTTCATATATTTAACTGTAGTCCACTGAAGGGTCCACGAAAGCTGACAGAGCAATCATCTTCACAGTCATTAAATCCACAGGATAGTAGTTATAAGCACGTTAGGTCTTTCATTGGTTCAAGGAAGCAAGAAAAATGTGTTTCTCAGGCACAGTGAGTAACATGCTGCTCTGTTTACTGGAGCTCTGACTGTTTTTTCATTTTTTAGCCACAAGGGGGCAGACTGCACACATTTTTGCTTGGCTTCTTCACATATTGCTGGGAATGACATAAAACTTTGACTGTGCGATGGCAACTGGATATGTTGTTTCTCTATCTTTTAGGATAAAAATTGATTTAAAATAGAGGATCTGTGCTATTTATATGAATATTGCAATCTTTCATTCCATAATTTAGAGAGAAACAATCCTAACATACTAAACACATCTCATGTAAAGAGGAGAACAATTAAGAACTATTATTTTGAGATCTGTACTTTATCTGATCTCATCTATATTTTAATGAACTCAAGCTGGCTTTTTTGAACACCCTCAATGTTTAACATTTGGAAAAAACAAACAAAAACAGAGGAACAGCACCAGGTTTCACATAACAGTTGGAAGAAGGTACTTTTTGGGAGTCAGGTTTTCAGCTGAATGAAAAACCAGCACTACAGACAAGTATTGACACTTAAGCAATATCAAAATACTCTGACATATTTTTGCCAATACATTTTGTTTGTGTGTCATTAGGGAAGGCAAAGACCAGGGAGTCTCGGCAGTCCATCATTAGCCCAGACTGGAACTTTGAGAAGATGGGCATCGGCGGCCTGGACAAAGAGTTTTCCGACATTTTCCGCAGGGCCTTCGCCTCCCGAGTCTTCCCTCCGGATATCGTGGAACAAATGGGTGACTCCTGTTTTCTCTTATTTGTTCACTTACGTTCTGCAAATTAGAGGATCATCTCACAAGATTGTCCAAATGGATGGCAAAGATATTCTCCCTCAACACTGCAGTCAATTTCTCTCTGCCAGTCATTTCCATATTTGATTTGTCATCTATGGTTTCACTTGAAGAAATGCTTGATTTATTTCCCCCACTTCCTACTAATGTTTCTTTTATAACTTACAATTTATGGTTATACCTTTCATCACATCCTTTCGGTTAACGATGATTTATCATTTAGATACTTGATACAAAGGCATTTTACACCGAGCCCGTCTCAGCTCACTAAATGTCAACATCAACATGGGCCCAGGCACAAGAGGCTGCAATTAGTAAAAAACAGAACTGACTTTTTTTTTTTTTTTTTGAAGATCATGGTTGTCATGGTTCAAGTTCAGCATAGTTGTATCTTTCTCTGAACTTGGGAACTTCTGTTTCAGCACGTATCAGGTTGAACAGACTGGCTTATAAGTTAGTGTTAGGTGGGATTAGCAGTGCCTGCCAAAACTAATCACTGTTTTCAGTAATTAAGTTCAGCTTGCGTTGTATCCCTAAATCAATATTATTGGACATACAGCTTTGAGCAATCCCTTTGAGAAATGCATCATTGTCTATCAGCGAAACCTGCAATCAGCAACAAACAGGCGAGGCAGTGTCCTTGTTGGGTGCTTCTCCAGCCGTCATCGGGTGACTCAAGACACCGGCATCTCCTGACAGAATGATCCCTATGCACACTCATAAATAGCTGTTTGACAGCTCTGAGATTACCACGCTGATTCACTTTGCCAAAGAACAGCATCTCATTCTAGAGGAAAGAGAAAAAAAGAAAAATATCAGGTCTCTTAGTGACTCATACCCATAACCCCCACCCACCTTCGACACACATGCACATTCATATGTTAGTATTCCTCATCCCTACTTTAACCCCTAAACCTAAAATATGCTTTTCCCCCTCATGAACACCAGTAAAAAGTCATTTTCTGGTCATGACGCTTTGTCTACCTCAAAACAGAAAAATAAGTATTTATTGGGGTTGAACAATACTGTAAAAAAAGAAATCCTACGTCAGTTATCTGGACAGAGACTGTGACTGCGACATGATTTACAATTTTAGTAGGAATGCTGATTTTTGCATTGTAATTTTCATTTTCACAGAAACCCTATAGGGGGCTGTACCAAACAAATCTGTTGTCTTCTGTCTAAGGAATACAATTTGTAGGCCAGGCCTCTCTGTAGCACCACAACAAATCTTCTATAATGGTATTTTGTCACACATTTTACCTTTATCAAAAAATTGCAGCTCCTTTGATTTGCTTACATTGATTGCACTTGGCCATACATTCTGCCCTGGTGCTCATTATTTTTGTAATATATATTCTATATTCTATAAATGAAGTTTGACTTCACTTGGCTCAGGACTGCTGAACTTGGCAAGTACTCATATGCATATTACTTAATTCTGAGGAAACACGCGCACACACACGCACACTTGATCCTCAACGAGCTCAGTGTGGCAGTGTCCAGCAGCGCGTGAGCTGACCTTTAGCCGGGCGGCTGTGTGCGAGAGTCGGCCTTTGGCTGCGGCCAGCTGGCTGCTGTAATGAGATGGTGAGGCGTGATAGAGGAACCTGCTAAAGGTAAAGCTGTAATTGGCAAGCACGGGGAGCAGGGAGCACAGGTGCTGACAGAGTGGTTGTGTGCCTGCGTGCACAACAGTGCTTGTGAGACAGGTTCTGTATGTACGAAGGGGTTGGGGGATGGAGTGGTGAGCGTTCACTCTCACCTTGTCTCCCCTTTGCTCTAAGAAAGGTGAAGCAGACAGGGACAAGACAGAGGCTTCAGTCCTCTCCCCCCTCACCCCAGCACCAGACGTTTTCCCCTGCTAGAAGCCTTCTCTCCTTCCCTGCGCCCCCACCTGTCATCCCGGCTACTTTTCCTTCAGCAGGCCCAAATGGCAGCTTAGATGGTTATCTGAGGCCTCTTAGTTAGTCTGGGCTAAATGTCATTAAACAGGTGCAACAAGCCATTTAAAGACCAACGCTGAAAAGACTTGGTGGACTGGAGAGCTCATAGTATGTCAGTCTCCACACTTGATCTTTATGCAAAAGGAGTACCACAAGGAAGTCAGTGCTGCTGTAATAAGGCCTAATGGACACTGTCCATTCTGCCGGGTTATCTGTGTATGTAGAGAGCAGAGCTAACTGATTATGTGAACTTACCCTAGTCATTTTGTTTGTTTACAACAAATCCATGGTAACATAGGCATTTGGTCCTCATCTTTTTGATATGGAGGCATGCTTCAGCAACCACATCCTGAGGCAAAACAAATTATTGATTGTTTGAAATGAAAAAAATATGAAGAGACGTGTGTGCTCTTAAAAAAAGTATTGCAAAATGTAATATAGTCACATCAGTTGCAAAGAGTCAACAGGAGCCAAACCATAGTAACCCGCACACTGTTATATAAGGAGGGGGAAAAAATCAAAAAACAAGATTTACTGATGCAAAAATGATGATGTATTGACAAATGAGAAGATGATTTGGTATTACACCATCATCAGTTCTCAAAAGACAAGGCTCAACACACCTGGATTGGATCAGTATATAATGAGGCATTCAGCCAATCAGATGTCAGCACACTGACCCAAACATTTTTCAGATATCACATCATACATATATGTTTCAGAACTCAAGAGCAGGAAGTACAAAAATGATATTTCCATATATCATTTAGGGCATAAATCCAGAAAAAAAGACATAAAAACTGTTCAAGGATAATATGAAACAGCCCAGAATGAATTGACTCAGAAAGAAACAGTTTGTTAATGAAGTGACCATATTTGGTTTCAAAGAAGCAAATGTTGTATATTTATTTTATCTTTACAGTTCAGCAAACTCTTAAAGCTTACCTGACTTCACGACATGATGCACCATCGTTCACTCCTCGCGGGTCAAACACACGCTGACACAGTGTATAGTCGGCCAGTGGACCTTATGTTTTTATTTTATTCTTGTTAAAACCAGTGAAAGGGGGGAAAAAGGCAAATCTTGGCCGAGATTTTGTCCTGGGAGGAGATCCTATGCTTGAAAAGGATGGTGACAGTTGGTTAACATTTTTAAAATATGAGACTGAAGGCCCAAAAGAGTTCACGAATCTTTCTCTCATTCGGTCTCTACATAACAGAAAGTGCATTATATTGTATGTTTCAGTGAGCCGGGGTCCCAGGCTAAAAATCTGGCTTTATATGAGCTTATGTTAAAAAGTTGAACACCCCCTGCTTATTAAGTTGGTTCTTCTCTCCCTGGTTTGTATCCATCTCCAGGCTGTAAGCATGTGAAGGGAATCCTGCTGTACGGACCCCCGGGCTGCGGTAAGACCCTGATGGCTCGACAGATAGGCAAGATGCTCAAGGCCCGGGAGCCAAAGATTGTCAACGGCCCTGAGATCCTCAACAAGTACGTTGGAGAGTCTGAGGCCAACATCAGGAAACTGTTTGCAGACGCAGAGGACGAGCAGAAGAGGGTGAGCAGGAGACACATGCACACACACACCAGTATTAATTTAGCCTTGATTTTCTCAGCGCAGTCAGAAAATTGCACCACGTCTCTTATTTTTGTCATGATATAATAAAAACGGTGATGTTTCATTGCTGCAGACCTGAAACAGGGCGAAATTTGAGGCAAAATGAAAACTCCCAACAACCGCAGCAGGGAAAACAAAACCTGGTCACAAACAATGATATTGATAAATTAACCTGTTTTCCTTGCGGTGCAGCTTCTAGATTCATTACCTGAACTTTAGCAATTATGTACATATCAGATAAAAAGTCACACCGAGTTTGCTCAGAGCCTTTTCCCAACGAGGGTCAGTATTCTCCCCACGAAACACCGATAAGCATCTCATCTATCCAAACAGAAAAGCTCATTTCTGCAGGAGTGGAGAGATCTGCCCTTTAGTCAGACATAGTTACAATAACTTTGGTGAAGTCCTGGTGTGTGTGTGTGTGTGTGTGTGTGTGTGTGTGTGTGTGTGTGTGTGTGTGTGTGTGTGTGTGTCTGTCTGTCTGTGTCTGTCTGTGTCTGTCTGTGTCTGTCTGTGTCTGTGTGTGTCTGTGTGTCTGTGTGTCTGTGTGTGTGGAAAGAGAGAGAGTGGGACAGTTGTGCATTGAGATCCAGCAGTGATGGTTGGTTTGGATGGTGGGACACTAGTGTCAAGCCTCACTCTTCACTACCTAATGAGGGGCTGGGTTATCTTTGACCTCCCCTTAGACCTCCTACACACACAGACACACACACACACACACACACACACACTAGCCACTGCATAATAAGAACAGCCCCACACCTGCTTTAAATGCTAGGTCTGAAGACTGACAGGGCCATAGATGGAGGGATAACCCCCCACCCTGCTGCTCTCTCACTATTTCCATCTGTCTCTCTTGGTGAGGGTGAATGCTGTTTTTCAAGCCAAGAGGAAAGAAAAGCATTGGCAGTGTCTTGTCGTTTTGCTATGGTCATGTCTTGGGTAGAACACAGAATTTGGGAAAATCTTGCTTTTGAATTAATACAGAAAAGTTAAGAAAACACCTTTGAGCTTCAGAATATTTGGTGTACTCCATATGGTCCATTTCTGTTATCAGAGATACAGTATGACTTTTGGTGGCCATAGTAATGGTGGTGACATGTATCCCAAAGTTGTTCTTGCAGTAGCACATTGTAACAAAACTGCTCTTTTATTGTAAATGATAGGTGACACTGTTTTAATGACCGGAACGCGCAGAAAGAGACAGAAATACTTTGTGACTTAGGGAGGGGCCGAGCTTTAGCATTGTATTGGAATTCTGAATGTGTCAGAAATATAAATCATTTCATCTCATGAAAAGTTCACTGTTGGGAGAACCAGTACAAGGTTTCAGTGACAACCACTTCCCCGTCTTTTTTCTCTACCTTGCATCATGTGCCAGCAAGGTAACGAAACATGTCAAATACTATCATGTCAAAACTAAGAGGAAAGATTCAAATGAATAACTCTGCTCCTCTCCTCGTCTCCTCTCCTCTCTCACGTTCATCTGCATTCCCAAAGATCTTGACAATCTTTTAAGGTTTGCGCCTTTGAGAAAAAAACTAAATAAGGCCTTTGACTGTTTCTAAAAATGAATGGATGTCTCTTCATTGATGTATAGCACAAAAACTGAATATGCCTCAGCTCTCTGTACGTCTTTCTATTCTAGCAGCAACACTACCACCTGAGGAAAACTCCACAATGCATATTTGCATTTTTAAATGATTTATTTCAGCCTGATTGCATGACTTCACAAGTCCATAATTAAAAACTGAAGCATCTATGATATCGAATTTTGACCAATGCCATGTCTTATTGTTCTGTTGTTATTCCAAAATATTCCAATTTTATCTTTTATTTTATTCTATCATTCATTAATTTCTTCGCTCCTCTGTGCTTTACAGCTTGGTGCCAACAGTGGCCTTCACATCATCATCTTTGATGAGATTGATGCCATCTGTAAGCAGCGTGGCAGCATGGCCGGCAGCACGGGAGTCCATGACACAGTGGTTAACCAGCTCCTGTCCAAGATAGACGGAGTGGAGCAGCTCAACAACATCCTGGTCATAGGTACACACAGACATACACACAGGCTTACACACATACACACAAAGCTTCTCAATTTGTGGCAGAAGATAGGGTCAACCATCTGTGCTATGTCTTTCTTATCTCATTCATTGCTTTCCTTTTCTTTCCCTCCTTCCCCCCTATCTGTCCATTCATCTCTCCCTCAGGAATGACCAACAGGCCTGACCTGATCGACGAGGCGCTGATGAGGCCGGGCAGACTGGAGGTGAAGATGGAGATTGGTAAGTGAAGCACCGAGGTGGTTAGACACTATGGGCCTAGAAAGGCCATTGCAACAGTTTTTATAAAATCATCACTGTTTAAACCAATGCATTTTATTTAAAAGGTATTGCTTTGAAAAGGTAGTTTCTCTAAGTCAGAGGTGGGAAACATTTTTGATAGCAAGGGCCATAAAGACATTCATCAGAATGCTTGTAGGTCATAGGCTACAGCAGCAAAAAAGTAAAGAACTGGATATGAAATACATATAAAAACATAAACAGACCTTAACTTCATTGAAACTAACCGACAGCACACAGTATGTGCAATGTGATTTGTTGGACCACTGTATAAGTACAGTACTAAAAGTTTATCCAAATGTTTGGATGGTGATTTTCAATCTTCCTTTATGCACATTATAGGAAATGTAATGGCCCTCAGGCCTGCGGTTTGCCACACCAGCCCTAAGTGGACTGGAATGGAAATACTGTTGCACATCCATACCAGTGAAAGGCCTGGGTGGCCTGGATACCAGATTAAATATACAGATACACTTAAATATTAGAGTAGCAGACTTCAACATAAAAAGTTGCCAGTTCAAATCCCAGGACCAGCAGGAGACCTTACATATTCAGATGTTACCTGGATGAATGGCAAGTTTAAACAAAACAAATAAAAAATATTTTTTGGAAGTTTCAAATCCTGCTTCTCTCTCCCCTCTCTCAGGTCTACCGGACGAGAAGGGCCGTGTTCAGATCCTCAACATCCACACAGCCAAGATGCGTCAGTTCAACCTGCTGGGCAGTGATGTGGACATCAAGGAGCTGGCCGTGGAGACCAAGAACTACAGTGGTGCTGAGCTGGAGGGCCTGGTCAGAGCCGCTCAGTCCACCGCCATGAACAGACACATCAAGGTCAGAATCCTCCGTTTGGCACATAACTGCTCACATTACACCGCTCATATTTATATTGACTCTGACAGTGTTTTGTGATTTGGTGAGAGGTGACCTGTGACTACTTACAACTACTACAGTATGTGCAACTTTCAACGTAAATGGTATCTCCCGTTTAATTAATTCACACCACAAAACTCAGATTTTGTGGCCAGGGGGACATTTTTTGGAAATTTAAATGAAAATTCCAAAGCTTGTACCTTCGTTAAATGTGTGATACTTTTGTTAAAATGGTATACTTTCTTCTCAAAAGCAGTAATGGGAACAGTGGTTTCTGTTTCTGGGTTCAAGGTGTTGGCCACACACCAGGTTGACATGGTATGCTGTTGTATAGCGCCTCTTTAGCCTGCCAAGACTCTGCTCTGGTCTGTAGACTGGATTAATCCCTGTGCTTGTTAGTGTTGCGCTCGGTTTCAGTTGATCTGTGTGTTGGTGTGTGTGTGTGTGTGCTTGTGTCGTTTTCCTTGTGTATATGTGCAAGGCAGAGAGAGAAAGACCTAAATGATGGGGTACAGAGCCCAGGTGTGTGTGTGTGTGTGTGTGTGTGTGTGTGTGTGCACATCTACTTAAGTGTTTTATCAGGTGTGCAAGCTCAGACCCACACAGCTCACTGAGACGCACAGATAAGGCGAAATGCTCGTCTGTTAAGTGTTCTGCCCTCCCACACACGCATGCATACATTCACACACCGACCCACTCCGAGGCGCATATATTGGAGGGTGATGATATGTGACGGACAAGGGCTTTACACATGTCTGACGGCTGTGGTGCTTTCCCTTTCTCCTCTCAGCACGCGTTGTTGCCCCCACCCCCCATCTCTGACCTTTCTGCTCTGAGGGAGTACATTGTCTCCTGACAGATTGCACAATCTGTCTGATTTACAATACAGCATGTAATAGATTACAGTGGCTGGCCATGAAGCTCATCTATGCAATAAGTAAAGTTGCTGATTATTTGCAGCCTTGTTGTTAACTTCTTCCACTCCAGCCACATTTTTTAGACCCATTTTAGGCAGAGGGGGGCAGGGGATCGTGGGGGGAAGATAAAAGGTCAACAGTAGATGCAGCATAAAAGTGGTATTCATTTTCTGGAAGCTGGAAACCTGAAGTAAATTTTGAGATGCAGCTCAGCGTTGTGTGTCAAGTTTTTCTAGTCATAAATCTGTAATATTTATTTATTTATTTATTCATTTAGAATGTGTAAGGGTTAGAACATTATGATTGAAGTATATGATGGCCATTCCCTTGCCTATTTGTGTCTCATAAGTTGATACCCTTTGTTACAAAGATTTGGTGCAGAATTTGACCACTCAAGAATGGTGAGACCCGTGGGTACTCATAGAGCCCATTTTCATTCAGACATCTTGAGGTGAAAGGTCAAGGGAATGCTTTGAAAATGACTGTGCCATTTTCTCCTTGCTAAAATGTTGCATAACTTGAGCATTATTTAGCCACCCTGCTGATCTAGCATGACATGCTTGTTACCAGTGGCGTCTTTATGTCATATAGTTTCAAATGAGGTTAAACTAAATCTGCCTATATTATGTTTTGGTGTGTGTGTGTGTGTGTGTGTGTGTGTGTGTGTGTGTGTGTGTGTGTGTGTTTTAGGCCAGTGCGACAGTGGAGGTAGACATGGAGACGGCAGAGAAGCTGCAGGTCCACAGACATGACTTCCTGGCCTCGCTGAATAATGACATCAAACCTGTAAGTAACATTTCTCTCTGTCTATAGCACACAACTCAATGTACTGCATATTCACTGCTATAACAGATGACAAACTGCAGTTTATCAGCTATTTGGAGTGTGATACCAATAATCATGCAGTTGAACTATGTTAGTTCTCATGTCAAAGTATATTTGAACTTAATTTGTAATAGACAACCTGAATTACCAGTTATTACTCCAAGTTTTTCCAGTCTTACACACTGGCCAGTGGGTGTGACATCACGACAGGGAGTGTGAAAACTCCCAGTGGTTACACTACATGTTTGAAGACCAGAAATGAACCTACTCTGGTGCATACATGCAGTAGTGTCGGATATCATTCAAAATATAAAAAAATATAAGGAAATATAAGGAAAATTTGTCAAATACAGTGAATATTTTTAAATTCCCTTCTTGTTGCTTCAGACAAAGAACTTACATGAGCCATAAAAGAGTTAAATAATAAAAACTCAAAATTTCATTCTCGCTCAGTTTCTCATTTTTACCTCTTTTCCCCTCCAGGCATTCGGTACCAACCAAGAAGACTATGCGAGCTACATCATGAATGGCATCATCCGGTGGGGTGACCCTGTGTCGGCTGTCCTGGGGGACGGGGAGCTGCTGGTGCAACAGACTAAGAACAGCGACCGCACACCGCTGGTCTCTGTGCTGCTGGAAGGTATGACGCATACACACACATGTTCACACATAGACACACTAACAAAGTGCAGCTTAAGCACGCAGGCATCAAGCGAGTGTGTTGATACTCACACAAAGTCACACACACACACGCCAGGACTGGAACACATAAATAAAACTACCAAAAGGCCCTAGAGGCAAAACTGAAAACCTTCGTGACAGATATCTGTTGTCAGTGATTAAAAATGGGCAGTTTGGCCAAACATCTGGCTGATTTGTGATTGTGCTTCTCCCCCAGGCCCTCCCAACAGTGGGAAGACAGCATTGGCAGCAAAGATCTCTGAAGATTCCCAGTTCCCCTTCATCAAGATCTGCTCCCCTGACAAGATGATCGGACACTCTGAGATCGCCAAATGCCAGGCTATCAAAAAGGTGATACACCCCAGATAATGCTTATTAAAGAGAAACAGCCTTTAGAGGTAGTTTAGACCAGTCTTGTCTGATCAAGTATGGGGGGGGGTGGAAATCATTTCTGTGTCTTGAAAAGTTTGGAAATCATACAAAATTCAGTAAAATGTTCTCCAGCACTGCTACGTGCATGATACTAAATTTTATCTAGTTCTAGTTTCCATGTTGTGATGTTGTGAGGAATAATCTGGATTTGTTATATTGCATACTTTATTTTAATTTACTGAAGAAATTATTGGAGAATTTATAAAAAGTGTGAAATTTTGACATGGGAATGGGAATGTGTAGGAACCCAATTTATAATCTAAATTCACAGATGTTTCCTCGGACAGTCATCCAAGAACAATGCTCTTATGCATCCTCACAAGTTTTTGTTTCCCTGATCTGTATTTGCTTTATCTCTCCTTTTGACAGATATTTGAAGACGCTTACAAGTCCCAGCTGAGCTGTGTGGTAGTGGATGACATTGAACGCTTGTTGGGTGAGAACAGTTTTTCTTTAACTGAGCCACATTATTACAGCAAGCAAAAATCTGTTTGTGGGATTCTTGTGCTGTGGTTTGGTTCAGGGTCAATGGATTTCAGAAACACAAAATAAAATACACAAAAGTGCACAAACTTCTTTTACACTGAGAGCCGTTTTCATTTGGATGGAAATCTAATATGCATTTGTCAACTAGTGTGAAATGAGTTGCTAATTGAATTTCAGTAATTTCAGAGTAAATTAGTAGAATATTACTTCAAATCAAATTTCAAATCTCTGACAAAGACTTAGTGTTGACACATGATGGCCATTTGTTGCTTTGCCCTAGAATTTTTTTTTTTTTTTTCCTGAAGACAGAGTGCCTGGGTATACTGTTTTTCCTTGGTTATCGGGGCTTTTGCAAGACTTTCAAGATTTTGTTCTCTTTTAAAACATTATTTCTATCCCATTTCTGCGTCTCATGTTCAGACTATGTCCCGATTGGCCCTCGTTTCTCTAATCTGGTCCTGCAAGCTCTCCTGGTTCTGCTGAAGAAACCTCCTCCAAAGGTAAACCCAACACAGTCATCACTAGCTTGGTCAATGTGATGTTGCTGTTCCTTTGATGGCAGAAGGAGGGCAGCAGATCTCACGGTTGTGCTGATGCAAACTATTCCCAGGAATTGTTGGAGGTCTTCGGCTGCGACTGGCATATGTGTGTGACTGTGTGTGAGCGTATGGTTATTAGCGAGTGTTTTGGTCCAGGGCTGTTGTGTTCTGACTGAATGGTGGTGGTGGTAGAGACCCATTTCTCTTAGTTTCTTTGCTT
Organism: Myripristis murdjan; assembly: GCF_902150065.1. Classification (NCBI taxonomy): domain Eukaryota; kingdom Metazoa; phylum Chordata; class Actinopteri; order Holocentriformes; family Holocentridae; genus Myripristis; species Myripristis murdjan. Next base: position 5,809,646 of record NC_043998.1, read on the forward strand.
GTAGTTTGTGTGCGCGTGCATTTGTGTGTTTGTGTGTGTGTGTGTGTCCATGCGTGTGCATTTGTGTACATCCGAGAGACTGTTTTTAACCCAGTTCTGTTGTTGACGGGTTTGTGAATGAGAGTATAGCCTACTATATGGCTGTATGTGCATGAGAAGTGGCGCGGGGCCTGGAGTTGAATGCCTGGCTGCAGTGCTCCTCTGGGGTTGTAAAGCGCTGGGCCCAGCGGGGTGCCCGGGGCCGGGGGAGGCCAGGGGGACATGGAGGAGAATGGGCTCTGTGAGAGAGCCGGGACCTGGCAGCACTGCCGCCTGTGTGGCACCTCATCTGCATGCAGCGTCACAACCCCCCGCGCCATGGGGGGGCAGCCGGCAGCCATAATCCCCCTCTCTCCTCACCGCTCCTCTGCTTCTCCTCCTCCTTCTTCCTCTTCTCTTCCTTTTCCTTCTCCAACTCCTTGGCTTACCGAAGCTACAATTGTTTTGCTTCTTTCCTCTTGTCTCGTCACCTCCCTCTTCTCTTCTCTTCTCTTCTCCTCTTCTCTTCTCTTCTCTTCTCTTCTCCTCTTCTCTCAACAGCACCTCATCTAAACAAGATGCACCACTGACTAAAGCAAACATATGAATAGTGCATTAGATGTACATTTTAGCTATGTGATTGATGCTCTTGCTTGTGTGACTTATTATTTATTAGTTCAAATCTCCTACACCTCTCCATGCCAGAAGCTTTCAAATGCATTCTTAATATACAGTATGTACAACTTAGAATAAAACTCTTGACCTTACATGTCTTCACCCGTCCCCTACTTCTCCTGCAGTGCCTTGTTTCTGTCTCTCTGAACCAGACCAGGAATTGCCTGCTAGTGTGACTGAGAGATGAGTGATGGGCTGGTGACCCATCAAGGGTATTTCCCTAATGAGCATGACTGAAAAAAGTGAATAAATGAATTATTGAAGCCATGTCTGCTGTTTCTTCAGGGTCGTAAGCTGCTGATCATTGGCACCACCAGCCGTAAAGACGTCCTCCAGGAAATGGAGATGTTAGATGCCTTCAGCACCACGATCCACATCCCTAACATCTCCAGGGGAGAGCAGCTGGTCGAGGCCCTGGAGGTGATACGCACACATGCGCGCACACACATACACACACACACACACACATATACCCATAAGTTATTCTCACAAACAGGCACATAGGATAGGCACATAAAGCTCCATACGCTCAAGGCACACAGCTAAACTTTGTCCTCAAACAATTGAATACACTTAGTCAGAGAGGGCACCCTCTCTTACACACACACACACACACACACACGATGCCAGTGTCATGCATTCTACATGCATACATAGGAATAAATATGGGTGTGATTCCAAAATAAAAGGATATTCATCTTGATCAGGTAATCAGCAAATGATAATGAGTATTTGGTTTGCTTTAAAAAGTTACCATATTCTGGCTAAAGTAGGAAATTAGTTGTTCTAATTCATCTGATAGCACATATACATCATTTGTCTCTCAAACTCAGAAATGATTTGCATTCATTTCAAGGGAAGTTACCATCTGATTCTTTGATTTTGGAAAGAATGGGGAAATCAGTTAAACATAAAAAGATTTAAAATTGTATGAAATGTTTTGGAAAAGGGTCAGTGGTAATGAAAGGTATAAATGCATACATATAAGTTCAGTTCAGGGCAGTGAGAGAAGACTCTCTTTTTCCCTCAAATGTTTTATTAAAGCATACAAAGAGATTTTTTTTGGAGGGTGGGTCCTTAACTTCTTTTGGATCTTGCCTTTTGGTCGACGCAGCGGTTTTGGGTTTAAGTGACTGCTTTGATGGCTGGTCTTTTAAATGACAAATTTGCCTAATTTAATCCCATGCAGAGTTTATTCATCCCACCAACATACTCCCCTCTCCCTGTCTGCTCCCCACAGCTGCTGGGCAGTTTCCAGGAGAAAGAGCGGGCCAGCATAGCCAAGGCTGTGAAGGGCCAGAATCTGTGGATTGGCATAAAGAAGTTGCTCATGCTTATCGAGATGGCTGTGCAGGTGAGAGAGGAAAAAAGAAGGTTGAGTTACGATGGTGATACTTAAGGTCTTTTGTGCAGTGCTGATGGCAAGGATTTCCAGAAATTAGTAACAAGATTACGCACATCAGAAGAATATTTTATGAATTTATTTATTTATTTTGCCACAAGACATTAGTGTGTAATTAAAGCAACAAAGCTGGGGCACTGAGCTAGTTTATAAAAAAGCCTGGTTACAGAATGCCATTATGATCCCAGTTTTGTTCTTGTCTCATTGTAAATTCATGTTAGTGGACCTGATCAAAAACATGTGTTTAAAGGGTTTACAGTATTTGAATAGTGTGCGCTTGATGTAATTTGCTGACCTTTGAGCGCCATCAAAATTAGTTATGTCAGTTGCAGCATAAGCTACACACTGGCATTAGGGTGAATCCATGTTCAGGAAGTCAGTGTAAAGGTCCCAGATTATATAAAACTTCTTTTTCCTTCGTCCCTCCATATGTAAGTATTTTATCACTCTGCCTAATAGCCAAGAACATGTCAAATGTCTGAAACTCCTGCCGTGTTGCCACTGTGATTCTATAAGGTGTAGGTTTCTGTGGCTCCTGCGCAGCTCACAGAGGCTGTTGTCATAGTTAAAGTGCAGCTCTCCAAAAATGTAACTGCGCATCGGATAACTCAAGACCGCAAGATCTGTTACTGGTCCAGCGGGTCGCTACTCCCGTGTTTTATGAGTGGATTTTCACTGAGAGAAAAGACATTATGATGCCGGTTGTCGTCTCTCTTCGCCTGTCTTCTCTGGAACAGATGAGGTTTACAAATATGTGCTGATGTGGCCAACTCATCCCCCAATTATTTAGACTGTAAGATGTCATTAAATTCATGGTGAGAAATGTGCCGAAACATCTCTTTGGACACTGCCAGTGTTTCTTAGAGTGGGGTCCCTGTTTCAAATAATGGACACAATATTGCTTCCATGATTATCTGTGCTTGATCAGCGCTGAATTAGTGAGATCTTGATTCTGCTGTCCAGTGTTTCAGCGATTGGCTCAGATTTTGCTATGCAGAACTATAAATGCTCACACTGGCACTACAGCACAGCTATATTGACACAGAACTATCATTTAACTCAGGTGATAATCTGCATTTGACTGCCCCAAGGTGAAAAAGTAAGTGAATAGTTTAACACTGTTATAATGGCATGGATGTAGTAAGTGCATATAGCCAGCTGTCAGATATGAACAAATCATCTCTACATTAACTGTTTCACTGATGAGGAAAATTAATTTAGGGAATTGGAGGACAAACAGACATTTTATTCACAGCCTGCAAGGTTTCAGATCCCCGCGAAATAGTTATTTGAGAACTGTCAAGTCTCAACCTTGGGATGACTCAAATAAATGTAAAATGTAGGTCACATGACAAGAAAATTAACATCTGCCCTCACGTTTATGAAGTGCTGATCATGGTGTGATTCCAAATGCCAGAAGTGAAGTAGGTGGACCGCTGGTAACTTACATCACTCAGTCATTAAAAAACAACAAAAAAATAAAAACAGGAGAGACTCCTGCCACGGTGTTTCCTCGCTGAACTCAACTTACATCTTCAGAGCCGTTTAATGAATTAAGACGTCCTTAAAGATGGTGAGCAGAGATAGATTCCTGGGTTTTTAACTGGAGGACAGAGGAGCAAGGAGTCAAGGATACACAAAACAAGGGATTAGAATCGGCTTCTTGTAGGAGAAGGGAATCTTTCTCTCTGCCTCTGTCCAGCGCTGCAAGTGGCCAGCGACAAAGCCTGATCATTAGGAGACACCTAGAAGCTGAAACACACACTACAACTACTTATTTGTTTGTTTGTTTGTTTGATATATAGGCCACAGACCTAGAGAGAAAACACACACAGACTGTTAAATTACTAAAACATTACTTTGAAAATAATTACTATCATCAGAAATTCAGTAACAGTTTCACATGACATTTTTAATTCGCAGACGCCAATTTTGAAACCCATCCAACTCCTGTATCATTTAGTTGAGGTCAGAGACCCAGCTGCCTGCCCTTCCACTTCCTTGACATCTGGTCAGCATTCTCACCAGTCAACAGAATCTGTCTCAGTCACAACAAACTGTCATCAATTAGCTGGAATGAAAAATAGTGTGGCTTTGGCGATGATTTGTTGAGTTGAGGGATCCAGTACATTCATAGTTCACAAACCAATCTCTGCATGGTTGGAATCCAATACATCCATAGCTCTCAAACCATTTTCTGCATAGCTCTCAAGTTGCATTCACATGTTCTGAATCAGAGGGAAGTTACTCATAAGAACAATCTTATACACTTCCATGAAGTGGTATCTACAGTTATGTACAAATTCAATAAAAGTTAATTATCTTGGGGGCCACCAGATAGGGCAGGCTTAAAAATAGAGACATGCACATAAAAACCACCCAACAGTGGAAACAGAAATAAAACATCACAAGACCACCTAGGGTTTAGCTGTCATAACAGCTTCTTGGCTTCTCATCAACACACTAGTTTGGAGATTTGACGCTTGTATATGCCATGTAGTGTTTCTGTTTTATTTATTTTATTTTTTAAGAACAGTAAAGGCCGTCCACTCATCATTTTAAGCTTGCCACTTAGGCCCACTTTGGCCCAGGTGCCATGCTTTTTGTGAATTATTCTAGGCGTTCATGTTCAAATCTGCATGTATAAACCCTTTGTACTTTGAAACTATCTTTTCTGCAGCTCTTTTTTTAGTGCAGTTTCGTAGAATGCCTTTTCCATTTACATTTTTTTTTTTCTCCGATTTAAATTGGTCGTGGAAGTTTTTCGGCGCGAGTAGATTTATAACAAGGTCTTGGGTTTCTTGAGATGGTTAAGTGAATTCATTTGCCAGCATTGAAACTGATATTGTTGTTGAAGTTCTTTGTTGAAAGGGGGATAACTGAAGCACTAATGCCACCAAAGTGAAAGAAATTTAGGCATTGCAAAACAAAGTTAGGCATAGCCAATATTATACAAGCTGGTAAGTTTTAACTGTGAGCTGTTAACCTGTTGGATTTGTACCATTATTTTTCCCATTGTTTTTTAAAATGTGATAATGCTCCACTGGTTCTTGTGTTTGTGTTTTTTTTGTTTGTTTGTTTGCTTGTTTTTTTGTTTTTTTTGGTAGTTGATAGAATGACTTTGTATTTTAATGAGGAGACACAAGAAATGAGCATTGCTAGATGTCACCTGCTGATGTCACATGCTAATTTTGCATATCAGTATACGTGCAGCAGCCTCAGCAGAAGGAAGGGCTCTGCTGTCTATGGAAGCAATCATCAAATGTGTGTGGGTTACACAAGCAAGCAATGCAGCTGTACATGCTTCTGCATCAGTATCGATTTATTACCATGTGCTTTTTTGGAGTCAGCACATTAACATTGTCCCCCATCCAGAAAAGTAGTGAAAATTCGATGTTGCTTTCAAGAAATAAATTCACCAGGGAGGTCTGAAAAGTTGCTACATCTAGTTGGCAACAGTGGCGGCTGCTGGGTACAATTAGCCAGCCTGTTGTCATCACATTTATGCCACCCTGTGGTGGTGTTGTCACTACTGCGTCAAATTGGTATTTGAATTAACAAAGAGTGAAAATCCAAGGCACACTCCTTTACTTACAAAATAGAAGCATTTTCTTAAGAAGGAGGTGCATGGCAAGAATTAGAGCACATCAACATATTGTAGCACACAGGCTTTCCTCAGGGTGCTCAGAGCATACGGAGACAGGTGTAACTGATTTAAAAACTAATTGCGCCACTGCTGGGTAATGGTCACACGTTCACAGGGAGGTGAGAGAGATGGAAGGGAAAAATGTATTCATGCAAGTATTTAAGTACAAATGAATATTGTATTCACAAGTTAACTAGCGGGATAAACGTAAACATTTAACAACTCACTGAAGAACCTGTTTCAGTGTCTAACACCTGTCTTTGAAAATGATTATGAGACAATTTATGCTTGATTAATTACTCATAACTTGTATGTGGAAGATAGATATCAAGTGTAATTCCATTGATTTCTAATTCTTTTTTTCTTACCTCTGTTTCATCTCTGTAATTTAATATTCTTGGCCCACTAATTTTCCCACCCAAATCAAGCATTCATTTTGTTTGAAATAAAGCTGTCAAACTTTTGTTTAGCTTTAACCATAACAACAAGTTGAATAAACAGTGTTTTAAACAACTCCAGCAGCACAGCTAATTAAAAACAATATTGTACTACTCTGCTAGTTTTCACATGTTTAGTAACCAGACTGTTGGAAAGTAGAGAGGAAGACAGAGTCGGGAGACGAGAGAGAAAACTCTGGTGGGATTCAGTTCTGCGCCAGTGGAGGAACACAAGTAGTTCCAGAGTCGAGGGACTTAACTGCTCAACTCTCACTGGGCGTGTTGTGGAGTTTTAGACCCAGACCTTTATACCCAGAAGAGACAGGATTGGATGGGTTTGGGTCAGATTAAGGTGAATTTTTCACTTAATTGCCCAGGTTTGGCTTGGCTTGGGGACAAAAACACTGTTATTTTCAATTAATCATTAGCACATTATTATTAGTTTTGGCTTTAGATAGGCTTGGACTCCTAAAAAGCTGGATTTGGTTCAGGTTCCAAAAGAGATTTTTCAGTCAGGTTCAGGCTCAAATTTCCAGGGCTGAATCAAGCTCTGACAGTTTGGTTCTGTGTGATCCAAAAACGTCGTGGTTTGCAGCAGCTTTCACTGCACCCAGGATAGGAAAATACCTTTTCTGTCTTCAGCCCAAAGTGGCTGGTGCATCTCAAAATATGCCCACCTCTCTCACTAGTTCACCAGCCAGCTGCATTTTACAGCAGAATTTGACATCCAAACAACTGTTTGTTACCTGACAAAGCAGCTAGTAGGTTCAACAAACCAGCCAGCGCGAAAATTGACCCAAATTTGACTGGAAGCTGGTGTTAATTTCTCCCCTTGACTGTGTCTGTGGTATGTTGATGATGTGTATGGCCTGTTTGTTGAGGCTGGATGCTATGTAATTGCTGTGGTATGCACTAATGCGGCCATGTTCAGCACCCCCACCCCCCCATCCCCAGCCGGTAGAAGTATGAAGTCGTGTTTGCCGAGACATGCTGCAAACAGCCGCACAGCGCTGGCTACACACACACACACACACACACACACACACACACACACACACACACACACACGCTTTTATAGAGAATCTCTCCTCAGTCTCCTCTTTATCTTTTTCCCTCTCATTCCGGTGGTTCTGACTGCTCTCATGTCTTGACTCCAATGGCTACAGGCGATTCCAGACATAAGTTATTGCATAGGCTGACATTAATTTTACTTCCCCACCCGCTCCACTTTCCTGCAAATCCTGTTTCTACAAATTGAAGCTTGAACTCCAGAACCTGAATGCCACTTGTTCAAATCAGAAATTGTTGATATGCTTCCACATTTTGTCTCTTTTTTTTTTTTCTCTGGGAATTATTTATTCTAAACAATACATATGGCTTATTGGAAAATTAAAGGTTTTATGCTTTTATACAACATTCAGTATATTAAGTAATGAATCTTTTCTCTTAGATGGATCCTGAATACAGGGTTACCAAGTTCCTGAGTCTACTTAAAGATGAAGGAGCGTAAGTATTGTACTTTTGTCTCCTTTAATCAAGACATTGTCATGAGTGATGCTCCATACACACACAGCAGCATCGCATGTGGACACATCTGTCATTGCACGTCGCCTCCAATCAACACGAACATTTACATTTTGTGCATTGGATGAAATACGATTTATATTTTCGCTCTTTTATTCTCCACAGACTGGGTTCTGATAAGTTTGTGGCAATCTAGACTCCCAGTGGAGCCACATAGTCAAACACAGGCATCCTGTCACGGTAAGACTGCATCAAGCTTCACTCGCATTGTTGCTCGCATTGGTAATCATTTAAATACCTTAAATACCAGTTGACTATCAAAATAAAATGACCAAATTTGTCATGTTTGAAGAAAGACTCCCATCAAAATGCAACAAAGTGCAACTGTCAACGCTAAATGTGCAATAAAAATGTGTAAATTGGAAATTGGAGTTTGAGATATTGTGCATACCACATTTATATCTGACAACTTGTGACACTCTTTAACAGAGCTGCTGTTATAGCCTGAAGACATGCTGTAATTGTACCTTTACTCCATACTGAAATGGATTTTTATAGGACAGTAGACATGCGTTTTAGATGCTTGCGCGTGTGTGTGTGTGTGTGTGTGTGTGTGTGTGTGTGTGTGTGTGTGTGTGTGTGTGTGTGTGTGTGTGTGTGTGTGTGTGTTTAATCATCCTTAATGTCCTTAGCATTAAATGTATCTACCTACAAGACACCGCCTAATCGGGAAATTCCATACATACTGTACTGACTTTAAATTGTTCATATATATCTTAAAGCTTCATTCCAAATTTAATGCAATCCTAATGATTCTGTGGAGTATTTGCAAAGATTTTTTTGTGTTCCATACATCACAATTGCTGTTCCTCTTTTTTTTTTTTTTTTTTTTTTTTTTACAGCCTTCATTTTTATGCTTTAATTTTGAATGTCAAATTGTCCAATTTGCATTACTGCTCTAGATATTTGTGCCTGTCTGGAGCTTCTGTGCTGCTGGAGAGGTATTTTGAGGGCACGGCTTGCTAAACCGTACACACAAGTTTGAAAATGGAGAATAGAAATTGCAAAACTGTGCACACGATTTACTCCAGCACATGGGCACAGGGTTTGAACTCCACAGTATGGATTGTTACATTGTGGATAGGGGTTACAGAACTGAGGGTGTGAATTTCCACTGTGATGTTTCATTTTCCATCCAGTGGCACCCCAGGGGCTCCATAATCACATAAAACAATAAAAAAAAGAAAGAAACACAGTCGGGAGGACAGGCAGCTCCATCTGATGAAAAAACAAAAACTTCAACAGCTTCTCAACTTGCAGAGAGAGCTTTGCCGCTCGTCACAGCCCCAGAGACTTATGGTATAGTTAGCACACCGTATGCTTCAAAATAGGTCGGCTAGACAGGTGCTCTCTCGTGGCAGCATGTCTCCTTTGCCTGACTGACTTCTCTCACTTTTGTCTTCTTTACTCAGTTGCTGAGGAGCGGAAGCCTGCAAGCAGCTGGCAGGAAAAAGCGAGCGAGAGATACTTTCCATCTCTCCTTACATCCCATCCATCCCTGAAGCTCTTGGTTTGCTTCTCCGTACCGCAGGTTTCTGCGGCAGTGCCCATCCAAACAACCTCCCCCTCCTTTTCAGCACTATGTGGACAAGTGTAAAATAAGAGAAAAAGTACTGTTTATGTTGTAATCTATACGTGCTATTCCTAGCACTCCATGCGTTTTTATGTATAAAAACACGGGCAGAAAAAGCTGCATTTCTAGGTGCAGATGAGTCACGGCAAGTAAATGTGCATGCAGGAGCATTTATTATAAAACTGTATGTTTATATATTTGTGTGCATAGATTCTTACTATGATCATTCCAAGACCTGGTGGTTTGTGACTTAAAGATCTACTCACATTGGTCTTACAACATATATGTGCTTGTTCATGTTTGACCATACTTTTATGAATAAATTAATTGTATTACTAATGATAACGATGGTAGCGTATTAAACAAGTGATCAAATAAATGATCACAATGTTTTTTAGAATGGAAGCCACCGCTGTTGAAATTGATTTTGTGTATACTTTCTGTGGAGGATGTCTGCAGCCCTCTGTTGTGCCTTTGCATGCGTGCTGAGTGTCCTGTGTGTTGGCACAGAGGAGGAGCAGAGATTAGACACTACAGCCACTCATATCGTCCAGAAGTCTCCTCTGTGTTTGCTCGAGAGGATCTCAGGCTGACAAAAAAGTGGTGCTTTTCTGATTTCAGACTGGTCTCCATCTAATCACCACATACCACAGTCCACTGAATTTTAAACAATTTTAAAATGTCTCAGGGAAGTTTAAACAATCACAAGGGAAGGGAAGCCTGATTTTCTGTGATTGAAAACTTACCTGACACTTAATTCTCCTTTTTTGCCAAATACCAACCACGATTCTCCAAGCATGTTAAAATGTTATTTGAAAATTCATTAAGCCAAGTTTATCGGATCCAGTTTTGTAATCAATGATTCTAGATCAGACTGTTTGAAGAAGCTTTGTGCTTACCTGCACAGATGAGCTAAAAATAATGTAGGCAACATGTCAAAAAATTCCCTGTATTCTTTTCAGTTTCACCCATCGTAAATAAGAGCTTATGCAGTTTATGCAGTATGGGTTTACCTGTCAATGTCCCTGCTACTTTGTGGTTACCGGTGAATCCTCCCTCTCTGTCTCTGTGTTGTGCAATCACTGTACACCTGAACAGGAAAACACTGTATGCCAACTGTTTACCAAGTAGCTACTCTACTGGCTTGCTCGCTGTCTGTGCAAATGATCTCCTCTTGGATGCAGATGTCTTGATTGAGTCCTGCAAGGTTGTGACCCCACAGTGCTACTCACCTGAAGTACCAGGGATGTTGATGTTTTCCCCATGTCGGCAGCACCTCTCCCCCAGCATGTGAGCATGCTTTAACACTGCTGTTTCTGCAGCCAGCAGGGCAGCAGCTGGGCTATTTCCACATTAATGAGTCGACACTGGTGTCGATGTACAGAGTGGATATGTATCTCAGAGTTGGGATCAGCTCACATTGAGTTCAGTCAATTTAAATTTACATGATCAGTTAATTTTATAGTACAATACAAATTAATGAAAAATTGACACATTTGAATTTCAATATGGAAAACAAAAAATAAATTGTTTCACCGACTGACTCAAAAGTGACTTCACCTCTATGATCTGTATATCTACCAGCTTTTTGTTGTACTGTACATTTTTTGCAGTGACCATTGCACTTTTGTCACTGATCTATTTGTAATGAAGAGTCATGGGTTGCTGTTGACCTCTTTTGTTAAACAAGTTGAAAGTGTATTGTTGAAAATAAACGTGGACAAGAGAAAAGTATGTATCCTGTTCCTTTTGCTTGGTGAAGACCGTGACAACATCCTGAGTTGCATGCATGAACTTTCAGGGCAACATCAACTGGCAACTCTACATTTCCTCCTGATCTTAAAGCGAGAACATCTATTTGTGTCCCACATGGCATTTATATAAGTGGTTTCATTACCTACTGTTCATCGCTGCAACCTTTAAATGTAACTATTTTGCAAGCAAATGTCTTGAGTTTGCCGATAACGTTGATAATATTCCATACTAAGCCTTGGTCTCATGCCCGCAATGCTTAAATAAGTGTCACCTTTTTGAAAGCTCATATACATGGACTGTGTATGTATGTGACATTAACTATGGGTGTGGTTAATGTATCTAGGGACGATGGAGACATTTTAATAAGGTTGTATGTAATCATACTATTTATTATGCAAGGAGCGCTTTCTATCACAGTTTGGAACACCATAATATCAATTTCGAAGTGAGCTTGTTAGTGTCATGTGCAAGGTCTGTATCATACATGGGCTGCTAAAGAGTAGGCCTTAAAGACTGCGCTAAGCCACGTCCCAACAGCCGCAGTCGCTCTCTAAGCACCTCTGGCTAAGAAGCAAAAGCATGACACAGTCTTTTGTTCTTCAAATATATAATCTTAGTTCAGTCATACAGATATATACATTGTATAATAAATAATATTTATAAAAACATAACATTTCAGATTATAAAATAAAAAGGGAATTATTCACTTTAAAACATTTGTACAAAACTTTGGATATAGCGGGGGGGTGGGGTGGGGTGGGGAGGGCGGGTAGGGGGGGGGGGTCCAGGGGGCAGGGACAGGAACTGAACACAGAAAGGTAGGCCCAGGTCAGGGAGGGTGTTTTAGAAGGTGACGCAGATGCTAAGCTATGTCGCAAAGAGAGGAGAGCCTACACACTACTGGGTAACTTGTATTTTTGTTGTTGAATATAATTAATAGGAAGCAAGTGGGACTGTCAGAACATGTTGTGTAGAAACCTCTCCGAGTTTGTTCCGCCATAATGAGGAGCCAGCCTGCCATCCGTTCATCCATCCATCCATCCATTTTCCCAAACTCCCTCCTCCCTCAACCACACACTTCTGTTTGTCACTGGCAGACGTCATAAGCACACCCAAATCACATCTTGCACCCATAAATCACGGCCCGGTCCCCATTAAGTTTCCCAACCTTCTTTCACCTCACGCTCACAGATGTTCATAGATTCACAATTCAGGGACAGGCGAAGGTTCGAAGAAGTCTGCGTGATGGATCATGAACCGAGTCCTGTCTGTCCATCCAAGAAAGCACACGCACGACTGTTTTTCCTATGGTGATATTGCGGCTATTTGTCTTTGTTAACAACACCGCCGAGCGGCATCTGGGCTCACATCCATGTTGTCTTGAGTAAACTATACAGTAACTACTGTGCTTCCAATATCTCAAAACCCCAAACAGTGAGGCAAGTGTTTTGGGGGAGTTTTGACAGGACTATGAGTTCATAAATCAAGCCTCTTAAAAACCTCAACCATCTTTCTGAGGGAAACACGGAGGGAGATAGGGAAGCTAGGCGGGATGTGAGAACGTACTGGAGCTCACTCTGCCCTCTGGTTCCTCTGGTCTCCACATGTCGTCACATGTCCCCCTTCCTCTTCTTTTTTTTTTTTCTTTTTTTTTATAAGAGTCATAGCGATAAAAGAAAGATTTGCTTTAGACAAGGGTCTCACAGCACTATGATGAACCTGATGAATGCACTGGTAAATAATGTCTCCCGATAATCATTGTTTTTGAAGACCAGAATTAACACTAAGCATGCTGACGTTTGATTGACGTTTCATAAACGATACATCCATAAATGAATCTCTGTTCACTCCTATAATTTGAACCTTATCTTGGTGCTTTGATGTGAATATACTTGTCTCTGGGGCTTTTCAAAAGGCTCCTTAGCTGAATAATGTAAAACCATCTAATGCATCACACTTGTGGAAATCATGAGCGATTCAATTTACAGGTTGATCATGTCTGAACGCAGCAAACAGGAACAGTGTCCTCATTCATACGACCTGCTGGGCTGCGATGAAGCAGAGTTTGCTCTCATAAACAATGCACAAATGTTTACCACCTGGAGTCCTGTATAACTGGATAGTGCATACATACATGTGTAGGGTTGTAAGTTGGTGGAATGAGCGTGCTTGTTCACACACATGCCCCCTCCTGCATACCTCCAATCCCAGCCCAAAGGTAATATTTCAGAAATGCGGGGCTATATAAAATCAGGCTCTAGCATATATCTTCCAGGCATCCCAGTTGACTGGTGCAGTTTATTCAGTACAGTCAGTGAGCAGGGAATGGTAAACCCGGGGATTTCATCAGCTCAGTAGTTTACGAAGACAGGACTGTGGCACTTCTAATGCCTTCCTGCTCTTTTGAGTTCAGTTCAGTAGTTACAAGTGATTGCTTCCTGGGGCTGCCGACATGTGTTCAGTATCGCTTTCGACTAAGTGATGTTTCGGTAGAGGTTGGTTTAGTTTCAAAAAGGTCAACCGGCCAGGCTGGCCGGAAAAGTGAGGTGTTAGTTAAAAGATGCTTTTTGTTCAAAAGCAGTGAAAAGTCTGAAAGTCATCTATTTTACTGCATTAATCTCACAGGTAAAAAGTGTTAGGTGCCACAGCCGTCACGTTGGCATGGAGGGGGGAAATAAATAAAGGGGGAGGGTGTTCATGGCCCAATGCTGCAGGGGGTGGGGGACAGACAGGGGAAAATGGCACAAGATAACTCTAACTTCTTCCCATGACAGTGGACCGTGCTGTTTGTCAGCTCAACACTTTCTAGTCAAACATAAATGGGAGCGGGGGTTTGGAAGATAGATTCTAGGGCTGGGTTTTCACAAAGAGTAGAAGTTCCATTACTGATGTGCCATTACCCGTTGGGGCCTGCTTGTGTGTGTGTGTGTGCGTGTGTGTATGAGTGTGTGAGTGTGTTTGTGTGTGTGTCTCTGAAATGCAGTGTGTCTGTGTCTTTGATGGGGGAAGTAGGGGAGGGAGGGGGGCAGCACTTGCAGTCTAGCAGTCTGTCTGTCTGTCCATCTGTCTGAAAGCACCCGGGCTGCCCTCACTTGCATGTGTGAACGTCGTACACGCGCACACACTCCTGACAGCTGACGTAGCAGCACCAGTGAAAGATGCAATGGCACTTCTCCTTGCGCTTCTCAGTTCGGGTGTTGTGGCCGCGGCCGCAGCACAGCAGGTCGCAGCCCTCGATGCCGTGCGACGACACGTTGCAGACTCGGTCGCGCGTCCCAAACGAGCCCGTCTCCGGGTTGGGCTCGCAGAAGTTGGGCGAGCCCTCGTAGTAGACCAGGTCGCGCTCGGTGGGGTGCTTGAAGAAGGCGTACTTGGCGCGCAGCGTCTCCACCCAGCCACGGGACTCGCGGTGCTTTTCCACCACCATCTCTGAGGCGCTGTCGTACTTGTCCTTCAGGTAGTCACCCAGCATGCGGAAGTCAGGCTGCGCCCACCAGCACGTCTTCACCTCACAGCTCCCGGACAGGCCGTGACATTTGCAGCGCAGGTGCATGTGGTCGAGAATGGTCTGAGAAACACAGGGGACGAGATTTTAGTACAGAAGATTATGTTTTCATTGTGTAGCCCCAACAGCTTGTTTAAAGCTTTTTTGTCATTTCTGCTTCAGCACAGTGAAAAGAGACCAGAAAGGGGAATGACTTGTGACAGACGTCCCAAATCCAAACTGACTTGATTTGCACTTTAAATCACTGAGCAAGAGTCAGTTCTAAACAATGCTACCTGTTCCAGTTTATTTACATTTTGCCCTTAATCACAGTTACAGTCTCAAAGGGCTTTACATGCCCACAGTTGACAGAAAACAGAACCACACCCCCTGACTGAAACCCTCAGATCAGGCAAGAAAAAACTAAAAAAAAAAAAACCCAAAGGCAGTTTCACTGTTAAATGAAATCATTCAACATTCATGTCATTTGGCAAGATGATACATGATTTTCTGATAACGATTTGCAAATGGAGTGGAACAGAATCAAATTATTATTTTA
Source organism: Myripristis murdjan (assembly GCF_902150065.1). NCBI lineage: Eukaryota > Metazoa > Chordata > Actinopteri > Holocentriformes > Holocentridae > Myripristis > Myripristis murdjan. Next base: position 5,824,779 of record NC_043998.1, read on the forward strand.
TTTTCCCATTAAAATGTGAATAAACTACAAGATAACAAATACTTTGAAGATTTTAATACCACATAATATTTTGTGACGCCTGACAGTATGCTTAACTGAAAAGGTTCTGGTCTGAAATCAGTTTTCCTTTTAAATTATAATGAAGTTTTGTAGTAATCGCTGTCCAACTACAGTTTTCTGCCATTTTATGCATCCAGGCTCAGATACATGTCCTCTGAGGAAAAAAACAAAAAATGGTCCAAGTTGGCTGCATAAACCCAGCCATTTACTTCAGCTGAGTTGCTTTGATTTGTGTACTGGTTGGTTCAGAGCTACAGGGCAGTCAAGTCAATCACCACCGAGCAAGAAATGAATTTTATGGTCAGCAATTTACAGGAAATTCAGTAATGCGGACTAACAAAACCACTAAAGACTCGTACAGTAGGCCAAGAAAAACAACATGCCACTGGCGGCAATTTACAAGTGTCATGCAGCTGTGAAGTACAGAGGCACTGCGCTGCTGCTAATTCCTTCTGAAGTCACTGGCTCACATTATGAGTGTGCTGCCGCCGGCGATATTTTACCTTTGTGTTTTGATTTTGTTCTGCTTTAATTCGCCAGCTATATTTAGCAGCAGAATTCCCCCAGCTGGGGCGGAAGGCAGGTGGTTGTGGCACCTCTGGGTGAGTAGGGGGTGACTGCGTGTGTGTGTGTGAGTGTGTGTGTGTGTGTAGGGAGGGGTGGGACTGGGGCTGGGTGTTGGTGGGAGGGTGACATCACGTCCTGAGCTCATCATGCCAATGGCAAGTCACATCTCCCAGAAGCCCCGGGGGCAAAATAATGCACTGTGGAGTGGGCCAGGTGGCACAGCTGAGATCAGGCTGGAGAGGAGAGGAGTGGAGAGGAGAAAAGGGGAGAGGAGACGAGAGAGGGGTCCTGACAGTACTCCTGTTTAGTTGGCTGCGCGGCTCCTGTGGTCTCTCTGGCTGCTCCTGCCTGCTCACATCAAAGGCCTGTCTTGTTGCCGTGTGGTCCCTCCATTTGCCCCTCAGCGAGCTGCCGGGGAGCCTATTTTCTCCCAGCGGTGACAGCAGCCAGTGATGGTTTAAGTCTGCACTGATTCCCTTCTTTTCCCCCTCAACTCACTCGGGTTATTTGTCTGTCAGGGAATTTTTTCATTGGGATGCAAGGCATGAAAGGCGAGGTGTGGGGGCAAAGCGGGAGGGCGGGTGTTGCTCAGATCAGTAATTACCCAGTCATTCAAAGTGAAGTGCTACTTTTCAGGTGGAAACTCACACATATTGTGTGTACAAGTCAAATACTGAAATCCCTGCCTGTCATACATACAATTAGTAAGCCCAAACAAATTTACTGAATAAATCCACTCCCTTTGCAAGACAGTCAGGTCATTGTTCATTGTATATCTCCTGTGGTTTTTTGCTTTGCTGCGGCTTCATTATTTGGCCTAACAATTTGTTGTGTAATATATGCTGATGTTGACGAAATAATGTTTTGTATTACAGTGCTCTGAACTACCTACATTTTATAAAATGTGCTAAGCAATGGAACCTAAATCTACCTCGCCCTGTCAGCCATGCAGGTATTCAGTGCATCATGTACCCAGTGAGCCCAACATAACAAACACAGAGGGAAGAGCTGATGTGTGCTCACTTGAGTGCATGTCCATCGAGAATATTGTGACATAACAAGTCATCCCTGTCCAGCTTTCTCATATGTGTGACTGTTTTTACCGTGCGTCCTGCCTCGTTGTTGTGCCGGTTCATTGCTGAGCGAGCATCTGGACGGTTCTCTCTGGCGTCAGCAAACTCCCGGGATACCAGCACCCCAAACTCAGCATCCTCACTGCAGCCACCCCACTTCCAGCCCTCCCCAGGAGGGCCCTTGTGGTGGGAGTCGCAACCGCACATGGTGGATGTGCCCTCAGCACAGGACCGTGTCACTGCAAACGCCACCCCTGCCGAAGCTATAGCGTGGACGAATGCCGACTCTCTGGTTGCTGAGAGAGAGAGAGAGAGAGAGAGAGAGAGAAAGAGAGAGAGAGAGAGAGAGAGAGGGATAGAGGGAGGGAGAGAGAGAATATGTCAATCTTTAGTTAACCTTGAACAACAATCTTCCCTGCTGCCAACATCCAGACAGGGATATTGAAAGGGATGGCCTCAGGCACAAACCTTTTAACACAACATTTCATCTTTAAGATGGAACATACCTAAACATGTATTTGCCACTGAAAAAAACAGACTTAGACAAAGTACTGTTAGATGCCATCTGAATTTGATCAATTGCAATATTACAAACAAATCAAAAACACATCCCCCTCATTTATTTCACTGTAAGTAAAATAAGTTATTTCCCATATGATTACCAGCTACAAGAAGGCACGATACTCCAGGACACATGAAGGAGCCTAAAAGCAGAGTCCCTGCAGTGACATCAGCCCATTGTGGTCGTGTCAGGAGGGCCTAGTGCTCAGTGGGATCACAGTGACCTCCTGTCATCCCTGAGGTGTGCTGCTTTGCATCTGGATAGTGTTTCAGGAATGTGACCCCCCATACCCCCACCCTCCCTGTTCAGAGCCCAAGGCCCTCTGGTGAAACCTAGCAGTACGTCGGCCTGGTTCTTTTTTGCACTGAGGGATGGAGTTACGCCTCCTTTGAAGGCAACAGCTTATTATGTAACCAGACACCATTGTTTCACAATCGCAGCACACTTACTGTGGCTCAGCCATTTCACTACACTGCCTCTGCTGTACACATACTAAAACATGCACACAAACACCCACACACACACACCCACACACACACACACACACACACACACACACACACACACACACACACACACACATAGGGCGTATGGGGAGGGGCTGCATGTGCAGTGGCTCTCCAGTTCAAGAGCATCTCCAGTGGCCCATCTGAGCTCTCCAAATTTGGATGAATGACCACAGGAGGACATTTTTTTTTTTTTTTTTTTTTTGCTGCAGGCCACAATAGCTAGTAAAGTGCAAAGTCACCAACCATCCCACTGCTCTGCCACCAAAAAAGATTTTTAAAATTCAAACAGATCTCCGAATGTTTGTCAGTTACCTGCCCAAGTGTCTGGAAGAGTGAAGTCATACTAGCCACAGCTAAAATTGATCAATATTTAGCTGACAACTGGTGTTATTTTCCCACCCTGATGCAAGTACAGTTCCCAAAATAAAGACAAAATTAAAAAAAAAAAAAAATCTGTTTCAGTTAAGTTGGTAATTTTACTTTTGAATGAAAAGGAGATGGGAACCTCATATTTGTATTTCTGATATTCATTCATCATCAGTCAATTTCTTGTTATGAACACTCTGACACTTCACTGGGTGGAAGGTCAGATGACTGAGTCACTGCCACTCAGATATATTACAACTGTGTTCACTAGTAATTGTTTAAAAACAACAATTGTTATCATAGGGATCTTGCTTGTTACATCTAAACTGAGTAGACTCACGTGTCCATCAGTGTATTTTCACTCTTCCTCCATGGTAAAAGGATACAATTTTGGTCTAAAATCCCCAGTGAATGCTTGTTTGATTGGATGACACACACACCTCAGGTTGGGCATCCCTGCTCACCCTGGCAAGCCTTGCTGGGCCCTCGACAACAGGGGCCTGTGAGCCCTGGGCCCCTGGAGCTCTGGCTGTTGGCCAAGGCTAGCGCTGCTCCTGCTACCTGCTGGGCCCATCAATCCGCCTTTGTTTCCCTTGTGTCACACTGTATTACCCGCACAAAGGACCCAGCGACTCGCGCCCCCGCAGCCCCGCTCTGCCCGGAGCTGGCATTCCCTAAACTCCCTAACTCCCCCCTCGAGCCACCCCTCCGCCAACACCCTGAGCTGAAATCCCATCCTCCTCCACCACCACCACAGGACCTCAACCCCCCACTTTCTCCAGGCTTCCACCACCGTCACCAGCAGCCATGGCCAACACACAGCTTAAGGTGGCTAGGGCTGGTGGATGGTAGCCCTCCCTTCCCTCGTCAAACGCTTCCATTTAACGCTCCCCGAGTCAGATGCTCTGCGTCCTTGCTTCCTTCCTTCCCTGTCCCAGTGTGCACACCCGGGCTAGGTTGGAAGAGATCCCCTTTCAGCCTGTTTTCATGACAGAGTCAAAAGGGCGTGTGAATGGGGCGTCCGTGGGAGCTGGACTGTGTGAGGCGCGCACTGGTCTTCATGCACAGTAGGGGTTGAGCGGAGCCCCCCAGCCCTTTTCTATTGCCTGTAATCTCATTTGGCCTCCCTTCTCCTTTTTATTTGACTGAGGAGCCAGGGAGGCTCACGCTGCCCATTTCTGCCCAGATTCCTTCCCCTCTGACACACAGGCTAATTCATTTCCAATCAGCAGGCTCGCTCGCAACACACAAACTCCTATCCTTATAATTAGAGACTGCAGGGCCTTGCAGACACCTCTGGCTACTGTTTCCTTTGTGCACTTTGTGTTTCACTGTCAGGTTTACTGGGGACTGGTTAAAAGACAAGGTTAGTGTGGATACGTCTGACAATTAGTATTCTGTGTGGAAAGCGTCTGATAGATGCCTAAGTATATCAGCTGTACATGTCAGGTTTTGTTGATTCATTTACTGTGCTGACCTTCTTCTGTGTACATGAATGTAAACTGGGTTGGGAGAACAGAAAAGAAGACACTGACCCCCGAAGACAAATGTGACATTGACGGTAAAGATAGATGGAGGTGGAATAATGTGTCAGTGCTTGTACCGGCACTCATTTCTCACTGCAGCCGGGAAAGGTGTATATTATTGTAATTGCCCGAGTAGTCATTTGTCAGCAAAAGCCCAGAGAGCAGGCAGTGCTATGCTTTAGAGTAGAAACAGGTACCCTGATGCTAACACATTGTGTAACAACTTGTGGTTGTCTGGCTTATACAAGTTATATATTTTTTACATGATGATTTATTTTGAACTTTATCAAAAATACTTTTTTGATCCCTGAGGGGGGATAAAAAAAATCTATATTTATATCTCGATCTATAGATAGATAGATAGATAGATAGATAGATAGATAGAGATACACACACACACATAGATATATAGATACATATAGATATATAGATATATGCACACATACATGCATACGTGTGTGTGTGTGTGTGTGTGTGTGTGTGTGTGTACACATTAGAGGTCTAATCATTTTATACCAAAAACGATTCTGCAGTCCTCAGTTAACTGAATTGTGGTGAACTGCGATTTTATTTTTTCCCTCATCAGCTCCTGCACATGAAGGGTTTTTTTTTCAGCACGATTCAAAATTACAGTGACCACATTTGTAATGTGGAACATTCAACATTGCTTTTGATTAATGATAACATTAGGCCTAATATCTGACTTTTCCACAAGCTGCATTCAAAGGCATTCTGTTACTGTTTTACACAGTATCTTTTAACTTTTTGTGTTGAATTGCTGTAATTGGACAAACTGGTACAAACCGAACTGTGAAAAGAGTGCACCTTTACACGCCTGTGCATCAATACAAAACACAGCAACAGATATTCATGGCATCCAAAGTATCTTTCAAGTCCTTTCAAACAGCCTACCTTTATCCAGCACAGGGCCAAAGATGGCCAGGTTATCCTTGATAGTGGTGCAGTTCCAGCGGCGTCCCCGAAACTGGTGCTGGCATTCCTGGATTCCCAGCTTGACGCCTTCAGCCACGCTGGGCATGATCTCGATGTAGTTGCGGCAGAAGCGCAGCTGCTTGGGCACCAAGCCAGGGATGGAGCCGCACAGGATAGGTTGAGAGCCCAACGACGAGTACTGCTGCCCCAGGGCCAGGGACCTGTGATGCAAGGAAACAGGAACAGCAGGGAGGCGTCATTTAGCTAAATTGGCCGGACAAGACACCATCACAGCTTTGACCGACACTCCTTACCTTCTCAGCGCTTTAAGCTCTCTGGAGGATTGGGAATAAAAAGCATTATAACAAGGCAAAAAAGAAATGGGGTGCAGGCCTTCATTTAACATCTCAACCAAACATCATCACCTCACACCAATAGGCCATTGCTATGAATAAAAACATAAAAGGGGAAGTTACAGTAAAGTCTAAATCAAGCAAACCCTCTCCCTCACCCTTCCTTTGAATTTAGCAGGATGTGGTATTGAAATTGCAGTACAAGTCTGTGCCCTTCCTGCACCCAGTGCCACAATAGTGAGGGTAGTAACATGCCAGGGAGGCCCCTGGGAAAGGCAACGTACACTAAGAGAGGAGACCGCCTCTTTATTCATTAACCTCAGGTTTTACCGCATAGAGCTGGACCTCTTCACAGAATTTCTTTTTTATGTTCCTGTTTGCTAATTCAGCCATTTCTCACTTGCTACTGATGAGATCTGTGAGCAGTCCTCTGTGCAAGTACGGTGACTCACTTGAGTGTTTTATTGACTTATCTGCTCCATGTAGTTTATAAAGTGCTCCAGTTCCTTTGCTTCTTTTATACTGCCAGGAGAGGAAGCTAATCAGCCCACTTCAGGGTAGGGATACAACCTATTAGTATTTACTTTGCAAAGTGTTCCCACTTGTTAGCATACACAGATACTGCTGATCTAAAAGATAGCACACAAGGACCTGTCTGCTCACCCTCTGGGAAAAGACCTTCAGTTCTATCATTAATTTGCGGTTTACTCAAGATCTGATGTATGAGTTTTAAGAATGACGGTGTGTGCAGCTGGGGTTGCTGGTAATGGACAAAAATGGCATACCTGAAAGTATGTGCCTTACCAGAGGGCTAGTGTAGATGTGCCTAAACAGGGATTAATCACCACAATGAGACAGCCAAGATCAGCCTGTGATGCCAGAAACCATTATAGTTTCATTGAGGTAATTAATTTTAATTGCCTTCTATTTCTCCTGAAATAATGGAGACAGAAAAAAGATGTTTGCCATGCCCATGTTTTAACATGCTTTCTGTGATGACAGGCTCAAACGAAACTGTACAGTGCCTTCCAGGAGCTCATACACTTAAACTAGGCTGTCTGCCTCCGATTTATTGTTTATTTATTCCAGAGCATGTGTCACTTGTAAAAACAAACAAACATGTTTTTGTACAGGCCTGCATTCTTGAGTGATGAGCGCTCTGATAGATTTATGTGTGTAAAACGTTTACTATGTACTCAAGGTTCCATTCATTTGGGTATGAGAGCCAGAGTTACTTTATATTTTGTGTGTGTGTGTGCTGGAGGGGGGTGGTGGATGTCAGTCTTTAGTTCTAAAGCAGGGCTTTGCCAATGCAGAACAGACTCTCCAACCCTTGGCTGGGTCTGGGTGGACAACGTGGCGCTTGAGGCCATGAAAGGATCACGGGGGAACAATTGGCGCTGATCAGATCAGAGCACCACTCAGGATGACCTCAGGACCCCCGCAGGGCGCAACCCTATCACAGCAGCCACTGACTCTGACAGATGAGTGCGGCACAGTGCCCCACCCCAACACAAAAGTCAAGCCATTGAAGTCACAGGTGAAAAAATCCCCCCTTAGATAGGTTCACAGCTCATGTGTGCTTTTGCATTCTATATGGCTCCCACCAGCTCCTGTCAAACCCGACCCCCTCCCCCTGCCACACACATACACACATACACACACACAGTTTTTGATCTCCTCAGAGTACAGATGAGCATTGTTACAGCAGGCTCCCAGGTATCAAGACCTGCCAACCCAGCTTATGCACTGAGACATGAGGCTGAGCGGCTTCGCTGTTGCAGCTGGCTTAATGGAATATATGATCATCACATAAACAGCTATGAGCCACTTGTGCTGTTGATATGAGTTTCCTTACTGACAAAATGTCAGCAATAAGTTCTAACGTGAATATCAGACAAGTACAAGAAATAAACTCATATGTGCACTCTTATATAAACCTTTCGAAGACCACAATGAAAAATGTCTGTTCTACGCCATATCCAAGTTAATGATCCAAACTTAAGATGTTGTTTTGCCCAATTTGATGTTCCCATGTAGAAAGTGAGTAATTCGATAGTGCTCATCAATCTCCATTGATGTCCATGTCTTGAGTTTACCCAAGCGAAGACAGCCATGTTGGCTTCATCTGCCAGTCCCAATCCCATGAGCGCCACTGAGTTTCAAGTGTTGCTGACTTCACTCTGTCTGGTGGCTGAGTGACTAAGGTGCATAATTACACTGTCTGCTAGTAAGGTTACTGCCCATTAATCTGTCAGTCATGGGGTGGACCAGAGTAGATGATGCCCTGCACAAAGCCAGGATATGAAGTCTGGGCTCCCATGTTCACTGATGACATCAAGTAGTTGATTAAAAAAAAAAAAAACGCCCCTGCTCAATGGAGATACAGTCTTTTCTATAGTGCAGGGAAAACCATTCTGCCAGCCTCTGCTACATTTGGGGTCCAATTCAGGACAGCTAAACAGCTTGCCTTTCTCTGATGCGCTTGCTGATGTAGTGGCTTAGGTGGCGACTTAGAGATTTCTGATGGAATCAATTAGCTAACCACATAGGGCTTTGTGGTGGACATAGCGTGTTTAGACTACAGGCTGGGGATCTGCCTGCCTCTTTGACTTTGTTTGCAAAGGATGTGCCTCACTTGATCCCTACGGACAGATGAGATGAAAGGGATATCTTTTTGGCTAGGTGCTAATGAGAGTCTTAACCCTGAGGGGAGAGCCTTTGGGTAGGAGGCGTTTCTTGCAAACAGACACACACACAGATGCATGCATGCAGACCACATGTGTGCCATGCTGATCCTGGCTGCTTTGCCTCACTTCTCGGAAGCCACGAGCGACGTGTCTCAACGTCTCAACTGAGCGAGGGAGCAGCATAGACGCAGAGACCTCCGCTGAGGCAGAATGCCGGGGGAATCTGCTGCAGGGGATGAGACAAGGAGCGGAGCAGCAGCGAACTGCAGGGCTTGGCAGGTGCATGCCTAGGCAGGTCTGTATGGGGCCTCCTCTTGCCCCGGGGGGTTTACTGCTTGGTTGGGGGTTTTCTCAGTACCTAAACCAGGCTGACGTGAAAGCATGATGGGCCACTGGAAACCACAGAAATGAAGGAGAGGAAACAAAGGGATTCCACCACACACTTCACTGACGAATGGAAATTCACACTAACAGAATGATGACACTCTCAGCGAAAACTGTTGACTCCTTAAGCACGGTGCCAACCACTCCCAGTGCAAGAAAATCAGTGGTGCAATCCCTCTCACTAGGCTGCAGAAACACAAAGCAAGATTTGGATCCGATTTGATGCCAGCCCCACATAAAATGCAGAAATCGGGCATTCAGCTGCTGCATCCAAGGTTTTATTTTTCTCTGAGCAAGACAGCTTACAAGGGATAGCGATTTTAGGTCAAGGAATCTTATAGTTTACTCCCAAAAATATGCTGCAGCTGTTTTTGTGGGAGGTCCACATTACAGGGGTCAGTGTGCAGCACCTGTCTGCCCACAGACAAATGAGCTTTCACTGTGTGACAGCCTCTTATGTCCAGAGGCACAAAAAGTACCAGGTGACCCTCTGAACCTGTTGAACAGAACATGACATCTGACCTCATTGCCTTGAGCTTGATGGCCTATAGAAACAGTTTGAAGTTCATGTCCCAAATCTAATGATCCAAGAACAAATACACTGATCTCTGGTTAGCCTGACATCACTGACAGCATGCAACGTGACCAATTCATTAGCACTCCACGCATAAATCAAGAAACATATCTCAAAGACTGGGTCCTCATATATTTTACTAATTTATGTCTCAGTAACTTTATTTATGCAGCATAAGCCTATTTCTAGTCTTGTATAGACCAAGAACAAATAACTCTGGGTTGTTGTTTTTAAACACATGTGGCCTGCCCATAAACATGACCTAATTAATGTGGAACACCACAGATGCTGAAATTATTCGAGTATGGCAGCATGCTCGAGAAACACACACAGCAGGCCTATGTGACTGCTCAGCCTCTTCATCCTGGCGAAAACTGTTTTCTCACAAACAGCACGACAACACGGAATCTATAATAAGGTAAGGATGGAAATGTAGACTTACTAGCCTCACGTTGGCCACAGTTTATATCTACAATTACTAAGCCACGCACGGTTAAACGAGAGCTTAGCAAACAGCCTGGTGTAAGTCAATGGCGGCTCATGCAATGGTATGAAAATAATACAAATGAGGGATTTTCATGCAAGAAGAAAGACCGCCATTGTTCCGCCGGGTCCAGTGGCCTACCATACCCTAGTAAGAAACACCTTTTTCGAAATATGTTTGTTCTTATGTTCGTCATTCTTTACTAAGTTTTATATTGCTGTCGTCCATCACACTCACCAAATATCAAGAACTCGACTCCCGCTTTAGGTTATCGACGCCACTCAATGCTAGTTTGGGGACTGTTCACTGCTCCGACGGCTTATTATTGTCAAACTCCAGTAGTCTGAAAAATGTCCATTGTGTAAATTTGGTTAAGTTTAGGGCAGGGGTTTTCTCAGGTGAAGGTTAATGTACCCAAACAGCACAGGTGACAACTCCAGTGCGAGTATCTCCGTAGCGGTGGACATTTGTTTTGGGGATAACGGTCAGTGGAGCATTTAATTTGAATTTTTTTTCCCCCCTGCTTTTTTAAACTGTGCAGTGCGTTTTTAAGTCTTCCACATAGCCCAGAAGAGGCTTAAATAAGTAAACATTTTGTCTTTTGTCGTTTTCAGCTGAAAGTATCAAGTAGCTCGAACATGTGCCAAAAGGAAAAGGAAAATTTAAAAACACTATATGTATCTCCTGGCATGTTGCCATTCATGCTGTGACACAACATTTATGCCATTTGCAGTGTTAGTAGTCTCATATACAAATGCCAAGGAGCAAGTATAGTTGATTATATATCTATAAACACTGTCATTGCACTTCGCCCCTCTATTTCCAACTTTGACATTTGCCTTTACCAAGAAACAGGCGTGTAACAGAATACTATATATTGCATTTTCTTCAAGTTTTTGCTCAAGAATGCTAAATGCGGCCTGCTGTGTCTAAACAGAGCAAATTGGGAGCTTCAAGTGGCACACAGAGAGCATGAGAGACTGAGGGAGGAAGGGAAAGAGAGGGATTAGGAAGAACCAGCCTGTCACAATCCATCCCTCTATGCATTATTCCTCAGGCACTGTTCAAAGACTCATGGAAACCTCTGCGACTGTGTGGGAGAGAGAAGGCACTGTGAACTAGATGGTTCTGTTGCTACTTGCATTTAAAGGCCCTACTTCCAGAAGGTTTTGCTCCTCTGTCTGCATGGCGAGAGGCACGTTTCCCTGTCTGTAATGCCCATATTGCATGCAGCTCTTGTTTCTCAGTGGTGTGGCATCAAACATTAAGTATAGCTTGCTTTTTTTTTTTTTTTTTTCAACCAAATTAGCTTGCACCTGTGCTGCAGCCCCTGCTAAAAAACCCTCAGATGATGGCATCACAAGTGTTCTACTGACTCATCTGATTATATGTCAGTCCCTTTCCATTAAAACCTATGAGGCCCTGTCGTATGAGTAACTTTTCAAATTATCACTCTGAGTTCAAGAGTACAAGTAGGACTTATGATAGATTCATCTGCCGCTCATTTGCAGAGGCCCACAACAAATTTGCCTATAGTGATGGTTGACGAGGAATGCCAGTCGTTCTTGCGCATGTCTCAACAAGTTAACTTATTTCATTAAAGAAATTAATAATGTTAGCTTATGCTGGTTTGTGCCTGAAGCGCCAGGTCCCAAATGTGTGCTGTCACTGCTTCTGTGAGAGCCAGACTCCTGAAAGGCCTCTGCAGTAACAGACTGTGAGAATATTGTTTGCATTGAACTCTTATCTACCTCTAATTTCCCTCTATATGTTGATACCACAGCTCAACTTGTCAGATTTGCCCCGAGGACGTCATGTTGCTAAATGAGGCCCTGGCAGAGCACTCGGAGACGTGCATCGAAAACATTGCCATCAGAATCTCATTTAGAAATCCCACAACAGAGTCCGCAGAGAGACAAAGACACTCGGAAGAGAGTAAGTGGGCCACAGAAAGTTGCCGGCTTCGCCTGAAGATGGGACTTTTCCTGGTGGAGGCTGGAATGCACAGCTCCTGTCTGTGTTTTATTGTCTTCTCTTTTGCTTTGGCACACTTTTGATTTGTAGTCCAACAGCTCCTGGCTGATCAGATAAAAAATGACAGGACCCCTGAAAAATGTTCCAACCTGTTTTTTTTCCTCCTTCCTTTACTTTCCCTCCTCTTCCTTTCTCGTTCATTCTTGCTCTCTCACTCTCTGCAGACTGTTGTAAAGAGTGAGGAGTTGGGACAAGGAGGCCCCGCAGTCAGAAGTATGAAGAAGTGAACAGCGAAACTGAACAGGGTGTAAACTTGTGAACCTGCCTGTCAGGAAGTGAATGAGAGCTGCAGCAGCTCTCCACAGTAGTGCTCTGGGGAGCAAGACTCACTGATAGTGTCTGTCAGACTGGAAGCGCACTGTCTTGCTTCTGTATGTCTGTCTGTAGGCGGACACGCAGAGTCTGCCCAGTTGTCTTGAAAGGACAGGGCTTGTTTGAACGAGTGTCTCAAGAGACTGCCTGAATGAACCCAAACTCAAACAGTTTATTGTTCCCCGCCACTGCTCAGGGACAGTGTGTTGGCACTGCTCCTTGAATTGTCGGTGGTGATGCATCCTATGCAAATCATAACTTGTATTGGATTGTCTGGAATCTTCCACTGGATTGTCTGGAATCCCATTGTGGAATTTCAATCACCACAAATCTTTAAAACTAATTAAGCACAAAATTGCTTTTTTGATTTGAACATACCAGGGTGTTCTGAAAAACCCACTGAGAAAAAGCATGTGTGGAAAGCATGATTTGTCATGTACTCCTGCGTGCTGGAGAAACTGCCCTTGTCTTACTCCCAATAATTAGCTTCTCAGTAACAGGCCTACTAGGTGAGATCAGGCAAATAATGAAGACCTCAAATATCAGGTGCTTGTGTGTATGTGTGTGTGTGTGTGTGTGTGTGTGTGTGTGTGTGTGTGTGTATGTCCACACGTGTCCCCTAATGACCCCTTTGCCCCTGGCCGTTGCAGCCGTGTTTTCCCTTTGAGCAACTGTCCTGGCCTGTGTTTTAGTGCAGCTAATAGCTGAGCACTGGGAGACTTTGTCATTTCCTACAAGAGCACATTACATGTCCTTTGATGGTGGGTTAAGATTAGGACTAGTCTTTCTGCTTTGAAATACCACTCTCCTTTGAACCTCTATCACTTGCTTGGGTTTGACTGGATAACGTCATCCCATGTGTCTGTTCATTAAAGTTAGGTCATAATGCCTTCTAATGTGTGATGATGTAATTGATGTATCTGATCAATACATGAAGTTAACTCACTATAACAATAAAAGGCTGACACATCTTAAGTTTGTGCGATGGGCAAGGCTTGTAGCAACAGGATATGAAAGTCAGCGTCAGAGCAAAATATGCAATAGAATTCATCCAGGCAACAAGAATAAGTTGCATGTGATCAATTAAGACTCAACTGTTTGAGCAATAGCTGCATTGCAATCTTGCCATAAATGTTTCCGAGAGTAACAGCCTCAGTACCTGCTCCATTTCAAATGTCCAATATACCTGCTTAGGGCTAAGGTCTAGGTAGGCTACAGGTTACATACCCATAAAACATGTTGCCTAGACACTAATTTCATACTGCCCAGATCCCTAGGCAAGTCACCGTCTGTGGAGACATTTCTCTGGGGCTTTAGCCCAAAGTTGTCTTTGACCCTGGCCCTGTGGCAGCCTTCAGCCATTGATATGGAACCCTACAGTTTCTTAAGAATAACATTCTTTTGGACTTTCCTTTTCTTTTCTCTGCCTTCCATTGCACTATTCAGAATAATGCTTGAACATCCTTGATCTTTTCACACAGGATTGCAGGCGGAGGATTTTCTTGCAGTAAGAATCATTTAAGTGATCCTTTTGCCAAAGGTGGGGGTTTTTGGGGTTGAGGATTGGATGTGAAGGGCAGGGGGGGTCGCAGTCAGATAATGACATTCCTGAGACCCGGAGATGGACCCCAGATCCCCATTTAAGCCACTGGATTTGAACTGAACAGAGGGGTTGGTACGGTTTAGGTATAGGCATACTAGATGACTTTGGCAAACCTAAATATCTAGAAAGAGATATGGTGCTGAGTGAGAGAGGACGCAGTGGTTCCCAAAACTTCTAAGAGGTATGCTTTTCACCAAAATTCAGGCTGATACTGCTTACTACTGAAATTTAGTTCAACTCAGTAAGAATGGAATCACTGAAAGCTATAAAAATGTCCTGAACTATTAGTGTTGTAACTTTTTACATACAAGGCCCCATTAGTGGGATGCCACTCTGATACCTATATTATAGAATGACATTTTGCAATTCTGGTGGATTGAGTTTGGATTTGCATTTATGATGCATTTAAATCTGCTATTCTACACTGTTATCAATAAGGCATCATGTATTGGCTGCCCTGATGCTGTGTAACACATATCGTCGTGGTCAGCACTTACAGCAGTGACTGACTCGGTATTAGCCAACCATGAGTGCTTAATATTCCTCATGTTTCCCTCCAAGATTGCTTGTCTTCCAGTGATGTTTCTTCTAAATGTGTTGGAAGTTAAAGCCTCCTCCAAGTAGGAATACTAATTTAAAACCACTGTGAATATATACTGTAGTTTCCTCAGAACTGCATTCATTAAAAGGAATGAAAGCTAGCTTTGAGAGTTATTTATTCTCAGCACATTTCTTGCATACTATGTCATTTTTTGTCTGTCACCCAAACTCATTCTCATCCATTAACATATCTCTTTTGCACATTGCCAGTGCTAGTAATTTTATATAAACAACTGACTCTGATTATTCACGAATAAGATGCACCCCATATGCTGTGAGCTAAATGATCTGTGATGTTGGCTTTCATTGTGCCAGTTGGACTTTATTGCAAATATTGTAGCAAACCCAAAAACTGTGGTGACCCTGACCAACAACCATCTAAGGCATTTTCAATAATAAAAAAATTGTGCTGTTGAGCAATTGCCATACATAAACAATCACCCAAAGGGGAGAATGAAAGAAAAGACAGATAAAGAGAAGGTATCTCTTTATTTGTCTCTTTTTCTCAGTCTCCCTTTCTCTCCTTAATTATTGTTCTTTCTCTGACTTCAGCTTTCATAACAGTGATGTACTGTAAATTTGTGTAATATGATTTAGTTGTGTTTAGTGAGACCCGCAACAGCTTATGCATTGAGGTGATCCCAACTTAGAGGCAAACAGGATGCTGCAGGAATCAGGCCTTGCCTGAAATCACAGTGAGCACTGACAGAATTAGTTTGCGTTAGTGCGCAGTATCTGCTTTCCCCTGCACACTGAGCAGCAGCGATGATAACAGAGGATCAAGAGATTTAAACATCTAGTGGCTGCGTGATGTGACACAGTTAAACCAATAATCACTGCTGCTGCTTGATGGCTTTTATTGAGCGAAATTCAGCTGAGATAATTTGCTGAAAGTGACATCATTGACTTACGACCACCAATAGGACCACAAACCCAGTGTAGACAGGCAAGCTTACGAGCTGTCTGATGATGGCTGATGAGTTTAGCCATGCAGCTTTAATACACCACTAGCTGTGTTTCTTATTGATAATGGTAGCCGATAATAACGATTGCAGATATGATTATATCCTCAGGCATGGCTTTAAATGCTACACATGCATGTAAACATGGATGTTTTTTTTTGTAGTATTATTATACACAGGTTAAAAGGTGAAAGCAAAATGGAGTAATGAGTCAGAGAACAGATATTTGTCATTTTCAAGCCGCACAAAGAGAATGGGTTTGATAGATGACTGCACTCAGACCTTGTGGGACCTGTGGATTATGTGGGTCTGCAGTGTTTCTTTAATCTGGTGTGATTTCTCTCAACACTTTATTTCGCGTCTGTTGCACAAAGCTGCTCTTTCTCCAAACAATATTGCCTCTCAGTTGGGCAATTTTAAAGCTCAGTCTCACCTATCCAAACCCACCTCATTAGTCTGCAATGTCTTTGTACTACATCTCCTCTTCCGCCATACATATGTGCATATCACCAGAGTTATTTATGCTCTGTTTTGTTTTCAACATCCCATCTTGTGACGGTGTGGCTGCCAGACATAAAGCAGTCAAAACTCCTTTTCTTTCCAACCCATCCCTCCTTGGCTGGAGAATTTATGACCAAGTCATCGCCCCTGAGACAGAAGCTGAGAGGAGCCTGCCTGGGCCTTCTCTGAAACCCGGCACCTTCTTGCTTGACGCACCACCTCATTTTGTCCCTTTTTGGACGTGTTCGACACCGCGGGCTGATGCTACTGACAGCACTGTTTGTGACCCATTCCTCAGCACCTGCCCAGTCACCTGGAGCTACGGCGAGGCTTTTCATCTTTACACACTGCTACACCCTCCCAGTTACTCCTCCACCCCACCTACACTTCAAAATTTGTTACCCAAATCAAAGGTGCTGTGCATTGTTAGGGTTTGAACATTATACCGGTGTCATGTAAGCTCCTTGAACAGAACAGCTGCAGGTAATTCACAGAGAGAGAATCCCAGGCTCTTTGTCACTGTTGTCTGATGGTGCTTGCTGAAGCCAGGAGTGGGTGTAAAGTCCTCTTTGCCATTAACACTTCAGCCCTGTGGCCTGTGTGCTTGGCAGCTCCCTGCTCTGTAAATGAAACCAAGAGATGCTCGCGGTTTGGACAGCACTATGGTGGGACCACATGCTAGTTGGGCTACTAAAAGTGCAGTAGCTCTGACAAGTATTGTGTCGTGAGCCAAAAGAGCTTTGTCATACGCCTACACAAATATCTCCAAAATAAAAGCTTTATGTTACAAAAGAAGACAAGGGGCTATGAGGTCAGCTGCGTGTAGCTGAATTTGTAATGAGATGAACCTCTGAATTTCAGTTGTTGATGCCAAATGCGATCTGGGATAATTTCACAAAGACAATAAAACCCTGCGGCACCTAAACATATTGTCCCTTGGCAAATCTCTCGGGTGGGTGGGGGGGATTGTGGTACAATTGACAAGCAAAATATGTTAGTATTTATTTATTCATTTATTTAATTGTTAACAGATTGATTCAGATTACGGCTGATATCCTGTGGTAGACAACAAATTTGTCGATTTTGTGAAAACAGTCGCAAAATTCTGAATATCACACAGAACTTTGTCAGTGGCAAAATGACTACTGGCAAGTGCACGGCATGCATCCAAACAAAAAAAGGAAAAACATTTTTTAACAATGAAGAGATACACGGCATGCTTGGGGCCGGCGGCCTGAATGAAAACACTGAGGCACAATAACAAACTAAACAAAATGACGCTGATCTAATAGGTCATGATTGCTGTACTCCCTAAGGCAGTCCTGGAATTATATAGCTGTATTTCAAGAAAGAAAATGATAATGATTTAGAAATAGGATGGTCTGAGCAATGGTTTCTGAGGCTTCTGTTGAGTTTTCGTCAATGAGATCAGTGTTGTCATTGTCCTTGAGGCATAGAGACACAATTTATCCCCTAACAGATGAGAGTAATGACTTTAACTATTATCAAGAAAAGCCTGGAAAGTCTTTAGAATACTGTGCAATTCACATCAATGTGGCATGCCTGCACAAAATATGTTTTTTCAAAAGTAACTATACCTGCGTAATAACGTGAATGCTCCCAACCTAAAAATTCACCCCCATTTGCATCACAACATATTCTAATATGATAAATGGACCTGAGTGTAGAAGGGAAAAGAACGGCGAGCCTTTTCCGCTACACTAGTATTTGAGGTTAAGATTCTTTGGACTGGGCCGGAGAACATTTTTCCACGCAGTCAACTGAAAGTGCACATTCTGCCCTCTCAAAAATGATCATTTGACCAAAAAGTCTCTCTCTTTATGCAACATAGGGTCTGATGCTGAAACTCTGGATTGTACTCACCACCAGATGGGATAGCCTCCAAGCACCCGTGAGCTGGACAACCACACACACATCACATATCCAATCAGATACAAATCCATGAGGTAAGCCTTGTAGTGGGTAAGAGTGTAAATGGATCAATACATAGAATTTCCAGTAGGCAGTGAAGAAGAGTTTCCAGGAAGAGAGGCTTTAGGGCAGCTTGATTGTTGAATGAGGGGAAAATTAAAATGATATTGAAAAAAAAAATCTTCCTCCTGTTTTCCCCCCTTCTTTGAGTCGGGCCAGGAAAGTGTGTCTGTCTCCTAGTAGTTAAGAGAGTAAGTGTCTCTCTCACACACATGCACACACGCTCCTACCCGTCCTCTCCTTCCCTCCCTCTCTCTGAGGTTCTTCCCTAAGGTAGATATCTTTTTCTCTCTCTCTACTTTTTTTCTCCCTCAGGATGCCTCATCCACAGGCCCAATATTAAAGGGGGGGTGGGGGTGTGTGTGTGTGGGGGGGGTTGAGCGAGTGAGGTTTGGAGATGTCAGCTGGCAAGCCAATCACAGAGGATGGCCTTAGGTTACGAAAAAAAATTATTATTCGTTCCCATCTGTCAATCACACGCCACCCCCTGGTAATGTGGAAAAGAAAGGAAAGAGTGAAAAGAGGGAGGGAGAGAGGGAGGGAAATGAGAGCGGGAGGTAAAGGGAGGGACAGAGGGAAAAGGTAGAGCTCTTACTCAACCTATTTCATCCAGGATAATTCAAAGAAAAGACTCCCCAGAGTGGCCGGGGATAGGTAAAGGGATGTAGGCCAGCCTCTCTTCAGAAGGGTCTGCGATTGGTGTTGGAGGGCACACAGGGGCGACACGCTGACACATTGATTTTTAGGGGTGGTGCCCTGACTAATTGATCCGGATATATGTGCATACAGTGCATGCACACATACACACACGTTCACTCACACACACACACACACGCACCCTCTCACACTCATGCACTCAGAGGGATATTTACAGTGAATTTTCTAAATTGTTGTCCGCCCACCCCAACAGGGGAGGACATAAAAGGGGACACAATAAAGCCATAAAGTGTGGTGGTGGCTGGGCCAGGCATGCAGGGGTTATATGCTTCAGCGGCCCAAAGGCGACACATTTTACATCAATACCATTGTCATTCTGATGGGCTGTGGGGCAGGCAGCCGTGGGACAGAGGGAGGAGGGAGAGAGAGAGACAGATAGAGAGAGTGAGTGAGTGGAGGAGGAGGGTGGGACACTTGTGATGGGCACAGAATTAGCCTGAAGTAACCAAGCGTATTATTCACATGCAAGGAAACTGATCAGGGTAAATACAAACAAGATACCCGGCAGAGATCAAACAAAGCCAGTCGTACTGATAACACAATCTAGTTTAGAGTTTTGTCTCAGAAGATTATCAGTGAGTCTTACTGGAAAGGGCGACCACCAAGGACTTCAAAAAAGCTGCAAATTTTTGTCGAAATGCTCAAAGGCGGATTATCCCTATAAATTTCTCACTTCATTTGGATGTTCACATTATAAAACAGGTTCACTTGTTTATGAAAAACAAGCTTTTGGAGTTGCTTAAAATAATTCTCAGGATTATTTTTAATCCCCTGACCAGTTTACATCTGGATTTTTGCTGGTGCATTTGCCTCCTGCCTTTCACAGAGTAATGTCTTATGCTGTTAGTGGTTCCTCTACCATGTTATTATGGTACTCTGCGTTCAGATGGTGTTTTCTTTGTAGTTAAATTTCAGGACAATGCAGTTTTGCGTGACATGATTCATAGTCTTTAAATAAATATAACGTCTGAACAAGAACAAAAAGGACTTATATGTATAATTATCTGATATACTCACCAAGGTAAAGTTGAAGGCCTCTTCGGGCTCGCTGATTTAAAAACTTTAAAATATTTAAAACACTCCAAACTTTGCACAGTAATTTCTAGCCCCATCATTACTTGGGCAATGCTTGCATGTTGATCTGCTTTGCAGTCGACTTCTGAGGGTTTTATTGCTAATTCTGTGTGTGGGGGGGTGTTCATGCACACAGTCACGTACTTTTTGTGTTTGTTAGCTTATATTGATGAAATCATTTAAAAATGCATTCATATTGCATGTACATTTGTTTGATCATTTGGGTTACCTGACAGATTTTTATAATGGATTGAATTTGTTGAATCATGTGGGAGCCAGGCCTAGTAAGACCTGTATCTGAGTAATAAAGGGGTCAAAGTACTTCTGCAATGCTCAGTGTTGCAGTAAAGGAAAGATACTCTACCGTGGAGTTTCATGTTCTAGCAGAGTGCCTATTGATTTAAACCTGATTTTAATATTATAATTGCAGCAGTAGAAAATGAATGGATATAATGAATAAAAAGGATTTGGCAGACTTGCCCTTTTAAATGTGGCCCAGAATGACTTATCCATATATATCATATAATTGTGCTGTTACGTCCTGATCATGCTCATTAGTGGTCATAAAGCTATTGCCACGACGGGTGTTTCAAATAAAACATTGCTGCTACGTTTACAGATTCAAAAATCATGAATCATGCTCTGAATCATGGTCATATTACTATAATCTAATCAACTTTATTGGTCACTAGCAACATGTCATTTGAGAGTCATCCTCAATGGAGTAATGGTGGAAGGGAGCAAGCTCTGCATCCCATGATTTGTTTCCAAATACAAGAAAAGTGCAGTAAAGTGCAGCACTCTTGGCTTAACTTGAACTCAAAAGAAACCCTCCCCAATAAACCTGTCTTATCACACTCAGTGCATCAGTCTATTTGCAGGGGGGGGACACCTAAACAGGTAATGCACTTATTTTTGTGTGGAAACATGCGCAAATCATTTTGTTTGGAAGTAACTAAATACCCAAGTAATTTTACTAGACGAGTAATTTTCCAGACAGATGTTGCTGCCCAAAAATGTAACTGAAGTAGCAAGTACCTCTTAAATGAAATATTTCTCCTCTCTCTCCTCCTGATGTTTTGTTGCCTGGGGCCTGTGGTTTACCATCAAGGACCTGCAGGGCATGAGTGAGCTTGGCAGGCTGAGGGGGCTGGAAGGTCACACAGCAGGGGCTGGGAGTGTGCAGTGTGGAGTAGAGAGGCTGAGTGCCCACCGCAGAGAGAGGGACCACTGACCACAGTCTGGAGGTCAGCAATGGAGTGGCCCCCTTCACCCGCCCCTTCTGTGTTTTATTCCCCCATAACAAAGAAGATAGGGAAACAGGCTGTGACTGAGCACCCCTCGACCTACCGCTCTGTTTGCTGTGGGGTGTGGGAGGGGGGAGTCCTCCTAGTCTCTAAATGTGACAATAATTGATAGATATCTTTGTGAAACTTGCATGAAGCCTGCTCTCCAGCCAGTCATGGTGGGGAGTCTTCGACATAATTCCAATCAAGATGACTTTTGAATGCTTCCAGTCAAGATGTGGTATGTCTCAGGGACGTTCACAACAAGGCAGGTCTGTTTTCGATCACGGACATTGTCGCGTGTTACGGCACTGACAGAAATGTGCCGAGCTCAGCTCTTGGATTTGGACGACAGTTGCTCTGTAGGAGTGATAGAGGGTTAGCAGGGCCAGGGATGGATGAGGGGAATGTGACAGTGGTCTAATTTATGAGTGCAGGCGAAGGAATGGGTCTGCGGTTTGCATCTGAACAACATTGAAACCATGTTTCCCAGGTTGAGGCCACAAGTGCATTGCGAACTGTCTGGAAAGGCAATAGCAATTAAGGTCAAGACCATCGGAGCCTGATCTTTGGTTGAACTATGACTCAACAACACTTGGTGGTGTTTT
Source organism: Myripristis murdjan (assembly GCF_902150065.1). NCBI lineage: Eukaryota > Metazoa > Chordata > Actinopteri > Holocentriformes > Holocentridae > Myripristis > Myripristis murdjan. The sequence continues at coordinate 5,846,549 of NC_043998.1, forward strand.
GTACAAATCTGTGAAGAGGAAGGAGTTGGGCTACGTGTCTGCATCAGTAGGTGCACAGGAGGGGGAGGCACACACAGCGGTCCCCTACAGTGCCGGTTTCTACGGTGACCTGAGAAAGGCCGTAACCAGGTCCGGCTCTTTCTCAGGCCTGATCAGAGTATCACCACAAAGGAGGACATGTGTTCAGCCCCCACCTCCCGCCCTTCCCCACTCAATCCGACCAGCATGGCTGGACACAGGCAGCCAATAAAACCAGGATTAGGAGGGTATCTACACACACACTGGGTTGTAGCGAAAAAGTTTCTGAACACGCCCAATCCCGCCCTCCTCCCTTCACACAATTCTTTTCATTACTCTTTTCTGTCTCTCATTCCTACCATCTTTCTCTTTGTTTATTTCATTCACTCCCATTTTTATATCCTTCCTTTGCTTCTTCCTTTCAGTCCTCGCCGTGTAAGCTCTTGACACAATGGGGCTTCCAGAAATTACTCATTTTGCTGGGGCAGTTCAGCAAATTCTCAATGCCTCTTGCCCACCTCCCCCTCATACTTGGGGTCCTGTGTCTTTCGCTGTTATGATAATGAAATGTGCTCCATCACAATGACAAAGCTGTGTGTGTTTGTCTTGACATGTGACCAAATTTATGTGAATTCACGCTTCGTAAAGATATTTTTGCATGAATTCGAGTTTGTTTACATAATTGTGGAAAGACGGAAAACTCTCCTTCCCAGTTCACGGCCGCAGAGCAGATTCATGCAATCACCTCTCTGCATAGTGAATAGCAAATATCTTACTTCACATGGTAGTGCGGCGATCTGATTTGCAATGCATCCTGTCCGCACAGGAAATGCATCATGTTTACTGATGTAGTTTGTCGGAGAATTTTGGCAGTGCGTATGCCTCTTGGTGGCTGAAAGGCTGCAGCCTCACCCATCTGCTGTGGCGAACATCCCCGCTAATGTGTCCTGGAAATGGGACAGCGTTAAAGATAATATCGATGCCTTTGTCAGGACTTTGTAAGGCAGGGGACAAAGATGACAAGAACACTTCCCCCAAACAAACCTTTTTTCATTAGAGCAGCAAACACTTCATCCCTTGGCTGTGTGAGGGAAGCCCTATTGGTGTGTGTGAGCCGCTCAGCAAGGTCCCACAGGGAAGAGCCTAAAACCACAGCGGTCTTCAGCCGGACACTGAGGCGGCCTAATTAAAGGGCACTTAAGCCCCACAATGTACGGTGGTGCAGGTTGGAAGTGGCGGGGGTCCCCGAGTGGAGGGGCAGTATTCATGGCACTCGTAAACAAGGGGGTCTGGGACAGAGGGAGAGAAGAGGGCTATGTGCCAGAGACTTTGTTCACACAAGATGAAGAGTCAACAGCCTCCCCACCCCTCACCCCTCCTTAGCCATCCCCCCTAATAACCACCTTCTTCAGAGGGGCTGCAAACACAATGCCCTCCCACTCCCCTCCTCTTGCTCTCAATCACTGTTGGGACAATGAGGGAGCCCCCTCATCACCCCCCCACCCACCCTTCTGCCCCTCCCCGCCCCCCAAACAGACACTTCTTTTATTGAAATTCTTTGGTGTTCTAATCCTCAGCTTCCTCCAGGGGCAATAATGGACTCCCTGCGTCAGCCTTTTCCAGCGAGGCTATCATCCAAGCCTGCCTGGGTCACAAGTCCACCTCTGCCATTGGGGACACTACTCTAGCAGTGTCCGTCCTCTCAGATTGTGCAGCATAGAAGCTCCATGCTATTAACCTTTAGAACATGTTCATATTAATTGCACTGTGTGTCTGGCCGTATTACATTAATATATTCTTCACAGAATTGCTAAGCTTCTTAATAAATGACCAAATGCATTTGCCATAATAACTCTAGGTTTTCAAGAAAATGTTGGGTCAAATTACATTTTTCCTATTTTTTACCGTTGATGAATTTGGAAAAAAAAAAAAAAAATCACCCACTACAGTGCATGCTAGTTCTGTACATTATTCGGCTTTAGAAAGCATTGAATTCGCTAAGCATATTCACTTTGCTTTATAATAAGCCAAAAGTGATACCTAAATTTGAAATAATTAGTCTAGTTGTTTGTCTGCAAGTTTTACAGTTGACATGACAAGGATCACATATCTTACTCCACTCATAATCATGCTGAATGCAGAGTGCAGGCTATATGAGGTAATTGGAGTGTTAACTAGGCCATAGATGATTATCAGTAGTATTATATTATCCAATTGCACTGTAATTGTGGGCCTCTTGTTCTACATTATGTGGAATTAGGTACTCCATAAATTGTGCTTTTTGTACTTGACAAGTGCATTGATGGTGACTCTAGTTTCGCATATTTACACCAGCAATCTTATGATTTCTTCTGCCACACAGATACAGTTGAGGACATAAACATTTCCCACAAGGACATGTTTATTTAGACTGAAGTTAAAGTTTCTATTTTTTTTTTTTAAACAGAATCAGGCCAGAGCATGAATACATGGTCACGTTGCCTCGTCAAGCAGCCTAAGATTTAGCATAGACATGCTTTTGTTGCATTGTTATCCTAATTTAAAATCATGTTTAGGGTTCTCAGGTGATCATGTATAAAAGGATTACAGTTGTTTGAGAGCTGAGATGAACTGTTGCATCATTATCACTGACGTTATGCTTTGGTGTAAAAGGTACACTTTAGAGGGGGAATGGGTACACTGGATTACATCCGTTTATCTATTTCAGTGATAAAACGTCTTCCCCTGAGTAACTACCCATATGGGAATAATGTGTAGAAACCTGTGTTTACATGTGACACGCTGTGTGCATGTCAACAGTTCATCACTGTAGGTGTATGAGTGGACAGATGCCGGGGGTGGTGGCTACCCGTGGGAAGTGTGTTGATGGTGACATCTGCTGGTTACATATCATCATCAGAGGCTCCTCATTGTCAAATACACACAAGAATTGTCGTGCAAGCATGGTGCCATGAGCCTGGCATGACAACAGTAACTTGAGAAGGTCAGGATTACTCCATACATGCTGCAAGGACATACATGTGCACTGCAATGGAGACAGTGCAGAACATAGTTAGACCATAGACTGGATATAATACGTGCATACTACAACGGTGTAGAAATGCTCTGTAGCTACAGTTTTTTTTTTTTTTTTTTAACATGATTGCACCTGTACAGAGATAGTTTTAGTGAGTGCCCAGTCAGTGCAGTAATTTAATGTTCTAATGAGATAGTAATACATTTTATTTTTGCATCGAAATACGCTAGTAATATACGGTAGACCAGTGTTCCCCAACCCAGTCCTCAAGGTCCGCCTGTCCTGCAGGTTTTGGTTTCAGCTCTGCTCTTGCACACCTGACCCAATTAAGGCCCACGCATCTTCCTGCACGCCCTGTTCAGGTAGATCTGCTTCAACCAATCAGCATGAAGCCCTTAAATGGATCAGGTGTGAAAGAGCAGAGCTGAAACAAAAACCTGCAGGACACCGTGGTCCTTGAGGACTGGGTTGGAGAACACTGCGGTAGATGATGACCCAGTCAGATTCAATGAGACTAAATATTTCAGTGTACCTCTTTCGGTCTGAAAGCAGCATCCCCAAATGGTGTGACACTACATGGAAAGACAATATAGGAGATTGGTGATCACACTAAAGCTGCATACTCTACAAAGCTGAAAAAAAAAAAAAAAAAAAAAAAAACTAGAGTACAGCAACCGCAACGTGCATAACAGACAGCCACAACAAAGGATGAAGGTTCAGAATCTTTGCTTTGGAGGAGCTTTTGCATTACAGTATCCAGTATATTGTGGCAAATCAAACATGTTATTTTATACAGCTGCGACTCAGGAATAGATTTACACTAATGCTCTCTCCCACTGAAATTATGAATTATAAAAAAAAAAAAAAATCTGAACTTTTTTTTTGCATCCTTTGGTACACCAAAGGATGCATCTCCCCTTCAAAACACCAACTTCCTTTGCTAAGAATGCTGCCATATTGCATCCTCTGCTACAACAAAGGATGAACAGCTTGATGTAAGCCTCTGAGTCTTCCTCTTAGAGCATGCTATTGTGGTTGCACTACACATAAGCTGCATTAGCTCAAGAGTAAAGCGGATAATAACTATCTTTAAATGCCACAATACTACACAAACTATACAAGCTTTAAACAGTCATTAAAAAACTGACACATGCAATAAAGAGAAGACTTGCACTGGTATGCTGAGCAGGATAGAAACAACGATGTAAAAGCAGTATTATCACAACAATGCTGATTTTACTGAGTGAAGAGCGGCGCTATAGTCTAAAAAGGCTTCCCAACACTGGCGTGTAAAATTGAAACCAAGAAAGGACAATGAATGCTGCCAGTTGATTATTAAATTCAAGTTAATAAAAAATATTGTGTTCTAAAAATGTATACTTTACTAATTGTGTTTCCTGACGTGATGAAAAATGTCTCATCCTTATGAACACTGTGGTTTATATTACCAAACAAAGACCCAGCAGGAAAAGACAGTGATACAAGAACAGAATATAACATGAAATGCATCTCATCATTAAAAGCTTTTATTACAGGCACGAGTCCTATTAATGGCATCACATTACTTCTGAGAGCCTCAGTCAGGTGACCTGGAGGCATTAGTCAAAATTGTATAGAAGCACAGTCTACTGAAGAACATATCTAAACATCTGTTAAATATGTGGTTGAGAAGAAATGGGGAAGACCGCAGGACTTTGAAGCTTTGATTTTATCAGCGTCTGAGGTGGCCAAAGATGTCTCAGGGCTGAGATCGGATATCCAACCCCACTTTGCTAAGTGCAGAAATGTTTTTCAGACAGGTGCTGGGCAATAAAACATGAAAGCAATACCTTGTGAACTGAGGAACTGATATGCGTGCATGAATGAAAAAAAAAAAGAAGAAACAAAGCGTAGGGGGTTATACATATAGAACTTGCGCTTGCAATGTTTTTGTGAATTGCTACAGGATTCCCCTTTAAGATAATGTCATCGGTCTCAGCGGGGTTGCCAGTGATTTAATTTTGTCACCTAGAAATTAGGTCTCAATGCCAGCATTTGCCCCAAAGCTACTGTATGTGTATTTAAGTGACTAAATGAGTGAGAAACTTTTAGCAATCATCGCTGTGTCACCCTGTAAAACTGACATCTTGTTCAGAACCGTTAAGTATAATCTGACAAGTTTTTGTTGACTTGTCATTGCATCTAATCATCATTTACTACCTCTTTCTGGAGGATTATTCCATCAATGTCAGGCATTTGATTATGGTTCCAGTGCCAGCAGTGATCTCAGAGCTTTGTCCATCATACTTGCATGTGAACAGAGCTCTAGGTTTACACTGCTAGCACGGCTGTGGCACCCAAGGCCATGAGCATGAGAGAATCCACTGTTAGCCGGCCAGACCTGTTTGATGCTGCTCATCACAGGGGCACCCTTGGAAACACTGGATATCATGTAACGCTGGGTGTAAGTAGAACACAGTTGACCCCCTTGGCCTAGGGCGACTGTGGGTCTAAATTAGTATTCGGACTTATCTTTGGATCTAGAACATGACACTGTTGATCTTCTTTGATTTTGGGGCTGGAGTATCGACCCTGTCAGTCATTTTCACCGCCTCGAGCAATGCTTTCTCTCACCTTGGCTGCATGGAGTCAAGGGCCCCGCTTTTGTACACAGATATCAAGTGATACCCAAAGAGGAGTCAGAGACAGTAGCAGCTTTGATTAAACAGAAATTAATATCTTTACCAACACATAGGGCAACAAAGTGAATTTAAATTTGGTCAGTACACATTGATGATCTGATGAATGAGCAGCCATCATAGAAGATATTATCTGTGTGATAGCTTCTTCTTCTTTCTGTGTGATTATAGCCTACAATATGTTTTTCACAAGCCATTTTATAATCAATTGTGTTAATTTACAGTATTTCTTCTTTAAAATAAGCAAAATCTCTCACTATGACAGTCATGCTTGTTCGCCCTGCTCCCTCCCACCGGCGTGACGTCAACGGGGGGCGGCGTCACCGTGTTTCCAGCGCATTGCAGCGTGATTGGCTAATTTGGGCCATGTGATACGAAGTAACCAATAACGACGAAATGCGGCGAGTAAAACGTCAGGCGAAATGTGAGTGGGCTCTGAAAGCGATGACGTTTTGTCTTGAACCGTGCTGTGTTGTCACCAGCTGTTGGCAAGAAGACGAAGGAAAAGTGGATATGTCTTGCTTGATTGTTTGTCTGTGAGCGGACGGGTTGCACTTATCACCTCGCCCGGAGCAGAAATATGCTAGTGGACGACTAGACTCAACAGTGGAGCCTCGCCAGCTCACCCAGTGACATTATCAGTTATATAACTGAAGGCATCGATAAGAGGAAAACTGTGATAACGGACTAGTGTCAATACAGGTCGGAGTTGAAGCCATTTTTTCTCCTGTTGTATATATTGGTTTATTTACTCACTAACACAGACTAGCTAATGTGTTTGCAACTTTGATAGGACCGCACAGTCCACTTGTAGATAGGCTGCTGATAGCACTTAGCCATATTTTGAGGTTTGACAACTTGAAAATCATGCTGGAATGGCCAAGTGCTTGCTACATTGTTTACTCTCATCAATCAGTTACTGTTGACCTGCAGATTCAGACTTGCACGGCAGGGTCTCTGTGCGTCAAAGTTCATTTGTCAAACCTAACCTACTTTCACTCCACTAACGTTAAAGCGTCTCCTTAGCTCATTTTCTTGTGCTTTATTGCTTCGTATTATATAGGTCACTATTGGAGTGGACTGTAAACAAAATTTATGCTGGGATTGCATGAACAGCTAGTGATATTTTACATTAATAGCTAGTGTGATATGATTCGATTTAAGGTAACACTTTTCACTGCCTCTTTGTGTATAGTTAAAGTAGAAGTGTTAATGAATTAATTCACTGATGTTTTCTGTGCATCTCACAGTAGAGAGATCAGAGTTGTGCATGCTCAGTCTCTTGCAGACTCATTCAGATCATGCTGTGGATCAACCCTTTCACATCTTACAGTGGACAGGCGGCTTGGAAGTGGCACCGGCGCCATCATGAATGTGGGCACAGCGCACAGCGAGGTGAACCCCAACACCCGAGTGATGAACAGCAGGGGAATCTGGTTGTCATACATCCTGGGCATCGGCCTCCTGCACGTCATCCTGCTCAGCATTCCCTTTGCCAGCGTACCTGTGGTGTGGACCCTCACCAACCTCATCCACAACCTGGTTAGTAAAGCACAATGCCTAAAGGCACCAAGCACTACCACACTAACTTTGCTGCTTCCCTTACTTTTTACTGAATCAGCCAGGTCAATTAAGGACAAATACATTGCAGCACCAGCTGGTAAAAGGCATTGTAACAATAGGAAAAGTATAACTTTTAACATAGACAGACATGACAGTAACAAATGGAGCATACAAATGTGCTCCAAACAGCAAAGGGAAACAAAAGACTAAAACAACAGGAACGCAAAGGAACAGCAGAGTAGCTCAAAACCAAGCACGGGACATTATACTGCAGGTGCTAAATCGTGTGGCACAGGTCCTATAGAGACAACTGCACTGAGCTGTGCTTTGTGAGGAGGAAAGGCCTTCTTCCTCCTTCTCTGTGGCTAGTCATGCTCATTGCTAATCTAATGGCACCAGTAATGTTTCAGCCAACATGATCATCATCAGAACTGAGGTATTGCTCAGTCTTGCATCATCAACCCTTTGATTAGGTAATGCTGACTGTCTGCCCCACAGTTTCAGAGAACAGTACCGTGTTACTGTAGCTTGCAGTTGATTCTTTACAAAAATATATAGTATTTTTCATATTTATGTATATAGTGAGGGTTTGACTTTATACAAACAAGCACTGTGCATTTTATCTTAACGTTGTTCAACCTCAACCCTGATTATGTTCCAGGCAAGTTCAGCTAATTGTTGCATCTCAGTGTTAATCAGTATTACAGATATAAGAGCAGAACATTTGATCATCTAAGTGTCTTGTTTTTCTTTTGCAGTGCATGTATCTCCTACTCCACACCGTGAAAGGGACGCCCTTTGAGACCCCAGATCAGGGCAAGTCTCGCCTCCTCACACACTGGGAGCAGATGGACTACGGCGTGCAGTTCACTGCCTCGCGCAAGTTTCTCACCATAACACCCATCGTCCTGTAAGTGGCCCTCTTATGCCCTCAGCTGTGTGGCAACTGATAAGTCAGGATGGGTCTCAGCTCCAGTGGTCACAAAGACGTTGGACTGAATAGCTTTTCTTGTTGTTGTAGGGTTTGTTGTCCAACACCACACCTTGTCAGGGGCTTAACATTCGTAGCAACATGCTTTGCTACTTTCATGCCTTTTTCTGTAATTACCCAGCCCGTATACAGGAAGCAGACCCGGGGTCGCTGGGGTTGCTTTGCCACCTCAGCTTGAACATTGTGGTGATAGCAGTTCTGCAGGTGTACATTTTTTCTCACTACTTTTAAGGGCCCCTTAATAATTTTGTTTTGTTACCCGCACCAGCAGGAAGAGACAAGTGTTCAGTCTATAGGTCAGGGCTCCAGCTGGGAAAGCTACACATCTGTTAAAGTCTTTTGAGAGCTTTTATGGCATGACCTCACCAGCTCTGTACTGAACAGGATGTCCAAGGCCTCATTTTTAGCTCATAACAATCCCCCACAGATTCATACGATTACATCTAAACATGCTTTTGATGTTGAATCAGCATTGTGAATTTCCTCTTCCCCTACAGACTCTGGCAGTGTTGCACCAGAAATACCACATCTCAGCATCCAGTGCCTGCATATAGCCAGCAGGTTGTCAGGGCTTGTGTACTGAGTGCTGACAGACGGGGGAGCTCACACTGGAGGCATTTACTGAATGTCTGGTTCTTGCTCACTCTGTCTCAGTGGGTCTTTTAACTGAGATGTTATGGTTTATTCACTTAGCATTGCAGCATCACACTTACGTGTTTTAGTTATATTGATCATCGCTGATGGTGTAGTCCTGTGGGTCGGCATGTTGGAACAGTGTCATGCATGCAAGTGCTGGCACATTCTGACAGTATTGGTGCTTTAGGAATCAACTCACCAAAGTGACTGTAACAGCAGTGGTTTTCTAAAGCAAAATGGGGCCAAAAGGTTTAACACACTGTTCTTAAATGGATGCTGAGACAGTTTGGACTGACAGAGGATTGCCATTTTGTGACAAAAAAAAAAGGCTTTTAGGCTTGTTATCAAAATGCCTTTTTAGCATTCAAAGTATTTCTTATTGATATGCTCTGCTACAAGTTGTTTTTTTTTCTTTGAGAGCTTTCACAGAAAATGAAAGGCAGTTGAGTTTATTCAGAATTTAAGGGGTCAGGCGTTTACTCATCCCCACCCTTTTAACCCATTCTTCTTTTTTCTGCTCTACCTTCTTTATCTCCTAGGTATATCCTAACCAGTTTCTACACCAAATATGACCGGGTCCATTTTGTGGTCAACACTGTCTCCTTGCTCACTGTGCTCATCCCCAAGCTGCCCCAGCTGCACGGTGTGAGGATCTTTGGGATTAATAAGTACTGACAGGGCGGAAGAGGACACCTCCTCCCCCCACCAAGTCTCTATGGACTGCTGTGAGCACACAGAGTATCAGGCCTCTGATTTGGCCACAGGCCCGTAAGGATCCATGGCTCTCTAGCTCCCAGCTTTGCTGAGCAGCTCTCTAAATGAAGCCTTTTGGGGATACTGCCATGGTACCAAACCCCAGGAAACAGACACAATACACTTGACAGAAAGCACAAATGGAAAGTGTACTGTTGTGATTATTTGTGGTCTATCTCCTTTGAGTTGCACATTTTCACTGACACTTTGAAAGAAAGTGTCTGTAAATGGGATGTAATATGTCGAAATTGCTGTAGAAATGAGAATTTTCTGGGGTGATGAGTGTCAGAAAGAGAGAAAGACATGGTAGCACAGCTATTGTTAGGCTATTGTACCCACTGACACACTTTACCAGACATTCATGGAGGTTATTTTTTTGGTAATTACACTGCTGTATCTATTCAGCTTCCTTCCTCCTCGTAAGACTTCTTTTCTCTCCAGCTTTAGAGAAGGATAGTAGCAAAAGTTTGATGAGATAGTGACAAGGGAGCTGGTGACCGCTGCAGGGGCGGGACATGAGGAACCGCAGGGTTTTATATTTAGCCCTCACCGCCTTGCTCAGGGTCGAAGATCAGAAAGTTAAGGAACTCTTATTTTTATCTGACCGTTTCCATATTTGGACTGCTCCTGTCCCGATTTGTGCCACAGCAAGCTTCCTGTCTGGCCTAGTCTGGCATAGCCTGGCCTGTCTGTAGAATATCTCTGTAAGTAGCACTCTGAACTTATCCAGGAACATAGGCCAAGCAACATGACCAGAAGTCTTTCACTTGGACCTAAGTGGAAAACTGGTCTCCCATCAGTATTTCTGTTCTTAATTTAGCTACACTGTGTGCATATTCAAAGACATGCAAGAAAAAAAAACACCATAAAAATGCTCAGCCTCCTCCAAGAACATTACATCAGCATGTCTGCATCTCTGTTTGGAGCCGCGGGGCAAATGAGCATGTTAGAAGTCATGCTCTTTCAAAGTTTTTCATGTTTGTTTTCAGATTTTACACTCTGCTTGTCCAATTTATGTACATGGTCATTTCTTTCATCATCATTATTATTATTTTTACACTATTTCAACTTGACTTGGAATGTATTTTAGTCAGCCCTGGGCAATATTTACAGAAGTTATGGATGTTCTCATCTCAAATCAATTTGTCTTTATGAAGAAATGTGTAGTATAATGGTTGTGTGACAGTGATGCGACATTTACTTCTGATTTTTTTTTTTTCTTTTACTAGATGCCATAGTTCTTTGAATATTTGCAGTAGCCATATGCATCAACCTCATGAACATTCAGATGAGATCATTTGGAAATGCAAAATGGCACTCGTGAATGCAGATGAATCCAGAGAAAGGTTAATGAGCATGGACCAAAGAGTTAAGGATGTGTATGTACAGTAGTAGTCTGTATGCTTCCGTTTGTACTTGATCATGGTGTTTCTGAATGTTCTCGTCTTCATGACCAATCAAAAAGGGCTTTAAGCAAGAGGCTGTATGTATGACTTCATAGCACAATATGACCATGGATTTTAAATGTCACACACCCAGTGTTTTTTTTTTTTTTTTTTTTTTTTTTTGGAGGCGACACGACAGCTTTTGAAAGATACTGCACACCGAATGTTAATTAAATTTGAAGCTGTGTGCTCATAACTTATGTTTGATGATCAGTGTCCTTGTGTTTTTAAGGGAAATGACATAATGACATATATTTCATGTGCGCTCAGCAAAATACTCCTCTGCTATACTTGCTTGATTTGTCTTGTTGTGTAGCCCAGTAGTAGAAAATGAGTTTTTCCGCCTTTCAAAAAAAAAAAAAAAAAAAAAAAAAAATAGACAACATGTTTAATTTATTGAGATTGTAACAGTGAGAAGAATTGGTACATGTCGAGGACCTTTTCAGCTTCATTATGTAGTTGTATGGTAAAAACACATTATTGGTACTGCATGGTGTGTGCCTAATAAGGGCTTTGAAAATGGTAAGATCCTCCTGCCTTTTGGTGGCTTAATTAACTCTTGTCTGTAAATTGCAGAAGTAATGTCATTAAGGTTGAATATTAAATCTAGAAATAGATTTAAACGTGAATGGAACTCCAGTTTTTGTCATAGTGTTAATCTTTACTTCCATGCCTTTATTAAGGGCATAGAAATGATATTTTCTCTTCTTATTTCTTATTTAATAAATAAGCTCATGCTGCTGGTCAAGTCATGCCTAGACTTGTAGAGCAAGCCTTTGTTTAGAGGGAGTTCATTTCATAGATTTACACCAAGATGACTTTTTTATATTATATCTCATGCCTTTAATGAAGCAAGGGTTTAGTATTTACAGTGCTGTTTGTACACACAGTTTATAACAAAAATATTTTGTTTGAGTGGAAGCAGCATCCTCTTTTGCAAAGTTGGAATTAAAATTGTGAATTGATTGATCTACTGTATGTCTGTGTGCAGAGGCCTTTGCATGAATATATCCCGATCAATTACGGTGGCGCTATGGTGTGTGCAAAAATCCGTTTGTTACGATATTCCTGAAAGCCTTGACCTTGGATATTGATTCCTTAGCTTGTTCCTCAGTGATACCAGTGTTTGTATGTTTGAAATGCTATAGGATTATATGGTGCAAGCACACACAAAACATACAGTATGTGATGCAATAGCCACTGGTTGTATTGCTGCAGTATTTCAACATAATAAAAATGAAATGATTGTTTCTATAAATATACAGAATCACCAGACTGTTACACTTGAACCGAGCTGCTCTGCGCTGTCTTTCAGCTCCTACTTGGTAGCAAATAAGCCCCTCAAATCTAAAAGGTAATCCATGATCTTTATTTGGATATTGTAACCTGATATAGGTACAGTACTGCATCCCATGTCACCCAAATCCAGAAGCTGGTTAATCTTTGATAATGTGAGAGTGATGGTGTTAGAGTGAAGAGCTGGGTATCACATTATGCCAGCACTGGTACTAAATACAAAGGGTTGGCACTCTGACTTAAAAAGAGACTGTGGGGCAGTTCTCCTCATTTTGCTTGATAAAGCACAAAAGCATACAGGAGTGCTTGACTCATGATATAATCCAATATACAATAAATGCTGGGTTCTAGATGCAAAGATGTCATTTTTCTTTTTCTTTTTTGAATTAATTTTTTGGGGGGGGAACCACTAATTCATCTCTAATGGGATATTACCCTTTTTCCTTGTTTTTCAAGTCATTGATCACATCCCTGGATATTATCACTGTATCTGAAATCAATCCACAGTTGCCTCCGTGGAACAAGACTCAGGTTGGGGAATTGTTTCTTTTACCGTCATTATAAAGGCACAATGGGAAAAACTGATGGAAAGGAAAAAAGGACGACAATGCCTGGTTGCTTTGCCTGGCGCCAGATTGTGTTTGAGATTTTTTTTTTCTTTACCCAGTTGTAATATCATTGGATATTCTGGCTGTGACTGATAATGCAATACTTCAGCACTGCAATCCATCCTTTAGATCAAAGGGAGTCAGTCTGTTGTTTTATTCTCGTTTTCCAACATGAAGTCATTGCTAATTTTTCATTGTCATCATTCATTTACATGATTTTCATTCTACATCGAGGCTCACACAGCATTTAAGTACATCCAAGTGACTTTTTGGAACAGTGGAAAGAGAAAACACTCAATACAGTGTACTGTATTGTTCCAGTGTATTGAGACAACCACCTAATACTGCTGCTATTCTGTAGAAATGAGGATAAAAGAGCTTTACCTCACTTACTAACATCACTAACACAAATATTTTTTTATTCATGTAACAGGTATCGGATTGATTTTTTGGGGGGGGCAGAGTTACAGGATTTTCCTACAGCGGCTGCAATGTAAAGTGTTTTATCACTGTTAAGCCACTCAGAAAACCACGCAGAGCTGACATTTTGTGACTCTGCTCAGCATTTGTGTAGCTGATTGAGTCTGAATTCACAATGTCACCTTATTAGGGATTTGGTGTTGTGCTTGTCGGCAGAATGTATTTTAGTCAGCCAAGATGCATTACTGTAAGACAGGCCGTACTTCATGTTCACTTGTAAAAACTATAACCCATTAAAATTCTATATTCCCAAAATACATTTGTTCATAGTGATGGCTGAACTGAGGTTTTTGTATCTTTTTAAAGTTCATACTGTGGGCAGTAGAGCTACAAAATCATAGCACATATGAAAAATAAGGGAAGTCTTACAAAATCCCCTGGTAATTTTCTCTTTTTTCCTCCTCTCCTCATTAAACAAATATTTCTAATCCCAAATAATGAAATCTTTGTGCGTGCTCCTCATACCCTCACAGTAATAAGCACAGAACTACGATAGAGAAAAGTATTTTACAAGCATGTAAAAAGGAGGATATTCATAATTCCAAAATCACAGTTTGTTGTACTTCCAATAACTCACCAAATCCTGTACTTAACGTCTGTGCGCTGTGATTTATTTTCTTGTACAGCACTGTACTGCTCCTGTGTTAAGTCCCCTCCCAGGAGACATTGTGCCACTACAAGCAACTTAAACTCTATCAATCAGTGGTTAACCCACGTAAGAGCAGAAACCCTTTGTTGTGCCCAAAAAATGTCAAGTTTGGCCTTTTACGATAAGGGAAACCACGGGAAAAGTGAGTTTTGAATATGAATTTCCAAACTTTTTTGTTGTCTGGTTTGAACAAGCCAAATGATCTACTAAGCTCTTTCCTGGCCTCATCTCAGCGCTGCACTCTACTAACTTAGATACTTACAGTGCAAACAGTAGACAGTCTTCAGTCTCCAAAACAGTGTGATTGCTAACCGAGATCAGGTTGACCTCTTCTCTTGTAATTGCTGCAGTCCCTAAAAATCCATTTGTCATTTCCACCCCTCAATATACAACAAGTTAACATTTCAACTATTTAACATTCATATAAGGGCAGATAAGACAACTAAACAGTCATGTGATTATCTAGGTAATGAATAAAAGCGCTTTATGAAATTATAATGCTGTTAAACCAACTAGCATATACAGTACCTGTCACTTACCTCTCTGTCTTGAAGAATAGCTTTTTAGGCTCAATTCCTCTCCCCTCCATCCGTCTTTTCACAGCCCTGCACTTTAATATCCTTTGTAAGTCATTTGCGCTGTAAGAGACAGCTGCCAAGGGCAAACTGGGAGCATAAATGTGGAGTCATGATCCAATTAATTGCATTATACCCTGTGCTATCACACATACAGAATACACACACACTAATGTGTATGTAATAAGCACTGCCAAAAAAAAAAAAAAAAAAACATCACTTCACTGTTCAGCATCTACTTGAAGATAATGGGACAGGAGATACCCCATCCCCTACCACCCACCCCCAAACACACACACCATAAAAATGCACAAAAGAAAAATGATCATAACTACTAATAACTACTACTAAATTAAAACAGTCAAATTACCTTTGTCCAGCAGGGGGCAGCAAATGGCCGTCGTTCACTGTAATTTGAAGCGACACTTACTTCCTATAAATAGGAGTGCCGCTAGGGAAAGATTATTGGTCTGCTTCTCCCATCTTTTTGCACAGCTTTTGAACTTGTCCTGGGGTTTTCTTCTGTACTGATTCAGTCGCTGATCCAAGTTTACAGTACAATGTACAATCTTACAAAAATAATGACACATCAGTAATGCACATTTAGATTTGCTCGGATAAATTTAGGCTTGATGCAAAGTGAAGTACTTGCATTTGGTTAAAAAGCCCTAAATTCATATAACATCAGTTTTGACACATATAGGGCAGCATGCACCAAGTCATGCTGTCAAGTAAAGGAGCTTGGCTTGCTGCAGACACATCTACAGTTTGTTTTGTAGCACAAACTGACACGTTAGTGGACATCAGGACGTCACACACAGTATGAGGGAAACAGCACAAGAAGCACAACAGAGAGCAGACTGTGTTTTGTCTGTTTTCCTCTCAATACATTGATTTATCAGTCAGTATTCTGGAGCGAAGTGTGCTGGAGCTACGGGATGCATGCAATCCTACATATAGAATGGCTGCAGCTGTAGAGCTCAGATGCCTCCCACATGCCTCCGTGTCTCGTTCTGTTCATCACTGCACCGCTCTTCACTCCCATATGCCTCCTGTATGACATGTAATTACCGCACAGTGACAGTCTGACATGGAGGATTGTGCAACAGCAGTACTGTGGATGGTCCACTCACACTAATGTGCCACCTACCTCCTTGGTGTTAATGATGCAGGATCATGTAATTCCATGAATTCACTTAAGGTCGATTGTACACAAATTGACTAAAATGACAATCAGCTCCCTAATAATCAAGTGACACATTAATAATCCATCTTCTCACAGCGCAAACACTGATCAGTATGCAATTAATTTCACCCACACCTTAATTAGGGCTGCTGTTTAGAATTTGCGTATGAAATGCATTACCCATTCATGAATTATTACACTCTTTTGAACCGACAGATTATTTAAAGGTAAGCATCTCCTTGTGTGTGCGACTGACCTCTGTTTCTGGGTGATTCTGCACTCACGTGGTCCCCATGCCTGTCTGACTTTCTCCTCAGTCCTCTCTCTGTCTCACTCTTATCTCTTTCCACAGGCAGTGATATCTAACTGGCTTGTTCGCTTGACCGTATTTCCTCAGCTGGGAAAAAAAAAAAAAACAAAAAAAAAAACTTTGGGAGTATTTGAGGAATGTTGGAGCTTTTGATACACACACACACACACACACACACACAGCCAGTCTGGAGTCCAGTCTCTTGCTCAAGGACACTTTGAAACATATAGACTATGGATGTAACGAGTATTTCATTGCATCATTGTATTGATTATAACTTCTGCTAGTTCAATTGCATTGATCTACTAAAAGAAATAAATAGAATGAATCCGTCAGAGTTTGATGTAAATTAATATAAAAATGCTTGAACGATTCATTTATGATTCTTTCAAAAAATATATAATAATATGTGGATCTAACAGAATACATTAAATAGCATTTTTTGTCAAAGTTTTTTTTTTTAATAGAATAAATGTTAAAGTAATCCTGTTCTCTCTCACATTCCAGAAGAAAAAGGATAGTCTTACAGTATTGCATGTGTGTTTTTACTAATGATATAAGATTCTGGGTGATATCGCTGGATTGAATTGCTGACTTGAATCATGACTTGCAAAATCAAGTTGAATTGTCACAAAAAAAGAAAGACTGTTCTGAAATCAAACTGTCAGCCAGTGAGTCATGAATCAGACTGAACTGATGTTAAGTCAAAGATTCACACCCCAACTGTGGACTCATTGGAAGTTGTATGAATTGTCAGTCTGTGATCTCTAACAACCGCACCATCACTCTTTTCCTTGTTGCTGCTGACAGTAAACCGTCTTGCTTCCATCTACCTCATGACTGTATCATCACTCAGCTGTAGAAAGAAGTACGCCCGAAATCATGAATCACAGGCAGCCAAGTTTTGATCACATATTCCTTTTTATTTCATCTGGAGTCATAACTTCTTGATAAGTTTGTGAGAGACTATGCAGGCGGCATGTCGGCTTTCTTCTTAGAGGAAAACAAAGTCACATGTCTGCAACACGACCAACAACATCATCCAATATAGATGCCCACCCTGCCAGAGCGGGAGCGTCCCCATCAAAAGCAACAGAGAGAACACATGGCGATGCCATCTTCTCAAATTGAACATCTGAAATATGCATGCCCCATGTTGCTAGGCTCCCTCTGTGTGTGCCCCGGCTTTTTGTGGATGTGACAGCGTCAGGGATTAGATAACTTCAAGAAAATAAATAAATAAAATAAACACAACAAACAATAGATTTGTACTTTGGTTTGCTGCTTGGTCACATCGCCCAACCTCAAAGCGTGATGCTTGATACTGAATATCCTCTGTGCTTCAAGTGCGACCGCCATGTGATTTTGGACAAAAAAAGGAACACTTACAGCATGGATGAGGTTAGCTATAAATAGAATCAAACAAGAAAATGGATCAATTAATTATAAGACTTGGATCCCTCATAGGGTCTTTGAACTAACTGAGAAACCCAAGGGCGAGACCGACTAAAGGAGACAGTGTCCTCTAGAAACCACTGTGCTGTCAGTGAAATGCACTTTGGGGCTTTCAGAGAGTGGCTGGAGATTCTCTTAAGGGGGAGCCTACTATTTAATGGTTGTACTGACAAACTTAACTCGGGAGATGGTGGTGAGATGTGGAGTTGTGCTAAGATGCAGGGCAGTACCTGGCGGCTTCAGAAATGGATAGGCTACTGTAAGAAAAAAAAAATACATTCATATTTGCCCCACATGTCCTCAGACCTAAATATTAACATAAATAATTAAATTTGCTTAGGATTTGGGTGTACTGTAGAACATTCCCTACCATCTCACACTGACAGGTATACAACTTTGTCCCATCAGCTAATCTGTTATGGCTACTAGATATTGTGAAGGAATTGGAAAAGGTGGAAAAATGACTGTGAGAAAACATTGGATGACTTTCTGTGGATCAGAATGAATCAATAAAGTTTTCCTCCTGTTCAGCTCCACTTTCTACTCTGATGTTACATCAGCAGGCTTGGAAAGTGAGTTGCTCAGGTTCCTAAATACTGATTGGACAGATTTAGGACGGGACAGTACCTTATGTGATGTCTCACATCAATTGGTATTTCCATAAGAAGGGCCTTTACTCAGCTAAAGCTTGTCTTTATGAGAAGGCTTATCTCTCATGCAGATACAAGACTACAATATGATACGATCCTACGGGGAGAAAATCTTCCGAGTCTCACACTTTCACATTGTTCAGATTCTATCCACTAATCAAATTACCATGTTGATGAAACAGAGCAAACAAATGAAAACTTTGAAAACTGGAACCAAAGTGTCAGATACAAAGCTGCCAGCGCGCCGCACGCAGCCTAACCTGCTCGACTCGGGACTGAAAACCACTCAGAGCTCTCACAGATGAGGCAGCGCATAATGACACCTTCAAATAATGAAGAGCATTTTTAGAGCGAGTCGTCTGTCAAGGGCGGAGATGTAAGCCAACTCATAAAGCTTTACCCAGATCTATCATAGGATATATGAATATTCATAAACTATTCTTCTTTTACATTATTAACATCCACGGGTGCCATTATAGTCTACTCATTTAATCCAATAATAAGATTTATGATTGTTCTGTGACATCCAGAGTTTAAAACCAGCGGTGTGAAATTTGCCGGTCACCATGGTGCTGTGGCGCACATTGAGAAAACGTTCTGGAGATGGAGTCATAAATAAAACACATCACGGCTTAAGAGACAGGCCTAATTAGCTTTCACTTCACTGCAATTTAGCACTGCACTGCTGGGTATTAAGCCATGACTAAATCTGAACATTCTTAATTAATTACCTAGGGCTTACCGAGCATTTTACACTTGCTTTGTGTTATTTTCCCAGTTCAAGGACAGTCAGTTCTATTGTTTTCCAACAATGTTTGAATGTGTGGGTGGTGTGAGCAGCTGGGGGTATGTGCAGGGGCTTTTCTGGGTTTTCATTATCTCCCTTGGTGTGTGTGTTTGTGTGTGTGTGTGAGCAGGGTGGATAGGAAGGGAAGAACTGGGGAAAACGTGCAAGACAGAGGGACGAGATGAGGCGCAGAGAGGAGAGGTTCGTGAGTGTGTGAATGTATGAATGCATCTGTCAGTGAATGCTCCCCTCGCCATCACTCTGCACTCTCACCACCATTACCTGTAGGAAGACACAGTCATTTCATGTACCACAATTACATTGCTTTTCCAATGCTTTTAGCCTGCTTACACTGAAAGTATGATGGATTTTCACGCCTAGGTGTTCGCAGCACGCCCGGCACATTGGCCTAAGACGATTCTCCTCCCGAGTTTCTGTGCAGTCTAAATCAATGTGACCACAGTTTCTCTTTAATCTTGGAAGTGATCCAGAGTGAGCCCCCCCTCTCACACCCACCCCACCCTAAAGCCCCTCTCCATAATGATGACTAGCAGTAATTAGTTCTCAGCATTTTTATTATATAGAGCGGTGTGCCTTTCATACTCTCATCACAGCGCTGGAGCTTTTTATGCATAATGCTTTTACTGCGAGTACGTTGTAGCAATTTCAGTATACATTCCAGCATGCGATATTGAATTGCACTACACCGCATGTGATATGATGTTGAGTGGAATTTATTTCCTCTGCTTTAAATTGGACCTAATGAAAGCTCAGTATGCAAAATACGAGTCACCTTTCCCCCTCCAGTGCAGGCAAAATGTCATTGACAGGAAGCCCGTCAGAGTTAGAATGGTTAATTATCTTGACTGTTGATAATTTCACGTGTACCCTGGTTAAATGATGTGCCCTTTGAATGGACCCACTCAAGTTCCCTCCATGCATATATCCATATACTGGAGTACTTCTTTCTCCTGTATTATAACCAAGTCTCATTGGCAGCAACGGTACATCCTGCCTGAGGGCCTGTAAAGACTACAAAAATAATTAGGTGGTATCCTTCTGCTTTGAACTTTGGATTGTTGTTGCATGTAAGGAGTGCTTTTTGGAGGAACGGAGGCTCCAAGCAGGGCTCTTGAGCTTTACAAACAAAGAATTTTATTTTTTCAGCGAGATCGTGAGGTTTGATGCATGTATCACAACATACTCAGAAATGTTATTTCTTCTCTCTTTTTTCCTCATTGCTGAATGCCGGAGGGACCATATATGGGCTTCAATGAAGACCCTCTGAGCAAGGGTTCAACATTTTATCTCTATGAAGATAATTCCGCAGAGATTTGCTTAACGAAGTCTGTCAGGCAAGTGAAAACGAAATGTAGAATTTGTCAGTTAATTTTGCATGTAGTCTGTTTTTTGTTGAGGAAACCATAATCTGAAGAAGTCAAAGTTATATTATGGTTAAAATATAACTTCTCCATAGCTGTGATCTTTCACAGAACTGTCATAATTCTCTTTTCATATGCAAATGACTTTCAAAGAAGTCACTTGGTGACTTCGGTCTGTAGCCTACAGTGTACCACTATCTTTCTGGAGGGTTTTTGCCGTAGCTTCTGGTGGATGACCTTTGAGGCAGTGTGTCCCCACCGGGAGCTCACCTCTTTGCTTCATGAACCATCAGACACACAACTCATTGTTTCAATAATTCATAGGTAGATAGCATGTAAATGATGAGCGATGTAAGTCACCCTGGATGAATCCTGGTGCCACGATGAATAATGCAGAGTGGAGCAGGATCCCAGGACAACGGACACAGCACACTCGTTCTGTGTATCCATCCCCCCTGCACCCCTTTCCTTTTCTTGTTCTGTCTTTCTTTCATCCATCCCTCCTTTTCACCCTGATTCTATGTATCATCACGCTCGCCTCCTCTTCAACTTTCTCCTTGTCTCTGACGCTCCCCTGTTCTTATTCTCTCCCCTGTCTCTCTGTCATCCATTTCTCTGTCCTCTCTCCTCTAGCTCTGTCTCTCCCACTCTTTCCCCCTGACCCCTTTCCTCTCTCAACCCTCTGTGTAAGCATTAAGAAATTATTCAGAGTAATTTTTTTTTACGCAGCCTGGGCTTGAGCTGAGTGCTTGGCTGATTCGTGAGGAGCACCAAGGTCAGTCATGGTGGCCATTCCTTCTATGGCTGCTGCACCCCCGCCCCCCACCCCCCCATTACCGCCTACATACCTCCATGCTGGAAAATACAGTTCTAACTGTCTGCTTGCATGGTTTGCAGCAGCCACATCAATGATGAAATGTATGTTATTGAGTTGAAAATATTTCTTTTGTTGGTCGTTGGTCGTTGCCCTTGCCGGTTGTATTGTGTCATGTTCTCGACGGTGCTCAAGCAAAGTTCACCTTAAGGCAACCGAACCTATCACTGTGCCAGATGAAGACAGAAATGGTTGGCTTAGACAAAGCCAATATGAGAGACATTGTCTGTTGGAAGAAGGACTGGAAACAGCTCTGCAAAATAGATCTGGGCAAACAAAGCTGCGCTGGAACAAATAAATAAATATAACATACATCTGCCAAAGCATGATCCTGGCCTGCTCCTATGTTTCCATCCAAATCATGTTTTTTCATCTGTCAAGCAACCTTAACGTTTATATTTTGGTTAACCTGTCAAGACGTGAGCCATGTGAGCTCTGACATTTCTAACTCTCCTGTGTTAACAGACATTAAAACCATATAAATTACTGTCTTTGTAACACCACAGGCATGATTGTACTGGGTAAACAAAGCAGTTTTAAAACTGACTTCTAAGGAAAGTTGTTATCGGTTGCTCAAAAAGTCGGTATATGCCAATTTGCATATTAATTTGCATTTCAATATGTTTTTCCCCCTCTGGCAAAGGGGTTGCACCTTGCATGGTAGGTGCTGTTATCAAACCTCATACCTGTTTGGATGGAACAAGCAAGTAGCATAAATCAACACTTTTTCTTGTCATTAGCATTTGTGCCAGTGGTCCAAAAAAGTAGCTAGATTTGCTGCTGGTCACTTTTTAGAAATAAAGTGACCTCGGGGTGTGAAAAGCAGTCACCAAGTTGGCCACAGTGAAACAAACATCCTTGGATGTATGAATCATGTAGTGTATATTGTGCTTCCTTATCAGTGTGGGAAGGCATCCTGCTATGTTGTACAGTGAGTTCAGTCATGCCTTGAGATTTAGAGAGAATCTAAAAACTGATTGCATTTACAAATCAGAAAGGCAATGTAATGCGTAAACATTTTCCTCATAAATAGTAAAATTTTATCTCCATCTGGGAAGTCATTTTTGCAGCCCCCTTATATGAACTTTAGCAGTTAATAATTTGGTGTGCTTAGGAATGATTGCTGTCTTGCCCTGGCAGTAAATATGTTGGAAACCACTGATGTAGCCTATGCATTATTCATTTTCCTCCCTTGCTCCAGACCTAGGAGATATGGAGCATTCAGTGGACAGGGAGTCTCTAGTGAGTTTAGGATTACTTGTGCTCTTGTGTTTATAGGTGACACTCTCCAAGCCAATGAGCATGACTTCTAACCAGTCAACTGCAACATCAATAACTCCCCTACAGCCACGGTGAGTGATAAATTTAAAGTATTAGGCCAAGCCGTTTAGCTGGATTTATGATAAAAAATGGCTTAAAGCTGCCTTTTTAAGCCTACATAGCATAAAATGTCCAAAACAACAACATATTAGCTTCAAACCACTGGAGCAGTCAATGTGATTTAAAGATACTCTCGTTTGAAGAAAATGAATGGAAAATGCACTCGGAAACTGCAGCTTTGGAAACTGTCAAAGTGAAATCATCTCACGTCCTCTGGCTTTACCTAACACTAAATAAAAGATGAAATGGTCAAGACAGACATTTTTACAGTGCAGCAGACCACATCTAAAACCAGTCCACTGACTCCCATACATCACAGCATGTGTGATAATGACAGCATATGAAGACTCAGCTGGTCTCAAAAGAGAGCGGAGATCAGTAAGGTCACTCTGTCATGTTTAATTAAGATGAATAGTGAGGACCCACAGAGAATCTCACTCCCTATTCTCTCATGGGTCATGCACTTCCAGCTATGCTTTCTCACAGTCTCTATGGTTACACTGGAGATACATTTGCATTATAGGCAATTTCTTACAGTGACCACATCTGCAGCTTTACAAGCCAGTGGTTGTAGGGCACACATGGATCTAAACCACAGTGAAAAAAGATTTAACAAAACTTATTGTGTAGCGTGATAATATATGATAGTGAACTAGAAGGTAAAAAAAATGAGAGCCAGGGAGAAAAGTAAAAAAAAAAAAAAAAGTTTTGTTTCTGTTATTATTCTTTTTTTAATTACTCAAAGCCCATTTTCTAATGTCAGTTTACAAAGGAGATTCCACTTTAATACAGTCTCTCTGATGAGACCACAAGATTAACTCATGTTGCATTTGCAGCCTGGAGAAATATATTGCCCTTCGAAATGACTGATTGGTCTGATCCTATCAGTAACCATTTCAATATTGTGGTATGATATCATCATTAGACAGACTGGGTGGGGCTCCTCACTTTTATTACTTTTTATGTATCAAATGACTTGAATATTACCTTGACTATTAAAGTCAATAAATTCTAAGGGCTTGTCCAAATGCAGCTAATCCATAGTTATGGGTAATGTGCGCCTGAATACAAAGTGTGGCATTGCAGTGCAAAGATGCTTCTGTGGTAAAGGGGCCACACATCCAATAATAAATGTATATGCATTCATCACCATTACTGTTACACCTTTCAAAAGCACTCCTCCAGTCCCCTATGGGAAGGAGGATGGAGTGGGAAGCAGTGCAGTGGAACAGAGTGGGATGGGGGGACTTGTCTGTGTGACATTGATCTGAAGCAGGATGGGGGTTGGCCGTGAGCTAAGAAGACATGGCTTGCCGACTATTAGCCGTGGCCCGACCGAGACGGGAGGCACGCCGAAGAGGCGATTAGCCGACAATGAAAAGATGAGTGGCCTGTCCATTTGCCTGGCATACATCATGTGGACAGGCCCCGGGCCCACTGCTTGCATTTGCGGTCCCATTAGAGAATCAGCCCTCCGTCATATTTCTCAGATCCAGGCTGAGGAGATCAATGAAATGAGATGGATTTGCTGACAGCAGGCCACTAGTGTCTGAGTGAGCCCCTCGCATCTTTCCTCCTCTGCTGTGAGGCGGACGTGGAGAGAGCCTCGCCTCAGCACTTTGCCTGAGGGGTGGAGGGGTTCAGCGAGTTAGCCCACCAATGATGAGTCACTTCCACAAGTTGTTTATTGATCGGCCACGGGGCGTTAATATCTCAGTGCTCGTTAAGTGGGCTGTCTGCACGTCTCCTCTGGTTATTTGCATGGGAATGATGATATTTGAGAGGGAGACTTTCTCCTGTTCCATTGGATATCATGGTGTCAAGAGAAGGCACTGATGCGAATAACCAGGGATAAGAGGTTTTAGTGCCTGTCAAATGGGCAGGTACACCGTTTATTCTATTCCAAATTGGTTTTGGTTCGCTGGAGATAACATTTTCTTCTGCCTGATGTGGGAAAGTGAATTCATTTCAGGAAGAACACTAGGGAGAGATTTTGTGCCAAGAAATATGTGTGTGTGCGTGTGTGTGTGTGTGTGAGAGAGAGAGACAGAGAGAGAGAGTGGGTGCATGCATGTGCTAGTGCATAAAAAATAATGTACTGCCCATTAAAATTCTCCACGAATATGACAAACGGTCCAGCACTGCAGCACTATCACAACCTGCTCACTTTCACTTTGAGCCATTTGTACATTTCCTCAGGGATTAGCCGTTTGTTTAAAAAAAAAAAAATGAACCAGCTTTGGGGGAGAGTGAAAGGAAACAGATAAGCAAAACCAAAAAGCTGTCCTTCCAAATTAGGTAACACCATTGGCAAATAATGAAAAGGGAACATTAGTCAGATAATCCTTTTCAACCCAAGATGCTCTGTCACATTGTCTCTAACACTGAAAAGACCTTTATTTCTTGGCTGAGCCTGGGGTCTTTCTTAGCACAGTCTTTTATTCTGACAGATTCTGCGATGGCTCCCCAAGCGAACCGTGTTCAGGTCATGGCG
This sequence comes from Myripristis murdjan, assembly GCF_902150065.1. Lineage (NCBI taxonomy): Eukaryota > Metazoa > Chordata > Actinopteri > Holocentriformes > Holocentridae > Myripristis > Myripristis murdjan. Next base: position 5,871,775 of record NC_043998.1, read on the forward strand.
AGGCTAGCAATAAGTGGGTGATGCTCGGTCATCTGCACCAGGGTAGATCGTCTTAACACGTGGCCTCTTTTTAAGCTTCGCTTCCCACTGATTTTTGCCCTCAGTCATTTCTCTAGATGTTGCATAATGCATGGCTATGTTTCCCCTGAGGAATGCATGCAACACCCAAACCTAATGTAACTGAGGTGACAGGTGACTGTGACTGTGATTTGACAGTGCACGTGTGGCTGAGAGAATGGGAGGCCGCTGGGATCCCTATTGGCATCGTGGCAGACATAATTTGTGGCATGTAAGCATGGAGACATGAGACGTGTAGCTATTTCCCCACATTAACACAACACAGGGCTGAAATACTATTGGAGTTGACACATTGCAGAGTTGACACATGGGCTGCAGCGTCGATGGAAATGGCAAACTGTATATTTTATGAAAAATACCGAAACGTCCATCTGTCGTGTAAAAGCTTGCGGGACCTTACACACTCTTATTTGATACAAAGCCAATTTCACTGTTATTTATGGGCATCTGAAGAAAAATGGCAGACGATAACAACTAAATGTAGTGCTATACTGTAGGCTGTCAGGAATTTACTGCTTTGCCAAGTGTTACTATCTTTACTTCAGTACTCTAAATGTTTTATTGGCCCTATAGGGCGAGACAGCGTGCTCTTAGAAAGGGATGAATTCCTCAGTGTCCTCCTTTGCTGGCTCCATTTAGGAGCAGACATTTGAACTAATGCAATGTTATGGTCTAGTTCCAGCTCAGAAATAGACCACAGCATCTGACACACAACGTACCCATGCCTTTAGCAAATCAATTCCTAGGACTGCTGCGTTTCATTTCAATTCAATTCAGCATTAATGCAAATTCTGAATTGCAGTTGGCTGAATAATTAATATTTGTTTCAACTCCAGGCAGCGGCATGAGAGGACGAAATACAGACACGAGGCAGACAAGCCTGGAGCAAAAGAGGGAGGAAAAGAGTCTGTGTATGTGTGTGTATATGTGTGTGTTTGAGAGAGAGACAGAGAGAGAGAGAGAGAGAGAAAGAGAAATTCTGATTGTGTTTGAGCCACGGTGTGTAAACTCTGGACAGTGTCAACAAGTGAGATGTGATATGCGACTATGTCAACAAAAATGCAGCCTGTGACATCGGCAACCCTCTCCCCACTGCTATCGGGATAACACTGTCCCTTTTTAACCCTAGTGTGCCCTTGTGGAAGTGTGGGATAGGTGAAACAGTGACGCACTCATCACACATACATATCTGACACATGTATATTCTTTGACATGCGTGAGATCGACCATGTGTGTGTATCCTCACAGACCACCGAGGCATCCTTTGGAGCTCAGTGGGCCGAGGCTCAGACCCTGCATTGTGGATTCAATGCAGCCCATGACCAATACGTGCTGTAGCTGATCTAATTAGAGTTGTCCTCCTGACTGGGGCATCTTGATTGGATCAGTGATCCGCAGAACATGCTGTGCACCACAGGTTCACATCCTCAGTTGCATTTTAACACCTTACCTCCCTTAAACTATATGGCCACACACTGTAATGGATGTAATTAGAGTTGACATGCTGCCACATCCCCTGGTATGCAGAGAGTCTGAGCGATGGGGAGCAAGAGGGAGATAGTTAGAAAGAGAGGGTTATTTTTGATTCCCCATAATAATTGTCTTTCTTTCTCGAGGCTATCTCTGTCTGTCATGCCGTGTTTTGATATCTCTCTATTATATGTCACTGTTTTAACTTCAATTGAAGGATTATATGCTCCTATATGAGCTGGGACAAATCGTATGACCCTCAGGCTCATGGAGCCCTTTCAGAACTCATTGGCTCAAATCCGAAATACATGGTGGTCAAATTAGAAATGAAGTTGTTTTCATAGTCGAGATTTTAGAAATAGAAGGTTAACAAATGTTTCTTTGTAATGTTTCAGTGACAAGTTATGTGTCTCTTTATATTTCTTGCTGGGTAAATCAGAATCAAGGTTTCTCAACTTTTCCCCATCACTTCTCTCTTTTCGCCCTCTCTCCCACCGTTAGACCCCTCTCCCACCTTTTCTCCCCCTCTCCTTACCCTTTAACTGGCTTCCTCCATGCTTCTCCCCTCCTCCACACTCTCTGCTTACTCCTACCAGTTCATTTCACCCTTTCCGTGACCTTGTCCATCTATTCTCCTCCTTTTCTCACTTGCCTCTCCACTACTACTTTGTTTTTTAAATTTTTCTCTTGCGCACACCTCTTTTCATCGCCCCTCTCTCCGGTCCTCTCTCCTCCCTCCATGTTCTAACTTCCTCCTCTTGCCCTGTCTTCACCTTTCCTTCATGTCCCAGTTCTCCTATGGCTGTCTCCTCCTCTTTTTGTTTCTAATCCAATCATCTGTCCCCTTTTCCTCCATCCATTCCCCTTTTTCCTCCTCGCTCCTAACATCTCTCCTCTCAGACTTGTTACATTATTTTCTCATGTGCCGCTGTAGCTGCCATGATTCATATTAAAAGCTTTTAACCTAGAGCACTGACACTGACAGAGATGAGGCCTGGCAGCTTGGTGGCCACAGGCCCACAGGCCTCTAAGCATGCTTCGAGCGGTGTGTGTGTGTGTGTGTGGTTGTATCTGTGTGTGTATGCGCCCATGTGTGCATATAAGTGACTTTGTGTTATTGTGTGTTTGAGTGTGTGTGCAGTATGTGTCTCCTGAGTAGATGCATGCCATGTGCCTTGATGAAGTCGATGCACGTATACACATATACGGTTGTGTCTGTGTTTATATGTGTCATGTGTGTGAGTCATCAAAGGAATGGAAGTGTGTGGATGTGGGTTTGTGTGAAATACCACAAACCGACGATGACTCAAGACACGCTGCGGTTCAGATGGCATTGGAGAGCAGACATGTGACCAAACTGTACGCTCCACTTCCCCATCCAGCAGTATCGCTCTTTATGTGTGCATGTGGTCCAGTTGCCATGGTTGAATAGCTAAAGCTCACATGGGGAAGCCACCATGATCTATAGGTAGCTTACGTCAGGTCAAGCGGAAGAAGTCAACCGGGGACTCAGCCCTCAGGTTATTTTGGGGTCAGAGAAGAGGTGACTTCATTGGCGTAATACATACATGCACATCACGGCCTTGTGCAGCATGCAAAAACATGTCAGTATAGTGCTCATAAAATATTCGTGTGCATGACTTTGGGTGTGTGCCACCGCCTCGAGCAGTATTAGCTGCCTCTGCAGTGTTTATACAGTTTAACAGTTTTCGACAGTATGCAAATGAAAACAAATGAGACACTATATGGTGCATTACAGGGCATTACCACTAAATTGTATTGTATGTTGCCTTCCTTTAAAACATTTTGTTCTCTATTTATGAACATTCCTAACCATGCACTATAGTCAGTCAAGATTTGAACATTTCTTGTAACAGAATTAAAAGAGAAAGAAGACGTTTGTGAGCATGTATCTAGAATGATTTGATGGGGATGAGGATAAGCATATACAGGGTGTCCATAAAGTCTCTCTACAATTTAACAAATTTATTACAAAAACAAATGAATAGACAAATCTGTGGAAATTATTGCAAAATGAGGAGTAGATATTGAAGTTTTTTTTTGCCTCATTTAATACACCTCTATATGGGCACCATTAGTTGCACAAAGCACATCAAGACGGTACTCGATTTCTTGTCATGTTCACTGTAGCAGAGCCTCATCAATGGTGGCAATGGCATCAGCGATCTTTTGCTTCAGGTTGTTTATGTCCAATGCAATTAAAAACTTTGATAATCACTGAGTACACAGAACAAATCTGATTAACAGATCTCATCAATTGCTTTTGTAATAGATTTTTTAAATTGTAAAGAGACTTTGTGGACACTCTGTATTTTGTGGATGAGAACCAGGGCTGATTGTCTGATTGTTCATTTGTTAACGTCTTTAATTACATTTCACTAACACATTTCCAGAATGGCATATTCACAATAGTTGCAACTTCTACTGCCGTAAGCCCAAGCTCCAACTGCAAAAAAAGTGAACCGTCCAAAATATTGGGATACTGCCAGGAAAAATCAAGTCATGTTTGACTTTGCTAACCGTGCAGAGTTGTAACAGTACATCATGTCACCATGGCATTAACTGCCATCCACAAACAGATGAACAGAAAAAAAAACAGTACAAAAATTAATGCTTATACCCATGTTGTAGCATAACTAGTGAGGGCAAGGTTGGCTCTAGACAGAGTTCAAAGGACTTTTGCTAAACTTGATTTCTGGTCTTTTTTTTCTGTTTTCAGATACAACCTTACAGAAACATGTAATTTTAAAAAAGAATGTTTTACAGCAGTGCAAATTTGTACACAGCTGCCTTGAGCATCCCAGTTGGCTGTAGATTTTTAACTCTCTGGCCAGTGCAGGTGTGCTGCAGTGCACCATAGAATCTGTTTAAAGTAAATCTAGCAGGCAGAAGCCAAAACGCAGCATCCTATTCTTCCTATATAATATATATATATATATATATATATATATATATATATATATATATATATATATATATATATATATATATATATGTATAATATATAATATTCTTCCTATATAAATGTACATTAACAAGCTTTTGAATATAATTGGATAAGGAATCGGGAGTTAGTTGTTCATGCTCACAATTGTTTGTGTGTATATTGTTTGGATGGTTCTAGGCCGTAGTAATTGCACACCATCAATTTGTATAGTGAGTGGTATTTTACTTTACACTGCAATGGAATTTATCCAAACAATTTATCTTAATACTGTACATTGACACAAATATGCTAATAGAAATCATATATTTACAGTATAGAACCGTCAAGTCTGATGCAGATAATAAAGTTAACCTCACAATATGGAGTCCTCTTGCCCATTTTCAATATGAACTCGATTAGTTTAGGGCAGATTATCTTCCACAGGAAATTAATTCTGCAGCAGTATTAAATTGACTTAAGATGCACCACTGAGATACAGTCCAGAATGACAAAATTATTTACTCATAGGCAGCCTAGTACATAATATAGTTACCGGGTACAAACACATTAAACAAAGAGGACGCGGGACAAACATGCTGCCATCCACACACAAGCATATTTGACCCCTCTTGGAGCAAAATATTCAACTTGACGGAAGTGGGTACAGCAGAGAAATAGTTTTTTTTTGTTTTTTTTTTTAGTCCAGGAAGGCATAGCTTTTAATAATCGAAACCCAAAGGGTCCACAGCAAGGCCAGAGAAAAAATAGCCAAAGAGAAAAAGTTTCTGGGAGAGCCAACTGCATCTTCGTGTGGAGGCATATACTGTAGTGCTCTTTGATGGAGGGTTTGCATTTTTTAAGACCTTCTCAATCATCGGGCCTCTGCATTCATCCAAGGTTTTAGGTTGCTGCTGTATAAAAGATTAGCCCTGAAGAGTCAGCCGAGTTTCACAAGGAAATTTCCCTCAAATTCAAATAGCCGGTGGGGGCCTGGAGGGCTGTGTATGATCTGCATATAGACGTGGAAATGGACACACAAGAGCACGCGGACGGCCACTCCACAGACGTGCATACACAATCGCAATCTCACTCGCTCCCTCACGTGTACACACAGTCATGAGCTCCTCCTCCATTACGGAGATTGCATTTCTCTTTCCATTTCTGTCCTGACATGTTCCTGTCTCTGCATGGCCTTTTCCTCCAGCTGTTGCTTTGATACTAGCTTTATGAAATCTGTGTGAACACCATATACGCCAGTAATCTGCCCCAATGCAAGAGCTCGCTGAGATAGTCTCTCTCTCACTCTCTCTTTCTACTCGCTCCCCTGCTTCTCTCGTCTTCTCACAGGCTTTAATCCTCCCACCCTCAACAGAATACAGGAACTGTTCCTCTTTGCTCTTTTCTCCTCTCTTTTTTCATAACTTAGAGCAAGTTGGGTGAGAGGATGTAGTGTTTCTCATCTCTCTCTGTCTTCCATGGATGTCTGACTGTGTACCTTTGATAAGGTTTCCTTCAGGTGTCCTGGTAGCCAGGTTCAGTGTCTCTGTCCCTCACTCACCCATCTCTTACCTCAGGCAAACTGCCAGGAACGTTTTCCTCTGTTCTGCAAAAACTGGAGCATCAGGCACCACAGTGATTCTCAAACAGTGTGTTGTAAATGGAGGTTGAGTTCATCTTGAGGTAGGGCTTGATTCTAAAGCAAATATTTATTGAATGAAAATGCTTTTACTATACTAGATGAACTTACATACAATTTAAATAAATAAGCCCAAAGTCGCATGCCCCCCCCACAAGTTAATGCCTTAGTTTCTATATGTATCTTCAATTGTATTTTGAGGTCCAGTCAAACAATAATCATATGTGACTGGGAATTTTGTGTGTCAAGGAGGAGGGCAGGTGTGATACTGAAGTGCTGTGCTGCTTAGGTGTGCAGTCATGTTTCATTTAATACAGAAATCGGTGTGTTTCGCGACTAATTCCTGTTTCAAGGCCTGACCCCACTGCCTGAATACAGATAGTTTAAAAAATTCTCTTTCCAGTTTTAGTAGAGTGCCAACTATCCTTTAGGTAAGTGACATTCAGGAAAAGTGTGGTGGTGAATGCTAGTCGCCGTCGGCCCCAAACCACAACCGGCTGCTTTAGAACAATTGAGATCACTGAGACAAAATCGATTGTTGTCATTGACTGTTTATATCTTAATGGTTGTCATTACGATGTTCACTCAAGCAACACATGTTAAAGCGAGTGGTATTGATTTTGACGGTAAACACCAAACGCCAGCCTCTGAATGCTTCACAGTTGAGGAGAATTATGTGAGCTGTGAGAAGGCGGCTTGTATGTAAGAAATTCCTCACCAGTCACATTGGCTTTTCGAGAGGTGTCAGAATCGAAGCATTGACGTTTTTTATCGACACCGCTCTTCAGCCAGAGTTTGCATTCTGAGCGTTAAAAATGTGATAATGAATGGGATGCTCTAGGCCTCATTATGGTATTGAACATAGGTGGAAGGTCCATTCTGCCCTTCACTCAATAAGCTACAACAAATAGAGCATGTTAAGTGAGACTCAAAGGGCCACGGCTCATACAGACCTGTCTGTCATTGATTTGATGTTGGCCCGCTGCAGAGACACTCCGGCTGTAGGAAAACCATATTTCACATAATTCCAGAGCCCTAATTCTCTGTCATTTTTGTTGACGGGATGTAAAAAAAAAACATTCCTTCAGAAGATTTCCAGGTTTCGGTCTGGAGAATATCCCCTTCCTGATCCAGCTGACCCAAATCCCACAAGACACACTGTGCCCATGACAGTGGCGAGCAGGCTCTGCAGTGACCTTCACAGGGAGGTTTATTTTATCTTATAAGCATGGGACATGCTTACATGCACACAGTACTTTTACTCTGCAAACTATACACAGTATATAACCCAAGTGTATTACTTCGCTATAGTCAGAAAAGGATGAGATACAACCTTAAAGAATAATTCCACTTATTTCCAAACTTGGCCTTATTTTCTCATTTTTTTCATAATTACAATAGATTGTATTCAAACACTTTATGCTTGAGTTTTATGAGCCATTAGTTCGCCAGTAGCACTTCCCTTCCATGCAAAACTGAGGTTATGGTGTTTGGGCCCAGCAATGCATATGTGCTTCCTCCCGGTAACTTAGGCCCCCTTGAGCCCTTCATAAAGCAAACTGCCACCAATCTAGGGGTTAAAACAGCCTCTGACCTAAAGATGGATAAACAGATAAATGAGGTTGTATGAAAGAGCTTCTTCCAACTTAGGAGGCTGTCAAAGGTTAAATCGTGTCTATCTCGCCCTGTATTTGAAACTGTAATGCATGCTTTTATGACATCTCTTCTCGACTACTGCAGTTCCCTGTATATTGGTGTTGGCCAGGCCTCCATTTCCCGCTTGCAGTTAGTCCAGAACGCCGCTGCCCGTTTGCTTACAGGTACACGAAAACGAGACCACATTAGCCCTGTATTGTCCTCCCTCCACCGGCTTCCAGTGCAATACACGATTGATTTCAAAATCTTGCTCTTTGCTTTTAAGTGTCAAAATGGTTTGGCGCCCGTATACCTGTTGGACCTGCTGGAACCCTATGTTCCTTCAAGGACACTCAGATCCTCTGACCAGCTTCTCCTGTCTGTGCCCAGAACCAGACTGAAGCTCAGAGGCTTCAGTCTCTGAACATAAGACAAGGCCCTCCCCTTCAGGTGTTTAAAACACGCCTCAAGGCTCATTTTTACACTTTGGCTTTTCCATTTACAGCTTGAGCATTTGATGTTTTATGTGGCACTGAGTATGTTGTATATATGGTGTTGAATGATTTATGTTTATTGTCTATTGTAAAGCACTTTGGCACAACTCCGTTTGTATTTAAATGTGCTATATAAATAAATGTGGTATGGTACGGTATGGTATGCACACTAAAGAGACAAAGCAAGCTCTAAAACTGCACCCAAAATGCAATGAAAGCACCTCTAAGAAAATAAAGGCCAGGTTGGAAATAACTGGAATGATCCTGTAAGATAAGAAAAAGGTGCTGAAGAGGAAAAAATGCAATCGGTGCCTCCACCATGCTGGTCTTCCTCAGGTTATGATGAATCAGACCATGTGATGTGCTTCAGTACGTGCTAAATGTATGTAAACCATCAACAATAGTAATTTAGTTGTCAAATGGAGCTTCGTGTGAGCTCAGGCAGGACACACAAGCCAATGCAATCCGGCTGCTGATCATCAGCTGATCCAAACAAACACCAGTCACATTCAAACGAGGCGGTCCATTTGAGCTGTCAGCTCCTCATTCATCCCTGCAGTTCCTACCTGCCACAAGCTGCTGCCGCTGCCTGTTTGTGCCTCTCTCTCCCTCCACCACCTCACCCTCCTCCTGTCTGGTTCCTCATTAATCAAATGTACTTGCGATGGCATGTTCTGTAGGCTTGTCTCTTGAAATTATGTACATTCCATGTCTCAATGATGTGTGCCTGCTGGGCTCCTTTCTATACACCCTGCGGGGTGGGGGTAGGGTGGGGGGGTTGTTTGATTGTGCTCTCCGCTGAATCTTTAGCATGCTGCTTGGATTAATGCAAGAGGCGCCGCAGGGAGCATAGCTTGTACCGCCAAATACAACTGTGCAACCATTTGTGCAATAACGGTTTTAACTTCATTATGAGAACGTTACTGAGTGAAAAATGATTGCTTGCTGTCATTATAATCCCGTTCATAAACATCAGTACCGCCATCATCATCACTACCAGTGTGAAAATTTTAATTTCATTTTTAATAGATCTTTTACCGCCAATAACGAAAGTCCACTTTGTGTTTTATCTTTTCAAAAGTGTAGTTTCTATCTCCAGTGTTTTGGCCCACAACACCTCCAGGAGAGCAAAGAAAAAAGGAATCTCAGCATCTCTGTGCCTCCTCTAAGTGCTGATTACACCTACAGCTCAGGCTTAAGCCCAGTGCGCACTCATGACTTTAGGCTCGATTCAGCTGTTGCAGAAAAGTTTCTGAGATCTGAGACTGATCTTTGTGGCAGAACTGCCTCGGTGAGCATCTTCATTATGTAAGTTTGTCAGGTTTGAGCAGGTTGGCTTCCGGTATGGCAACCAAGTGAAGCAGATGCACAGGGGGAAGCTGGTCTAACTCTACTCTAGTCTAACTTTGGATAATGCCTCGCAAAAATAAGTCAGGCGCCTGGAAAGGAAAAACTAACCACAGACCTCGCCATGCTTCCAGTGTGTACGCTGACAATGGCAACCTCACCTGAGGAAGCAAACTCGACTGTGACCAACCTGAAAGCTGAACTGGGGAAGAGTAGAGCAGCGATTTCAGACAAAATACATGCTTCACTCTCTCCTATTCCAACAACCTTGAGTGTGGATCGAATCAAAGTACAGGACTTTGACTGCAATGGAAGCCGCTCTTTCTCACCACAGTGACAGGCTAACCAGCTTTGAAGTACAGGTGAAAAGACTCCAAACTGAAAGCACTCAGCTCAAACACAAGACAGAAGACCTCAAAATTTGCTCTTGTTATAACGGCATAAGAGTAGTTGACCTATCAGCGGGCTGTAAGCTGAGACTTAAACCAGGAGGAGAGCGACCCTGACCCGTGATCATTCGCTTTATAAACTACAAACAGAGAGGAAGTACTTGCCCTGGTGTGGAAACGAGGCCAAATTGTCTACCGGGTCAAAAGATCTTTATTTTCCAGACTTGAGCAGTGAGCACGCCAAGAAGCGCATTGCATTCAGCACAGTTAAATCCAATGTCTAGAAGAGGCATTAGGTTCACGCTCCATCATCCAGTTCTGCTTTCACTTAGGCACCAGGGCACTGAGCACAAGTTTCACACTGCAAAAGAGGCCAAAATGTTCTACAATGAATCCCTGGTGAACTTATCTGAAAAAACAAGTTGTTGTTTTTCTTTTTTTTTTCCTATTTGGACTGGGACACATATTTGGAAAATCACAGATATCAAGGTTGGCTGATTCGCCTACTATACACCTCGACCCCCTTTTGAAATTTTACTTTTTCAATTTGACCAAAGCCGCTCATTATAATAATAATAATTGCAAGCTCCCTCAAGCTATCATGGGAAAACAGACGGCCTCCTCAGTTAACTTGTTCATTCACTGAATATTGTGGACTGCTTCAGACTTAAATTGATTCTTTTCAAACTGCGTTTATTACAAAATCAGGACCTGCCTCTTAAACTGTCTCCAGAAAGGTCATGACATAGGGTTTAAGCACATATGTGCATGTGATTATGCATGTATATAAATACAAACAGCCTACATATAGTGGATTTATCTTTAACAAAACAGTCATTATTTGAGAAAATGTACAATAATCTTATGCTGAATGATTTAATTTATTGTATTTAAGGTGTCACTCCCTGTTCGCTTTATTGTGGATGTTTTTTTTTTTTTTTTTTCCATCGGAGGGCCCTGCTCATGTTACTGATCTTGTTAAGAAAGCCACAAGTTATGTGACGTGTGGCACTCACTCATAGCATGTGGATGTAGAGATGCAGCCTGTGGCTCACCTGTAGGGACAGTTCAACCGTGGTGTTAACCGGCACGCATGTGTGCAGCGGGTCTGGATAAATATAACACTGTTGTATTTGTCCCACACTTCTTTGCTGTTGTGTATAGTAGAGCATACAGCTTACAGTTATAGACTTATATACATCCGGGCCAGACTGGTTTCCTCTACCTGTGCATGACAGCTTCCTCGCCTAACTGCTCCTGTCTGTGTGGACACAGGCAGCAAAAATAGGCTACACAGTGAAGCTTCAGCTGATCTGCCACTTCAGCGAGGTTTGAGCTGCACCTGAGCTGCACTGCTCACACAGGCCGCGTGGCTGCTCTGATATGTTGATATGGGCGCCAAAATGAAAATCGAGATGTTCTGCATTGCACATGCACTGCTCAGGTAGACAGCGTGGCCCAGATGTTAGTCATACAGGTTACTAGTTACTGTTCCCTATATAAAAATCTGACACATTCACATGCCGTAACTCTTATTCCCATATCTATCTATCTATCTATCTATCTATCTATAGATAGATAGATAGATAGACCCTTTTCCCTCTGTAACTCTAGACATCCAGACATTTTCCAATTTGTTTGATTTTGTCAGCACAACATCTGCAGTGCTCTTGTAGTGTGGCATATGTAAAGACAAGTTTTGGTCATTTTAAGTAGCAAAAACAAAAGAGAACTTAGGAGGAACTGAACAGAGGCGTAAACCAGAGGACAACACATTATTTGAACTTTATGATTTGTTTGTGTATCTGTCTGCAAAGCAGTCAGCTCTCACTGCCCATGTCTCCCCAACTGTATTCTCCACTGAATTCAGCATTAAGCCCTCTTCTGTGTTTTCTTTTAGAGTATAAGGAAGCGTAAACACAGTAAGACCTGGAACTAGAGGAAATAGGTGTTTTGGTGTGAACATTAGAGAGATGTTTTGTGGTTGTGTAGCTTGTACTAAGTGTTAACTGCCGTCTCTGAGAGGTGAGGTTCTACTACTACTACTCAACATTATCCTTATTATCATCATCTTCCTCCTCAAAAACATCGACATCATGTTCCAAGATTTTTTTTCAGCAATTTCAGCCTTTATTCAGTAGTTTCCAGTGGAGAGAGAAAGGAAAGGTCAAGAAAGAGAGAGATGTTACAAAGGTCCCAGGCCAGATCCAAAGCCAGGATGCCACAGTTATGTGGTGGATCATTTTGACCACAGAGCATTTTCTCTTCTCTGAAATACAGAACCCAGTTACACTGGAGACTGCAGCATGATCAGACTGAGTCAAACGATTCTGATCTTAAAAACTTCACCTTTGCAAATTCTGCTATAGCAGAAAATTACTGCAATATGTCCTTGTACACTGAGGGACCCAGCACAAAACCAGAGCAAACCGCTACACAACTATTAACTGTTACATGGAAAAAACAAAGGAAATGGATACCTTAGCAGAATGTAGCAATAAAGAATCATGTCACAGGATAAACTGACATATAACTGACAATCAAGCACAGGAGACACTAACAATAAATAAATGGGCAGATATGGCACAGACCTAAACCACTGATTTGGGTCTGGCCTCGGGACACTTACCTACAGCTGATTCATGCCTGTGTGACTTCTACTGTAGCAACAACTGTATTTCCCTTATGCAAAGCTCTCTGTACAGCCTAAAGTACATATATTATAACTGTAAAAGCAATGGACATTATGCATGAACAACTGAAAGAACTATCAAAAAAACCAAAGTACATAAAGCCCAGCTCTTATGGATGTGCTCCTGAGTCACTTGTCACTTGTCTGTATTTCATATATAGCCATCATAATATTATTGTAGTACTATATGCAGAGTCATATCCATTGAAACATGTATGTCCTATGTCTTTGTTGCCTTTATAATTTTCATTATATCAGTCTAGCCTGAACTATATACTCACATATCAAAAATGCTGTGTTTTTCCTTTGAAGTTTCTGTGCTACTCATTTGTATGGCAGCTTAGCTTTCGGTGAAACTCTGCATCAGGCCTCGATGGGAAGTCTCACCCTGGATTATGGCACAAGGGATAGTAACATAATATCCTGTGTATTGATAAAAGCTTCACAATTGATGCTTTCATCTTTCTCCCTTCACAAGCTTTGGGTTATCTTCCTCAATATGTACTCCCATGTACTGATACACAGCATCTGATGTAACTTCAGGAGTGCATCCCGCCCAGAATTTCTTGATTGTTCAGATTGTTTGTCATTTCCCACACATGACCCAGCATGATGGACCAAAAGATACACGATATGGACAAAAGTATTGGGCCACCTACAAATTGCACCTACAGGAGCTTTTATGACATCCCATTCTAAATGTACATGCATTAACATGGAGTTGGTCCTCCCTCTGCAGATATAACAGCTTCCACTCTTTTAGGAAGACTTTCTAAAAGATTCTCTGAAACAGTCTGTGGGAATTTTTGCCCGTTCATCCAGAAGAGCATTTGTGAGGTCAGACATTGATGTTGGACCAGAGGGCCTGGATCACAGTCTCAGTTCTAGTTCATCCCAAAGGTGTTGCATGGGGTTGAGGTCGGGGCTCTGTGTGTGTCAGTCAAGTTCTTCCACACCAAACTCAGCCAGCCATGCCTTTATGGAGCTGCTTTGTGCACTGGGGCTCAATCATGCTGGGACAGAAAAGGGCCTTCCCCAAACTGTTCCCACAAACCTGGAAGCAGACAATTTTCCAGAATGTCTTGGTGAGCTGAGGCATTAAGATTTCCCTTCACTGGAGCTAAGGGGCCGAGGCTGACCCCAGAAAAACCATCCCATAGCATTATCCCTCCTCCACCAAACTTTACAGTCAGCACAATGCAGTCAAGCAGGGAACATTTTCCCGGCATTTGCTAAACCCAGACTCATCCATCAGACCGCCAGATAGAGAAGCGTGATTGGTAACTCCACAGAACACTGACTTGTTGCATCCTATTACATTACTATTACAGTATCATGCTTGAATTCAGTGAGCTCTTTAGAATGAGCCATTCTGTCACAAATGTTTGTAAAGGCAGACTGCATGGCTAGCTGCTTGATTTTATACACCTGTGGCAATGGGACTGAATGAAACACATGAATTTAATGATTCAGAGGTGTGTCCCAATACTTTTGTCCATATAGTGTATCTAGTATTGGTAAATAAAGAATATTTAGAGGTTCTATGTGATTCATGCTATTCTTTGTTATGCAGCTGGCTCAGGGCCAAACGTGTTCCATTCTAAATATTCTGTTCTCTCTTAGACCCTGGCCCCTCTCTACAAGTGGCCTCTCACATGGCAAACTGTGCTTATTACCAAGTACTGAGGAGAAGAGAGGGAGGGCATATTAAATGACTAATGGTGCAGTGTATATCACTTGTGCAGCTGCACACAGCTACATGAAAGTTGCACTGCACCAATGATGTTCAGTCCGGGTCATCAGGACACACAGTCCTGCTGGTTTTCATTCTGGCCATCTAATCAGAATATAATCAGGGACTGATTTACAACTGGAATATCTGGTAAATGTAATTAACTACCTGGTAGGACAGAAAACCCGCAGTAGTCTGGGTCCATAGAACCACTGCACTCTACTAACTCATCAGTCTTTGAGAAGGACAATCAGATAGCCCAGTGATTCAGCTGCGTGCTTGGCACTATGACCAGAACAAAACACAAAGGCACCAAAGTGCTTTTCAGCCTTCTGCTCTCTGTGTTCCTGAAAGGCATCGACTGCCTGTTGGCTCAGTTCAGAGGCTTACTGAGACAAGGATATAGGTGAAGGTTAATTGGGTGCAGGTAAACCTTTTTGCCTGATAGGCTGCCCCTGCCTCTCACTACCTCTTAATTCATGCCTGATCCTGCTCCTACTTGCTACAACCATAGCACATCTATAGTGTATGTCAAATAGTGCTTGTCCTCATGTATACTGTATGCACTGGTGCATTAAAAGCCTATAATATACACAGTGCTGACCTTCCCTAGCCTTCATGTGCTATACCATGGCTTGGTGCCAAGCTCGCATACATGCCCGGGAATCCTGCTATGCTGGAAGAGAAACAGAATTCAGATGTAAGCTCTGGTAGAAGGAGCCCCTAAAATAAACAAAAAAACATCTTCTTGTCCCAGCCTCCGCTCCTTCCTCCTGAGCTGACTGAGAGGGCATGGTTGAAACATTCTTGAAACAGAGAGGACATATCCCGATGATGGATGGCTGACAAAGAGCAGTCTTTCATTGTAATCTTTTCCCGCCTCTCACCTCTGGCCATTTTGGTTTTGTCTTCCTCCTATTGCCCTCCATTCATCAGACGGTTTATGCTTAAGGGTACTCCAGAGAGCTGTTCAACAATGGGGGCTGAGAAAAGCAAGGCTAAATATCAAACCCCTGACTTGAGTTAACCTACCAAAATCAATCGACGACTAGGCGCTTCCGCAAAGCCAAATCAAGGTGATTCAAGTCGGGTCTCGACAATCAAGATGAATGCACATTAATGATTTTAAAATACAGACTGGAAATGTCAAGCATGGCTCACACTGATTCACAATGAATAAGAAAAAGATTAAAAAAGAGAGCTGCAGTGTTTATGGCTGTAGAGTGTCAGCCGATCGTCAGATTGTCTGATGAGTCAAAATACTAAAACAGAAAAAGACAAAACCGCCAGCATTAACAAAGCCTGAGGGAGACTTGGAAAAATATGGCAGGTCATTGGTGTGCAGACTCGCAGAGGTGCAGGGGAGATAAACTCTGAAAGGGTCATGTCCTGTTGGCTCACTTGGCTGCAACACCTAACTTTAACTGGGGTGGCATATGTTTGAATTTGGCTTGGCTTCCCATATGGCATTATTGACATAAACTAATCTTTAAAGGGCAATTACCCAGAATCACTCCTAAGAAGACATTTTTGAAAAATATGCATTTAAATTAATTTCTGGTGCTGTGACATGTCAGCAAAAATGCAATATACTTACATGTTTACCTCTCAGTGCAATCCAATCTATAACTTACAGGCATAACATGAGATGCAATATACAATTAAACTGAAAGTCTTTTTTAGGTCTGGGTTTTAAGGGAACAGGTCATGCAAAAAATTAATATTTTGTGCTTACTCACCTCTGTGCCAGTCGAAACACGGGTGAAGTGTCTTTGTCTATCAAAACATACTGGGAGGAAACTTGTGCGACTCTATAGCGGGCTTCTCCAAAGCAACTGAAGTCAATGGGTAGTGCTTTTTCCAAAAAGGTCAAAAAATGACAACATAATTACTCCATACAGCTCTTGTAGTAATATCCGAGTCTTGCCAAGCCAAACGATTGCATTCATTCAGTGCAAATAAATGAAATACAGCACATTTAATAACAACAGAAATTGACTAAAATGCTCCACAACAAACTTCAAAATGATAAAGTCCTAAACTCTGCATTTTAAGCAGGCAAGCCTATCCTTGATATTTTTGTAACCTATGCTAAATTGTATCTTAACAAAACTTTTGCTTTTCTTTTGTATTTCACTTTGATTTATGGACATTCCGTAGTTGTAACAAGGGACTGATGATCATGTTTCAGTCAGGTCAGGGGACTGTAACACTAGTTAAGGGTGGTAAAGACTGACTCTAAGCCTGAAAATCAGTCTGATTTACTGAAATAGGCCTGTCTTATCAGGTAATCTCATTTTGCCCTCAGGTAACCAAAAACTTAGTAACCTTGGGCTCTGTCATTGAAAACAGACCAAACACTACTGCTGTAGTTCATTAGGAGGCATGCAGCAAATGGCCTTGTGTGTCGGGAAAATTTCCATCTAAATGAAAGTGGAGATTGCATCTTCACAATGGTGATTCAAGAGGGCGTGCAGGGAATCACATTTCCTCGGTGCATACAGGATTAAAGTGTTAATGTGCATTAGGCGACCCCTCTACATTTGTCCATCCATTCATCCCTCCATGTCTGATTACTGTATTCAGACAGTGGGTCCTGAATCTGGCCCTGCAGTGGCTTGTGATTTCTCTTCCTCTGGCTCTTATCAGGGGACCCTAGCCGTGCTACTTAAGCAGTGCCATGTGGGTCATTTTCCCTTACAGAGTGTGAATGGAGCCTTCTGGAGCTATTTGATGGAGATAGAAGTGTGATTATGGAGTGCACAAAAGTAGTGACGTCTGAGATGGCTGGTAATGAGCAGCTATCGGTCTTGAAATCAACAAGCCTCCCACAGAACTGAAATGATGGCTCAGACCATCAAACAAAATAGCAGTTTGAAAATGAATACATAAAAAAGGAGGTGATAACGAGAGGGAGGTACGACATCATCTATTTTTTATTTTTCCAGGAAAATTCAACTGAGCACTTGGACTTATTCAGCGCTGAATCACCCTGCTTCACATTCATACACTTCCACACAGTCCCACCGGGGAGTTGCCGAGCACAACCGCAGTCTAATACTGTTGACCGCTGAGCAGCTCTGTTGGAGCAGCTGCGGGTTAGGGGTTAAGTGCTTCCCTCTTGCATTTTCATAGTGCTTTTTGAGGGACAGGAGACAGTGTCTTCCCTTCCTCCACCCATATTTTCCCCAGATCTTTTGGGAATTTGAAACAACAACCTGGAGGTCCAACCAGGAAGCGCGCCGCCTCAGTTTGAATGAACAGTGTGAAATCCACTCAAAATGGCAAACGGCCGAATCACTGAATGACACCACTCCCAGCAGCTGTACCCTCTTCAGTAAAAGGAAAAGAGTAGGCTTTGACGGAGGAGGCAAACATAGAGAGGAAAGAGGGACACAGCGAGGGGGAGACCAGAGCAAACACTTAATAAGTGAAAACAGCAAGTAATAAATGAGATATGTAATTACAAAACAAAAACACAGATCCTCAACTAACAAAGACAGTCACATAAAGGCCTGTCTGTTAAAGTGTTTAGTGATTTAAAAATACAACTAATTTCACTAAAGTTGCAGTCACCTTAACAATTACTTTCTAACAAGTGGGGCATTAGTTTGCTTGAGCTGAAATGATTACAAATAAATGAATGTCAACTACCGTTAGACACAACTGACTTTGCATCCCTCGTCATTAACCCTATAAAGCCTGAACTATGAAAGAATTGGCCGAAAATTCCAGTTTTTTGAAATTGAAACCTTTATTTAGCCCTATAACAAAATGTAAAAAAAAAAAATGTTATTACATGAGCTTTCTGTTGTATGATATATAATATATACTTGAAGTGCCAATGGTATGGTCCAGGGTGAACAGGGGAAGTGTTCAAAGGTATACAACAGTATTTTGGTCAAATATTGATTAAACTGAAAACAGAATGTGTGAATTGATAACATGTATCATATATGATACAAATGGCTTTATAGGGTTAAGCCAGGGGCAATTACTCCTCAGTTCTACAAAGGATGAGACTGCAAGTGTTCAGTCAGGAAGGCTATCTCCTTGTGCATGTCTATAAACCACAAGCACAGTTTCTCACTATCTCTAAGCTCCACCGGCTCATCCCTGTCTTCGTCCAATCATAACCTGACACGCTTGCCTTTAGCCAATCACTTGCAAGCTGTCAAACTTGAAAGGCGCCGTCTCGCTCTGCTGTCCCACGGCAGTCATTTCAGCACGGTGGCCGTTTCCTGACCCTCCTCCACCCCATCACCGCTTCATCTGCGGATGCCGGATCCCTTTCCAATCAAATCCTCCGATCAGCAGTTTCCTCTCATGAAGACATTCCATCATCAATGTTTCCTCTCATCGCCACCACCACCAGTGTCTGGGCAGCGGGGGGAAGCTCCTTCATATGTCAAAGCACTTAATCCACAGTATTGCCTCCCACGGCTATCTACTTCCTGCTGGGGTCTAAGCATCAAAGACTAATTATCCCTCACAATAAATTTAATCTCACTTCAAATTCCTCATTCTCTTTCATTCCTGTAATAAGTCTCTCCTGATTGAAATGTGTACAAAGACTTATATGCTGCCTGTTACAACCGTATTGTAGCTATAGTAGCAGTGTGATGCCAGGGGTGGTTTGATTGTCATGGCGATAGCCTGTTTTCTACCTAACACCCCAAACTGTGGATGTCTCTCAGAGTTTATATAGCGCAGGCAGGCTGTCCTCTTGACCCCTGCAGTTCTTAGCCCAAGCTTTCAATGGTAAAATGCGTAGGTATTAGTCTTTAGTTCTTCTAATTGGGAGCCTGGGATTTGCAACTATCAGTTCTGATATTCAGCTCTTCAGGACTTGGAGGTGGACACAGGCTGATTACAGGGCTGCACAAACAAAAAGCCAGGCAGCTAGAAATGTATTGCCGTAGGCTGCCTAGCAGTTTGTTGAAGAAGGTGTTTCTTGTACCCTTGGGTGCAGCAACCCTTAAACCTCAATTATGCTGGAGTCCATTGCATTGTTTTATTAGATTTCTGGATCCAAATAAAGCATTTAAATGTGTGTGTCGGGAGCGGTTGGGCGAGTCCTCTTAGCTACAGTCTAAAACACTACCATCAAGGAACTCAAGGGGTCAGGCAGGGGAGTTGTATTTTGCTATGGAAGAAGGGAAAATGGTCTTTATTTGGGAGGCAGCACAGAAGGGAGACATGGAAAATTGGCTGGCTTTAATTTAGACAATGCACTTTAAGCCTGGGGTTATAGAAGCCTTGATCTCACCGCAAGATCAGGATGTATTTGAGCTCCATCAAGATTAGAATGATATACAACATGCATGCCATTTCTTTTGTCATATGATCCAATCATTCTTGATGGTACACTTATATAACCTGATGGCTGATCATGGAAAATAATAGGGGTTTGGATCAGTCAAATGAGGCAATTTGGATATGAGAAGGCCAGTCTGCACTGAATGAGTTAGCCGTACGTATAGGACAGTATGCTCACCAAGTCTGCTCAGGCTTTCCACCTCCCCTGCCTGTTTGGTTGTTGGAGAGAGAGACAGTGGGGTGTGATGTACAGAAATGAGTGATGATTGAGTGAACATGAGAGAGAGCAAAGGAGATAGGGAGAGACAAATGAGTGAATGGACTCCGAGAAAGGTACAGTAATTGAACCAGGGAACTTTGAAGCTAAACCACGCCAGCAGCAAAGTGGGTCCTCACATCAGGTAAAATGTATCATATTCACAAGGGTTTACCCTACAAATGCCCCTGTCCCTTTCATCCCATCACATTTCACATACCTTAATGGCCTGGCGCTCAATACACATTTATCTTAGGGATTTATATAATTACCGCGTTTTACTTATGTCAGCTTGAAGCCAGTTAATATCTAGCGGGAAATAGAAGCCACCATGTATCTGGCCTTTCTTCTCATCTTGTCTCACATAGACATCTTTATCTGTGACTCTCTGCCTTTATGTAAAAAGCGGGTGTAAGTCACACACGGTATAGTCTTCAATAGTCTGTAACCGTTATGATAAACTTCACATCTTGCATTAACATATGTCCTGGTGATGCCATTATGACTGGATAACACACTAACACATAAAATCCAGATCTAAATGCACCTGAGATGCTGTGGGCTCTATTTGAACAATCTAAGCACACGGCCTAAAGAACGTGGTACAATTGCATTTAGGGTGTGTCCAATTCCACTTTTGTAATTTTAACTGCAGATTAAAAGGCTGTTGCCCCAGGTGCATGGTTCAAAAGGGTTGTGCTTAGTCTCTTAATTAATTAGGGGTGTATTTTGGGTATAACATGCAATGAACCAATCAAAGTGCCATCTCCCATTTCCTTTAAAAGCCAGGTGTGCTTGCACTTTGATGGATTGGTATTATAATGGCGCATTTGCCAGGTAAGAAGGACGGCTTCCCTGCAGAGGAAACAGATCTGCTCGTGCACAGAGTAAAAGCGCACGAGCAGAGAATCTACAGCAGCAGCAGTACTCTATCAACGCTCCCTGAGGTGAAGCAGGTGTCGCTGTGTGCATAACAAGCAGAGTACATGTGTTTTGCAAGTACCTATGTAAGCGCACATTATTAGCCCTTAAAATAACAGTGAAAACACTTTTTTTTTTTTGGTCAACTGCGCAATTGCTGTCAACTTCCCCGAGATAGCAATGTGCCAGCAATGCACTGACCACACCTCGTTTTAAGACCAACATGCTCATGGGTGCACAAATGGGCACAAATGCATTGGTTTTTACATTATGTGGGTGCACCGGGTGTAAGATTCAGCCCTGTGTGTTATATGTAAAAAAGACACTTGACCAACCGGTTTCAACTGGAGTAAACAGATAATCACCAAATGTTCTTTTTTTAAGTGAACTGTTCCTTTAATGCAAGGTCTAAAAATAGATGTGTACACACTCTGGATATGTTAATACCAAATGTAAAAGGGGCATATATGAGACAAGAAAACACATCAGGTTTGTTTGGACATTGGTCTGAAAGCGCAGTCTTGCATGTGGTGCCTGCCATGTGCTTGGCGCTGTGGTTTTTGAGACCGGCCTGTGGTCTCTGTCTCATTCTGTCCCCCCTCTCTCCTCTTTCCTCTCTTTCCTGTCTCCCCCCACTGTGCGCTGTCAGGGATATCAGAGACGTCATGAAAGAAACGGACTGAAAATTGATGTTTTTCTTGAGTGAAACTTTTCCACTTCACATCAGCTTTCACCAAAACACTCAGCATCACATTCAACATATTTTGCATTCAGAACTGACCTTGTATGCTCTCTTCCGTGCACATACACACACACACACGCACACGCACACACACATCTCAGTTTCCACATCTGTTCAAATCTTTTTCACAAGATCATTCTGAGGTGATATCCCATGGCTCGAGTACATGGTGTACTATAACAAAAGCTTGGCTAAATTAATAAATGAATAAAGCCCTTTCAGAAATTTCCTATCGTCTATCACACACACACACACACGCGCGCAGATACACACATGCTCACCTGAATTGTGTGCTTGGTACCCACCCTCCTTCCTCCTCCTGTGTAACCCTTATTCCAAGGAGGGTGCCCCATAGATCTCAGCCAAACTATGACTCAAGGCCGTGAGTCATCGCAGAGAGACCAGTTAGGGCACAAAGCTTAAGAGCACTTCCTACCAGGCAATTATTTTGCTCAGGAACACAGCAGGCAATTTTTTGTCCTTAATTTCAACTGAAACCAGGGGCCTTAGCTGCTTAAGAGTCATAAAATAGGCCGTCAGTTTTTTTTTTGAAGTTAAAGCAATATTTCACATGACATTTGTATAACATTAGTAGCTCTTGCCATGCACCATATTTGTTCACCAATGCTGGCTGACCCTGCTGCCCATTCTGATGTAACTCCTTCAGCTTCCTGTTGTAGTCTTTCATTTGGGATCACTGTTGGAGTGTATATGAGCTAAATCAAAAATAGTATTTGTTTTATCCAGTTGTTTTTTTTGTTTTTTTGGGATGTGGTTTTGTATGTTTGCAAATGTCAAAACAGAGAGTCAGTGGGGGGAAAAAAAAAAGAGCCCTAACGCCACTGGTGATTACACATTCTGGGGGCTGCTTATATTGGGAGGGTGACTGTTCATGGAGCCATGTCAAGGTAAGCATGTTGAAAAATGAAGGTTGTGCAAAAATGAAATATTGCTTTAAAGGGTACTCGGGTCTCATAAATCTTGTTTTTATCTAACCTTTTTATGAAGGTATAAAAAAAAAGAAAAGAAAAAAAAAGCAATGTGAGCCAAATGACATTGAAGATGTTTACTAGTATTGAGCGGATTTGTTACAGAATGTCAGACCATAATACAATTTGTACCGCCTAAGGAAAAACGAAACAACTGAAACATGCTGCATATTTGAATGTATTTCGGTATCCTGAATTATTCAAGATCTTTGTAGCCTCAGAATATACATGCATCAAACCTGTTGCCTCTGCATGTCTGTACTTCATTTAATCTTTCAGTTTTACATGGAAAGGATGCTCCAGTTATTATAAAATATGCATAACACATGGGTTACGTGGGTCAACTGGGTCTTTAGCTTCCTCTCCCTCGGCTCACAAGCCTGCATTTGAAAATTAATGCACAATTAGTGTGCATTAAAATTTTCTTGGTTGTATTGTCATTGGCGCTAAGATATAATGAACCAACAGCATTTAACAGTATAGACCAAAGTGCATACTAGGACCTCATGTGCCTGCAGGCTATAATAGTAGACTGTAAATATGTATGCCTTTGATCTTAGACAGATCTACAAGTATGTATTATTAATAGTGTGCAAACCAGCAGAAAAGCCATGACCCTGTATACCTCTGACTCCCTCTCCTCATTACTGCCTGATGGGAGCTGGAAGATCCCTTTAGGGCTTAGGCAATGGTGCACTAATAGCTGCTGTCTGGTGGCTGCGGGGTCTGGTGGAGATGGCATACCACGCTCCACACACTCACTCATTCAAACAGAGGCAATTGACCTGACCAGCAGCACCTCCTGTCAGCTGAAGTGGTTGTGGTACACGAAATGCAAAATGGATAAATAATAAACGCTCTGCTTAGATAAGGAGGGTGGAAATGGTTCATGCATTCATGCCTGTATGTCTCCGGGGACCAGTTAGTCGTGATGTCAAACAGACATCCAAGGATACATTTATTTGCGATGGTCAACCCTCATTAGGCAAAGGTCGAACAATTTTCTGATCAATTTCAGGCATTAAAGCCAGAACGAGCAGGATTTTCCTAAATAACAATGTATAGACCCATACAAAAATAATCCTGATCCACTACCGCTCACTTATGAACCACTAGAAGTGTGTGGCAGCTTGTGTATCTGCAGAGACTGCGCCCTCTGCCTGGATGTCCTTGTTTTGCTGATCTCATCCAAAAAAAAAAAGCTAGATAATCCTGGACATGGACCTCGGATTGCAAATTGTGGAAAAAAAGGAACTATACAGGAGCAAAATGCTACTCATCCTGCTTTTAAAGCATTTATCTCTCTATCTATCCATCATATCTATCTGGCACCGACTCCTGCAAGAGTTACAGTAGTGTTCAACATCAAGCAAATAAAATAATCATTGAATTCCAGGTATTTGATTTCACCTTTCTTGAAAAAAACAACAACAAACAATTGAGTAACAGTGAAGTTCAGCAGAAAGCATCTCAGTGTTGTTGAACATTACACACTATTGCCTCCCCCACCCCACCAGTGTCCAGACACACAGTTCTTTACCCGCCGGGTCTGAGTGTGTCGGGAGAAGAACAAGCAGTGCAAGGCGCAGTCTAGACAGCGATTATGTGTACTAGATGGTGTCGAGGTTTGACCTATTCAGCGCCGACAGTTTGACGGCGGTCAGGGATGGCTTTCAAATGTCTGCGTTGAGCTGTCAAATGGGCGGAGCTTTGCTGTGTTCCCATTAGACGCTACTCTCTCAGAGATGTCAGGGTTGCCTGTTGGACAGAGTCTGGCTGCTCTCTCTCCTCCTGTAGATGTCTGTTGTCTTGTCAGTTTTATGAAATGCTGTGACAGGGCCTCTAAAAACTGTTGCTCCTCCCTTAAAGCACTGAAGCCGGCCCTGTGGACAGCTTCCAATTACTCGTTTTCGTCTGGCAAAGACATGACGTTTCCTCTGAACTGAATTATTTGTCCTGTGCTCCCACCATTTTTTTTTTTTTCTAAGGACTGGCCCGCTCTTTACGGGTCTGTCACGGGGCTGGCTGGAGGAAGGTGGAGGACCCAAAAGCAGGAGCCGCAGGCAAACAAATGCTCAAAAACAAAATTTAATAAATGACCGGGAAGACAAGAAACTCAGGCAGAACGCAGCAGGACAAAAACAAAACAGTACAATGAACCAACCAAGAACAGAACTCAAACAGGACTTAAATACACAAGAACTAATCATCAAACAAGACACACCTGGGGAAGGGGCTGGAGCACAAGACAGGGGAACACAGAGGAGAGGCTGAGGGAAACACTGGGAGGGATCAGAACAATCAGGGATGATTAACAGACACAGGACAGGTGTGGCACAGGGAGGAGCAAACAAGACACAGGTGAAATCACTGAAAGGAACTAGGCAAAAGAAACTCAGGAAACAGATACAAACAAAACCATGACAGAAACACATGAAACAGAACCAAACAAAACACAAGCAACACAAAACCATGACAGAACCCCCCCCTCAAGGGACGGCTCCTGACGTCCCAAAAACTGTATCAGGAGCCCGAGGATGGATGGCCGTCATAAGACGGGGGGAGGAGGAGGCCAAAGCACAGGGCTCAGAGCCAGAGTCTGGTGGAAGGCTGGAGGGCAGGTGACCAAGGGCGGGGCGGTGCTTGGGCGGACGGCCAGCGCGCAAAGAACCAAGGACGGGGCGGTGCTTGGGCGGACGGCCGGGGCGCCGGGAACCAAGGACGGGGCGGTGCTCGGGCGGACGGCCGGGGTGCGAAGAACCAAGGACGGGGCGGTGCTTGGGCGGATGGCCAGGGCGCGAAGAACCAAGCACGGGGCGGTGCTCGGGCGGACGGCCAGGGTGCCGGGAACCAAGCACGGGGTGGTGCTCCAGCGGCCGGCCGGAGCGCTGGCGGCCAAGGCGGAACCTCCCTGGATGGCGGCAGTGTGGGCGGCACCAGACTGCAGGCCAACCATGAAGTCCTGCAGCGTGGACTCGGGACCGCCGGGCAGCGGCAGCGTGAACTCGGGACCGCCGGGCAGCGGCAGCGTGGACTCGGGACCGCCGGGCAGCGGCAGTGTCAGTGTGGACTCGGGACCGCCGGGCAGCGGCGGCGTGGACTCGGGACCGCCGGGCAGCGGCAGCAGTGGCAACGTCCACTCGGGGCCGCCGGGCAGCGGCAACGTCCACTCGGGGCCGCCGGGCAGCGGCAACGTCCACTCGGGGCCGCCGGGCAGCGGCAACGTCCACTCGGGGCCGCCGGGCAGCGGCAATGTCCACTCGGGGAACTTGGACAGGGACTGGGGCCGGGGCAACCAGTCGGACTCTGGGAACTGGGGCAGGGACCGGGACAGCCAGTTGGGCACGGGGAACTGGTACGGGAACAGGGACTGGTGCCGGGGCAGCCGGTCCGGCTCGGGGAATTGGGACAGGAGCAGCCAGTTGGACTCTGGGAACTGGGACAGGGACTGGGACCGGGTCAGCCAGTCGAACTTGGGGAACTGGGACAGGGACTGGGACCGGGTCAGCCAGTTGAACACGGGGAACTGGGACAGGGACTGGGACCGGGTCAGCCAGTCGAACACGGGGAACTGGGACAGGGACTGGGACCGGGTCAGCCAGTCGAACACGGGGAACTGGGACAGGGACTGGGACCGGGTCAGCCAGTCGAACACGGGGAACTGGGACAGGGACTGGGACCGGGTCAGCCAGTCGAACTCGGGGAACTGGGACAGGGACTGGGACCGGGTCAGCCAGTTGAACACGGGGAACTGGGCTTGCTAGACTGCTGGAGTTGGTAGCTGGGCTTGCTAGGCTGCTGAGGCTGGTGGCTGGACTTACTGGACTGCTGAGACTGGTGGCTGGACTTACTGGGCTGCTGAGAGTGGTGGCTGGGCTCACCAGACTGCTGGGACTGGTGGCAGGACTTGCCAGGCTGCTGGGGCTGGTAGCTGGGACTGCCGGGCTGATGGGGCTGGTAGCTGGGACTGCCAGGAAGCTGGGGCTGGTGTCGGGGTTGTGGCTAGCCTGCAAATTGCCGATACACCCGAGAAGTGCACTTGCAGGAGCAGCCGGAGCCCGGGATGCAACCATCGTCCTGACAGAGGAGGTGATCTCCGCGACCTGCTGTGAGATCTGAGTGATCGTAGCCACCAGCGTCCGGTTGCAGTCTTTGAGTTCTCTGAGTTTCTGCTTATGGAAGTCCAGAAAAGTGCCTTGTCCAGTCAGGGCATGGGCCACCGGCTCCGCAAGGCTCTCAGTGCGGCCAGTTTGCTCCAAGAAAGAATATTGCTCCGCTGGGTCCTGCAGTGGTCGGTTCATTCTGTCACGGGGCTGGCTGGAGGAAGGTGGAGGACCCAAAAGCAGGAGCCGCAGGCAAACAAATGCTCAAAAACAAAATTTAATAAATGACCGGGAAGACAAGAAACTCAGGCAGAACGCAGCAGGACAAAAACAAAACAGTACAATGAACCAACCAAGAACAGAACTCAAACAGGACTTAAATACACAAGAACTAATCATCAAACAAGACACACCTGGGGAAGGGGCTGGAGCACAAGACAGGGGAACACAGAGGAGAGGCTGAGGGAAACACTGGGAGGGATCAGAACAATCAGGGATGATTAACAGACACAGGACAGGTGTGGCACAGGGAGGAGCAAACAAGACACAGGTGAAATCACTGAAAGGAACTAGGCAAAAGAAACTCAGGAAACAGATACAAACAACACCATGACAGAAACACATGAAACAGAACCAAACAAAACACAAGCAACACAAAACCATGACAGGGTCACCTTCAAACAATGTGAGACGGGTGACTTTCTGCAAGATTTGCCTTTTGAAACTGGACTTCCTGTGTTGGGTTTGGGTCTTAGAAGAAGAGGCTACTTCTGTGGTAAAATTGTTTTGCAGCCCTTGCACCGATTCTCATTATCATCCATCAGGACTCTTGAGTTCTTTTATTATCTGTAACTTGCAGATTTCTTGTTTGTTACCTTCCTGACTTCATTTGCCACTGTCAGAGAGTCTAGCAGCCCTGTTAGCAGTGTGTATAAGACACCAAAGTGGTTGTCTGAACTGTCTGAGCAAATTAGCCCGTTATTGTACAGTCAGACCGATGTTTATTACTCTGTATATGCACACTGCTTTTAAATCATTTCAATCAAACCACTGGTCTCCCAACTTTTTACGCGCAAATTCCAAGCAGAGAAGTTGAACATATTTTTACTTTTGCGTTGTCACTCTGTCCAATCAACATGGAGATCTATGAAAATCAGTAAAAACAGAGCTGACATGTCATGGCAGGTTAGTACTTGACAAAATCTGTCCTTGTGTTTTACATAAGAAGAGAGACAGCACATGCCGCCACAAGATAAACCCATGAGGGAAGTTAATTTAATCAAAATAAAAGGTTAGCACATGTTAGCTATTGTATCCTCATCTCAAAACAAGGACAGTGCCAACCGCCTCCGTCACCTCCTTCCATGTTAACAGTGTTAACAATATCATGTTAACACTGAGGTGCATTGGATCGGTGTAAAGTGCATTGTGTTTCTGCTGAAGCCGTGCAGTATGTCAGGTTGTCTCTCACCCTGCCTCCGAAGACATGAATGGTGCAGTCACATGTGAATTCGGTCCACGGATGTTTTGCGCGCATGACTCCAAATCTGGATGTGACATCACGCGCGGGCAAAGGGGAACATTTGAGTAGCGAAAGCTGCCGTAGCCGCAGCAGTAGCATTAACCGGCTTTTCAAAATAAATTATTCAAAACAGATTCAGCGCTGTACCATCTATTCCTGGCTCGCCGGGCTGCTTGCCATTTATGTGGAAGTGTATCATCTGAGAGCGTTGTATTCTACAGCAGTGGGTAGTGGGACGCAGCCAAAATCAAACACTCCTCCGTTGTTTCGCCCACCGAGGAGAGACGCATTTCTATTGGTTGTAGATGTGAATTTGCTGGTCAGAATTCAACAAACGTGAACTCTGAATTTCACATATGCGTGTGACGTGTTCATATTTTTTTTCCACCGCTGAATGCCACAGATTTTTTTGGGGGAGCGTTCACATGGGTTTTCAAATTATGTGTATCCGAAACACAATGCATTTCTGGATGGCTTTAGTGCTCACTTGACTGTTCCAGGAGAAAAATAAAAATCTCAGTCGGAACATACCCTTAGATACATTGCCAAATTTGGAGGCTTTTGTTGGTGGTAATGGGGCTAAATAGTAAGTTTGTAGAGGTTGGAATATAGTAAATGTGTGTTTATGGCACCATAGGTATATGATGATCGCCACTATTTATCTCCTATATTACTGTACTACTACATTTGCATATTTTTATTATGAGAAAAGCCATAGTTGATGATTTGCTGTTATACTATTGACTAAACAAAAATTTCATCATAGAGAGAGAATTTGTTTTTTGTTTTTTTTTCCAATAATTTTTTTCTTACATTTACGGCATGACCTGGGGACTGTATTTGACTGTATTTGCAACATTTCTGAATTACTACAGAAATGCTATAGGCGGCAGTGTGTCTGTGTGCTGTGTGCAGCGTGTTTGAGATCACACAGTGCCTGTCACTTTGATCACGTCAGTGCGTCTCCACAGGCATAGGCTACATTTAATTCGACAGAAACCGCAAAATTGACCTAACTCACTACTGTTGTGACGATTTTTCCCTGCCAACAGTGAAACCTCACAGTCTCACAACCAA
Source organism: Myripristis murdjan (assembly GCF_902150065.1). Classification (NCBI taxonomy): domain Eukaryota; kingdom Metazoa; phylum Chordata; class Actinopteri; order Holocentriformes; family Holocentridae; genus Myripristis; species Myripristis murdjan. Next base: position 5,901,124 of record NC_043998.1, read on the forward strand.
AGTGAAACCTATCTGCAAGCCCTGGATCACATGACCTAAACAGTGAACAGACCGGCCAGGATGACCCAGCAGACCGAGCTGGTAAGTAAGATGTCGAGTTTTCATGAGCAGCTGCAGTGACATCTGGTTTGCTCTTTTTGCTCGCTTGCAACTTCACAGTGGGGAGCTTCGATACCAGCTGTCTGTCGACAAAGTGCTCTATCAGGGGGGAGATTGTTTTCCGGATAAAAAATTTTCAATTTGCTCTTATAGCTCAAACATCCTTGGCAGGGCCATCTCTCCTGAGAGCCATTTAACTTCTGTGTGCAGACGAAGTCATTTGTATTCCTAGTCCGTCTCTTCCATACTGGCGCGTGTTGAGTGGGTGTGCTTTGATATGATTTACAAATTTAATCACATCACTCAATACTCTGTGAACTCGGGGGACAAATTTCAGCCGGCCAGCGCCTTTGTGTGTGTTCCACTGAAGGTAAACTCACACACAAAGGCAGTCATTTCTTCAGCCCTATCTATAGAGACTTGATACAGAATGACCCGTGTAGTTTGCTTGTTGTATTCATCCAACTCTGTAAATACCTATTTGTGTATGTCGACATTGACAGGGCACATAATCCAGTGAAAGTCATCCGGAAAAAAAATAAGGCATTCGCACAAACAGCGTTTTATTGAAAATGGCTGTGGACAAAATTTGCAACACGTACAACAAGAATATTTCAGTCTCTGGAAAAACCGTTGCTTGACATCTTTGGCAGTGCCATCCATTCTCCTGGCTATAGTGAATGTTTTCTTGGCTGACAAATCATCTTTGAACCCTGCTTTTGGCCTGGCTGCCTTTTTTTTTTTTTTTTCTCCCAAGGATTCGGTGGGTTTACCCGTCAGAGCAGGGTGTTTGGTCTGTAGGTGTGTCAGTAGTTTGAATGGCTTCAAGGCTTAACTTGAGGGAGTCATCCCACACATCACACACACTGGGCTAAGAACACTGGAGTCACCTGTGTCAGAAAGCCTCAGGCTATTGAATCTAGAAGTCATCACACGGCTCATCTCTCTCACGTTCCTCTTCTCGCTGGTCATACACGTTAGCTACAATCGTGTTGATAGTGGCGGCAGCTTTATTTTGTTTTTGATGGAAAGGCATGATTAGTCACACCGAGATTTTGACTGTGCCACCTCCGCCTCTCTTTCTTAGATAAATTACAACTGAATTTGCTTGTGTTTTGCAGAAATCTTGCATTGATCAGTATGTAATTGCATAACTCTGAACCTCTGCAACACGGACCACCTTGTTTCCACACACATAGTAGAATTGCAGTAAATTACACATGCATCTATTGTTGCTGTGTTTTGCTGAGTCACATTAGTGCAATCTATCTTTCCCTTCCTGCGTCTGCTGGTAGAGGTTTGACAGCCTTGGCACAAGAACTAATGATTCAGCGACTACGGTGCATGTGTATGTGGGGAGCTGGGTAGGCAGAAATCATAAGAGCTGTATTTTACCCCCGACACAGAGAGAGAGAACAGAGATCATGTGTAAAAAGTGTTACGGCAAAAACATGTAACGGGATCCCATGTTAAGATTCCTACATACCAAGAGTTTATTCTCTGAATGCTGATTTGTTCCGTTGAACTCTTCTATCTGTAAATGCCTGGTTAGAAGAAAAAAAAAAAAAAGTTCAGGGTTATGGAATTGTGGTCTTATTTATTTTGCTTTTTCATTTCTACTTTTTCATATCGTATTCATTCAGCTATACAATACATTGATACCAGAGAGAACATTTGCCAAGTCCCCAAAATGCACTGTGTCCGCTGGAGTATGTTCTAAGTTTCCCTGCTTTTGACATCGCAAATAAATGGCTTTTATTCTCAAGTAATCATTTCCTGATATTACCTTTGCCTCTGTGAGGGGGCAGACAGCTTTTGCCATGGCCCTGTAATGTTCCACACAATAGATACACTGAATTGAACTCTAACAGAAACACATTGTTGGTGTCTGGTAATGAAAACACCCCATATTTTCAGTTTTGCCTTTACAGTTGTCATCGTGTCTCATGTGTACAAAATACCTCATCCCCTGGGGTGGTGGATCCAAGCCAAAAAATCTTTCCTGTAGATCATAGTGGGTGTGGTTAGAGAGGCAGGTTTGAGGCCAGCGTATCCATCACTGTAATTGAGCAAGGCACTGAATCTCCTACATGCTGCAGCGGTGTTGCCCTTGGTTGACCCTCCGCTCTTTGGTGAGACGCTTGCATGTGTGTGAATGTCAGTCCAGGAATATAAGAAGAAGAAAGTGAATTCCCACATGTGGAAAGGGAACTGAAATATGTCTTGTAAAATATATCTGTTGGTATGTCTTCTCAGAAACTGACAAAAAAAAAATCTGTAAAGTCCAATTTTATTGACTCAACCTTGTAATAAATTCTCATTGTAAAAAAGTTTGCTGGAGCAGAGTGGCACATCTTCACATGATTTATGCGTGTGGTTGGGTGCTGTACACACATCAATAGGTACACTGCACTTCTTCTTTTTGTTTTGACATTTTTCTGTAACTGTATATGCAACATGTTATTGTTCCTAAATTCGGTAATTGCATTATAGTTATTAATAAAACACACTCGCGCAATAATTGCCTGACGTCTCGTGGCTTTGGCAGGAGTTTGTGCAGGAGATAGGTCAAAAACAGCAGAACAGTCCTTTGAGGGGTGGAGGAGGCACACACATTTCTTTGAATTCGTCGCACAAAATGACAAGAATGTGACGATAAAGTGCAAACTGTGCCCAGGCCAGAAACAACTATCCACTGCTGTGAACACGACATCAAATCTCTCCAGGAACATGCAAGGGCAACATGCTAACACAAAGCTTGCAGTGAAAGACCCCCAGACCTCGAGTGATGCTCAACCAAGCAGCCACAGCTTGATTTTCAACAGGCAACAAAAGCTGAACAGGCTTGTAGCATCTCAGCGGACGCAAAAGTAAAGTAACAAGTAGTGAAATGGCTTACTTTCCACAGGGAGTGACTAAGTAAGGTAATATATTCCTTTTTGTGAGTAATGACTCCCATACTGGTAACAGATAAATGCAGTGAATTTAAATTTTCAGTCAAAATGTACTTCAAATTAAAGCAAAGTGACTGACTTTAAACCTCGACAACAATGGACAAAAAATAAAAGTACACAAAAACCTACTTGATTTCCGTAACCAGAGAAAATGTCACCTCTTATCCACTCTTGCAAATTCCACATCTTTTAATAAATGCCAATTCAAGTGCTCTACTTTTGTAAAAAGTTAACATTTTGAACACAACAGGTCTCTACATTACCCGGACAATATGGGACAAAATGGGACAGACACAAATAAGCTGATATGGTTATTCATTAATATGCTTACCCACTTACATTTGGAGTAGTTGTGTGGGAGGATAAATGGTACTGAGCCTGTTATGAAATGACCACTGTAAATATAATGCAGTGTACTCAACGTGTACCTTGTGCCCATTTGGCACAACAATCTCGACACATATGGATGCTGGCACAGACACACGTGCACACACAGATGAACACACACATGGTCAGATGCAAATCTCTTGATAGCCAGCCCATTTTCACAGGAAAAAAAAAAAAAAAAACTTGCAAAAATAACATGCCTATTAAAAAATACGTTTCATCATCCGCAATCTGGTGGATGGCCAAAATCGAGGAAATTTTGAGCAAAACAAGAAGAAACGGATGCCGGTGTCGGAAGAAAAAACTGTTCACCAGACACATATTGTAACAATCATTTACCTCACAGACTGTAATATGGTTTGGGCTTCCCACATTGGCCACAAATATCATCAAAATCTATGCTTTACAGGAGAGATTTGTCAGCTTAATCACCTCAGAACAGCTGGACTGGATATGCGGCACTATATCGCCACAGTTATAATTACATCTAATAGTTTTCCCCATGCCCTGCAAAATTCAGTTTCACTTGAATTCACATCGTCAAAACAGCAGACACTAACAGCCTGCCAGCGTACTCACTGTCAGTCCTCCGTAAGATACAAAGGATCCCAACTGTGGAATCATTAAATTCACATCGCTAATGAATCTGCTTATCGTGACAATTTCAAATATAGACTTAAGAACTAAAGACGTGAGTGATGAGCCATATTGCTTTAGGGTTTTTCCATAACACGACACTCTATTCTCTCTTTCCCCTCTCTCTTTGAACCGACACACACATATATATATACACACACACACTTTTTTTAAGCACATGCCTTAACTTCCTTTATGAATTCACTTTAGGTTATTTTTCCCCATCTTGTCATCTATGCACTTTGTTGTTAGGGCTCCTTTCTGCCTTGTTGTGTCTCGTTGTCATGTAGTTTCTGTTTCTCGTTTCACTTGTCTGCTTATCATCTTGATTCACTTGTTATGTGTTCATTTATTTTAAGGTGAGTTTGTTTTTTTTCCTTCTTGATGAGAGGTTTGGAGTTTCATCTCTCCTACACAAATTTAATTTAACTTTGATTTTCTTAACAGTTTCTCCACAGTGTTTTCATCACGCCTTTCAAGGTAGCTTCACTCTATATCAAAAGTTGCGAGAGTTTCACTTGATGCATTATATATTTTGATCGTGCTGATCTTACATTGTTTGATGCAAACAATATAATGCATGAAGGAGTGTCGCAGATGTTGCCGGTCCCCATGATGTGTAGCATTACCTGAACTAACCTAAAACTTTGTAGCTGCTAACTTGAGCTCTGGTACCAGTTACAAGTAATGCAAACTTGACAGCCTAACTTTCCCATCACATCAGGAACACATTCATATTACCAGGACCCTGTTTACATTCCCAGGCCTTATTCCTCAATGTATTATTATTAGTATTATTATTTTAAAGCTGAAAACAACAGTAGTTAATGTTTAATATGTAAGCTAATGTTATTCATGCTACTTTCCTATTGTTTTGTAATGTTAATAAAAAGTGTGTGTGAACAAGAGAGTATCTCTGGAAGCAGCTTATCAGATAACACTGTTCCAGAGATTATTTACTGAACATGTAAAATCAGATTGTGCACATTGGGAATATACTGTTTGTACTTTTTTGAGGGAATATTGTTTTTTTCCAAGTTGAAGAAACAGGAGCAAACATAGGGCCTTGGGAACACGAGACTAGAGTGCAGATGGGGCCGCATATTTTTGACCGAACTGTAGTTTGGACAAGAGATTTGTTGCTGTAGGTCCACCGGCGTGACCGAACAAGACCTGAACCCGAACATAATTTCTAAATATTTGTCTGAACCCGGCTTGACCCGACGGGCCCGGGTCAGGTATCCACACTTTAACTTGTACCCCATCACACCCAGTAGCTGTTGCTTGTGCGAGTAAAGCATAAATTCACCCTTCCAGATGTTATGTGATTATATTTGGCTACAACAACTGGGAACAAATAAAACTGAAATGCGAGCTACATTAACAAATAACACTAAACATACCAAGCCATACTCAGACAGCACACACCCAGGGAAGTATGCACAAGTTTTGATAGATCAAAGCAAAGTGGTTGTGCTTTTTCTGCATGCACCATAATTGTATAAACATCATCACCATGCCTCCAACCACAGAGTCATGGAAGGTAATTCCCACAGCAGCAAAGTACAGTGAGTACAGGGTGTACTGAACATCGCCTGGTGACCCCACACCTGCCATGTCTGTGCTTGTTGACAGTGGTAGGATTTGCCACCTCCCCACCTCCTCGTTTGCTTTAGGTGGGTGAAACATGAGATCTCATCATCGTATGTATACAGTGCAGATAACGCATGCCAGGATAGCATATAAAGATGCAAATCCCATTTACAACACGGTGCAAATGAGGTCTCACAGAAGCCTGTTAGCTTTTGTTCATAAGTCATGTCAAGGATGTCCTCAAGGATGCAATAGCTCTGTTTTTCATTACAGGGTAATTTTTGGGGTGTGGGTTCGTTTGTTCACCGTCAGAGACACAGACCTCAGGACAGCAGGTAGCTAAATGCTGGCTGCACACCAAGTTCCACAAAGTTTTTTGTCTCACGCTGGACAAACTGTGAAACAATGAGTCATGCTACCAGCAGTACTGTTACGCGAGTGTTGTTTGAGTTAAATAATGTCTCGGTGCTCACCTCGAACCCGCATGTCGCCCGCCCTCTTTGTGTCTGCCTCCTGTGCCTCTGTTGTCTGCTTTTACCAGAAGGTGTGAGCACGCATACACACCAACACACGAGCGTATCTTCTTTTCTTTCTGTTGTCGTTCACCACTACATTTCATTTTTTTTCCTTTTTTTTTGTCGGGTGAAATTTACCTCTTTTGTGCATTGCGGGTGATATGTCCCCCCAGTCATTTGTAGTAATTACGCATATGAATTAGCAACTTCAGTTGTTGGTAATCAGCAGACAATGTAAAGTGATTAACAGGTAGGTAATTAGCACAGCAAGTCAGTCTTCCACACCACTGGCTAAACAAACTTTCTGTGAACTCGGGTTTCTTCTGCATAAATACACCAGCATTTCTCAACACTTCTAACAGTGTACATTAACACTAAAACAATGTACAACATATGGATGGGAATGATGCATGACAGGCATTTTTATCTGCTGTTATGTGGTGGGAATTTAGACTGCCCATAACATCTATCTCAGGGAATTCACCTTTACCTTGGTTCCTGTGTAATCTGTTAGTGAATCCATGATTGGCTCCAGGAATCCGTTGACTACTTGATCTTTAGATGTTGAATCTGAGATATAGGAAGTGTATAAACGATGTACCAGATAAATATGCATTAGCCAGCTCGTCAACACATGCTCAGGATGCCGCAATTTCGCTCAATGGCCTTGCTCATTAAACTGCTGGGGATTTCCCTCAGTTGAATGGGAAATTAGATATTCATGAGAAATGGATGGATCTGATCCACGATCAAATGGACATCTACAAAACAAACATGAATTATAGCTATTACCGGGGATTCCCAAGTGGCTATTATCAGTGCTTTCAGATAATTCAGAAAATGTGTAGAGCGCCCGTAGCGTACATGCGTATGATAATTCCTACCGGTAAACAGACATGATGCATTTCCTACGGTTTTGGCCCAACGGAGTTGATCAGATAAGCAATTTCAAAGAGGACTTGGACACTTGCCAAGGCTGCTTATGCTACCACAATGCACTGCCTCCGTCACTTCACTATGACGTGATGGATTACCTTCATCTGGCGTAGGTTGTGATCCATTGTCCATTTCTGAGATTTGTTGCTGTCATTTTTGTCCCCAGTTCACTATTTAGTGGATATATATTTAATAGTTATTGCGCAGGATGGGGATAATGTAAGCACTGGACCCCCCCCCCCTGGCCGATCCCCACCATTTTCCTCCCACTTTCTTGTGCCATCTCTTACTTGGCAGGATGTCCTTTGCCACTTAGCCAGTCAGTCGCAACTAAAGAGCCCTCGAGCCCCTTTTCCTTCCATAAGATCCGCCATGTATCTCACTCACGCAACACGAACCTCACACCGCGCAAATGCTCACGCACACACTCAAATGCACACGCAGACTGTCGCACACAAAACCCCAGCAACACCAAAACGCTGCTGGTTAATTGCTGCGGTGTTTTTACCCCGCGCTTCCTATCTCTTTTCTGGAATTTTCTGCTGATGAAGTTTTAGTTTCTGCCGTTACCACTCTTTTATTTGTCAGCATTAGTGACGGTCGCAGCTCTTGTTACCCATTTCAAAGCACTGCTGCTGCTGCTGGAAATGTAAAGCCTATTATTTCCTGCACATTGTGACTGTGACATATATTTGTTGAATCATTTTATAGGCAATAGAAAGCCGCAAAAAAGGCATTTATTTTTATGAAAATGTTGCAGATTATCAGCATTTACTCATTCTATATCCAAATGTTGAGGTGACCTGTGTGACATTTCGGTCTGGATGTCAAATAATGCTCAGTGATAATAAAACAGGAGTAATTATTGTTGGCTGTAGAGTGAATGCAGATTGTGGCGTCGCTGGCTCTGTAAGGACCGGGTTGTAAACAGCAGGGAAGAAATTTAAGGGTCATCTTTGATCCTGACCTCAGTCTTTCATCACATTTTAACTTCTTGACCAAATCTGCCTTCTACCGCCTCAGAAATATGTCTAAGGTTAGACCGTTTCCTGCCTTTTCAGATGCAGAAAAAAAAGTCATAACAGCCTTCGCCTCAAGTAGACTAGATTACTGCAGTGCTCTTTTCTCCGGCCTCCCCAAGAAATCAATCAATTGATTACAACTTACTCACAATGCGGCAGTTTGCATTGTTACCAGAAGAAAAGAGAACACATTATTTCTATATTAGCTTCTCTGCACTCGCTGCCTGTGGGCTGGAGGATTGATTTTAAAATCGTATTTATTACTTTTAAGACTCAACTAGCTCTGACCTTTTAACCCACTATGTGCCGCAGACCCGGCCCTCAAAGTTTCGCTTCAAAACTGAGAAAACTGTGTCTTTGCCCATTAGCCCACGTTGGAACAGCTTGCCGAAGGACCTCAGCCTTGTCCCTTCATTGTTTTAGTTTAAATCATTCCTTAAACCTCAATTTTGTAATCGAATAATACCCATTTTCTATTTTTATTAATTCATTCATTGATGCACCATCTTTTGTCCCCTCCTTCTTGTTCTTATTTGTATTTTCCTATTTTATTATTCCTCTGTTTGCATCATTATTTTATTTTCTTCTGTTCCTCTATCTGGAAAGACTTTCTGAACTGCCTATAAGCACTGCACAAATGAAGTTCATAATTTGTGTAGTGCATTATTCGCATGTGTATAGTTTATTATTGTCACTGACATGCATCATCGTGGCATATGGATGTAATAATGCAGGCACTGCAAATCTTAAAAAGCGTTCCCTTTGCGGCACAGATTTCTCAATTTTCTGTATGCGTGCTTGATGATTTATAGATGGGAATCATCACCTCTCTCTCTCTCTCTCTTTCTCTCAACTTCTCAACACACACACACACACACACACACACACACACACACAGAGTTGTACACACAGAGAATATGTGTAGACATAAGCTGACCCCCATATCTGACAAGGGTCAGTTTGTGATATTGGGCAATAAAAACTAGGGGTCTTGTGCAGAGCCGAGGATCAGAGAAGCTTTGATTTTCTCACGTTCCCCTCTCTGAAATCATCTGTGTAGGGCCCTGTAGTACCAACAAAACCAATGAAAGACTGTTGGAAATATCAATGTGGGCTTTGCTCAGAAAAGAAGCGATATTGAAGAACAGGAGGACGGGGAGAGTGACACCAGTTTTTAATGGATTTTCAGAGTCCTCCTCTCTGAGCAGCAGCAGTGAAGCTTAGGAGTGAAATGTCTTTGATTTGAGACCAGCTGGCATTTTCTATAGCCCTGTGTTAGTTATTGTGGTAGCTGGTTTCTGCAACATGTGGCGTGGTGAGTGAAGGGCTTTGAATTATGGCTCTAGCAGTGTATGTGTGTGTCAGTGCCCAGAATACACCAATGTGTACCCATATACTTTTATATCTATCTATCTGTACCAATCTCTGGCATCTCCATTTGTAACAGCAGACACACGTGTACAGGGAAGCCACACTGCCCAGTACAACTTATTTCCTCCTCATTCCCCATCCTGCCTCAGCCACTCCTCACTGTTTGACCTTCTCCCTTTCCCTCTCTCTCTCTCTCTCTCTCTCTCTCTCTCTCTCTCTCTCTCTCTCTCTCTCTCTCTCTCTCTCTCTCTCTCTCTCTCATTCTCCTCTTCCTCTACCGGGTCCCCAGCCAGGATGATTTACACTCGGACATTAGTCAACCACGGGGATGCTCTCAGTCCCTCCTCTAATCACTAACTGGACGTGCTCCAGAGCAATGGGCCCGCATGCTAGAAGCCTTTTAAAATGCCTGCATTGTAGGAGAGGGAGCCAGCAAAAGGGAGAGAAAGAGAGAGATGAGAGAGAGAAGAAAAAAGATGTGAAGAAGTGTGTGTGTGTGTGTGTGTGTGTGTGTGTGAGAGAGAGAGAGAGAGAGAGAGAGAGAGAGATTTAAAGAGGCTTGGCTTGATTTTTTTCTTTGGCAGGCTGAAATTGCATTGGTGTAATTTGGAAAAAAGATGCAAGCAGCAAGGGTCAGGGAACATGCCAAGAATGGAAGCTTAGACAATGTGTGATGGAGGCTCAAGCTGTGCCAAGAGTCTGCAGCAGTGCCGGTAAAGAGGCATAGCAGCAACATATGCAGCATATATCCCATTCTCTGTAGAATCAGATAAAGGCGAAACATTGTTACCTGAAGTTTAGCTGTCAATATTTATAAAATATAAATAATTTAGTCTGTCAAATTATTTGCATTTCACAATCAAGGTCTTTGCTCTTGTCAAGCAAGAATGTAGATACTTACATGTCCTGAAAACACCAAGGTATTTTTCCACACAGACGACAAACTTTGGCAGAGAATCTCTCACAAACTCTCTCTGTTGACAAAGGTAATAACTTCCTATTGATAAAAAAAAAAAAAAAACCACACACACACACACACACAACTAGCTGGCCACTTCCACCTCCTCCTGACTTGGTCCCTGACCTCATCACTCCTCTTCTAACTAGACAGTCTCTTTCTCAGCTCTCACTGAACTCCCGGCCTGACCTCGCCAACCAGTTCACAAGCATGAGGACTGCCAGTCGTGCCCTGAACCTCATCTCCTCCGCTGTGGTCAAGCCCTGTCTCTCCACAATCACGATCACAGCTATTACCTCTTCCCTGTCAACCGGCTCTGCCCACCCTGCCGTCGAATTCGCCACTGGCACCTCCTTCTTCCAAAAGCCCAGACTTGACCTTGAATCTCCAGTAACCTCAGCTCCATCTAAAACCTCCTCTTTGTGTCAGGAATACTTGAATGTGTCACAGCTTCCCGGCTCAAAACCTACGTGGTCCTCAGTCAAGTCCATGAACTATTTCAATGCAGATTCAGATCACGCCATAGTGCAAGAACAGCCCTCCAAAATGTCACCTCTGACCTCTTCTTCTCCTTAGATTCCAGCTCCGTTAATATTGTCATCCTCTTTGACCTCAGCGCTGCATTCAGCACCACCAACCACTCCATGCGTCTCACCCACCACAACATCCAGCATTGCCCTGTCCTGATTTAAATCACACCTCTCTGAGAGAAATCAGTCCATAAACAACTACAAATTCTTGGTCACATCATCCATTGCCATGGCCTCTTTTCCGCTGCTATGTTGATGACACCCTACTCTACATCACCACTTAATCCATCAATGCTGCCACCCACTCCACCCTCTCCAGCTGTCTTAAACTCTGGCATGCAAGCAAACTTCCTCAAACTGAACTGTGGCAAATCAGAAATCATCATCAACTATTCCAGAGTCTCCACCCTCACTCTTCTACTCACAACTTCTCCTTTAGCATTCACAACTCCTCTGTTTTCACATTCCCACTCTGACCTCCTCCATCAACACACTCCCTCCTGTACATATCCACTGATTCTAACTTCCCGACCCACGGTTGACAGGGAAATCTTCAATTTTTCCACCTCCCTCCGGGACTTAGGGATGCAACTTTCAAAACATCTCTCAGAGCCTGGCTGATCAAAATGTCGGACTTTCTTTCTTCCCCCCCGCTTCACGTTGTTATCTATTCCCCCTTTGTTTTGTTAATGACTGCTAATTTGTTATTGACTGCTGCCTCCACAATTCGACTGCTATTGTGTATGAATGTATATTTTATGCTGTTTTATCCAGATACTATTTGAACATTTTTCAGATAGAAACACAGCAATGAGGGGAGAAATAAAGAGGCAGAGTGACTGATAGAGGGATACAAAGAACGAACAGGGAAAGAGAAGTAATTGAGCCATGAACTTTGGATCAGCGGTAAGGGAAACAGTTTGAAAGCGAGAAAAACACAGCAGTGAGCATAAGGAGGTGAGATGTGCACAACAGGGTCTGACTGTGTCACACAGTGCAGGGTCATGCCTATTAATACAATGGGTTTTCTGTGTGCTCTGAATTACTGATACTCTACTGCCTGGGGTTGCACACAAGGGTGTTTCTCAAAGGACAGTTCAAAGTCACCAAAGTCCATGATTTGAGTGAGGACAGACCATAAATGATCTGGATTGTCCATTGTTTGTACATCTTAGACAAAACAAATTGCAGTTCCATCATCTTAAAAACGATGAGTTGCTGACTTCCAATTTACCCCCTGCAGGTTCCTTTAATTACTGAAGCAAATCAGAATAGGAAAGAACTGTGTGCTAATATGGATGCAATCAGATTAGGAGAAAACCAGTGCATTGTGTCAGCTGCTACGACGTCCCATGCCAACTTTGGTGTTGAATGCTGCCTTTCTTTCGTTCTGCGAGGCATAAAAATGAAAGTGAGTGTAACATCCCTGTGTATGTAGCATGGTGTTCTTGCAGCGCAGTCATTGCACTTGGTGTTCACCCTGTATCTGTTTTTGTCCAAAGAATTCATTGCCTTGTGTAGTTGACAATAATAAATGAAATTTTAGATGAAAACACTGGGAGCTAAAAAAAAAGGGCACACTTTCCGAGCACAAAGAAATTTCGGTTTGGCACCAGCACACATGAGAAATTCGGGCTCACGTCCTCCAGGTCGCATACCTCTATAGCCTCTGCAACAGTCATTCGGGGGGAAAGGTGTCCATAGCAGTTATAGCGACGGAGCTGAATAGACTACATTTGTTTTGGCTTCGGGTCACAGATGAGGTTTATTACCGCTGCACTGCCAGGCATGCTACATGGTATGCTTGGTATCTTATTAGATCTAGATGAATGGCAGAGAATTTCAGGCAAGGTCATGACAGAGCAGCATTAAAGGCTGAGGCTTGCAGGTGAGCAGGAGATGAGTAGGTTAAAGCTGGCAGCCATGCTGTAAGCTGGCCATGCTGTGAGTTTGAATCTGGATCACATCCTTTGTTGCATAGTTTCTCCTTTATTCCCCCCATATTTTTTTTTTATCTCTCTGTACTGTTCATTTATTATAAATACAGTAAAAATACATTAAAGATTATGACAAAAACTTGGAAAGGGACTAGTGTGCCTAGTGTGTATGCATGTACAGGGAATTAAAGTATATGTCTGCTTGATCAGTATGCTATAATCCCACAGCAATGTTAACAATGTTTTTAATTTTAATAATCTAATAATTTTCTTTACCACTCATATGAGTTGATGTGTCTGGATAAAAGTACTGTTTTGCATTATTGAGTATGCTAAGATGATAGAATAGTTACGTATGGCCACGAGTGGCAGCTGGGAGAGCAGTGAACTGACAGAGCTGTGGTCCTAAAATGGCCTCTAATCCTCTGGAGACTTCATTAAGTGCTGAGGTGCAAGGTAACTAGTGAAGATTTTGAGTGGTTTACCCTCGAATTTAATTAGTTTGCACATTTTTCATGCAGTCCTTGAAACACTCTCAGTCCAAGGTTTGGGGATGTTCTTTTTAGTTCACGGCAGCAAAGCTATGAAATGAGTCAAGTCCAGAATGAGTGCTTTGACAGATATCATTAGTAACTAACTGCCTGTACTGAAATAAAACCTACTCAAGTAAAACCAAGAGCAATACTCAAAGATTGGTCAGATCAAAATAAAAGCAATGGATTATTTACTAAAGAGTGAGGCTACCTTTATTCATACTTATAAAGCTGGCTGTTTCTAAAATGAAACTGAGGTCAATGATTAGAATAGTTTTCAGCCAAAAATACTTATGAGAATGTTGCGTCTTTAGTTTTTAGACCATCGCTTCACCTAGGTTAATATTTATTTAAAATTTAAACACTTCAGCTCCAGGTACCCTGGTAGCTCACCGGATAAGAGTGTTAAGGCTGAGTCCTGAACCGCAGCATCCTGCTTTCGATTCCAACTTAAGGCCATGCATGTCATCCTCTGTCTCTCTACTGTGACTGTCAAATAAAGCGGAAAAATGCCAAAAAAAAAAAAAAAAAATCATCTTTATGCATAAAAATTTCAGTTCCCTCTCCACCTTTGCTCTAGTGACATGTAGCACATTTAATAAGGGGCTTGCTCTCCCAATTACAAAGTGGTGATGACATGACCTGAGTCTGGCTGCCATGAGAAGATCGATGGAAGCGTCCTGAAATGTTGCCATGCAGGCTTGTCAACTCTCGCCAGACAGATTGGTACATTACACCTCTCCTGTAAACAGAACTCAGGATAATCCAAAGCTTTCACCTGAAGAAAACACACTCTTCAATCATAGCCACTCAAACTAACTAAACCATCTCTCCCTGGGCTCTTTTATGTCTGAACTGGCAGAGGCGCACAATAGTTTCTTTCACAACAATCGCTCACCCCCACCCCCAGATGCTGCCATTATCCTCAGTATAAAGGGTTGTTTAGGCTTCAGGGAGGGAGTGAAGGTCATTGTGAAATATGGGGCATGGCTTTTCGGTGGTCATGATGCTCCACTTAATTAGTTTGTTGAGAGCTCAGACTTGCCAATAGAAATGAGGCAGGAAAAAATGGCTAGAACTGACTTCAGGCCACGTCTGACCTCCAGCACTTCGACCAGCATGAGACTCCAAGGCTGTAACAAGTAGAAGCAAAATCACTACAAGCCTCATTATCACCTGGCACTGAACTACTCCCAACAAGGATCAAAGATGGTTTTCTAAACCACCTGTGAATGTACTTTTTCCAACTTTTGCTTTTCGGTGTTGTATTTACATGTGATTTTCAGTGTGGTTTATAGTACGTTCAAGACAGCTAGGAACTTTGAAACTTCCTACTTCCAACTTAGATCAGCCTGACCTCAAAGTTACCTGATATACTTTTCTGATGTCACGCAAAATGTCTCTAAAACGTAGCATTACTCAGCTGCTCCTGCTCACCTTTTCAGACTTTTGACAGAAAATGCTTGTTCAGGTGTCGGTGCTGTCTGTCTGTATGCAAACTTGTCCCAGTTCTTTATATCTCTATCTTTTGTTTCCAGTCATTAATATCCAAACATGGAGTTTTTGTGCATTTTGATAGCTTGCATGTAGCTGGCATTCGATTCCATGGCCTTTTTTTGTTACTATGACTTGTTGGGCGTGAACACACAACTGAAATCAGAGCTGAGAGATATTAGATTTTTTTTTATTTTTTTTATTTTTTTTTTTTTATAACCCAACACTAGGAGACAGTGTTTATTATTATTAGCAAATGGATTATTGCAAAGCCATGCCAGTCTTTTATGACTACACATCTGTCTATTTGGTGTGTAACACTCCAGGGGGATTTGAAGGGGGATTAATTAGGGAAGGCATTTCACTAATTAATACAAATCATTAAACACATCTGACACAGAGACTGTAAAATACTGTAGAAAAATAAAAAGGAATGGTTTCTTACCTGCCTCTTCACTCTCTTATCTGCTAAATCTTTCAAATTAAAAACCAAGCAGCACACTACACACAGTCTTAGCTCTGCCACCTGAAAGTACACAACCTCAGGCTCTCCAAGAAACTTTACATAATGAGATTTAAAAACATTACTTGTCTCATTAAGAAAAAAACTTCATCCGATGCCCCCAAATCTGGACAAATTCCCCACTGGAGAGAGTGTACTCGTGTTTCGTGGGCCCACAGTGCATAAACATGAGGAATAAAAGCAACAGGGAGGCTTAAGCCCAAAATAGGAAGATTTTTCTGATTCATTTCCCAACAGCTGTGAACATGGAGGCAGGAAGTCTTTTTGAAGGACGTATACTCATTTTGCTCTCCTTCGTCATGAATATCGAGCAGGACTTATCAGCCTCCTCACTGTGGCAAATCCTTTACACCTGCAGCGCCGGTCCCGAAGAGACTCTGATGGAGGAACACTTTGATCCTGTGCGCTGTCAAATCACCGCAGTCAGCGACCTTGTTTTTAGGAGGTTTTGGTGTGAACATGATGTGTGTCGTACATCGCTTGCATAAACATGCGCTGTGTATGAGCAGGCATATTTGTCTCTCTGTGTGAGGTGTGTGCTGTGGAAGTGTGAGCACCCACTGTGGTGAGCTGTTTGTTTAAACAAGTATTGTACTGTATTGACCATTTCCAAAAACTTTTGGATGACTGAGTACATGCACTGTGCTGTATTGAGTGTTTTTGGATGTGTGTGTGTATGTGTGTGTGTGAGTGAGGTGATGGTTAGCAACCACAGCTTTGTTGAGAAAAACAGTCTCGAGGCCCCAACCTTAAATTCCCCTATCTGCTATTATATATTATATCCACAAAAACTAGCGGTGGAATTATTTACAGCTTTTTTGTTGTCATATGTGCAGAAATAGAGCTACTTTCAGCCACATCTCACCAGGATATCTTCAGCTGTTTCAGCTACTGAGGAACAGCGTTGCCATAGCAATAAATCATATTCTTATCTGGAGTGTTGTTTGCCAGGCATGAAGTTGCTTTTACTGCAGAACACTCGAGCTAATTATGCAGTAGGAATCAGTTTCATTAAGCTCAAGTTACAATGGTATATTTTCAGTTGTGGCTGCAGGTACGGGCTGTCTGGTAAACCACCGCAGGAGTTCAGATTCTTGCTCCTCTGCAGAAACTACATCTCATTCCTGTAACCCAGAGAAGAATCCCGAATAAAAAACATTTTGAAATAATTTTGCAGTGCAATAAAATGTGTTTTCAATATTATGTCGGTTATCTGTGGAGGCTATCTACCCGGACTCATACTTTCACAGAGCAGTCTTTTGTCTCCAGACGTCTTGCGGATCCATCCAGTCCACTGCCATTCATCTCCGTCCAGCACCAGCCTGTTGGAAGCAGATGTCTTGAAAATAAAACTGTAAATCTCGCAGATCTACAGAAATGGCAAATCTTTATGTCACAGCGATGATGTGCATGAATGTTAACTTGTCCAAAGATATCGGTTTTCAACTTGTCTCGGCTGTTTTAGAAAGTAAAGTATTTTGCATTGATTAAATATAGCATCAAAGAAACGAGAGAACATAAAATTACCATCTTTAGACGGCGCAGGATTAGACAAATTAGAATGTTATCCCGGGCTTAAGGCATGTGGATGGATGGTATACCAGCACAGCAGTGAAGGTGATTTCCCTTCAAGCCACTGCCACCCCTCACCACACCCACCCACACACACGGACCAAAAATATTCTGAATTCTCTTCTGATCTATGCCACCTCCCAACCGTGGAACCACCAAAAAGGCTGGCATGTGTTTGAAGGCTCACTTTTGAGGGGCATGCAGGCCTTGAAACTCTGCTGCCAGAAGCCAGGCTTGCTTGAGGGATCCTGACGCATTGCGGAGGGAACCAGTCTTGGATATGCCTGCGTGGGCACACACACACACACGCATGCACGCACGCACACACGCACACACGCACACATGCATATTACAAAGATAGAGACTCACATGCACACGCATATGTTGCTCTGTGTTCTGACTCTCTCACCACATGTCAGTCACACATGCACATAGCCCATGAATTAGATGGCGCCCTGCTTAGCAGAAGAAGAAAGCCAATAGCAGGAGGATTCTAGAGGCTGAATGTTCTATCAAATAGCGACATTATTATGCAGCAGAGCCCGAGCCCCTGTATGCTCTGCTTCAGAGCACAATCACATATGCATTAGAAGGGTTTTATTAAAAACACTGATGATTGCAGTCTCTCTTTTGTAACTTTTTCATTGGCAAGGTCTTAAGATAGATAATCATTTCAATAATATTTCATACTGGCAATCATTCGATCGGAGTTAGTGTCATATTGTTCAAATGGTGCCTATCTCATTTTGGAATGAAAGTTATGCTTTGGTAAAATAGGGGAAATATATTAAACTTGAACAGCTCCTCATAAAGATGTGTGGGCCAGTAAAAGCCACTTTAGGGAATGACTGGAATTTTTATATCACTCACCCATTTTGTTTTGGAGTGTCACTTGGGGGCGTATCGCCACTGAATGCAGAAGGCCCTACATAATGGAACCCATAATGGAAAATGAACAGTGCAAGTGGAAAACAGATTTACATTCATTATTTTAAGCTGTTCGGTGTTTAACTGTAATTCTCATCCAGAGCAGCCTATAACAAGTGAAACAGAAGAAGAAGTTTTATGGCGGCTGCCTGCATTGCTAGCATTCATCACACACACACACACACTCACAAGGTTAAACTGTGCTACCTTAGGGGAACAATGCCAACAAAATCACAAAGGTAGAGCGAACGGCTTCTTCACTCAGGCGTGCAGCCTTCAACCCTTTTCAGCATTCAATTCCTACTTGGCCAAAACTACAAGCAACAAGCAGCAGTAAAGAGAAGAGTTCTGTCAATGCCACAGCGCCCAGACAAGCGCTGGATCGAATCTTTAGCGCAGTTACTTTCTGACCTCTGAGCATGGTACACAAAAATACTATTCACAGTGGTGTTAGAAGTTTTTCACTCTGTTTCTGGACATGTTTCACCATGCACACACACAGATAAGCATGTGTGCACTTGTGCTCACACACACATGGATGCCCCCCCCTCAACACTGTACACAGCTCTTGGTTGCCTACAGAGTGTGTGATTACGGCGGGCTCTAGACTGTGAAATGTGCAGTACGGGGCAGCACCAGGGCAGCACCGGGGCAATCAAAGTGCACCATATGCTGATTGTTGGGTCACTTGATCTTATGATTAAATGCTTTGCTTGAACGGGACTTTCGCATCGGTAAGTTGCAAAAACATTGGAGGCCACAAGAGTTTGTTGTTTAAAAGACACTGGACAGATGAGAAAGTTAAACTTTACAGAAACGCTTTTCAAAGGTGGAACGTTAGAGCAAGAATTTGATATGTTGCTCTTACATTACAGCCTCAAACATTGTATGCCTTATGACCCATTCTCTGTTTTTGTTTAATTTTACTTTATGTAGAATAGGGTGGCTCTCAGTCATTGAATACTCTTTGTGGGAAATATATTACAAAGCACCTCCCAACCGTGTTTTTCAACAATATTTCAAGCGGAGCTGGAACTAAGAAGAGAAACGCTGGGTTTCGTAGGAGCTGTCATGCTTAACAAAGCAGATATTGTATATTTCAACAGGGTGACTATGTATCAAAATACCTCCACGGTGACTGTTTGTTGTGTGTTGCTCAGCAGCTTTCCTGAACAAAAACATTTAACTAACTGCTATCACTGCTCTGTGAAATATGGAAGCGTATACTTTTTTTACATGTGATGCACGAACCTCTAGAAGCTGCCAAATGTTTATATTCTTTCTACTGTTGTGCAGATGTATTCTGACTTTGCCAGCTTTAGTGTTGTGTTACATCTCAGTGAAACTTTCATGTGGAAATTTCATGTACAATATAGCCAGAGTTTTCCTCACCGCCATCACTGCAGTGAAAAAACAAGCACGGGCCCTCTGTGGCTGATGCCTCACTGGATTGTTGCGTGTCACGGGGGCTGCAAGAAATGGGAGGGCGGGGTTTGTACATTTTATCCACAGGGTGATGCTAGAGGAAAGGTCATGGGGTCATCAAAGCTGACAGGGTTCATCCTCTTGGTAACAAGAATGTGCTTCCAAATTTCATGGCAATCCAGCCAGCAGGTTTTGAGAGATCACATTTGACATTTTGGCTAAAGGGTGGTGCTAGGGGAAAGGTCATGGGGTCATTAAAATCAAGAGGAATCTTCCCTTGGGGAGCATGAGTGGACCAGGCCCGGTTCCAGAACAAAATGACTTAGGGTGCATCTGAAATTAGAGGGGGTGCTAGTAGCTACAGTGTGGATTGGTACCAGCTATGGAAAATAATGTAGGTGTTAGAGGAACAGAAAGCAGGACCATTTTCAACCCACGCCAAAATGAGGTGTTCATTCAATAAGCAAAACACTGCACTAGTGATTAGTGCAGTAGGTGTTGTCAGTAATTATTGTGTATTAATGATGCATCTCTTCACTCAAATTTAGCCTTTTAATGGATGCACTTATCCAGAGGAAAATAAGTGTGGCAGCAGAAAAGCTTATCTTCCTATATCCCAACAATGATAAGGAATGATAAGCGCAAAAACAACAGTGTCAGAGGACAGGAGAAAAAGTGAAAGATAACTGTACCTCTACAAAGTTAATTTATTTAAAGAAGCAATTATGCCAATAAGGAAGACTAACATTACTACTAATAATGTAAAACAACAGTCAGTTGAATACGAAGTAAGCATATGTAGTTAGAAGACTGTGAGTGCCTTGTTATGTAAACGTATACACACTGAATCTGAAAAAGCTCATCAGCCCTCTTTATGAAAAACTTAGGCAGCAAAGCACAAATAGCCATATTCAGGACTAGACTGACCATGACAACTTCAACAGTCCACCACAGCCTGTAAAATGACCAAGGTTGGAGCGAGAGAAAATATAAGGGTGACGCTAAAATTGATAGGGTCCATTCCCTGGTAAGTATGAGTGCGCTCAGCAAATTACTTGGCCATGCACACATTGCATTTAGAGACATGATGTCTGCAAGTCACATTTTTGGCCTTGAGTGGCACTAGAGGAAAGGTCACCGAGTTCCCGCAATCAAGAGGAATCGTCCTTTATGGAGGATGAATGTACTTACTGAATAAACTGGAAATATGGTAAGATTTTGGCCTGATGGTGGCACTTAGAGGAAGGGTCATGGTGTTACTGGGACAGGGTTCATCCTCTGAGGAGCATGAGGGTGCTCATCAAATTTAATGGTGAACAGTCCAGTGGGTTTGTTGAACTGCCCAATATATGAATGGAATGACCATCATTGAGCTCTGCCTGCTACTGGGGCAAAAATGATTTCCTTTTTTTTTTCCAGTAATCAGTCACAAAATTAGTATTAAGCAATATTTCACAGAAAATACTTCTAAATTAAACTTCTACTACTCTCCCTAAACCAAACCCACAGAAAAAATGAAATAAAAATTCAAAAGCAACCCACGCATGTACACATGTATATAAAGAAAAATTATTTGTGAGCATAAACATTTCCATATGTACAGCTATGAATACATAAATATAGATGGCACAACTCCAGCGTATGTACTACAACACACAAGTATTCCTACACAAATGGAAAGAATGCATAATCATTGAAAAGAAGCATAAGAGCCCAGGCTTTACCATTTAATCCTGTAGAGATTTTGGCAGGATTTTAAGTTTATTAAGATATTGACTAATAGGACCTCCAGAATGAAATCGATCGGGGACCTCATTACTGTAAATTTGATTTCCTCTAACTATCGAGGAGAGAGTAAGTCCTTAAACCAAGCAGAGGGTCTAGGTGGTCTGTGGGACTTCCAGTCGAGCAGGATCCTCCTTCAGGCTATCAGAGAAGCAAAAGCAATGGCATCTTTAATTGAACTGTTAATTAAGTGACTATTACCAATGATGCTGAATGTCGCTATTTGAAAACTGGGCTTCAAGTCTATACCCAAAAGTGGTTTCCTGCAGATGAAAATGCTGCATACTCTGTAATGGATAGAGTGGCCTTTCTCAGATTTAGTTTAAGTATCACTTCCTGCAGTTAGAATCCATCCTCAACTTAAATAGGTTTATGGGCCAGAACCTTGAAATCTGGACTCAAACAGAACAGCAGAAATGTAATTATAGTCTAGGATACTGAGGTATGATGGAATATTTTGGTACACAGCATGGAATAATATATTGCATATATGTACCAATCAAACAATCCGGCAGTGGATTACAGGGATTGGAAGGGGACAGGGATAGAAAAACAAGAGGACAGCAGTTTTGTGGTGGAAATTGGACATGAGTACCTCCAGGACGGGCAGTACACACTGAACAGCGTATGAGTACACACTTGTGGCAACTCTAACTAGCAGTGCAACCACTCTTTTTTCCAAGCCTGTCTGCGTTGCATGGTTATCGATTCCTGCCATTTCACAGCTGACAGCAGAGACAGCCACATATGTAAAAGATGACATGTCTAAAATGATAAACTAAATAGATTTTTAGATTTTCTTTTATCTAAAATACATTGTTTGGATGAGAGCATATGCACCGGGGTTGATTTTCTTTTCTGTTTTTTTTTTTTTTTTTTCACCCCTACTCTATGGGTATATTTGTGTGCCTCAGCCATGGATTGTTGAATAGCTTTTTCCGCCCCCTGATAACACTATATGGCAACACAAAGAAAAGAGAAGAAAGGGGATGAAAGTGTTTACTGTGACTCCAGCTCCCAACAATGGCTACAAGTAATTAGACCCCTTTTTTTACTCCCTGAACAACAGCAACACCTATACACCCCTGCTGATGTGGGGAGTTATTACCTAGTGATGGATTCTCTGGAGTATAATGTGCTCAGTGGTGTATGTGTGCGTATGTATGTATATGTGTGTGCGTGTGTGTGTGTGTGCTTTCTCCCGAGAAGGTCTAAACCGTGCCATGTCATCTGTTTTGGATGCGCAGTCCTCGGTACAGAACCATACCACAAACAATACAGTACACTTGATTACATATGATACAAACAATCCTGTCAAATTCTCTGTTATCAAGTGCTGCTTTCCAAGTTCCTGCTGTTCAATCAAGGTGTTAGTTATGCTCTCAGCTAGGGATTCTGATTGTAGACAGACACCAGCTGGGATATTGCCTCCTGAGCTGCGAGTCACTCCTGCCTTTCCATTATGGTCCCATTACCAGCCCTGCGTTCACATGTGTATTACTATAATTGCCCACTAACACAGTCTATAACCATGCTAAATAATGTACACTACAGACTTTTCTTCACTCTCTTTCTCCCAACTGGTACTCATCTTGAAAGAGCGATGTGCACTCTTTAGATACAAGCCGCCTCCATAGGATAAATAGCATGCCATATCTGGTATGCTATTGACCATGTCCTTAAAATAACATGACTATTCTCTGACCAGAGGCTTTCTCCACATCACACAAAGGCCAGAAAAACAGCAAAGCCTACAATTGTTTAGGAATATCAGCTGACAATACAACAAAGAGACGTCTGCCCTGGTCCATATCAATGGCAACAGTACAGTTGAATAAAAGAAAACATGTCTTTTGTAACGTGATTCTGTGGCAGATATTCAGCTTTGGTGCTTTTGGTTGAGCCCTTTTCATTTCTTTGTTTATGCTGGCATAATATTCCCCCGTACATAAGTTTCCTTTCCTTTCCTTTCCTTTCCTTTCCTTTCCTTTCCTTTCCTTTCCTTTCCTTTCCTTTCCTTTCCTTTCCTTTCCTCTCCTCTCCTCTCCTCTCTTCTCCTCTCCTGTCCTGTCCTTTCCTCTCTTCTTACATCGTAGGCTATATATCCTCACACAATAAAATCATGGCCATGAGGCCCTTGAACACGTGTAGATGATGCTGACTGCAGACCACCACAGCTCAGCCATGAGAGCCTCCATGCCAATCAGCCTCTCATTTATAATGAATAGGGCTCAACACTACTGGGACCCAAAGCCTTCTGTGTGTGTTTGTGTGTCTCATATTGCTTGCTGCACAGTAGAGGGAAAGAGGAGATATGATGCACACTAAAACACTTAGAGTGTGTGTGTGTGTGTGTGTGTGTGTGTATGAGAGAGAGAGAGAGAGAGCATACACAAATGGATGTGTGTTCCTGCAAGAGACTACAAATTGGAGAGGAACTGAAAGGAAAGGGGGAATAGGAAAGAGTGGGAAAGAAAGCCATTATTTCCTGGCCATTAGAGCTCAGCTGCACCCTGGTTTCACCACAATGCTGGATGAGACGTGATGAGAAGGAAGACAGAAACCTGGAACAGACCTCTCACATCAACCCTGAAATGTATCCTCACCATTGAAATGCCAGCGCTGAATAAATGTTTATTTTCAATAAGTCTCTGGGAAAACTGGGCCAAGAGGGCCTCAAGAAGTTAACTAGACTCCAGCCTTAGTCTTGCGGTCCGACCACACTCATCTCTTCATATATACACATCCATATGTCGCTTGTTGGAAGACACTGATGTTCACGCTTGATGGGAGTCCTTACACATGCACTTGGCTCCACATCAGGGCAGAGAGGGGGCTTTAAGCTGAGGTGGATGTAAACAGACTTTGCAGTTACAAACACTTGAGCACAAACAGCCTCCTATGCCAAGGTCAGATCATACATTTGGCACAGCCACACATACACCCCTGCAATCACAATTATTCCATCTGACACACACGCACACACCCGCTGTGTAACTGGAGACTGCTGCAGTCAAACACAAGTCTCTTGTTCGGGGATAGGCCACAGGGTGATTCGTGGTGCTGCAGTGTGGGAACTGAATGTATTGACACTGTGGTAATATTGGGCATAATTCAAGGCAGCTCTTGCCACCCTGCCTCATTGTCAATGAAGTGGAGGGAACATGTCAGTAAATCATGGACTTCTCTGCATCTTTCACTGAGGTACAATATTGGTATTTTACTTCCATCTTTAAGGTGATGAGGTCTCGAGCTTTGTTGCCAATGTTCACACCTCATGGCACAAAACCGGATCTTTCATTTGGGCCAGCAGTGACCACTCACCAGGCTCTTATTATGAAAGCTATTTCCCCAAAACCTAGGCCATAAAAATTGAAGTACACCGTATCAAACTCAAAATGTCCTCACTGCTCTGACTATTCAGCTGGAATGATTTGTTTTTGTACTGCCATCTGTTTTCTTGTTCGGAACCGGGGTCAGTGTGTACAAATTATGCTTCTCTGTGTGTCTCTGTGTTTGTGTGAGGAGTGTAATTGACAGAAGGTAACTCTGCAGCTCCGTGTCATGCTGAGTGTTGCTAATCACCGCTAAACAAGGTACGCCTCCACGTTGGAATGAAGCAGTTGGCGCTGTGCGTTTCAAAGGTTCCTCCTCACGGCTGGCCATATCCATTTGGATTCTGCTCTGCAGGGATTTTGCCTCCCTCATCTCCTCCTCGCCACTGCAAAACCAGAGGAAATCAGTCTTTGCCGGTGCTGAGCCTCAACCGTAATGAGATTTAAGGGACATCAAAGCGCCTCTCCTTTGAGGGGAAAAATAGATCGGGAAAAATAGGTTTGAAATGCAAATGTCCCACTGTGATGATGTACATGAGTTATCTACCTCAGGAGCATGGCACAAAGGGACAGGACAAGTTTGGACAACTGAGAAGTTTGGGAAATGAGTTAACTGATATTTTTCAAAGACTGGCTGGTTTGTTTCTAAACCAGGATATGAGCCATGTTGTGAAGAAAGTATGCAGGAGGGAATTAGGTCTTCCAGCGCAGAGAAAAATGATGGTCATAGTAGGGATTATTGTCTTTGAGAAGAGCACATAAGGCAAGCACACATAAAAGTCAAAATCCATGAACCAGTAACACAATCAGGGATGTGTCACTTTCAGATGGAAACTGACAGTGTGCTTTACTTTGTCAGCTGACATCACAAGCATTATCATCCGTATTTGTAAGAGCATAAATGGAGATGGCTCCTGATTAATATCTTGTAATTTGTTTCTTTGAAATGCTCAGGATCACTGCGTGGTGTTAAAATGCCTGGGAGGGTCTGGAGGATGTGGGACCCATGTGGTTTTTTGGCAGCAGAGGGTTAATGATGATAAAACAATGAGAGCCGGATGGCTGATGCACGGTTCATTTTGCTGTTTGTTCCAGCTGTCTAGCCTGGCCGAGAAAGGCAAGAGCAGTGCAGAGTATTGCTGCTAGTGGAACAGAGCGAGGCTCATTTAGAGTTTGTACAGGCAGACTTTTGGTAGCCTGCTCCCTGAGGTTTGAAACTTAGATCTCCGCTAGACTTTTTTTTTTTTTTTTTTCTCATTCTTAACTGTTATTTTAATCTAAGAACACTTGCCCCTTTGGAGACACCCTGTACAACCACTCAGCAGCAACTGAGCAGCTCCACTGAGCAGCCCCACTGCCGGGGAATAAGATAGTGGTTGTTCAGGTTTAAGAATTTGTTTTGGATAAAAAAAAAAAAATGTTAATAAGGCTCACAGTACCAAAACTACACATTCATTGCTAATTTAACATGCAGTGGTGCTCTCCTCCTGTCTTAAAGAATGACCAATCATAACATCATTGCATCATTTTTCTTACACTCTTCTTCTGGGCAAGATCCACACACAAAAACATCAGCACACACCACACTCTATATTTGTCTCCTTAAACCTTGCTACAGTTTTGCTCTGTTCTGCCTTGGTGGTGCTGGCTCGAACGCCAAAGCTGATAGCCAACAGGCCGGCTTCAGCATCGATCAGCTCAACCCTCCAGCTATCAAGTCAGTTTCCTTTTAAGCACGAAGGCCTGCTTCTCCTGCTACCGTCGACCCCTCGGCGCTGATCTTATCGATTCATATGTCAGCAACTTGCTGCAGCATCTTTAAATCATCTGAAGCCACACTCGAGACTTGTGACTATCATATCACACACATGCTCCTGCACACGAAACACAAACACACTGGCCGAGTGTATAAGACTGTGTTACAAAAATTAAGGCTTATACTTTGTGCTTATGATGTCTTACAAGCAGGGTTATTATAGTTTAAGTTGTTTCAGTAGTTTCAGTTGAATTAGTTTAGTTTTTACTTATATTCTGTTGATTTTTGGTGCAAATATACAGCATTAATAATAAGAATGATAATCTTTATTTATATTGCACTTTTCACAACAAATGCCACAAAGTGCTTCACAAGGCAATAAAAATAACAGATTAAATAGTAGTAGCTATTTAATCTGTAGCTATGGTTTAGTTTTTATTTAGGTTTAGTGCTTATTTTTTAGTATTTTTTGTAGGTTTGGAATTGAAGGGTATAATGATTTTTATATTTTTTTTAATCTGAAACATGCATTGCATCATACAAGCAATAATCATACATTCTTTAAACAAACATGCATCCATTTTTCAGTGCATCCTCAGCTAATTTAAAGTTGGGATCAGCAGGTGTCACGTTGCACAAATGAAAAGCACCAGCAGATGCCACAGCGATCTGATTTCAGACCATTTAGCAGAAAATAATCCCAAACGGGACTCTGGTGTTTACTGGCAAATGCCTTCAGCCTGAGCTGTGCAAGCCACGATGGCACTGGTAAGGCTAGTGTTTCTTCTGAGAACAAGACGCTCATGGAAGCGGAACAAGTCCGTCCAAAGGAGAGCGCCATCTTGAGGTGTACTGCACAGTGAAAAGTTCAGTCTCCCTTTTAACCCAGTAACGCTGTTAATTTTCCAAGTGCAGTATATAAGATAGTTTTACTTCAGCTTCTTTTTTTTTTTCACAGTCTCATTTCCACTTTTGTCTCAATTTACAAAAATCCTGCATCCAACAGATCTCACTCTTTTTCTATCTCTCACATGTTCATACCTCAGAGCGGTGTGAATGTTTGGTGGCTCTCGCTGTCATTACAGGCAGAGCTGTCACAGGAACATTAGAGGAAGAACATTTGCACTGTGGAGGTTGGTGGAAAATAAGTAGGACAGTCTAAATCAAGACTATCACCATAAATTATCTACATTCTCACCAATTATACAACAGTTATGCAACCGGTATATTTGCCTGCCAGAAAAAGGCCTTGTGCTTGTGATGTTATTCAGTATTATAGAGCAGGTAAACTACCTGTTGTTGATGGCTTGCTCCTCACTTGCGAGGAGCAAGCCATCAATCTGTGCGGTGAAGACCTTTCCACACTTGGGACAAAGGAAGCCCTGGGCTGGTGGTCTCTAAAGGCCAGCATACTCCTTCCATCTTTTCCTCTTGTCTTTAGCTGCTGCTTGTCTGGCAGCTTAGATGCTTGATGCTTATAATACTTTGACACTTAATGGTTAGAATAATGCTTAGATGCTTAATGCTTCAATGTAAGCTATTTCAATATTACTAAAAACAGAGCAACTGAATCACCAAATCACCAAATTTTTGATCTCAGAATTTTTGCATATTATTGCAAATCCACAGCAGATTTGTCAAACTATTTAGGTACAGATGCACACATTCACAATAACAGACTTGCTAGGGATGAAAGCTCACTACCTACTGATTCTTTTGAGTTACGTGCACCGTTAGTTGTGCAACACTTTCAATAAGCTTTACATTTTCCCATATACTGAAAGCTCAATACAGCAGACTAGGTAAATGTAACTTTGAGATCCTCTGTATATCTTTTTGCACCTGTGACAGGCAACAGATTATAGCAAGCTTATATATTTAAAATTACCTGATGTTTAATAATGTACAGTTATATAAAAGTAATAAAACATTGCAGCTCATTCCTTATAATGAATAACAGTCCGGCTTTAATGATCTGCTGGACCACTCCAGACCATTATGTTATACTGTTAAATTATGATAATAGACCTTACTTAAAAAGGCTACTTTTAATACCTTAAATAGCCTGCTGCTGGTTTGTCTGTGTGAAAAGATTTAATTTTGGTACATTACTAAATGTCATTACAACATTATGCCTACTTACTGTCTAAATGTGGTTGAGCTGAATCCATTCCAGACCATAGTTCCTCTTCTCGCAAGCCTCCCTCCCAAAACCCCAACATATCAAAGAACACTGAGTCCCGGCTGTCTTTATTTGGTCAGCAAAAAGACACATAAACAATCCATAACCTCTCTTTCTCCTCAGACATTCAACATTTGGACGGCCTCGCTGTCAGCGCAATGTATTATTTTACCCTGTGTTTTTTCCTTTTCTTTCTTTTTCTTTTTCTTTCCCCTTTTTTTTGTAAAAACTACTTCACCTAATCCTGACATGTTTATAACATTTAATTGCACACAGCTGTCACTTGACAAGGAAGCTGAATACGAGCAGTGTTTCAAAATGCTGAATGTTTTATTGTCTTAATGACTGAGCCAGCATGGACAATAGTATTCACAACAGCCTCGAATTTGGGTGAAGGCCTGGAGGATTAGGGGGGGTGCGGTTAACACAAAAGTTTGATGAGGTTTTCTACTGGTCACCTGTTCCTTCTCATAGTCTTCTATCTGTGTTGAAAAATACCATGTGGTGTTAAGCAGCACTTTAGTTCACTCAGAGCTTTCATGGGAATCGTTTTATATGAGCACTGTCAAGCATCCATGAGCAAGCTTCATATTTGACTGTCTAACCTTGTGCGTTACAGTTATTATCTTTGGACGCATTCTTAGAAAATGGTTTTACTTGTTCAATGACTCTGTGTATTCAGAATCACTTTGGCATTTGTGGCATTTTTCTTAAGGCCAGCGCCTCAGTCTGATAAGTCAAACACTCTGCACACACAGAGGGAGATGAGATTGCAAACAGACATGGAGGGAAGTGATAAGCAACGCTGATGGCACCGGTAGCTGCAGCCTGTGTTGATTAATGGAGAAGACAGACAGGTAGGGCAGCCTGCCACTTGTATGTGTAATAAAGGAATGTACTCTGGTGACACAAGAAAAACAGATTTCTCAATGTGTCATCTCGCTTACCAGTGTGAGGTTTCGCTGTCATTTCAAAAGAACTCTTATTCTTAAATAGTATCTTTCTTGCTTTTTGCAATGATTTCATTTAAGCAAGACATCACGCCCGCGCCGGTAGGGTTACTGTTGGCTGTCCGTACCCGGTTTTCAGCAGAGTGAGAAAATTGACAGGACAAACCCAATGGCCTCAAGGCACCAGGGAAAAGAAATGGAAGATAAATTTAGAGCTGAGTATCATCATGATGAAACACAGGTTGGATACCTCAAGGTGTGCTTCTTTGAAGGAAATGGTCATGGTGTTTGTAGCTTTGAAGCTAGAAGCTTTCAGTCAGTTGTTTACAACAGCAAGGTGAGGGTGAAAGGATGTTCAGAGTTTATTTATCAGCATATATCAAAATGATAAAACAAAGGAAACACACAGGGCGGAAAAAAAAACAGATTTTTCTGGAGAGATTAAAAAAACTCCCGAAGGACTGATAACAGCATCAAGCCTCAGAACAATGAAAACAATAGAGATGACAAACAACACAAGTGAGTTGCTTAACAGAAATGAAATGACATGAAGACAGAAGGCATTATAAACAGAGCAACATGGACGAGTGAAAAGCCAAAGTATATGACGAATGGATCATTCACCATGGTTTTTAGAATGTTTTCAGATTTATTATTCAATATTTAGATGGTTATATAACTAGAAACTAGTCATAGGAGGAGATGATACAGGTATGAGCAATTAGGATCTGTGGCTTTTTTACATGAGAACAATCTGACCATCACTTCTGCTGACTGAAAAGAAATCATTTAGGCCATTATTACATGTCCTTGATTTTTATTACGCATGTTAGAATTTCTTGAGGTTGTTTGAAGTGTGACGTGAATAAGAGGTAAGGAGAGGTAAAGCAGTTTCCCACATGCATTCTACAAAATGAAGTGTACGAACAGAAAGAAGTTGAAGTTCAATAATTTTATGGCCTTTTTTTCCTCTCTCTGTTTTGAATTCTCCCTCATAAGTTGCAGGGCCTTTGAAATTAAAAGTGAATCTCACTGCAAGGTAGCTCTAGCCTGAGATGAACTGGCATAATTAAGAGTTACTGAGGAGAGAATCAATCCATCTGTGTTAATTAGCAGCACTTACACTGTTAGAGGCCAGTGGTGTTCTATCATCAGACAGAGACCTTCCCCTCACACATTGCTTATGACATCTCATGAATACTCTGCGTGGGTATTGTGAGTAATATTTTCCATTAAATGACCCACGGCACAGCACAAGTGGATTTTGAGAAACTGACAAACACGATTTAATGCATCCTGTCAAAAGCATTTGAAGTGTCTCTTTCCAAAATGTTGCGCTGACCATTTAAATAATGTCACCTTTTCTATCATAAACTGTTGCAAAGCCAGTAAATCCTTTTCTTACTGTAAATCTTTTTTATTAGATCATCTATATTTTCTGCACACTGATGCATCAATTTTTAGTTCCTCTTCCTTCTTTCATTCCTATCTTTTTCTCTATGTTTCTTTCTTTGTTTCTTTGTCAAAAAAAAAAATCTATCTGGCATTCTGGAATGAAGCTCATTCATTGCAGTGGATCCAGATTATGTGGTTGACAATGTATGCAGTTATGGGTAAAACCCAAACTTCATCTTTGGCTTAAATTGTCAGCTTTATTGTCCCTGAGGGGAACTTCTTGTTGCTGCTTGAGCATAAAATACATTATATACACACCTACCACATAAGATCACATGAGAGTGAGTCGTTTAACCGTCTTTTGTTTATTATATAAATCTCCTCATGTCAAGACACCTCACATGGAGCCATCTTGATTAGGAGGTTCTTTTAGTAGAGGAAGCTTGTTGCAGGGGGTTTTAGGCCTATATGACAGAGCTTGGCACCAATTATCCACACATACATACATAGACATACATATGTGCACATTTACTGTGTATAGTGTTTAATGACGAAAATATTACATAGCCTATATCTAAAAAAGAATGCATGTATATGAAATGTAAATGTATGCAATTGCTTTAGAATAACAAAACTTAGTGAAAGGTTGTCTTGACAAATGGCAGGAAGAGCGATTATCTAAGTCACAGTTAGTTTAGCAGTGTGTTAATAATGAATTGCCCGGTAACCTTTAACACAGTGGTCTCAGCATATACCACAGAGCAACATGCTAACTCCAATCAACAGGGAACTTTATCAAGGGCTAGATTAGGTACTGGCGCCATTTAGGGAGAGGACAAGCTACAGATGGAGTGATCCATTATTCAGAGCGCAGCCTCTCCAATATCAGCCTCTGACAGCCATTTGTTAGATTAACTCTCATTTGTTTGCGTTTGGGCGAAGGGGGATTAATGCTGTAAAACGTATGGGCTAATTGGAAAGCACGGTATCTCAACCTATACACTCATAGCTCTTTCAGAGATTTAGTTGAAAGGTGGGCACTGCTAAGGTTATACATCCATATTCTATAAGCTTTAGTCAGCTCATTTGTTGCCATTTGAGGCTTTTCAATGGGAGGGTCTCCCGGTAAATGTCACAGGTGCAGCCTGCCATGCAGTCAGACTTTCTTCTCTGTTGTTTTACCAGCAAAGTAACACCAAATGAATGAGTGGCTGAAGGAGAAGCACGCAAATGAAAAGGGGAGGGAATCCAAAATAAATCGAGGGCACAAACGTGACCACACTAACCATTACACACTTATTCTCATTAGCTCCACTTAGCGCCGCAGATTCCGTTTCCCGCTTTCTCCCTGCTAAGATCAACACAACTTCCTCAGCCCAGGACACTTGCGAAATTTAAATCACTGTGTATTTTGTGTCTCATTTTGTGTGTTCTACAAATAAACTTTATTATTACAGTTATTATATTATAACATTTTGTATGAGCAAACATTTATTTTCTGCCATCACTATTGATACAATTTAGACATCAGAGCTCACTGATATGAGCAAACAAGAAGCTTTAGTGACAAAGCAGTGAAATGGGAGGTTTGTATTTACATACCTACTCATCTGCTTGATCAGTGGCAAATGGGAATTTTCTTGTATTTTGGTCACTGCAACTGACCTGTTTCACTGTATGCTTGTGAAAGAATACTGATACAAATGCATACAAAATAAAGTACAATCAATTTAAAGTAATAGTGCTTGCTTTCGAGGTCATTGTGAACTATGTAAAAGAAGCTGTAAGGGACTCACTTCCTTGTCGCTCTTTGGTAAATCAGTGGGAAGACAAGACGCTGATGGCTTCATAGTTGGAGCAACTCTAAGGGTTAATCCAGTTCATCACAGACACACAAATTGTGTTTTCACTGTGTCTTAAAATCCTGTTTCTGAGCGAATGCAAATCTCTTTTACAACCTGCACAGTGTCAGCGGCAAACCCTTAAATACAGTGGAAAAGGCAGATGCTGTTAGCTGCCATTGCCAAGCTTCCCTCTGTATCTCCTTAAGCGCATGCCAAGGCTGTTTTTGGTCGTGTTGAGGATGTTTTATAAATTGTGAATAAATCTAAAGTGGACTTAGATGTGTAATAGGATTTAAAGCATTGCATATGTGTGTGTCTGTGTGTGAGTATACACACGTGTGCTTGCTCATAAGTGCTCTGGCCTGTTTTTCTTTTTTCTTTCTTTTTTTTTTTAGCATTTTCTGAACATGTTTTCACAGCGTTAGACACTGATTTGCAACACTAATTGGATTTGAATTTACAAGACAAATTCATTTGGATTAAGTGTTAACATTAGCATTGCTGTTTTCACACTTGTCCACCAACTGTATTGTAATACTGATTTGACTGAAGCGGACAGTGGATACTGTACCACCGTGCAGAACAGTCTCTCTCTCTCTCTCACACACACACGCACGCACCACACGAGCACGGTGGTGTTAACCCCAATATGAGCCTGCGAACAGCTATTACCAAATGAAGGCGGGAGAAAATGAAAGGATTCCACACACTTTCACATTTTATTTTAGAACTGCCTTGGAAAACATTGGAGACACAGATTTCACTGCGCCAACATTAAAATCCGCCTTTTAACTGAGGGATAAGAGTGAAGGGGCTTTGAAAGTATAGGCACAGTTTTTAACCCAGACCTCATTTTTAACCCAGTTCTCCGAGATGATTGTGATCAAAATGTAATCAGTTTAAAATTTTATACCGCTTGCTTTGAGAGGCCTTCTGCCTTTTCGCAAGTAGGTCATCATTGTCAGACTGTTTGGCTCTTAATTGGTCTGACCTGTTTAAGGTTACATTATAATAATAAACTCCATCAAACAATATTCTTTCCCACTGTTTTGTTCCTGATTTGCTGCTGTATGTTTGAGAATAGTTTTGAATTAAAAATGAAAAACCTTAATATGTTCTGCTTCAAAGGAGGAGTCTACATGTTACACATGGTTGGCTGTTTGCATGTTAATTCCCTATCTCACTCTTCACTTGCTTTGCAGCTTTATTAACTCTCTCTCATGTCACAAATTAGCTGATGGCTTTTAAAATCCAACATTTCTTCACTTCTTGCTCATTGAAACAAGAACAGCCACGGGATGAATTTGTTTCTGGGCTCACATTCTGCAATGGCATGAGCTTTTATCCTTGACGTCCTAATGCTCTCAGATTTAAAGCCGCTGTCTGACACCCTCTCAGTTTTTTGATAGGACAATAGCTCGGTAATGGAAGTCAGAGCTGTAACATAAATTGTCAACATCTAAACCCTGTAATGACGCTATCTATATGTCGGACTGAGGCACAATGGTCAAAATCAGTCTGTTAGTATGTAAGTTTTACATCAGAGACAGTAATATCACTGTTGACACCCCTTGAATATCAAAACACAAAAGCATACACAAGTCCTGTTAAATAAATTCATAGTTAGAAGGGTTGCAACAATTCCTTCATTGTATCAATGCATGGATTAAAAATTCTGATGATTCATCTGAGTCAGTCTGATAAAACAAATAAACAGAGTGAATCACTCTGACTTTAGCTTGCACTGATATGAAGTGCTTCGAAATGAATCATCACAATTCTCAGTGAAAGGCCTAACCCTGTAGTGATCTAGTGGAATACTATAAATTGCAACTTTTTCAATCAATTACGTTTTTTTTTTTTTATAGACTGAATTGTGTTAAACTAATTCTATTGTCTGATCTTCTGTCACATTTCAGATTAGAAAAGGATATTCTTGCACTGCTGCACATGTTTATTCATGGATATAAAATATTAGCTAAAGTAGTGGATCGAATCATTGACAAATCCCTGTTTACAAACTCACATCAAGTTGAGCTGTTCCAAAAAAGAAAAAGGGTGAATGAGAAGTGAAACAACTTCAAGAAGCTACAAATAAGTTCAGCTGCCCTTGATTCAACTCTCCTCAGATAACCATGGATGGATAATCTGGATAACCTGGATGATTGAGATCCTGCACAGACAACTTGTGACTTGTGAATCAAATTGAATCAGGTCTGATGATCAAAAATTCACATCCTAGATAGAAGGGAAGGGTGGTGATTGGCTATTATCCATGCATGTGTTAGTTTGCCCATACATCCATCTATTCATCCTTCTGCCACTTATCCAGGTCATGGCTGTGGTGCCAACGGGACTACCAAGGCACCAAAGATGACCCAGCCACTACTCCCATCTCCTCCTGAGTGCACTCAGACATGCTGGGACACGTCGTCCCGTCAGCACGTCTTGGGTCTGCCATGGGTCTTCGTAGTTGGCCGGGTGGCATCCTTACCAGGTCCCCGAACCACTTCTGCTGCCCCTCCTCAGTGTGGAGGCTTGCTAATGTATACATGCTATCTGAAAAGCAATGGGGAACCTGGTTTAATTGCTCCCCCGCAGTGCTTTTGCGAGAGTCTTCACAGGAACCAAAAGAGAGGGCATATGCTCATATGTGCACAAGCCCCATCATGTGCACATACTGTGGCCCCTGCATGCACACACAGAGAAAGAGAGCGAGACAAGAGAAGGAAATGAGCAAAACCAGAGAGACAATTTCAGTCATTAGAAGGTTAATTTCTCCTTTGTGTGGATGATCTGCACTGAGCCATGGAGGAGCCTCTCACCCCGGTGAGATTGGATGTAAAATAAAGCTGGGGTGCCATGAAAGATACCATGGAATCAAATAGCAACTCCCTGCATCAAGACTCACAGATGCTGCACAATCTCTCATGAAATGGCCATGATAAGCACACACACACACACACACACACACACACACACACACACACACACATACGCACAAACCCTGATAATGGCACTGGAGAGAAAAGCAGGAATCTTTTAACTGAGTGCTGCAGTGGCATTTGCACATAAGAAGCAACCTTTATTCTCCACCACAAGTTATTCCACCTCTGCAATTGAAACCCATCAAATGTAAATGTCACACGTGCTGGGCATTCAATAGTGAGAATGTGTCACTCTTAACTTGACAGCGTGATTCCTCTCTCTCTCGCCGTCGGCTAGATGGGTTGGACAAAAATCTGTGTTTGACTGACTGGAGGTTACAGTAAATATGCGTTTGTTCTGCATGATTTGTTGCTGTTTGCACGTACAAGGCTGAGGATTTAAGAGAGGAAAGGAGAAGTCCTCTGGATGATGGCCGAGGCCTATGCGACACAAATATCCGTCAGAACATGATTTCATAAGCTCTGCCTGCACTACTTTAAGTTGGACTTCACTGTAATAAGTATGTGAGGGTATGAATACAAATAATCTCACATAGTGTAAGCTTCTTCACACTGCCGTAGAGAGATTCATGGGCTAGGTTGACGTCAGGATCCTCAACTATTCAGGATAGGAATGCCAGTGTGCTGACTATGTGGGACAATTATGGTCATATCTCGGAGAGGGAAAAACAAGACTCATTTTTTCCAGCTTGTGTCTTTATCTGAACGAGTCGGGGGTCCATCATGGCCGGGTCAAAGTGAACAAGTATAAATGGGATTGTGATACTGTGATGACAAGAGAAAAAATGTTATCCGCTCCCATTTATTGCCATTGGATGTGTGCCTGAAACTTCTGCCCGTTGGGGGGGCTTTTCCATTATTAATAATACAAATGTTCTATTTACTGTCTTCAGAGGGTTTCACATCGCTTAAGTGATCAAGAGGCGCTCAGTCTTGTTTACGCTGCATATTCCCATGAAGCCAAAGGCCTATATCTTTTCTGCTTTGAGGTGAATCAGTATCGAAATATCAAAATCTGAATCAATCAGTATAGTCTATGCATGTATGTATCTGTCTCTCTAACTTGTTAACCAAATGAAAATGGACAGCCTATTCAAAAGAACAAATAGGGTCATCTTGTGTTCTTGATTGTAAATCCATTTGAAAACACTTATTTAGAATAGAGCAGATCTTTAGAATAAATAAATGTGATTAGTTGTATGGCTCAAAGTAACTATTGATACTGTCATTATGATTATGAGTCTTATTATCATTACTGATAGTGGTAGTAATATCAAAACACCACTATATACCAACTATATATTATGAACTGGTAAGTACTTAAGTTAAAACTTCCCTGCAAGTAAGCCAGTGTGCAAAACATTTGCAGACTTGGCTATGTGGTGTTTATTCTCACAGCACCAATTAGTCCCTTCTCCCCACCCATAATATTGTTGTCTATCTAGTGAAAGGTGGAATTATGGGGAATTATTTCCACCGGGAGGAGGGGGCAGGGGGGCGGGCAAGCTTCGGCGCACAAATGAAGGGAATAAATAACGAAAGCAGAGGAGACACAACGCAGAGGATGCTGAGCATTTCACATCAGTCAGTTATTTCCTCATTTTTGGATGTGTGTGTGTGTGTGTGTGTGTGTGTGTGTGTGTGTGTGTGTGTGTGTGTGTGTGTGTGTGTGTGTGCGTGCTTTACAGTGGCGGTCCTGTAGAGAGCAGTAGATAGTTTTAATAAATGGTTATACGCCGCTCGCTCTCCTTACTGTACTGTACATAAGCGGAGGGAGGAGCGACCGTGTAGTATTTCTTCTTGATTCTTTCCCCCCCTGTCGTGGCAGCCCCATCCAAACGCTACTGGAAGACAACGCAAAGATAAAAGAAGCCCAAATTTCACATAGTAGCAAGGAGGCAGAGTAGCTGTGCGAGGGTGAAAATTTTGACGGTACGAGGCGCAGTGCCTTGGCGGAGGAGTAGGCTCGGACTCGCGGTTGCAGCGCAGCCACTGCTGCCGCTACACTTGTGCAGGAACCGGGGGGGAGCCCTGCTGACTTTCTCCCTCTTAATTTCCGCCTAATATCCTGCCCGAAACCCACCCAAACTGGCGTCCAGCACGCGTGGGGAACCCAACGGTAAGTGCCGTTATCAGGCTTTTCGCACACGACGTTTCCAGCGTGGTGTGCATGCAGTTGTTTGGCCGTGCTAGCTCCAGTAGCCCGTGAGGGTTTGACAGATCAGAACAGCAGCCAAGGCACACAGTGCTGTAGCTTGGGTTGTGTTAGTGTTTTGTCTTTTCAGACTGTCCGCCGCAATTATTGACGTGTCCCTGTGCTGTGTTGTCACTGTCAGCAACACCGTAACACTGCCGGAAAACACCGGGCAATGGTAATATTTCGTTTTCGGTCTGTTATTCTCGTCCGTGCTGCCCACAGGGCCCGAACTTGGATTTATGCATGCTGCACTATGGCGCGCGTACATCATGCACGCGCTGAGTGCACACACATATACATACATGTATGTAGAGAGAGAGACCTCTACTGTATTATCACAGGGACTATTGTGTCTGTTGTACTCAATAGCGTGTCTGCAATTCCAGATTTCTAATTTATAGGTTTATTTTAATTTCACAGAAGTATTGCAGAATCTTATGGTGGACTTTTATTTCACATATAGCAGCTGCCTGGTGTTTTTAAAGTTTCTTTCCCACTGCTGCCTCAATGTGAGTGCCAGAGGCAAGGATTCACTGGAGGGTAAACCCAGCTGAACTCTGCTTGCACATATTATTGTATGAGGGGTAGCAGTTACCTTTCTTTTTACGCTGACAGTATCTGATGGATCTGAAGCTCATTGTATGTAGTTTGTAGTATCGATGCATATGAACACAGGGTGTGTAAAGGCACAAAAAGTTGTTGTTTTTTTCCCTGAAAGCATCACTGATTTTTGTTTATACAGGCTGTTGTCTGCCTCATGACAGTCACTGACTGGACATAGTGTACCCACCTATTTATTTACCACTGCATCACTGACTACAACATGACATATGCATCGATGCACAGTGCAGCCCTAGTATTTACAGATTGATCAGTCATTGTCTATTATAAACTGTGCATGCCATAATAGACTCGTCTTGAGAGGCATGTAATGGCTATTGCATTAAAACTGCAAGGTTTGGGATTTCAGCTCTCATGGTGGGAACTTGTGAATCAATACTAAAAATGTATACGCTCATTTACTTATAGTAAGGCATTTTAGATAAAAGTGTACACCATTTGAAATACAGTAAAGTGTATGTTTTGGGCAACACCCTAATGCAACACTGCCCAGGAAGCTTCCTTGAGATAAATGGATTGATTATAGAGGAACTTGATTACTAAATGTTGCCAGGAAATAGGCTAGATTTCAGATTCGGTGTCATTTCATTTCATGATGCATGGATTCAAATGACTCAGATTCATGTGAATATCTGCCACTTATTCTTGCAAAAAGTTTTCTGATGTATCACAGCTCGTACAGCTTCCAGGTAGCACTGGTAGTTTGTCATCGACTCAGACTGTGTGAAAATCTGGGGTGAAAATAACCTCGGTGCATGGTATACCACTGCAGACTCTGAATATTGTGATGACAGTTTCCCGAGTGCTGCTGCCTCTGTTTCTGTGTTAAAATCTTCACAACCACATTGCATTGCGGTGATAATTAAATCACTCAAATTAACCACTCCGCTCATAGCCTATTCAGGGTCTTGATTCTTAGTGGCATTCATTTCCAGAGGAGTTATCTTGTTGTATGCTTATAGAAAACGTCAGCTTAATAGCAGTATGCCCTTTCACTTGAATTTATCACACTGGCAACAGAAGCATCTCCTCTGACATAGGCACGCGCTGAAGCTGTTTACAAGTGTGCAGACATTTTCCCATCAATATGATAACCAAACACAAATGGTTGGTGCTCACAATTTTGCCTTTAGACTTTCCTCTCCAAACTTCTTTTTTATTTACCTCTGCTTTTTTCTTTTTGTCAATTCAGTAAAATAAGGACAGTGCACAAAAATTATAGTCCTGTGGCCTTTCACAATTGGATAAATCAAAAACTAACATAACGTTAAATATTATTTTGAGCGGTGACCATCTTTTTGATTACTGTTTTTTATTACTGCTCCACACTATGAGTGCGGTACATGTGGACCCATTTTAGCATAAAGACATATTCATGCCTCAAAAAGGGCTTAAGGCAGAGGTTTCTCATGAAATTTACCATTATGTTGAACTCTGTGAAAAAAAACCTGCATTCTTTGCTTCGCACCACATCCGTTTATATTTTAATAAATTGTATAATGTTTATAATGTTGTTCCTTTCTCAGACTTTAGTCAGTGAAAGACTGCAACATTAATATGTAAATTTATGAGGCGCTCAGCAAGTGCAGTCTCAGGATTCTTTTCATTAAGTGCGATACGTGATAAAACATAAAGCAAGTTTGAGTCACGTCAGCTGATATGCCTCCAGATGCCCACCTATGCATTAATCATTAGCCACTAGTTTAAAACGCAGTGTTCTCTCTCTCTCTGGGTTGATTATTAGCCTCGGACAAAGCCGCTATTCAACTATAAACAATTTCCCCTAGCATACAATTTTAAATAAACCCTGTGTGGGCTATGAAGAGGGCGAAAGCCACTGTAACTGAAATCCTGCATTTGTGTAGTTTGGCCCGGCCACTTAAAGAAGGATTCCATCACAAACAAATGAATGAATTCATTCTGTATTAACAAATGTTAAGAGGCTGTTTTCTCATGCATGTGTATTTTTATTGTTTTTGTTCCTGTACTTTTTTTTTTTTTGCATGCACAGTACAAGAAGGCAAATAGGACTGTGTGCCAGACGGTGATTGTAAAAGTGTCGTACATGAGAGAGCACAGGGAGGCTGGCTGGTTCTGGGGCGTTAGTCTTGCTGTAGCCTTGGGTGACCTGGTCTATATATCCTCTCCTCTCTCCTCTCCTCCTCTCTCCTCTTCTCTCCTCTCCTCTCCTCTCCTCTGCTCTGCTCTCTTCTGCTCTGCTCTCTTCCCCTGTTCTCTGCTCTCCTCTCTGTGTGTTTGAGATGCCTGCTGTAAGCTGGGGGCTCCTTTAGGGGGGCAGAGGTGACCTTCTTCAGCCTCTCCCAGCAGCAAGCACCCCAACGGGCCTCCCTTTTTGTGATCCTACTGTCTGTTTCTGTCTGTCTCCCTTCCTCCCTTTTCTTCCCTGCCTCGCTCGCTTTTTCCTTCTCTTTCTCCCCCTGTCTACCCCCCCGTCCCCCCTGCCCACCCCCACCCCCCGCCCCCCACCCCTTTTCCATGGTGGGGAAGCAGTGCTGAATGCTTAGAAACAGAGAAAGAGTTCAGTTATATAACCTCGACTGTGCAGCTGATGTCCTGGTCTGAATCCACTGTATGGTGATGTCAGAGCCGCCTAGAGAGGGAGAGGGCATTCTGGGTAGTCCATCATGTCAAGAGCTATTCCTGAACACTCTCCAGACTGAGAGTGGCCATTGGGGCCAGCCCAGAATCTGTCTCAGGGTTCCCCGTTTTTCTCTTTTTGTCCTCCCACAATGATTTTGGAAGGGTGGCGGGGGTGGAGGTAATTGATTCGTCCCTGTTTGTGTTTTTGTTTGCTCATTTGTTTGTTCATCACACAGTATCTCAGACACCACGAATCGGATTTTAATGAAACTTGGATGAATAATGTATCTCACCAATACGTTCACTTTCAAATTAACACTGAGTGGCCCAAGGGAGGTGCTGTATTTTTTTTCATTTGCCAATGCGCCACTAAGGATTTAGATTTTTACCCTGCTATGGCATTATCAAAACTATACTTTTGCCCCGCTCTGGCATTTTCAGAAGTATTAAAATATAAGACCTAAAGCAGGATATTACAATTACAGGTCAAAATGAGGTGACACATTTGTGACTGAGTGTCCTAGATTGGCACTGCATCCCGCGCTGGGGATGACCTGTTTACTGTTGCCGTTTTTTTCCATCCATGCACAGCCCCAGACTATAAAATGCAAAGACATGCCTGCAGTTGTGCTGTTGCATTTATGTTCTCCGTGACGTTAACTGACTGCTGCTCATCCTGCAGAAGCTGAGGCTTGAGGTGCCCTGCCATATTGTCTGTTTTTTCGCCTATGATTAATTAGATTATATCACCCATATGCCCTAGACTTGCAGGTTGGTTCATAGACTTCGCTCAGCCACGGCTAATGCAGCTAACTGTGAAATGTCATCTGATCATCACGGGTTTCTGCACTGAAGCGGAGCCAGCAGATGCGTGGCACTGTATAGTCTGTGTTGACCGATGTATTTAGATGCACCAGCCCAGAAAAACCATCTCTATCAAAGAGCATTTGTATAAAAATACTTGATTGGTTTCAGCTGAGGGGATAAATTGTCCCCTTTTATGCATGAAAACTAAGATTACTCACATGACTAAGCAAATATTGTGCATCTTTGTCTGTACTGCTATATGCCAATATATCATTATGCACCACAATTTTTAACAGATTCAAAGTGGTTGAATTAAGAGGCAGTGACCAGCTCCCTTGGACTTGATTAAAATGATCAACACCACCAATGTTTGGCAAACTTTTATGTAGGTATTTATTTATTTTTTGCCTCCAAAATATCACAACAGTAGTAGTGTAACCTGGAAATAAAATGTGCTTCTTGATAAACTTGGCAGCCAAAAGCAGCCAAAGGACTAATGTCACTTCTTTGTTGAATAGTCAGCTCTGCTTGGCCAGTGAACATTTCCTAGAGCGTCAAATAACAAATGGCTGTTTATATCATCCATCTTTATATAGTCAAATTGGTCATTAATGTCCTGCCAAGGCAAAAATGTCTTACTCCATAGTCACCACAGACGTAATTTTTGGTGGAAGCTTGTAAATTATTTGAGCATGTCATAAAATTATTTTCAAATCAATATTTCATGTCACATCATAAACACTCAGAGATTCAGTCACTTCACTCTACCCTCCATCTGTACTACCAAAAGCAATTAAGAAGGGACGTTTCTGTGCAGCTTATAAATGTCAACATGATATGAGTTAAAATGTTTAATTGACTGGTTGACCTTTCTAGTTTTAATGTTTTTGGTAAGTAGCCATGAAATATGCAAAACGGTCAATATTATAGTGTAGCAGTACAAAAATAAGGCTCCTCAGAGTGATCAAAGTGACCTCTGTTTCACCATGAGGGTCTTGATTCACACTGTTGGGGTTTATTTTGTGCTAATGACTAGGTTGCAACATATTATCCCTTACTGATGATCCTTAGTCTACACTATAACTATAAAAATGCAGAAAGAAGAAAAAAACAAAAAAGTAGTTGATATTTATAGCTGTGGCTGTGTGATTTCCTTTAAAGAGCAGCTGAGGTGGTTTGACAGCTGAGGTGCGACAGGAAGAGCGATAGAAGAGGAGCAGATGAGTTCTCATGTCCCTTTAAAGCAATAACAAAAGGTCAGAGGTCAAAGGTTATATTATCCATAGAATGGTATCACCAGCTTGTGGTCCTAATTGTGGCCTCTGGTGAAAAAGATTAATGGAGGCCTTATTAATTCAAAGCAGAGCTTTGGCCACAGTGAATCTAATCACATGAGATCTAATGAGGGAAACTAATTACATTGTTCAAAGAATAGGCCAGGTTAGCTGATCCTGGTAATATGCCTCCAAGTAATGTATCTTCTCTGCTATAAAAGAAATCCATGCCCTTATTCCCACTGTACTATTTGGCACCACTGATTCTTGCATTTAGCCCTATTTCTCTTTTGGCCCTCATTAGCCGAGCAGAGTGAGGCTAACCTTTTGGGTGAACTTTGAATTGGTTTGTGTCGTGTTCAGAGGGCAGAGAAGCCCCACTGTTGATAAGAACGCTGTCGTGTTGAACGTGACAAGAGATTATCAACATGCACTGCACTGGTCTTTACACAGGCCACTGGGGGTCCTGCTGCCCTCAAGATAACACCCCATCTCCTCCAGCACACAAGTACACTTGTAAACACATCAGATCACACATCAGCCGGTCAAGCCTCTCTTTTCAGTGTTTTCTTTTTCACCGGCCATGCCCTCTCTTTCTTTTCTTTAAGCGGGGTTCCTTTA
Organism: Myripristis murdjan; assembly: GCF_902150065.1. Lineage (NCBI taxonomy): Eukaryota > Metazoa > Chordata > Actinopteri > Holocentriformes > Holocentridae > Myripristis > Myripristis murdjan. The sequence goes on from NC_043998.1 coordinate 5,944,852, forward strand.
ATTCTTTGCTTGTCATTGTTTTAATCCAGTTGTTTCTGTTCAACAGTGGTTTCCATGCAGATGGTTGCCAGAGGCTTCCCTTCATTCGTTCTTTCCTTTCTGTTTCTCCATATCATCACAGCAACACTCTCAAGCGCTCTTATTCTCTGCCTCCCTCTTTTGCTCCTTTCCTCCACTTGGCCGGCTTCTCTGCCTGTGAAACAGGAGCGAGTGCAGCAGCTTCCAAATCACCAGGAAAAATAATAACTTATAAAATGACCTTTATTGGCCAGAGAGAATGGCGGGGCTGTTTTACGCGGCCGCACTTCTCTCTTATTAACACCAGTCAGCCTGGCTCTGGCCGGGCACAACTGGGGCCACTCACAACCGGCTTTTCATCAACGGGAATACTTGGCACTGTGGCTCGTTAGGTTTATTTTTGCCAGGGTGAAGCGGAGCACTTTTACGAGGAGGAGCCCATCCGACATTTGCTGGCGCTGAACCTCTTTTTCTCTCTGATAGCTGCTCGGGTTTATGGTGTGAAATAGAAATGAAGTCAGCGTGCATTTGCAGGCATGTCAAAAGAACAATTTCAGTACAGTAAAGTGGCCACATTTTGCCATGCAATGAGCACACAGACTTTGTGGCAGACACGGAGGGATTCTTTTTATGTGGATTTGAGATTAAATTGGCAATAACAATGTCAGTATCTGTGCCCCCGGGGGATAAGTTAATCTGTTTATAATCACTAATTTCCCAGAGAGAATTGATGTGTGTGATTATGAGTGGGTTGTTCTAGGGGCATTAATGAAAAGGGAATCCAAAATGAAACCTAACTAATGAATGATAATTGCATATTTACTCTAGACTTACATCTGTTTCTTTTTGGCAAAAAACGGAGTTTCATCTATCATTACATAATGTATATGCACCATTATATCACCAACTGCCGTTTCCCACAGACAAAGGAAAGCATGGTTAGTGGCTCTAATGTTTATGTCAATAGTGTTCAGATGCATGTGATAAGAGGCAGATGAACAAATCTGTCACAATGTTCCCACTTGAAAATTTTCCATCCTTTAACATATTATCTGTCGAGGTAATGAATAACCCTGAGCAAAGAGATGCTTATAAAACCCCACAATTAGAATTTTGGCAGAGACCCAAGTCCTGCTATGGCTGTTCAGCTCTTCCACCTTGTATATAGGTCATCATTTCATTACTGTCAAAAAAGAGGCCTGGTTTGAGTATAGAATGCTTTGACCTCTTTAAATAAAATCCTGGCAAAATCCTCTTCTGCGCCGTTGGACCCAAACAGCGTGTTTCGCATTTTTGTCCTAGCCGTCGATTCACCTTTGCCAATAAAACCCAAACAGGTTGGTCTGCTAAATTGGGAATTTTTTTTCTCAATGGAAACAAACCGCAGCAGAACCGGTTCCAAATGAACCCCAATGTTTACATAAACCTCTGATCTTCGCATGTCTATTACAAAGCCACTCCTGCTTGAATACCTCCAAATCAGGGGCTGGATAATAAGTGGGTGGCTATGGTGAAGAAAGTACTGGAGTTTTATTGCTCCCTGTTTTGTAATCTGTCATGCTTCACGAAATTTGGATGGACTTCTTCCAACGCCTGACGGTTTGGCAGGCTCCAGCAGCGCTCCACCTCATGATCATTTTATTTTTTTATTGGGCTTTTTGAGTTTAGCGTACTTACACCAGGCTCTGTATGTTTGCCATGAATTTGCAGCATACTGTAAAAAGCCCAAAATAAGAACTCCTTGTTGTACAGTAGGGTTGGACGATATGTCAAAAATTTCCTACCGGCCTTGGTCAGCCCAGCAACCTACAATTGCGATGTATGCGTGCTCGTGGGTGTGCAGCGTGTAGTGGGGGGTGTATTTGTCTGTTGAAAATATTGGAAAGAATACATTACCCTATTTCAAGTGGGTTATTTCTTGCGATTTTAATTCTACTTAATTCTCCACCTTATTTTAGAGTTTACTAACAAGCTGCTTTTATGTGCTCACCTTGCTTTTCCCTCTCTATTTTGGCAGGGGGAAATCTATATGGGTGGGCCGCCCATATAAACTCTGTATGGGAAACAATGCAGACCATTAAATTAGCAAAATAAAAAGACAAAAATTGCACAAAAATCACCCTAAAAAAACCATTGCACATTGGATACAACCAGTTGGTAGTTGCCGATATATTTGTCCAATCGCTCATGCCTATTGTACAGTTTCCTTTAAAATAGATGCTTGTGGCTTTTCATTAGAGTCCTGCCTCATCACATCAGACAGCATGGAATTACAAGTGTCAGAGGAGAATGGAGCTTTAGTGTATGTGTACACGTGTGTGTGGGCGTGCTTGGGTGCTATACATTAAGTCTAATAACAGCACATCTTAAGGATTCTGTTTTAATGCCCTATTAAGCTTTTACCATGTTCAGTTATGACAGGTTGCCTGTTTTAGCTGCCACTTTGCAGCTTTCCTATTAATTTACAGCAAGCTGCTCCCTCAGCTGGAGAACGCCCCAGATTTTGGTCACATTCCTGGCTTTCACCCTGGCACAGAGTCACAAGTTTGTCTTGCTGGGGCAACAAGTGGAGCGACGTGTGTGTGAGATATTTCTTTGGCTGGAGAATGAGACTTTAGTTTATGTTATGACTGTCTGGGAGGTTAAAGATCACTTCAGCCACCCGGAGTTTAGTTGGGCTTCTTTGAAGTGTGACCAACGGTGATCCCCGCTGCCCACCGGGCCTTAGTTACTGCCCACCAAGCACTTTTTTGTTTGAGGAAACTTTTCCTTTTTGTCATCATATCTTAACCTTTTTGGAGTCAGGATGTTCTGAATGCAAGGGGCTCTTTTCTCTCCTCAAGTTATTGTAACTCCATTGCTTTCGACAGAAAGTGAAGTTGGCTACTTGTTGAATTAGGTCAGCACTCGTCAACAGAGTCTTGGAGGGAAATTAGAGAGGCCCTGAGTCCCTCTGTGTGTGTACTGTATATGTGATCACCGGGGAGGAGGGTAGTTTAGCAGTGGGGGTGCGATAGCATAATGAGGGCTGCTGAAGATGTCTGCCATTACATTACAGCTGCAGGCTGGCATGCTGTGGTTTTTGGGGGAGATTTAGGGAGCAGGCAGGGAACAGGAAACTTAAGTGAGTCATCTCTTGAACTGTTTGTCGATGCCGTGGTGCCAATGCCGCTGGCAATAAATCTACCTTCATTTATCATTTTGCCCTGATTGTTATCTCAACTCCCAACACCCTCTCCACCCGTCACCCCCGTAGCACACATGCTGGCTTCATGCATCAGATCAATGCATTCAGTTCATGTGAAACGTTTTTATTCCAAAACGATATACATCCGTTAAGGCAACAAAAAGTATAATTTGCTCATATGCTAATTTCCCCATGTAAAAGAAAAAGAAAAAACAAAATGAAACGCACCAAAACAAAGCACATGAATGCAGCATCAAATATGTAATTTTCTCATTGCAAGATAGATCAGTGTTTTCAGAGTAGGTGTCACATTTTTCAGAAAATGGATATCTTGTTTTGCACGAAACCCAAGTGTGTTGAGTGTGTGATTTGTGTGGAGGAAGTAGACTAGATGGGTCAAAGGGAAATTCCTCCAGCTGAATGTAAGAAATGTATATCAGTAATTATCATCTAAGATATAGCATAGTTTGCCTGTTATAACCACGCTCATGCTGGCAGTTTGTCCTTAAAATGTCAAAATACAAATTTAGGCTTGCCAAGAAAGCCACTGCACAATAACATCAGATCAAATGTATTCTTTGCACACAAGCACTGTATCATTAAGCCTATGAAGTTACTAGTTTGGGAGAAATGTGGGGGATTGTAACGATCATTTGGGCAGCGCTTTAAGATCACAAAGTCCGTCCTTCTGCAGACGGTTCACACGTTGGTGTCCAATTTAAATGCGCTGCTAATCCAGGGTTTGGGCAGGCATTTCACCTGAAGCAAATCACAACTTGGGATAGCTCCAAGGGTATTTTCGTGCAGCAGAGTGAAGTGGAGGCGGCAGGTGAAAGAGAGAGCCAGGCTGCGCGTTTCATCTCTCTCTACCTGTTAGTGTTGCTGGCCAAGTGGTGGGATGGAGAGGTACGAGCTGGGAGGTCCAGAATGCCAACATAATGCCAAGCACCCTGAGGCTATGTGTGTGTGTGTGCATGTGTGAGAGAGAGAGAGAGTGAGAGTGAGAGTGAGTGTGTGTGTCTTTGTAAAAGGATAGAGAGACTTGCTGATCTGGCAAGCATATGCATTCCTCCTCTGAGTTGTCTCAACTGCAGCCAATCAGCAAAAGCGGGCAAACCTCAAGTAACATCCAGGTTCACACAGTTGGCTGCTTTTGTCGATACTGTCTTCTTTTACACTCCTGTATGTGTTTGCGTGTGGTGTGTATTTGTGCAGATGCATGTGATTGTGTTATTGTGTGTGTGCGTGCGTTAATGTGTACCTTTGCCTGTACAGTATGTGCTTGTACGTTTGCATATGTGGGTGTAGGCCAGGCTGCTTGTGTATTTCTGCAGTGTCTTAATGTGGTGTGGTGTAGACTTCAGGATCATGTTTCTCTCACCATAGCTGGCCCAGATAGCGGGAAACCTAATAGGCAAAGTGTGAGGCAATCATTCTGTGATTAGTGCACACCACTGCCCGGCCCTCGTGTTCGTCCAGGAATACTTTGTGCTTGCATACAGTACAGGGAAATTGCATGCATGGATTACACACTTCCACACCCTCTCGTACAATTAATGTCCAGTTAAACAACGCCGGTTTGTGCTGTATGCCAGTGCTAGTGTTGCACACACGCGTGCGAAAAAATGGTGCACGCACACAGAAGCGCATTTAAAAATACACGCGTACACATGCAGACACCTATCCTCAGTTAAGCTGTTATCACTCAAGCTTTTCCAGATGACTGCACTATAAAGAACACATGTTGCATTAGGAACACAGTGTTTGCACACAGGAACTTGTACAATACATAGAGGATATACACAAAGGCACTTACAGTTCATTTTTTACCCAGCCCGCTCCACTGTTTGTACAGCTCTGTCTAAACTGTCTCCAGTGAGTATTTAACACCGTGCCGAACAAAAAATGTATGCCTTTACTTTGGCATGGTTTTATGTAAGATGGTATTCATCGGCGCAGTAGGCCTCCATCCGTCCTGTCTGATTGGAGCACGTTTTTCCATATCAAAACCCACGCTAATGTAATGAATTTTTCATTAATGACAAATGCTCTCTGTGGGACATGTATTTCTGTTAAGTTAATAATAGCTATGGTGAGTGGAAGTTGTGTGCCATGATTATATTGTGTATTATATTAAGAAATGTGGCAAATTGAAAAACATGTATTTTAGTGTGCAAATAAATACAGATGTATCCATTATCCAGCCCCTTGTATTGATAAGTACCATTTATGCACTTCATTTTCATACACTGTTTTGACATCTACATTTTAGTGCACTATATTAAGTAAGTGCATTTTACTATGTTTTAATGAACTGAAATGGAAATTTTGAAGTAAATTCTTTTGATTTCATCTATTTTGTTTGGCAGGAGGTTGTATTTTAAACTCTATTTCTACATTTTCACTCAGTTCTGAAGAGCATTGTAATATATCGTGACCCATGTATCGTGAGGTCCTTGATAATATCCGACCCTAATAAGTAGAACAAACTACCATTTTCTAAGAAAGGAAATGAAAAAAGACAAAGAAATGGGAACATCAGTAAAGAAAATTCTTTGTATTATCCACCCACGGGCACAGATATTGGCTGGGATGTTTGAAAATCAGCAAGCAAAAATTCATACTCAAGGTTGGAGACATGGTTTATTATTATCCAATCACTGACATGCATTAACATAAAGAACACAATGCCTGTTTTGTCCAGCCTGCCAGCTCGACTGTTGCGGGGATGCTCATTCTGCAAATCCAGAGTTAAAAGCCTGCTGCAGCAGATGTATTTTTGTCAAGTGTAATGCTATTATTTTTGCTAACTAAAAGCATATGCCATTTTAGTCACCGAGTAATTGACAAAATTGAATCAATATGACATGACTTAAGTCAAAATAAATCTGAGTACGTTTCTGTCGGAAGATTAAGAAAACAAAAGAATTTTATAACGGTGTGAAAATGAACACTGGTCAAACCAATAAAGAAAGCTTTTGGAGCATTTGTGGGAGATTTGGCTGGGTGGAGGCCCAGGGTGGTGGACTAGGTGACACGCTGGCTGGCCTCGAGGAGGAGGCTCCAAGTGCCGGTTGTGTTTTCTCGGTCACGTCCCTGACCCTTGTCCAGGTTGGGCCGACTCCAGCCGTCCCCAGAGCATCCTTTCCTTACGTTCACATCTGGAGTCGTCTTCTGTGCCAAGGCAGACCACCTGGCTTTGCTGACCCTGTGTTTGTATATGTGTGTGTGCGTGTGTGTGTGTGTGGGAGAAAGAGTGCTACATGGAGAGATAACATTAGAGCGATGAATTAGCATAGAGAGAGAAAGACTGAGCGCAGATCACGTGCTCGACAGTGAGTTAATGTATTCTCTGCCTGTGCCTGTTTGTGAAGGTATCATGTGAAAGTACACTCGTTATAGTCCATTGCCTCCCTTCCACTGCTTCGTCCCTGCATGTGTCTGTGTGTATGTGTGTACATGTGTGTTTGAGTGCGTGTGTGTGCTGACTGAGCACGCGCCTGTCGGCTGGCCCTTATCTGACACAGGGGGATTAGTTGACCGAAGGCAACCCTTGGCCTCCTCTACCCTGCTCTCCCCTACTAATTCCACAGATTGTCACTTGAGCATGTCTGCTCTGCTACTGTAAAACCACAATCTGCAGTACAGTAGAGGGGAAAAGACAGCCTAAAGCAAGTTCCCCTGCTCTTATGTTGTTCCACTGAGTTTGGACAGTTCAGTCTGATTTCAGCTGTAACCACACTGTACACCACATTGGTCAAACCACAAAACTATAGATTATTCAATGCTGTGAAATGCCACTATTTTGCTTGGCACTTATAGCGATTCTCATTCTGACTGGTGAAAACTGGCAGGTGTTTTCCCTGTTGCAGAAAAAAAAAAAAAAAAAAAAAAAAAAAAGAGCCTGATCGCCTGCACAATTACACACATGTTGCTCAGTCACAGGGGAAGGGAACATGCCGCCCTGCCTGTTATTTTAGATCCAGCCTCACTTGCACTAGCTGGCTTTGTAATTGTGTGAAATGGACATTTTGTCATGCAAACTGCCAATTATGCAACTGATTTATCATTAGAGAAGAGCACCAGTGTATTTCCAGCAAGTGAATAATTGATTATTAAAGTACCTCCGCTGGAACACAGGCCTCTCATTGTGCATGCTAATGAACACATACATGTCTCTGTACTACATATAGACACATACACTCACACACACACACGCACACACACTTTCATATTTAACATAGGCTGTTTTCTTGTTCCAGTTATTGCACTGCCATAGATCAAGAGAGTGTGTGTATGTCTATGTATGCATAATAGTGGCTGTCTGTCTGTGTGAGTGTGTGTGTGTGTGTGTGTGTGTGTGTGTGTGTGTGTGTGTGTGTGTGTGTGTGTTTGGATGCGTGGGCTTGTGTGTGGCATGTGCACACATCTCATGGCACATTATAGAAATGCACATCTCACTGCAGTGCCAGTGAATCTGAGTCACAGAGCTTCTGTGCCATAGAAAAGAAGGGGGAAAGGAATTAGAGAGAAAGGAAGAGTGAGAGAGAGAGAGAGAGAGAGAGCGAGAGCAGAAAAATGGGTCAAACATCTGAGAGCCAGGCATTCCTTCTTCTGATGGGTGTCAAGACATTATCCAATCACACCTCTTTCTGTCTTTCTTTCTCTCGCTGTCTGTCTCCCCACTTCCACCTCGCCAAGAGAAAGTGCAAAGAGAGGGGAAAGTTATTATGTTTGGCATGCCTGCAGAGGACAGGCCTCAGTTTGGACAAGGCCCAGCTGATCAATCTCCACATTGGCTTACTTACAGGACTGCATGTATGTGTATAGACTGTATGTGTGTTTGACTGCATGCACATGCAACAGCTAGGATCTTAAGCGATGCAAACCAGTAGACGGCCCTCAAAGCAAAGTGCACCGATCCTGTGTGGAAATGACTCCTTCTTTACACAGAGCCATGGAGGAACAATAAACTGGATAAGATGTGCAATAAAAATTAGTGGAATACATGCTGTGCTCTTTAGAATGTCAAAATCAACGAAATGAAGTGTATTCCTCTGTTGATCTCAGTGTCAGTCAGTTTGGAGAGGTGCATCAGCTAAAGCCTGAAATGTATAAACGGAACTATAAATTCCTATAGGAGGCATGTCTGAGTCCTGGATGAGTGGTGCTAATGTGTCATGGCAGCCTGTTTTGGAGAGCGCTCTCATTTGGATACCCCCCAACATGCTTGTTTACCGTCTGTGCTGCACACGCGCACAAACACACACACATTCACACAGACACACGTATTCGGATTTACACTTAAGGTTTCATGTAACTCTGCGTGATTTCCATAATATGCAAACAGATGGATGTGATTCAGTCGGTGGTTTGGCAAAGATTCTCCGAGCTTGGCGACACTTCCTGGTTGAGGCCTTTCCCTGGCAGTGAGAGCACTTAGCCCACTCTATTAGAAAATCCCAGGCGTAGGCATGACAGCAACTCTCAGGAACAGACTGCGACCAGTGTTCCCTCTGTATTCATTCAGCAGTGGTGCACCACCAAAGAAAGAACACAGTTACCACTGTGAGGAAAGAATGTCAAATTGCAACTGTATAAATTAGTAATTTTTTGCAGTGAAATAAATAAAAAAAAAAAAAGCACAGTCCAGGTGTTTAGAATTATTGTTGTTGTGAGAAAGTATGCAGAGAACAATATTTATGTCCAGTCCAGGTGTAGAGAATGACGCTTTTTGTGGAAAAAGTATGCAAACAAACCTGCACTCGAATCATAACACGGACCAAAACAAGGACAGATGTGAAAACTGAACTAAAATTATCCTCAAATCCCACTGTAGCATAGTCACAGAGGAAAAACTATTTTTCTTTAGTTTATGGTCCCCTCAAATTTTAAAATAGACAAGACTGATGTTGTTAAGTGTGACGCTTTCTTACAAAGACTGCTTCCCAAATGTCAGATTTGTCTACAAAGACAAACAGCTCTCAGGAGATGCTGTCATCTTACAAAGAAGGATGGCTTTTCTTTTATGTATGCAGATGAAGCATCTCGGCCAGTCCTTCAAAAGCCCGGTCTGAAGCGCCGCCGTATCACTCCGTCAAAGTCCCAGGGAGAGAACTGGACTCCGCCACCCTGAGCAGGCAGGTATAGGATAGCACCAGCCATCCCTCAGAATGTAGGATACTATCTCCCACCATTAAAGAAGGCGATTGTAGCAGGCACCGCAGGTGAGCAGGCTTAGATAAATAATCCATTACAGAACTTGCTGGAGGAGGGGGGGGTGGGGGGCTCATGTTTTCCCCCTCATTGTCGCAATGTGGTCAGGTGTACAGTCGTAAAGGGCTTTAAGGAACAACTCATTTTCTTTAATGCTTTTAAAATCTGGCTGCAGGCCCTGTACCTTAATCTGCTCTGGCCATCTGTGGAACTTTGAAATCATGTTTAGACTTATTTGTGTGTGTCTGTTGTGCACTAAAGCAAGACACGAGTTTGCAACTGATTTGTAGGCATGTTATGTGTGGACAAATAGTCTCTTCCTGACCAATGGAGCGCAGGGTCAGCAAAGAGTCATATTTTTATGTTTTCTTGCTCCTTGTTTTATCTATCCGTCCAGCTGTCCTGCTTCTGCTTTTTTTTCCCCCTCAGTAGTTGCAAGTCTCGCAGACTGTCAGCGGTCACACTCTGCGTAACACCATTGCTCAAAAGCAGGAATCTTAATGGAAGGGGTCAGATTTTTTTTTTTCTGTCACACAGTGTCCCAGTCTGTAACACACACACTTTTTTTCTCCTCTCTTTCTGTCCTGTGTGGAGTCATGCAAACAGCTCCAGCCTCAGGATCTGGTTAGATACTCGCTTAAACACATGACTGAAATAATGATGCTGACTAACCGCTGTCACCACCACAGATCTGCAGCGGCTCAACATCCCTGCCAACATGACAAGTAGCCTCTGAAAAGGACAGAAACACAATGTTTTTTTTTTTTTTTTCCAGCATTTGTAATTTCAACTTTTCTGACTTATACTACTGCTTGGGCAAAATGGAGCACAAAGGAGGGTTTGGGTACCGTCAGATTTAGCGCTGCCTCCAAGCAGCTGGCCCTCTTATCTGGCCCGCCTGTGCCGATGCATATTTATCCCTCCCCGAGTGGCTGAGAGCTGGCTTAGCATACGGATTAGCATGGGAATCAGATGCAAGGCCACACTGAATTGCCGTAGCCGGAAACTGGCTGGTTAAAACAGACCACTGGTGTGAAAGTAGCATTCAGTATCACTTATGTCTGCAATATTGGTGGCAGACGTGGGGACATTTTAGTGGTGGTGCCTCAGTGTCCTCTCACCTGAGTTATGAGACGGCTCAGGGGTCAAGATGTGCCTCACAAAGGACAGTACTTAAACTTGGTCTTTTGTAGGTAATAATTGAACCCATCCTACAGATATATACCCAGACAGAAGATTTAAAGTTTAAAACCACTGATGTAGTAATTATTGACCTCCCCAGAGCATCCTGTCCAAAATCAGAGGCTCTTAATAGCCTTCACTACCTCTGAAAATATGAGGCCGTATGTACTTTGGAAAGCACATGGCTGAATTGTTGCTTATTTAACAAATGAAGCTGAGATGAACTATGAAGTATTTGCCTTCCCTAATAAAGACAATGCCTGGGGGAAGTAGAAAAGGATATGAGCTGCAGTGGTATCCTATGTCAGTGTGGGTGTATCCGCTGTGCATCCAAACGACCAAATGACATAGGATGGTAGATTGCCTCCTCTCCCTTCACTGAGAGGCAGTTTCTTCCAAATTTGGAAAAAAAAAGAAGATTCGAAACCCCAGGAAAAGGCTTTTTTCTTGAGCCAGCTGGGAAATGCATAATTTGTTTGGGACCGGAATAATAGAGCCATGATAGAAAATAACATGGGAAAGCTCATCCACTGTACCTTACAAAATCAAATAAATTTTTGCTCCAATTCCTCTGCCTGCATGCCACTGCCATATAGCAGGCTGTGTATCTTGTGGTTATGTTTTAGAACACTTTGTTTTAGGACATGATTAAACCATGATTAGATCGTCGAGTATAATTAATATGGAAGTACTGACACCTTTTGATTTTGGTAATTGCCAGTTGCAGAAGTTCTGTGTTAAATAGCAGATGCATGAATGTGACTTGCACAGCCTCTATCAAGAATTGACAGTGATCACTGATAAACTGATGTTTAAAGGCCAATGATTCTTCTCCATGTTTCTATTGATAGCAGCAGATAATCAAGTGTGTATGTGTGAGAGGGGAATTGTTTCATTATCTTTTCAATGCAAGATAGGAATGGCCTTTTGTGCACTGCTTGCCAAGTCAGGTGGGAAAGTGAGAATGTCAGCGAGCTACTTGGCACCCGTGATTGGTTGAATGTCATCAGATACCTGCATGAACCGGAAAAAATGTATCGAGTATGCCAGAGACACAAAAAAAGATCAAATAATGATACGTGTGTGCTTGTGTGTGTGTGTGCACTGTATCCTTGGGCGTGTGTGTGTGTGTGTGTGTGTGTTCATACGTCTGTGTCAGTGCGTTTGTGTCTGTTAATGTGCCTTTTTCACATCACTCCTCTGTGATCCAATACAAAGCGGCAGATTTGGTCCTGTTCAGTATAAACTAATGAAATGTGATGTGCAGCATAATATAATTCACTCTTTAACAGTAGTCATACAGCTAGGCTCATGTTTTTGCTGATCTATATTCACAACTTTTGGGGAAAAAAAAAAAAAAAAAAAAAAAAAAAACTTCTTTAAAGTAGAGTTTAATTTATATTTTGTTTTTACCTGAATATGCACAGTTCGCTAAGCTTGAATGTTCTTTTTCAGCAATGTCCTACTTAATGTTCATACAGATACATACATTCACACCTGGTAGTACAAACACGGTCTTACACTGTGGGCCCCTGAGGACCTTGGGTCTAAGTGCTTTGCTAACTTGCAGCTTGGTGGTAGATGTAGAGAGGACAGTGTAATTCATTCACTTTTGACACCAGGATTTTGCCATGAGATATAAATAAAGTGTAACTTACTTACTTATATAAAAAAAAGTTCAGCATAACTTGATATTAATTGAAATCATCGGTTTATAATATCAGTACTATAACCGTAAATAAAACCTCTACTTTTATGGAGAGGTACTTCAGGTAAGGTAGCCAAAGAAATTACAGCAAACACCTGAAGCATGTAGAGGAGGAATCACTTCTCGCAGGGCATTCCTGGTCAGATACCTAATATTCCTAGCCTGTTGAATGTCTCATGAGGTTCATACTGTAAACTCCCTTTTGATTCCACTGGCCAGCCTAAGCCTTAGGTTAGACACCTCATTTGGCTAAAGGATTAAGCTGGTTAAGCCTTTTAGTGGTAAGCTGGTCACATGAAAATCTAGCATTGGTTAGCATAGACAAGGAAACCTTGTAGCTTCTTTGGGGATTTTCACCTCTGCTGAACTTTTAAACTCCTCCCATATCATCCCTGACTTGGCAGAACACGCATGGATCAGTGGCCATGAGGATTTCCAGAGCCTCGGCTATCTGTAGGTCTTGGCTAACTCCTGACTCCCTGGACCGCTCTTCGAGCCCTTTGAATTTTGGGCCGTTTGGCTGGACGGCTATTTTTTTGTTGGCAAAGATGTGAAGGAATCACATAATGTCTGTTTTTGTTGCAGAGTGTGGTGAAACCTATGTTTGGATGTGTAAGCTGGAAATGCAAATGTGACGGGACACCGCTGAACTGAGGACAACGGACCACTAAGGCAAGTGATGTTTCCACCGTTTTCCCATACATACCTCTAGATGTTGATTCACTTCTTATTCCCGTCTCTGCGCATACTTAACGCCGAACACCCATCAGTGTGAAAGTGTACGGTTACTGTGATACCTTGATCACGCCACAAAGTCACAGGCTGGTGGGGAGGTGGGCTGGTTTTATTTTTCCATGCTGGAATACAGTTTCTCATTCCCACAGGTGCAGGTATCAGGTTTGGTTTTGAGAGGGGGCTTTGCTGCCTGTGTGGACATCAGCTCACTGACATGTCTGTCTGCTTCCCACACTGTTATGCCTGTCAAGGCTGCCCAATAAATTGGAAAAAATATCAAAATCCCAATATGGATTTCTGCGCGATCCAAATGCCAGGAGCCTGCAGCTTTTTCTCTCGAGACCTTCTCAACACAAGATGTTTTTGTGCTATTCTGAATGCCTGGTCTACAAATCAAGTTGCATGTCAAGGAAAATTTTGCATTTTGTTTATATTGAACAAATCCCAAGCATTAGCATTCCCTCCTTCTGATACTGGTTTGGATATTTTTAAGCACTGGATTATAATTCATGCAGTTAAATTGTAATATTCAGCAAAATTATGACAGTTTGATTTGTCAGGGTTGTGCATCCCTGCTGCCTGTTTGGCTCTGGGTCCCTCTGTATTCCCCGAAATCGCCCGCACCGCTGTGTGGATGGGACAAATATGTTCAAATATTCCACCAGTTAATGTGGAAGGCTGAGAAATCACTCAGCGCTGACAAGAATGTAAATGGAGCAGTGGTTTAAGTGTGGTGCTGCAACAGGTGAACTGGGCCAGTTTTTTTTTTTTTTTTTTTTTTTTTTTTTTTTACAGCCACTGGCAGGGGGCCAGTGTAGCATAGCGCAGTTCATGAGCCCTGAGACGCAGCAGTCAGCAATCTTCCAGAAGAGAGCTATCTTGCACAATGTTGAACTTGCACTTCCCCCTGCTGATATCCCCCGGCCAACATGCTGTGCTGCAGTGATGGGGTCACACGCCTTTTTTTTCACAACAGCGTGCATGCTTACTGATGCTGTTTTTCTTTTTTTTTTTTATTATTAGTTATATGCTTTGCATGTATATCAGCATTCACCTATTAGCATTTTTTTCAAACTACCGTGCAGTGCTGCAACAGATTTGGAGCAGCTACAGTGGACTGATTTTCTGTGGTGGTGCACAGAGTGATGACGCATTAGCGATTAGCCTACTTTTGCAAAGGGCCAGAGCGTGAATCAGTTCAGAGGAAGTCTGGCCAGAGGAGCGCAGTATCTGTCAGAGGGATGAGAAGTGAGCGTGGACGCGGCACCGACACAGATCCCTCCCGCGTGCTGCTCAGGTGGCGGAGAGAGAGAGAGCGGTGCCACACTCTGCCCATCTGTCATGCCTAGCAGGGGAATCACTTTCTCGCTCTGGCTCTCTGTGTGAGTGCGCACACACACAGGCACGCGCACACACACACACACACACAGACACACACACAAATACACACAAGTGCAAGCACTCATGTAGGCACACAATCACATGCACAAATACAAACACAAATGCTGTCATGGACAAATACAAACACACCTGCACGCACACACTCGCAGATGAATACTGTATACTCACACGGTCTCACACACCCACATACTTCACACACACACACACACACTCACAGACAAATGCCTGTATACAAACAACAGCAGAGTAATCTTTGAGCTCTGCTGGCAGTTATCCTCGACTAGGGAGTACTGGGGATCCATAAACTAGGATAGCCAAAGTGTGAGTAGGCTCCGAGCCAGTTGTTCAATTGCCTAGTTCTCCAACAGCTTCGGTGGCCACCTGCCTTGGTGATCTCAGCGCATGCTTCTGGACAGCGCCCATACCAAACCTCTATTCTGATTCGAAGCAATCGCATTGCTGAAACGGCAATTCCATTTCGGCCCTCATCGACACTAAAAGAAAGTCTTTGTGGCTGTTGATCTTGTGCAGCGGAGAGACACGGGGCTCTTTAAACCGAAACCATTCCTGTCAGACAGACACATAAATGCAGGCCGTTTGCTGTATAGATGCAGCCTCTATTTTTGTTTGTGACATTTGAATGAGCAGTTTCTCTTGGAAATCAATAAAGTAACCCAATAACTCGCCCTGAGGTTCTTTGACGTCTAGACAGGATATATAGAGTGGTGGCAATTTGTCTTTAGCCGGCAAAAAGCCTTGAACTAAAGTGGAATGACATGATTTACCAAACATGACTGCTAAATGACATTTCCAGGAACTCAGGAAACAATAACTGCACAATGAAGCTGGTTAATCGTAGGTGGCATTAGTTATTCTTTGCCCGCCTTCATTTATTGATGTCTTAATAGTATGCTGGGTGGCTTGTCTACACTTAATGATGCTGTATTCAGGAGGGCTGGCCAGCTTGCAGTGCAGTGGTGGAGGCGTGAGGCTGTAATGTGTTGGCTTTTTTTTACTGTGAAGGGCAAGTGTTCTGTGTTTTTACGCCGTAGGGTTTTACTGCAGCGCAGGGTAAACACGGTGCAGCTGTAATGCTGGGTTGCAGCGGCCCAGAGGTGGAGTGGGTGGTATTGTATGAAACTGTGCGGTTTCTTGGACAGCTCTGTCATTCATTGAAAGGAAGTGGTTTTTTTGCCTCTTCTCAGCAAAACACAAAAATGTTCCGCTTTTATAGCTTTCCACTGATACTATTTTGTTGTTTTCATTCATTCAGTTCTCGGTCACATCGATGCACCTGTTAAGGCTCGCTGTAGGGTCAACAGGAAGACGTAGGTGAAACACTGAAAAGTGACAGTTGTCAGAGAGAAGTGAAGTGTTTGTGGTGTAATGTTAGGCAATATCACTTCTTGTTATGATTGCTACCCCGCTCTGTTTGTGTTATAAATTGAGTCGACTGGTGCTGCTCAGTTCAAAGGTAAGCTTCAGGTCAGGAGGATGTTTGGAAAGTGTCTGGAGACGCAGAAGGCACCGAAGGGTGACGGCAGCACAAAGGTAGTTGTGTTTCACCCTGAGCGTGCAGTGTGTGTAGGCTGACTTTCCATTGTGTTTCTGCTTTAAATGACTTGTGTGCTTTTGATGCCTCACCTTTTGTGCCCGCAGCCCTAATCACACATGCGAAGTCAGTTCAGGCTGCTGCACTCTATAAGCATATTGAGTTAAGTCTTGTGTGACGGGGGGGTGAACTGAGACTGTGAGAGCGCAGCAGGTTCGCTGGGACACAGTGAGATGTGCATTTGCCTGACACTCTCCGGCTCCTTTAGATCTAAAGCCCTAATACCACAATGACTTCCTGTTACTGCAAGCCTGGATAAAGGACACACAATATCCATTTGCCAAGGAAAATATATGCTCTGCTGTGGAAATATCCTGAATGCTGAATTGTCGCAGAGATGGAGGCATTACACACACACACGGTGCAGGAGAGATACATGACATCACTACTCAATAGCACCTAACAAAACGGCTGTAACTTTAATCTTTTATATGCAATAAATTCAAACTTCGAGCTTCACACAAGAGCTTTTCGATCAAAGCCCGATGTGGGACATTTCCTCTGAAGCAGATCTTTTATAAAGCTCTATTTGCAGGGCCTACAGGTTTGCTCAACAGCCTCTTGTGCAGCGGTGTTGTGCCAAGTACTCCGTGGAGCCCCATGCCATCCTGTCCGTTTTATTCAGGAGGTGTTTTTTTTCTTTCTTACATATCAAAAGGAAGTTATTTGCAGCCACTGGGCACCCTTCCCTGAGACCCCTCACTGGAAACAATCACCCATTGTTGAACAGAGGCTGTGCTGCTAACTAATTGGGATTAACCCAAACATGTTGGACAGGAGAACAGTTGATGTCACTTGCATTGAGACTGGAAAATTGGCCTACTGAGCTAGACTGCAAAGCACTGTAGGGCTTTTCAAAGCATGAAATGTGTTGTCTTTAAACGGTGCTGGCTTTTTACTCCTAAATACATTCCAAAATAGGTCCACCGGCAGGACTATTTTGTAAGCTAAGGCTATAACTCACTTATTTCAGACGGCTGAAAAGCTTGAAAAGCTGTCAAACCTTCAAACATACTGCCAGTAATTCATTTCTGCCTCTCAACATACGGTAGAAATGGGGAGTCATGTTCACTTGTGAGATTTCTTTTTAAATCTCCCCCAGCTCAAAGGGTGGGCAGCAGTGTTATCACTGGCCTGCAGAGCTGACAGTCTCTTTTAAAGTATATTTTTCATTCTGTGATAGCACTTTGTTTGATCACTCCGATGTTACTCTGGATCTCAAGCTGTGACAGAGGAAGAAGCATCAGAGGCAAGATTGACACACTGATTACAGTGGGAGTTTTGGTGGAGGCTGGCGTGCTCGTCTCAAAACATTGTCTGTCAGAGTCAAGGAACGGCATTTTGCTAACAGATCAGAGGTGTTCTTTATGCCACGGTGACCTGACCCTGCGATGCCTTCTTGGTGACCTGTGGTCAGGGACCGGCTGTAAGTCAAGTTCATGTTGCCTAACACTAAGCACATCATCAAGCTGTCTGAATTACTGGCCGTTCTGTCCTGCACTTACTGTAAGCCAGCCAAACGGACGCCAGTGTGTGAAATGGATCTGATTGTCTCAAGTGCTATCCTGTTTCAAACTAGCACTAAATGCATTCTTAAAGGTAATCAGACTGAAAATATTGTGCTAGTTAATTTTGCAAGATAGGATGCCCTATTTGCTGACTCACCCGGTGACAGCATCCTTTCCTTGGAAAACAAAAAAACCCACATTTCTACAGTAGAGCTGTATGAACATTTTCTATAACCCCCTTTTCAGTATTTAAACAAAAGGATCCATATAAAAGCATAATTTAACCCCAATTTTCCAGCTGTAATCTGAAAAAGTTGACATATGTTCATGAGATTTTACTCAGTTGTTGATAATGTATAATCATTTTATGTGGATAATTAAGTATATATGTATGTAATAATTCATATTTTGGAGATAATTATGTAGTGAGTGGCTTGGCAGGATATCAATATCATATTGATAATGTGATATGAGACCAGATGTTCTAAAAACAACAACAACAAACAAACGAAAAAAAAAGATCTTGGAATAAGATGTGGTGTCTCACACATATCAGATTCAGTGTGGAGTAACTTTAAGATTGAGAAACATACATATTGTTTTGATATGCTAATCATAACAGTTATCCTCATGGGATTATTAATTTGGACCATAAGCCAGTCTCAATCAAATGGAATTATATACCAAGGAGCGGACATGAAGTATTCTGAATGTCCTCCACTGTGAACTAAATAAAGATCAATAAACACAAGTGACTGTGCTTGAAAGGGGCGGCAGCATGTTTGGAGAGACTCTCATGAAACCAATAAATCACAGGCTTGAGCCTCCCTGACAGCTGGTATAAATTCATGTCGCCATGGCCTTGTGAGACACTGGAGCCCTACCTCCTCCAGGTGTTAGCGCACCTGGCTGCCACACTGCTCTGACCCTTTGGGGGACAGTTCCATGTTCATGCAGTTTCAGGGGAGTATGTGCTGAACCCAACGTCTAACTACTATGTGTAAATATGGCAGTCGATCTAAACAGCACAAAAACATCTTTGAGGGGCATTTACGTTGACTGTAGTCTCATCATGTGAGTGAATATTTTTCACACGTGAACGGTGAGTCCCTCTCTCTCTTCCAGATTAAACCCTAAACACAGCTGCAATGTTTTATCTTGTTGGCATTAACTCCATGTCGTTGATGTGCAGCGGTTTAAGACAAACAGACAAAAATAGACAAAAGTAGTCCTGCCTGTGCAATAGAACCTCGATTATTGGAATCCCTCTGGAAGGAAGGTTTTTCAGATCGCTGAAATTTCGGATAATTGAAACCATGCATAAAAACGCACCAAACCTTTTGGGGAAAACATTTAATTTAATTAAATATATTATTAACATATTTTCAAATAGTTTTGTGGTATGAGTAGCATTTAAAACACATAACAAATATGCAGCCGTGGCAGTAAATTTAAAGTTGTCTGCAAACAGTTTGGGACAATAGCAGCATCAAAGAAATTACTTACTGCTGCTGCCTCACACACACACACACACACACACACGCAGGACCAAACTGACCGATGAATAATAGACTCATTTATTGGGGAATAAATAGCCTTTAAACCAGCACAAACATTAGCCCCTAAAAACCTGCCAGTAAAACAGCAGTTGTTTGCAGGCACTTTGTGACAATATGACATCACTTGCAGTGGAGGTGCACACACACACACACACACACACACACACACACACACACACAAACGCACACACACAGGAACAAACTAGCCAATGAATAATAGACTGATTTACTGTAGAATAAAGCTGGAACAACAGAATTTGATCGGCAGCCTACTGTATTGTAGGCTGCCGTAGTGTAGCGCGCAGCTTGTAGTGGGAAGGAAAAAAAGGAAACGACAGTGTGGTGGACCGGTCACTCTGTGCTATCTGGGGTCGGATAATTGAGGGCCTGCTGTATTTGTGTCAGCTGTGTTTACTCTGAACATGAATATGAACATGTGTAAGCTTTTTACCCTTCTACCACAAGAGTGCCTTGGACACCACCTTTTTTGCATCAGCCTTATCGCCCCATACCAAAGAGCACCTTGATGCATTCCATTTATCTTCCAAAGAAGACACGCTCCTCTATCCATTTTTTCTACATTTGTTCAAAAGCCAGAATTTTTCCAAGCGGACACTGTGGGGGCTGGACTTTCAAATAACAAAATGTTGCATATTGTTGTTTTATATTTTCACTTTCTTAGGAAATTATGATTATTTTTATCGGCCTATATCAGTGTGAACAGACTCAAAAACATGGGAAATCTGTAATAATAACTGGATACTTCACTAGAAAATGCTCTCAGTGGAGCGCAGACATCCGCCAAAGAGGCAGTTCACTGCGGAGTGATGGTTCAGATCTGTAATCCCGGAAACGGAATTGCAGAATACAGTCCTGATTGGCAGGCAGTATTAAACTTTAACCGGTTTTGCCGATATTGTGCAATGTCCTGGTTGGTTTGACAATGCTTGCAGGAGGAAAAGCCTTTTGAATTGTTTGTCAGGCATGAGACTGAGGAGTTTTGGTTATTATTACGAGTCACTGTTACTGTGCATTTGAAAAAAAAAAATGAAATGTGAAATGAGAGCTATGAGTTTGTCCCCATGCTTGCATGAAGATGCGGCACATGCCGCATTCCATTCATAAAAGATGAGAATTAATTTCAGCTTCACATATCCTAGGCTGCTGCTATTGAGTGCACCACCGGAGAAGCAACACGGCTTTGTGAGTGAGGCCTTACTCCTGTATCAGGTTGTGTGGCTTCCTGCGGTAAACTAACAATAAGCTGACAGGTGAATTTATAAAGTATATAGAACCTGTGGATCAAACACACATATTTGGAATTGGAAAACCATTCCTTATAAAATTATTTCCAATTCACTTGTTTTTCTTATTGCTTCAATATGGGAAAAAATGCAAATATCCTAAATGCCGGAATGCATTTTTTCCTTTTTTTTTTAATCTCCTCACATTTTCTGAATTCATTAACATTCTGCTGGCCGGATAGGAAACTTTGGCAGGCTGGATGTGGCCCGTGGGCCACCAGTTTACAATCACTGGTCTACATAGTGGTGTGTTTTGTTCCTCTTCCTCCTCTCTCTCTCTCTCTGTCTCTGCCTCTGTGCCCCCCCCCCCCCTTCTCCCCATGCGCTTTCCCCAAGGCAATGTCAGTTGAGGCGCAGAACAGGTGCCGCTGGGAGTGATATGAACTTGAGATCCTGCTTAAACAGTTGGCCCGACCACATTATACATGTAATGTACAGTCCAGGAGTCTGCCACTGCACTGCCATTCACGTGGGAACGGAAAACAATTCAAAGCAGACCGTGCCTGACGCCTCTCTTGTTTAATACTCCCCTGGCCTTGTTTGCTCTCGCTCCATCTGAGTTGAGGCGTATAGGATTATAGATAGGGATAATCTGTATGCCTGAGGTTTCGTATATGGGTAAGACCTTACAATGTCTTTAACCTTAAGTTAAGGACAAAAGACTGAGAGGCTGTTGGTTTACATGTTTAATGTGTAACATGCCTTAGTAGATAAGTACTGCTGGATGGTATAATCAGAGAGAAAGTGGGTCATTTTGTCTGCATGCCCTGAGAGATAAATGTATGAACATGCTCGCTCATGTGGCTCTTCAGTGGGTGTATATGAGTAGATACAGTTGTCTGTGCACTGAATGCGTGTGTGTGTGCGCGTGTGCGTGAAGTTATGTGCATGTGGAAGGGTGTGTGTGTGAGTAGGAGCCGGGGAACACTCTGTTCCATTGGCTGAGTGATAATCTCACTGGAGCAGTGGTGGTGCAAAGAGGTGGTGTTAATTTCAAAGCTCCCTTCTGCCCAAGAAAAGGCCCATTGTGGTCTTGGGCACCTCTCTGAGACTTGGAAAAAAAAAAATATAGCTGCAGTCAGCATGTTTATTATGTCCAAAGTGCAGTAAACACAGTTACAAAGCTCTGGACAAAGCGAACATTTCCATAATCAAGACCAGACAAGTATTCCTAGGGGGGCAAAAGACAGAGAGGAAAAAATGTAGAGAAGACTACAAGAGAAAGAGCCCATGAATGGTAGGCAGCATTAACTAGTTTGGAGAGGGGCATTCCAGCTCCTTTTGTTGTCAGGCCACAACTATTCCAGTCTTCCCTGCTTGCTCCTACTCTCTCGCCACACAAATGAGCTGAACTTTGGAGGACTCCAATAAATGCGGTCTCCGTTAGTCAGTGAGTCGTGAGGAAAAGAGGGAAGGGTATTAACCGCCTGGGGTTGGGAAAGACAACTTGCTAACACACAGGGGACACTCATCCAGCTAGTCCCTGCTGCTAGCCCCTGCTACTAGGACAGTTAATAGTTTGTGGTTTGAGTTTTACACATGTGGAATAGGGTTTTGGGGGTTCCTGTCCCTTTATACGCACACTATCAAAGACAGGCGAGGCAAGGAAACGGGTCATTTGACACAGTGGATTCATTAAGTTGTGAGGGTGACACAATGCAGTTGAAACACAACTGGCATACATCTGCACATTTGCGCATGCATGCACAGACTTGCACATGTACACAGGTGCATACACACACACACACACACACATATGCACATTGACAAAAGTATTTCAGTATGCTTTCCCACACCCATTCTAGCAGGTACAGAGAGACAGGCAAAGGAATGCATAGGCCGACCTATGGTATTTGGATCTCGTCCAGATCACTGAACCATGTTCTGCACCTTGTCATTAAAAAGGCCCAATGCTGTAAGCTAGTGGGCTTGCTTTTATTGGCCCTGTCTTGTCAATGCTATTTAGGCCTGAGAAGTCATGCTGTCATTTGTCTCCATTTTTTTTTTCTTTTTCAGTTACTTCTGAATCAAAAAATCGTATTGTCTATGGGACAAGTGAATGGGGTTTTCCTAATTACTTAAAAATAATTATTACAGATTACATTTACATTGTATATGAGAGGCAGTTTTTTTTTTTTTTTTTTTTTTTTTTTTTTTTTTTTGCATTTTTCTTAAAACCTGAACATTATTGATGTAGCAAAAAATATTGCTAATGGCTAGGTGGTTAGCCCCCCATGATGAGTCATTGCACATGACTGCATTTGTAATGATTCTCCTCCTCTTATGTATAATTTTGCTGTTATGCTCGAGCAAAGAGAACAGAGTAAGAAATGGGCGTAGTTACTGACCAGGTATTTTATATGGCCAATCAGCAAACTTTTTAAACAAAACAATTTAAATGGTTGGAAGGTGGCATGCATTTTCCCCATGAAGAAAATGTGTTGGATCTGTAGTTCCACATCTGGACAAAATGTTTGTAGTCAATGTTATGCCTGATTCCTGAGGCCTATTGGGTGGGCCCCCCCCTCCAACCTTAGTCTCCAAGGATACCAAATAAACTGTCTTAGATAATGTAACTAAGTTGGATAACTTGGTTAAACTCACTCCTCTGGAAGTAATAGCACATTTGGAGGGGGATCCTAAGAGGAGATTAAAGTCTAGCTTCAGTGGTGTCTGTAACACTAGCAGAGCAGCACCTAAGGCCAAGCACAGGCATTATCAAATCATTCAGTAACCCCGAGTGACCCGCAGTGGCGAGGTCTCATTCACAACTTGATTCTCTCACTCCAGTTGTTTTTTGTTCTTATGCTGTATTGTTGTGCTCCTGCTGTTTTCTTTCTCTCCTGTACTCTTTTCCCTCTTTGTTCTTTCCTAGCACATGTTATCTGTTTTACATTGCACACGTGCCTTTGGCAAAGAAATCCCGTCAAGTCCGGCAAGGTTAGCTCAGGTGAAAGTATGCCGGCACTGTTTGACACACCCCCGGTGTGTGTTTTTATGTGAGTCTGAGTGTGTATGTTCCGTCTGCGGGACTATCAAAGTAAAGGCCAAACATTAAAAGAATTCTCCTCATCATTGGCAGCAATAGCCGGGACATGTGATGGAGGCAAAACCTTTTCTATTACGAAATATCCTTAAGCTGCTCCCTGTGTCCTCAGAAAACCTTCTCAGCTTTGACCTATGACCTGTTGGTACAGAGTTTCTATTTTTTGTTCTGTGTCTTCGAACTCTGACCACTTAAATGCAGATAGCAAATTGTCACGTTCCGATGATCCCACCCTTTCCCCTCACCCGCTCTCCACCTCTTGACGGCTTTCTGTCTGAACGTCTTTCAGCACGTGCTCTATGTAGGGCACACTGTGTGTTCATGTATGTGGGTCATTTGACTTAGCAGATTCATTCATGTATGTGCGCACATGTGTTGGTGCATGTGTGTCCCTATGTGTCCCTTTATGTGCTTGTCCTTGTCTTTTTGTTTCCCTTTGTGTGTTTGTATGCCCTTGTCCGTGTGTCGCTATGTGTGTACATCACTGTCCGCACGTGCACTTGTGCATGAGTGTGTCCTTATGTGTGTCCTTAATGTGCATGTATCACTGTCTGCCTGTGTCCCAGTGTTCCTGTGTATGTCTTTGCCTGTGTGTATGTGCATGCATGTGTGTTGCTGTCTCTGTGCCCCCATAAAGTTATATGTATTTCCACTTGGGTGATGGGCCTGCATAATTCCAGCACACACTTCATACAGCCAGCTATACAACAGTGGGAGAAGACTGCAGAGGCATGCCTGGGGATGTGGTCAGGAGAAGCCTGTATTTTGTGGAACATACTGTACTAAGCCGCGCCTGCAGTAAAGGCACTATAAATAGAAGGTGCTGATAAAGAGGAAGAAAAAAGGGGCTCGGTGTGAAACAGAGTCACCAAGCCGGTTCCTGTTCAAATACCCAGCTAGGGACTCAAGCTTCGCTGCAAGTCCAGGCTAAACTGCAACACCAGTGCCGAAGCACATAAGAACAAAATAAGGAGGAACAGAATTAAAAAGACATATTAATGAATTTCCTTAACATCAGAGGGTGTGTTTTTTTAAGGCATGGGGTTTTAAATCTCTGTGTTTATCATGTTCATTCGGGAAGTAACATGCTAGTATACGTTTACACATTCATATACTTTTATACATCCATTCATCACTGACTATAGTACTGAGTTTAGAGGCTTTGCAGTTTCATCACAGATTTCCTGGCACCATCCGGGAGGTCCACTGGAGACTTGGCTGAACTAGGCCAGAAGTTGGGATGTGATTGCAGGTCGGTTTAGCGGTGTTAAGCGGTTCAGTGGTGTGGATGCATTTTTCTGACCAAAGCGAAATTGTGATCCATTACATGTTTTAATACTTTACTGGCATACAGAGAGGAGGAGAAAAAAACAGATGTTTTACAGAAGATGTTGATAAGCTCCCATTCATCATCAGCTGCAAATTTTGAAATGTCTTTAGTTAAGCCAGATGTGGCCTGATGAGGTTGGTGTATTTCCAAATTTAGGTTACTAAAACTGTCTTGTCATTCATTTACAAGACGTAGCGTTACAGCTGGTGCACATTAACTGTCATCCTTGGCCATACGATGATTTCAATGAATATACTTTAAAACAAAATCTGAGGATTCCACCAAGCCTAGCTATTGATTTGACAATGCAAGCTAAAAAAAAAAAAAAAAAAAAAAAAAAATCAGTTTTACACATTTGGATTTGAAGTTAATGTCCGTTTTTCAAAAATCAGAATTTGTGCATGGGAACCTTTTTTTTCCAAAAGTGGCCTGTGGATTCAGTGTGGCAGATCCTTCACACGGACCAGTCTCGGGGGGGTTGGGCAAGAGAAGTGAGGGGTCTTTTACTTCCACAGGAGACATGCTGATCTAAGGAAGAGGAGTTTTTAGGTTCCCAAACTAATTGTCTTCACTCTGATCCAGTGGGTTATAAAGGGGCTTATAAGGATAGATAAAGAGAGGGAGCAGTATTTGCACAGCCTTAGAATTGACAACACGGCCAAAATGAGTGTGGATGGGACTAGAGAAGTGTAGCTCTCTCACCAGCAGACCTCTGATCTGTCCCTGTTCTTTTAGGATGATTGAACACACCAAGATTTTAACTCTTTCTTTGTACTTCTACGCAAATGCATTGACCGCTTAAATTAAGATTGTTTTGCTTTTTGCTACACATAGAGTGCCTTAGATTTCTTTTAGATGTGATACTCAGACAGAGCAACCTTGAATTAACACCACTTCAAGACATGCTGAAGCAGAGGCAGCCTTTCTCCTCTGCGCTAATTAGTATTAACTCAATTTATCCCCGAGAACGTCCCACAACAATTTAGACAACACAGCGTTATGGCTTTCCTCAGAGGATTCCTGTTTGGAAAATTGGTGCGGAGGGGTAACCTCAACGCTTAGTCATTTTAAGAACATCTTGAACATCTTCTAGTGTGTGTCGACCCCAAAAACTAATCCAGCAGGCGTTGTGAGGCGCTGTTCCTGTTTGTGTTCCCAGCGGTGTGCAGCTCTCCAAACCCCTGCACGTGAAGTGCTGGAATAGGCTAGACCCTTGGCTGACATCCAGCCCTCTCTACTGGGACTGTAACCTGTTTTATGGCCTTGTTTTCTTCTCTTTTTTTCCCTCTTCTGTCCTTTCACTCCCGCTCGAACTTTCACCCTCCACTGTCACACTCATCCTCTCATCTGGTCTTCCCCTCGCTTGGATTCTCCCCTCGCATACTCCCTCCACAGCGCATAACCCTCCTCTTGTTCACACACGCATAGACGCACGCTGACACACACACTTAAACACACACTTAAACACATGTGTGAAGTATTGCGTATTCGTTTGGCTCCCTCCATGTACTGCACTCCCAATGTTCCCATTTGGAATTCTCTCATTCCCAGACTCTCTCGTTACTAAATAGTAAATCCAGCATGGCCACGTGTACGCTCAAATGCGCGTGCACGTTCGCACGCACATGCACGCATGCACGCGCGGCTATTTCATATCCACCACGACTCTCTCCATTTTCCCTCTCTTTTTTTTTTTTTTTTTTTTTTTTTTTTTTTTTTAACCCTAGTCCTGGACTGGCTTTTATGGCCTGCCTTCCTGCTCACTGCTCACTGTGCTCCCTTCAGGAATTTTGGCCGGTGTTCAAGAATCCTAAATCAACCACAGGCCGCTAGAGCACCCTGGGCCCCTCTGCTCGGCGTCTGTCACCCCACATGTTGACCCCGGGGAGTGTGTGTCTGCATGTGTGTATCTATGTGGGTGCATGTGTGTGCATAAGAGGGTTGACAAAGGGACCAAAAGCAACCTGTCCCGAGCAGGTCGCCCACCCGACCTTTCGCCGCCTGTCAATCTGTCCGATAGCTTTTGTGCCCTTCAACCCCCCGTGCCCAGCCATATAATGCCTCCTTCCTCTCTTTATTTTGTCACTCTCTTTGCTCCTACTTTGCCTCCTTTTTCCTCTACCTGATAAAATGCCCAAGTGTTTATCTCACCTTTTTCACCTACATCACCCCCCCCATCTCTTTCAGCGATGGTTACTTTTGTAATGTTTCTCTCTCTCTCTCTCTCTCACTCCCCCTCCCATCTCTCTGAGTCATTCTCTGTCCTTTGTGTCCTTTTTATTTATGTTTGCATCGGTGAGCTCATCCCTCGGTCTATATAAAGTGTGTGTGTTCCTGTCTGTGTGTTCAGTCTGCCTGTGCATAGCGCTCTGTTTTGCTGCACAGGGGTAAAATCATTGTTTGTATAAATATGTGAAAATTTTACATTCGCACACACGCTTGCCCTGTTTTTATATATCGAATGTGTATATAGGTCCGGATGGCATATGATTGCCCACGTTTGTTTTTGCGTGTGTGTGGGTCCGCACGCTGCATGTTTGGGAAGCTTACGCCGGTCTTGTCTCCTGGCTCCACTCCTCGTCCCTCCCGGGCTTGTCCCTGCATCCCGGCTCTGTCTTCCATTTTGTGCAGGAGAAAAAAGACACAAAGTTGAGTGGAAAGAAATTTGTTCTACAGATGTTGTCTATCCCGGAGCTCAACGCTTTGTTGAATGGAGGATTGCTCTCCTCTTCTTCCTCTCCCACCCCTCCTCCTCCTCCTCGGTCCCCCCATGACTTGTCTGCCTCTCGTTTACCCTCTTCCTCTGCATGACCCTCCTGTCTGATTTCCTCCTCCTCTCCTTTCCCTCTCTCGTCTATCTGCAGTATCTGTCTGCTTAATGTACGATGTCTCTGTCTGGTATGTACATGTCAATTAACAAACAACCCCCTAATTGATTCATTGCACGAGAGGAGTGTAATTCTAAGATGGTATAGGGGTCCCTCTGCTGTGCTTTTATGTGGTTCCATAGTCTCGACTCTGCTCTAACCAGCATTTGGTGTGTTTTGATGTGCGTGTGTGTGTATGTGTGTGTGTGTGTCCATGACACTCAGATGGCAGGCCTGCTGCACATTACTGTAGTGATTTAGTGAGTTTGGCTATGGCGCCACCCCTACCACTCTCACCCCCGGCTCCCACTCCCACTCGTTCTTCTCCTCCGTTTATCCCCGCATGGCGAACGTCTCCACAGGGCCTTTTGTTGTCCATTGTTTTGGGGTCTGCTTCAGATTCCCAGTTTTTTGGAGAAGACATGTGCAGACCGGATGTGGTGCTCTGTGGGTTTGTAGCAAAGCCGGCTTCCTTAGTTTTGGCCAGATCTCACTTACGATATTATAAACTAGACCCTTGTTTTTGTCACACTAAGCTCCAAGGGTGAGACAACCTGCTTTTTGTGTTCCATCTCACCAGAGAGAGGCACCGCGCTTGTTCCTGTAAACACTTGCTGTATGGTAGTGTAGTGATTATCATTGCCATTTGCATTTAAAAATAACACAACAACAGAAATAATCCCCAGACACCAAAATAAAATGGAAAAAAAAAAGACAAAAAGTACTGAGCTTATGATTACCATATTTTCAATGGGACTCAGTCCTGGTAATGCATGTGGCTTTTACGACTCTGCATAAATTCAACCGCACGCAAAGGCATCAAAAGGATTTGGGCTGAGAGGGACTGAAAATTCAAAGTGTTGTGGAGGGGCTGTGTGACTTAAAGGGGTTTGGACATCACAAATTTTCTGTCAAGGCGCAGGCTTTGTGACAGTGAAGAGATGCTGGTTTCCATTCGCAACTGGTAACGCCGTGCCCGTCCCCTCCCCCCACTGCTTCTGTTCCCACTCAGCGTACGGCGAGTGTAAATTCCACAAAGCAAAAGTTGGTTCAAAGGATTTTAGTTTAACTCTATTATGCTCGAGCCTTGCAGCCGAGCATAGGTAACAGACCCCTCTGACTTGTTTAGAAATTGGAATCATATTTTATAAACAAGGGTTTTGGGATTATTTGCACAGTCTTTTTGTCTCCAGTGTGTAGTCATCCTGTGTCATTTGCCTCGTAGCGTTCTTGTGCCCCACACAACTGATCATTGGAGTGTTTGTTTCTCAGCTAGGCATTAAACACAAAGGCCTCTTACACAGCAGCGAAAGCTGTTGCATCAGATGCTAAAAAGCCTTTTAGCTTTTCTCTGACCTTATATTTCAACAGTTACATATTTATGCCAACTACCACAGAATGTTCTTGAGGGCTGTTTGGGTTGTTGACATATGTCTTTGAATAGCAGGCTGTATTTTAACATCTTGAATTCTCAGGGACACGTTACAGGCTTTACTCATTTCAACATTTTTCAATTGGCATTTTTTTTTTAAATGCTCCACTGATGTCTAATGAATATGGATAAGGTATTTACTCTACCTGTAGGCAGTTCTTCATAAACTGGTGTCAGATGACGGACTGATGTAAGGCTAACTGTAACACATGCAGCCTCATAAGCCAAGTCAGCAGCAGAACAAAGGCAGGTTTCATGATCCAGGGTTCACGGAAAGTGTTACCACTTCTATCGCAGATTTCATCACAGATCACATATACCTATCACTTCTCCAATTCTCATAGCACAAAAGGCAAGTCTACAATTACTCCCCAAGGAGTGTCTCCCAAACGTGTACCTCACTGATTGTAACTGCTGCTGGAGACGCCCAATTCACACAAAACACAGTTAGCACAATTATGTAACGTGTCAATGGCATCACGTTTTCTGTGTTAGGGGAGATCCACAGGTGGCGGTCGAGCGTTTTTGCCATTTTGGCTCCGGTGAGGCCGCAGATGCACGCGGATTAACTTGTGGATATTGCACAGTGAGATGGCAGCGGACCGCTCCCTCCCGCTCCTGCTGCTTTGTGTGCTGTGCCCACCTGCGCCTGTGCCTGCGCGACCAGACCCACAAGTCTTTGAACCATGCACCCCATCAGAATGCAGGTCCCATATGGAAATCTCATATAGGCACATAAAGTTTATGCTTATACCAGAGATTTGCTGTCATATGTTGCCTATACAGTCATATTTGAACCAAACATACACACCTCCTGTGGATATGGTGAAATATCTGTAGACCGTATGCACAAATATATAGTGTGCATCTTATATATGTGCAAATATGAATATATTATATGTGCACCAGTACCTGCTCAAAATACATATATGATAGGGAAGGCTGGTATGAAAGTGTACCAAAATTGAATATGCTTCATGTAATCATGTATTTAATATTGATATATGTTATATATGAAGTATATGTCATATAAGGAAACACTTCTATGCACATACAGCATATTATGTTTCTGTATGACAGACCTTGAGTATGTCTCTGCTGCCGGTTCAATGTGAGTCTATGCCAACGTTTGCTCATCATAGGGAGCACTCCAGCCAGCTAAGAAGCCGGGCCCGGGCCACATTCAACAAATGCACAATCCAGTGACAGGTGCCGACAGTTTAATCTGAGAGGCAGAGCTGACAAATAGTGCTGTGAAAATCCTGCATCATAGCTGTGCTCTCATATGTGTCCACCTGTGCCTGCCTGCAGCACTGCAAAAAACGCCCACTCCGTCAAAATCTGTTGTGGGCCTTACAGGACAGGCCGGGCAGACCTCTCCTGTGAGTTGCTGAGCCCTGGCTCCCCGCCGTGTTACTAAGAGAGCTAAAACAGGAGGGACCCTTCAAGCTAGATTTCCCACTTGAACTGTGCAAGAGACGTACTCCCAGGATATCTAGCTGTTGGCTCTGCTCTTTGGGCTCATAGGAAAATGAGTCTCCGGTGGCTATAGTCATGGATCAAGCTGAAGGTGTCTCTTGTTTTCTCTACATGGTGTTTTTAGCCGTTGCTTCTCTTTTACTATGCAGGACACCCACATCAGTGCTGCAGCGGACAGCTCTGTTGTTGCTCTGGTTTTCGACTTGAAGACACATGTACACAATCAGAGAATCTGGCAGAGCGACCCGGTGAAAGAGAGAGGCTCTTAATGTAGACACTTTTTCCTGCTGCCTGTCTGCCAGACCTCTGCTCCACTGTTGTTGTGGCTGTCTAGTAAGGAGCAGGAAAGGGAGCGGCGGCGAGGAGGAGTGAGGAGAGGTGGGTGGTGTGAATTGGCTTGAGCTTATGATAAATTTAGTTCAGATCAGCTGGGGAAATTTGGCTGCCGTGCCTTCATCAGGATCCGATGGCTCAGCTAAGGTCCCAGTGATGGTCACTGGGTGTGAGCACTAATCCAACTCTGGTGTTTACTAGAGACTTTATTTACTGTCCCTGTGTTTATTTTGATTTCTCCCAGCCCTGATTTGGCATGGTTAAAAACAAAAAAAAATCAGCTTCTACTGTTAATAGGGATTGCTTGTCCAAGAATATAATCTCAGTGTTTCCATATCCCATTGTCAACAACATATGACTCACAATCTTCCAGCATAAACCAATTATTTTTGATAACAGCCCCTAAGTTGATTTTGCCCGGAGCACAGGCCGATAGTTCATTATAAGGCTTTTCATTATGGTATCTCCCTCTCGGTCTCTGTGTGTGCACTGTCTATTTTTAGCCCTCAAAATGGTCACACGGCAGGTTCAGGTGAGGACAGGCTAGGTGTTCTAATGAACCATAGCTCTATTCCTTGTGCCATTAGCTACCGTCTGGTGCAGTGAGCCCCAGGCTTCTGCTGCTCCTGCCTTCAGTGTTAAAGGGCTAACGTTATTCACAAATTTCAAGGCAGAACTTTATTAAAAATATAAGGAACAGGAAGGAAGCTAAGCATCTCTAATAAGCAAGGTTGTACCAGCACTGCTGCTCAGCCCGAAAAAGGAAGGCTTAATGTAATGAGGTGCAGTGTAGAAGGTGAAATGCATTATGGATAAGTTTTGAGGTGGGGGGTGACACCTTTGACATTGACAGTGTGGCTATTGTTGCCATATTGTTGAAAGCTACAGCTCTGCAGGCCCGCTGGGTTGGTGTACCATGTTGTGTGTAACATGTTGTTAGCCCTACAGGAAGCGCTGGCCTGACCTCACCCACACATGTGGAGGTGGTGAAGGACTTGTCCAGAGGTTACTGGCTGCAGGGTTGGTAGAAATCATGTCACAGGGCAAACTATTGACAAAGAATTAGCTTCTCCCTCTGGCTCCTCTCATAACCATGTTGAATAGTTAAGAATATGATTGATCCCCCTGCGGCTTCCAGTGATCGGTTTGTCCATCTTCCAGGATGTTTTATGTATTGACCAAGGCCTCGCCGCTGCAGGAGAGGTGGAAGGTGAGGTCATGTGGCGGTAGGATGGGTAAGAACATTAATGAGAGGTCAGAGCCCGTCCCTCTGCAGCTAGCAGCTGTCCCATGCTGCCTCTCCCTTAAACCCTTTAAACCCAGCTCTCCAACCACCTTGTGCAGCCCTCCACTCAGTGGGTGATTGGATCAAATTCAGCAGCTGGGATGCTGGAGCAGCTAATGTTTTCCCTCACTTTTGAGTGAAAATCTTAACTGGAAATGATGCGGTGGGTATGACCCCCAGCTCTGGAACCACATGTAACCCCTCTCACTCAGGCCCGAATCCCACTTTTCTCCTGAGGCTCCCTTACTCCCTTTCTCTGTAAACCTTTCCTGCTGTTTCAGAAACCAAAATTACAAAGTGGAGAGAACTGGCTGTTCTGCTTTATAAAATATCCATAGTCATTAAAGCGGGTCTATTACTGATTTTACATTAACAGAAGGAATTCCATCACTTACCGTCAATCCCCAGATTACCCCCTGCTGCTATCTGCCCACCCACTCTGGACTATCTAGTTGAATGAAGCGCACACAC
Organism: Myripristis murdjan; assembly: GCF_902150065.1. Lineage (NCBI taxonomy): Eukaryota > Metazoa > Chordata > Actinopteri > Holocentriformes > Holocentridae > Myripristis > Myripristis murdjan. The sequence continues at coordinate 5,977,525 of NC_043998.1, forward strand.
AGTAACATGCATCGATGAGGTTGTCTAAGTGCACATACAAAACACATACACATGTGCATGCACATACACACACACATCAGAGTAGCCTCAAAGCTTGGAGCCAAGCTAACACAAATCGGGGTGAGTCTTTTCTCCCATAGTGCTCTTGGGGTCATAACAGCCTCGTAATGAATACATGGATCATAAAGCCTGTCAGGTCATTTTGGCAGTTGGCTTTATTATAACACACAGCGGGAGTATACATGACACTACACATTAAGACGAGGTTGTAACATAAATATAGAGAACATTAGGTAAGGTTTTTCACTCAGTCTCTTGTTCTTCAGCTTGCATTCTGTTCCTGTTCTCACTCTCACGCAGTTTCTGTCCTCTCACTCTCTCTCTCACCTTTACTTTCTCTCACTTTCTCTGTCACCCTCTCTCTATTTTCTGCTATCCTTCAGTGAAGTCATTTTTTCTGTCACATCTGGAAACTAGATCTCATGGCTCAGTGTGATGCCGAGGTGCATCTTGCTCTTTCTCTATCAGCCCTCGTGCTCTTCCTATTTCTTTTCTCTCTCCTTCCATCTCGACTTTTCTCTCCCTCACTCTCTCTCTCGTGCGATTGCTCTTTGACCTCCTTTCGGAGCCATGCTTTCTCTCTCTCTCTCTTTCTCTCTCACCAAGTTAACGGTCATCCTGTCTTTCTCTTCCCCCGTGTCTGCCTCTATTTTGCTGTATCTGCAGAGAGCATGTGACAAAGCCAACCCATGCAAAAGCTGAATGAGAGAAAGGGAGAGAGAAAGCACATTGGGCTAACAGTATGTGCCACCACTGCTCAAATTCATGCAGAGACTAACCCCCAGAGGAGTGCAGAGAGTGAGAGAAATGCAGAAAATACACACGAAAACGCATTTGCATACAAATACTTGCCAACTCTGGGTAAGTGTTTGCATGGCTGGGTCCATAAGGATGTAATATCTAATGCTATCATAGAGATTTGCACTATTAAACATGACTTGGTTGAAGAATTCTTGTAATGTAAAGTTTCATACTTGCCGCAGTCTTTGCCTTTCCCATGAGAAAATAAAATGCCTATTCCTAGAGCTAGCTTTCAAATAGATCGTATACAAGATGGATGGAACATAATATACCCTTTCACATAATGTGACATGGTGTCATAAAATGGAAAAGTGAAAAGCATCGTGCTATAACCGACGCTGAATTTGAGGTGGCAGAGCTGAGCTTAAAGATGAGAGCAGAATCACATTTCCATATATCACAGTCATTATGCTGTGTATCAAGTCTGGTAACACTGTTCTAGCCTTGGTGCCTGTGCGTCTGTGTTGTTCTCTGCTGGGGTCTGTCAGTGAAGTCAGCTGGGAGTGTGTGCGGACCCAAAAGGGTAAACTCTTTGCCTACTCTCCCGTCACCTCCTCTCCTCCCCTGGGTGTGCTTCTTTTTCCCCTGTGGGAGCCACAACCAAACGCAGAGCACAACGCTGGGCTGACCCTCCAAATGCCTGACTGCGTAGCTGAAATTTAAATGTAGCTCTAATAACAAAAAATGCTTGTGCTGTCACTGTGTGAGAGAGTGTGCGTCTGTGTGTGTGTGTGTGTGTGTGTGTGTCTGTGTGTGCCCGCTCTGTGAACCCAGGTGCAGACACATTGGGATGACTCTTCTGTTCTGCTCTGATGAGTAATGCTGGAGCCTTCACTGTCAATCCCATGGTGTGAGGAGATCAAACCAAGTGGGAGTGTGTGTGTGTGTGTGTGTGTGTGTGTGTGTGTGTGTGTGTGTATGAGAGAGAGTGTACATGCTCCTCTGTTTTGTTTATTTGCGCGGCGTTAAAAAGAGTTTCACTTTCAGTTTCGATTTAAAACAAAATTGAGAGCAAGAGGCAAAAACTGTGGCAGGTGGGCAAAGAAAAGATATAGAGTTCAGCAAACAGGCGCACTGCCTGTGACATCATGCAAGTCACATAGTTTAATGGGAACTCTAACAGCATTTTGTGTAGCAGTCAGGTTGGATGATCTTTACCATTAACTCCAGCCTAAAAGGTAACTCAGTGTGTCGCACCATTCTTTTAAAGGGGACAGTATAAATGAGCTAGACGGTGGCTAAGTGGCTCTGGGGAGACATTGTCTAGCCAGTGCGTGTGTGCATGCATGATTGCAAAATCAATTCCACTAGGCTATTTGCGGACATGCATGCAATTACTGTGATGATACAGCATTCTTTTGTTTAGCATAATATGCATCTATTTAACTGAATGTGTGCTGCAAGCAGAGATATTTTTCCAGGGCTAATTAGTCTCTCGCAAAATTACCGACAGAAAAGTTCTGGATGTTGAACTCATCACATGGCGGAATCTGCAGCGTTGGGCTGCTCCTTGTTTCTCACTGCTTTCATCCCGTGTGTTCTGAGGGCGACGACTAAAGAACTCGGAGCGCCCATGGCCCCTGCAGTGCACTAGCTTGTTTTAATGACATGGCTGCACAAAGCAGCTGTCTGCTTTAATTATGGAAGAGTGTTGGGCTCATGGCTCCTGCTCCTCTTTCTACTTCTTTGATACTCCTCCCTCTCCTCCCACCCCGCTCCTTCCTTTTTCATCGCTTCCCTAATGTGGCCCCTTTGATTTTCTTTCCCCTGTCCCGCAAGGAGAGGTAGACTAATCCTCTGAATCGAATGTGTCACCTTCTCTAAGCAGGGATGAATAGGCCCTGGATGACCGCTGGGCACTAATCGCATTTAGCCTCCACGATGGTAGCTCCTGGCTGGGCCCTGGGTCCGAGGCTGGTATGATTTAATGCGTGTCTTGAGCTTTGGCGGGGCCCAGCCGTTGTCATGTACCTGTTGAACCTCTTCCTTCCATATCCCGTGGAAGAACATTCTCTGGAGCACCTTTACCATGTTAGTGGTATTCACACATGGACAGGATTTTGAGTCAAGTGAAGTCAAGTTAGTTCATAAAGCGCAAACTATTGATGTGACCCCTCTTCCTTCAGCCTGTTAGAAGCCGAGTAGCACCATTGTACATACAGATATGGATAATACAATAATAATAATATGTAGAAGGAGCTACAGTGATCGAGGCTGGAGAAGATGAAGACATGAATGAATTTTTTGAGAAAAAGATTTGATAAGGCTAAAGTGGAAAAAAGTTGACTTTCAGAAAGAACTGACACACCAGAACTTTTTCCATGAGGTTTTACACAGGAAGCTAACATGTACTCATTTTGACAGAATCAGAATCTCAAGAAAAAAAAAAAAAAAAAAAAAAAAAAAATCAACCACAGTTTTAATCTGGGCTAGCTGTAGAGTGTTTTTTGGGACATTCATTGTCAACAAGAGAATTTCTGAGATTATTTCAACAGCAGGAGATAAAGTTATGCATAATTCACATAGCAAGGAAAGGGAACGTTGTAAAGATTACTTTATATGGCGTTATCATGGGCAAAAAATGAAAACAGGAATATAGTATTGACCCTTTTCTAGTTATGCGGACCAACATGGGAACTTGAAGATTGCTTTGAAATTGTTGAGAACTGTGTGGTTCAGGTTCAACTTTTTAGGTTGCTCTGAACCACTGCAGGTTTGAAACGAGATGGCACAGTGATGATAGCCAGAGAGCTTCTAGCAATACTAGACATTCTCTAAAGTGTCATTTTATTACCTTTTTGAATGCACTGGGAAAGCCAGAAAACCTGGAGAGATAGGACTCAGCCCCATGTTTCCTATCATTATAGTATGGTAATATGAGACAGTGGAATTATTGGCTTCCTGCATTTTATTATTTATTTTCTGCTATTGCTACTGGATACAGGATAATAATCTAAAAGCTGAATCTGCTGTAGGATTTATGTCAGCATTGTAGCTTGGTCAGCCATCACAATGTAATTATCTCCCTCTCCTCCCAATGACCCGGGGAACCCCACTGTATTGTGACTTGGATTGTCTATCATGCCTGCTTAGCCGTGATTGGGCTTGACGCAGACACTGGATAATACTGGGAATGGTGTGCGCGCCGCGGTGGTCTAGGTGTCCTGCAGGAATATGCTAACATGGCGGGACAGGGTAGCCAGACTAACCGTATCCTCCCGTCCTCACAGGTCATGAGCTGAGCAATGTGCAGAAAGGGCTGTGCATTCCTAGAAACCCCCTAATATGTTTAACCTCTGACCTAGAATATCAGCAGCGGCGCAGCGACTGTCAAAGGCTCAAGTGGTCTAATTGGTTTATTTGTTAACTCCTCATCCCTTTTTAACACAATGTCAGGGGCAACAGGATGTCTAAAGCCTGCAAGGGACTTCATAGTAACCAGTCCTTTAAAACTCCCCACAACTGAAGATCTAGACCTTCCCGTCACACCTGTTTTTTTTTTTTTTCCTCCAGACCAAAAGCGTTTAAATGTCATATTTACAAATTCTGAACTCAGAAGGATGAGCTTACAAAGAAAACTTGAAGGTGGAGTTATCACACTTTATCCTCCATGAGTTTATGCAATGATCTTTTTTCAGTCGCATAGAAATTTCACTGACTTTATTCATGCGGTAGGCTAGATCTTCCCTTATCTATAAGTTGAGAAAAATTGTTTGAAAACATGCATTGTACTCATATAGATGCAGTGCTTTACATCAGCAATTAAAAACAGTGACTTCATTTGACCTTTGGCCTATTCAGATAAGACAGAGGACACTGGGTATTTCAGCTGGAAAGACATTTAATTGCTTCAAAGGAAGCCAATTTTATATAGTTTTGTTTTCTTCCACAGCTTAATATTTCTCCCCACAGAGCCCACTTTATGAGTATAAATTTATTACATTTATCTTCTCCTCCAGCATACCCAGTAAAATGCACAACCAGTTAAAAAAAAAAAAAAAACATTCTGATTACTATTACAGACTACAGTGCTCCCTATTTTCCTTCCCTGTCTCTCTCTATCTCATGCACATACCTACATACATGGAGCTCCAGAACTACAGCCCCCTCACTGTTCTCTCCCTTGTTTCCCCCTCTCCTTTTCTCTGCACGTCCTTTATGCAAATGTGCTGGTGAGGGCACTGGGGCAATGTACTATTCACAGCTTGGCCAACAGTAAATCTTCATTTTGACAAGCCCCTTTGCATTGTCTTCCCCCTACTCACTACTCCCCCCCTCCCCCGTGTCTCTCCTTGAACCGCCCAGCTGCACAGGCTCTCGTCAACGTGGCCTTGTGTACAGTATCTCACTCGTGGTCTCTCTCTCTGTTTCTCATTCTGTTTTTTGCTCTCCGTCATCCTCATTCCGCTCTCTGGTCCTCCTCCGCCTCCTGAGTGCTGTGCATTACATGGCTGCCCGTGCTGTGAATCCAGTCTTTCACTGGAACAAAACAGCCACCCTTGGAGTGACACTATGAACATGCTGTCTCCCCGAATAGACTGACATAGATGACCTGAAGGACGTTTACTCTGTGGTGGTTTGTGTGCGTGGGTGTATGTGTGAAAAAGATACTCATAGTCTTAGTTGCACTCAATGCACATAGGAGTTTGAAAATTGATTCCTGATGCTATAAGGTACACATCACAGCCCTTACTGGTTTGGTGAAAGAATGTATTCAAAACCAGAATATGTTTTGTTTTGAAGTAAATGAAACAGTTAAAATAGGATGAATGAACAGACTTTGCCCCCAACTGATATCAATGCCAGATGTGCAGTACATATCCCACAATGAAAACGTGTGAGTGTGTGTGTGTGTTGTGTTGCTCTCTGTATTGTCACATAAAACTTGCTGTGATGTGGTCCAAGCATGAGAGATGTGAGTATTGACTTGCATTGTGTACATACAGCAAGCACAGAACATGGACTTTCTCACATTTTCTCTGCCCTGGCCATGATTATAGCGCTACACATGTGTGCACAAATGCGAATGCACGCTACTTTACTCATCATACACCACTCACATTGACAGTAAAACTAACAGAGACTCACATGGGGTATATATATACTGTGAAACTACTTTCACACTGCAGCAAAATTCGGTTTGTCACCGGGTTTGCACAGCAGTGTCAAAGGATCTACCCATTTGATCTCAGCTGACAAGTCTTCCCAGGATTGGAGCAGGCTAGAATAACCTGAACAGCTTTGAGGTGAATGGTGTTCACCTTGATAGTGATCAAGACCACACCTCCACAGCTTGTTCCAGCACATGCACGTGACTCAAAGACACAACACCCATAACCTTTGCTCTTTTCAGAAATGACAGAACTGAACAGCAAGACAGCCTAGAATGTGGATGGTTGGAGAGATTGCCACATTGGTGTTGTAGAGTGGTGTCGCAAATGTATAGTGACATTTAACAAAATGCCATCATCTTACCTCAGAACCTTCTTGCCCGGTGAGAATATCACCCAAATGAGACAATCAACCTGTCGCTGCCTTAAGAGAGACAGAGAATTACCCAGACACAGGTTCAGAGAAGAGCAAAATAATGGGTAGTACCTGTTTGATTGGCATATAAGGGGTATCAGTGTCTCTTTCGTCAATGGATGCTGTGCCACCATGTACTCCCCCTACCTAAATTCCCATCAGACCTTGCCAAACACTCCCTCAGGCCGATGCTTCTGCTGCTGAGAAACTGTGGTGATTGTTTGATAATTTTATTTCCCATTCATAACAGTGTTCTTAGTGGGATTTCAGTAGTGGTGCTGCATTTTCCTCCAAACAAGTCCCAAGGGGGGGTTGAATGTTGGATATAATTTGAAGCCGTTGTTGGGCCCACCGCAATTTGGTTTTGAACCCACGGACAAGCCAACAGAGCAGCCATAATGCAACATGCTCCCACCGCCCTCTGAGGTTTGTGTCAGAACATTTGAAATGGGTGGGTTCTTGGCTTGCTTCAAAGTGCATGTTTGATGAAACTTCACAAGTACCATCCACCTGATCTAGCTAAGCAATGGATCAAAACCTTTTCAGTGCACCCTTCACTTTTAATCTCTACTTTGACTTCACAAGAACATTCCTCTCAAATTCCAGTTTGAAAACTTGCAATGTCAAGAAAGTCCCAAAAAATAATTTCTGGAGCGAACTAATGTGTTCAAAATTGCCTGCCTCGTGGCTAATTAGGATGTCTTTTGCTGATCCACTTAAATTTGAAGGTGTAATTTGGGGCCTTTGTACGCCAAGACTAGGCTTTACACCCCCTGAGCTAGAGATCTTTATGTTTTACCATGTTTAGCCTTGCATGGCTCCGTCTATAGCACCAGAAGAGCGTCTCCCTGGAGGCAAAACAGCAAGGCAGGATCTGATCTTCTCCATCCTCCATCAGTCATAGCAGTCGTGACAGGCCAGTGAATTCCCCCCACCCCTCCACCCAGGACTTCAAAGCCCTACATTTGCCACTAGAGAAGGGGCTGTGCTCACTGAGGGGGGCAAAGAAGGGGGGAGGTGGTGAACTTGGGGCCCACTGACAGTATTTAGCCTGGAGGTGTTTTCAGTTGAACCTCTGAAGCCGCTACGTTTTTTTTCCTACTTCTGTTTTGGACTTCCTTGAGTCCGCAGTGAGTTCTTCCTTTGGTGAGATCATATTAGTGGTGCTTTTGCTTTTTGACAGTTTTCAGTCACTTAGTAGAGGAAGCAGGGGAAGTGCAACCATAAAAAAAACAAGTGTCTCTTTGAGCCTGCATCAAAGCAAGTGCTTGGGAAGTGTTAAAAGTGCTGTTTGGCTACAGCCTGGTACAGTCGTGATTGATTGTTTCGAAAGCAATGCCTGTGCTGGGAAAGGAGACAGTGCTTTCAACTAATTTGTACCATCTTGGGAGTATCTGTTGGCGAGTATTCCTCCGTCCCCATCACTAAACAGCCTGTAAAAATATATTTCTTAAAGGACCTCCCATATCTTACTAGAGTAAGTCTGGAAGTCTGCATAAACATAGTGGGCTATGTCTTTGAAAATGTAAAAAATGTACGGATGTGGTGGGGATGTTGGCAGCTGGGGGCCATGCCTGGTCATTTTGTCCCAGGCTGTGAGATATCAGATAGGCATCAAACGATCAGTCATGGTGAGCACGGGACTTGGCCTTTGATGCGTTGTATCCAAGCCTTCCCTTGGGTTTTCCTAGAAGACCACTAGGCTGTAGAGCAACCGTCACGTGTAAAAAAAAAACAAAGTTTGTGCTGTTGTGCCCCTAGGTCAGATCACAATGTGCAAATCAGATCTGTAACACTCAGTTCCTCAGCACAATCCTGTGGTTTGATTAGACGCCAACCTCCAAGTGTTGTTGATTGGCCTCAGGGTGATGCCACAAGTTTGAAAACTCTGCAGTATTTCCCTTAGTAAAGTTAAATGTTATGTCTCCACAAGCCACTTTCAATCCTTTTGTAAGAGAATGAAAAAAAAAAAAAATCAACATCATAAAAGCAGTATATCTCAGCTTTTGTGATGCATTTTGCGATCTAAGCTCAGATTATGTAGCCACACTCCCTTTTATGGTGTTTTATGGTTGGCGTTTTGATAGGTAAAGAGCCACGTCTTAAAATGTTAAAGTGCTTCTAACTCAACGTGACTAAAAACATATGCTGTGCGTTAATACGAGATAAACCACGGGTTAGCGTTTGCTTGTCCATTTCTCTCTTTTTCGGTACGACAGCTTTTTTTTATTCCTCACATTTGAACCCTCACCTCTGCGTTACAGTAGATGCAGCCTTGCAGTTTACCACATACACAATCATGACCTCCTTTCTTCTTTTGCGTATTGTCACCTCACAACCTCATGTATTCTGGTAGCTCCCTTGTCTGCTTTGTTTACAGGAAGTAGGAAGTTGTCATGTGGGTTTACAACTCACTCTGCCACAAACTACTATTGATCCATTTGGGGTGCACCCCTCCCTCTTCTGAGTACTTGTGTATTTGTTTTTAAATTAGCCTTAGTATGACATGAAATTCAGTCAGTCTATTTTTATTACTCAGGATGTTTGTATTTCAGACATTTTTGTAGGGTTGAAAATAACAACAATAATAATAATAATAATGAGGATGTGCAGGAGAAAGAAAAGAAGAGTGAACGAAGACATACACTATGCCAAATCCATTTTAAAAGCCGTTGACAGGACCCATAATCCCTGCTAGTGTTTGGTAAGGTCTTTGCCTCTGGGTAACCTTATTTGTGTATTCAGGCCTACCTCATATATTATCTGACATTGCAGTAGGATCAGCTAGGTAGCCTGCTCGTACAGAAATAGCACAAGCATGCAATCGCCTGCTACACTCCCTCCAGCAAAATGTGCCTTCACACAGGAACAGGCATCAGCATGTGCACAGGGCCAAAAAATTTAAAAAAACATGCAGAACATATAAAGTACATACGCAAAGACAATTGTACATTCACCTCGAGGCCCCAGTGCTTTCCTTGGTAATGCAACCATGGATACACAGTGCACAAGCCTTCCACAGCATCACAGCTTTTTTTTCTCATTGTGTCAGTCACAATGCTGTTGTCACATGACACACCCCCTTTTATCTACCAGTAATCAAGCAAAGTTGGTCAGAGCCACCTTGACCCATGACCCATTTCCCCATCATGTTTTGTGAAGTATTTAGAAACTATGGCTCTGTTTGTGCGAAGCAACAGCCCTTTAGAAAATATTGTTGTTATGGGACACATCCGTTTTGGCCGGTCGGAGTGGAAAGGTGGTCAGTGCGGCCTTGATCTGTGGCCAGTCTCCTCTCTCACTCCTCATTTCGTGATGTTATGTGGAGAAACTGCGGCTTATTTGGAAACTGCGGCTCTGTTTGTGCTAAGCCCTGTACATTAGCATGGCCCCTTGAGTTTGATAGGCACAAACAGTAATTCTTTTCTTCTTTTGCCCGCGACCTGCGTTCCTACCAAGTGTTGCGCAGATCCGTCCTGTACTTTCTGAATCGCCCCGGTGATGGATGGACGGATCCACGGACAAACAGAGGCGATCACATAACCACCAGCCGGAGGTTTCACCTCTGCGGTGGAGGTAATGAACATCCATTAGCCAAGCTGCAGCTGTCGATGTGCAGATTACTGTTGCTCTTCAGTAGAGCAGCCACTCCCCGACAACTCAGTGTAAACAACAGGAAGGTTCATATGGGCAAATAACAACCCAGTGCTGGTTAACAGCCACTGAGATTCCTGCTTGGAAAACCAAGACAGCATAGGGGGCCGAGAGATACATTTTTTTCCCCTCTGTGCCCTCCCCTCCTCCTTCTCCTCCTCCTCCTCCTCCTCCTCCTCCTCCTCTCTCTCTCTCTGTGTGTCTCTCATTTCTGCTCTCAATGCCCAAATTATGCCCTCAATTGGGATGAGTGGTACAATTTAAGAAATACTTTCCTCTTTCTCCTTTTTTTTTCTTTTTCTCACTCCACTCTCTTTTTCCCTCTATCTGTTTTCTCCCCTGTTTTAAGAACACCCAAATTATATCATTAGTTAGTTTTAGCTCAGGGAGGAGGGCATCATATGACTGCTTCTCTGCTCAATTTGCTCATTGTTTGCCCAATTCCCTTCACAGCATGCTACCTTATTCCCTTCGCCCTGTCTTTTCTGCCTACACAGGCCTGCAGGGGAAGAGCCCTCTAGCTAATTAGAGACTTGCCAGTGGAATTTCACCACGACAAAGGGAGCTATTCATGTCGGCAGGGTGGTGAATAGGCCGCGCTGGCAGTGGCGGTGGCATTACTCTGAGGAGTTAGCGAGACGAAAAGACTTTACTTTGAAGCTTGTCTCTCTCCGGAGACACACAAACCCATCCTTCTTCGTCTGCCTCAACTCAGTGCAATGCCACTCTGCCCTCGAACCCCCCCCCCCCACCCCACCCTGTTTCTGTTCTGGTTTTGCCATCTATCATCTGCTGTTGCTCTGTGATAAGGGACGGTAAAGCCGAGTTGTGTCCTGACAGACTGTCAGCGCGGGGGCTAAATGGTTGACCCCTCGTCTTAGCATGCGGTCTTCTATTCTCAGTGAGCCGATCTCGTGTCCCCGTGGCATGTCTGACCCATATTCCCCAAATGAACTTTTCATTTCACACTTCATTCACACACATGCATGCAGACACAATCCCATTCACCGCCTCACAAGCCCAGAGGTCTCTTGAGCAAACTGAGTGGGAGACCTTTGGCCTCATCTACTCAAACACAAATTAGGCATGTTGAGAGGCTGCCACCGCTCCATCCATTCATCCTCTCATCTCCACCGCAGTCCTACAAGCAGTGGATTCATGGTCAGATGGAGGGGATTTCCCCCCCCCCCCCTTTTTTTTTTTTTTTTTTTTTTGCATGTGCAGTGTTATCTCGAATCTCCCACCCACTGTCACCCGTCCCCTCACATTGTCACATACACACGTCAATAAACACACAATCACAATCCCACATATTTATCCTTGCAACACACATACATTACATCACATAAGCCATTTCAACACTTGATGCACACTGGCAGAAAAAAAAAAAAAAAGGCACACACACATTCGCACACATACACGGGCATTCCTTACGGCACTTCCCTTCCGATGGGACTGGAGCGACATTAACAGCTTCCTCCTTCCCTTCTGGGTCTCAGAGCACTTTCTAGTTCAGACGGTGCTCTGTGCTCTCTTTCCTTCCTCCGTTTCTTGTTCGTTTCGGATTTTCGCTCTTGTCTCTCTCTTGCTCCCTCTGTCTCTTCATTTTTCTCTTGCTGTCTAAGTCTGTCCCTTCCTCTCACAGAATCTTGTCATATATATATTTTTTTTCCCCGTCTAAATCAGAGCTAAAAACACATTGCCGGGGGGTCACCAGCAGTAGACGTACTTTCACCATTTTCTACTTGTTTTTCCTTTTCCCTTTTCCTTTTTACACTGCATATTTCTGTAATGAGATTAACCCAGGCATTTGGAAACCAAGATAACCTCAGGCGCTGTTTGTTAGTTTCGCTAGCTAGCCACATACTAATCCTGAACCCAGTAGTTACCCACAATGTTAGGCTTGTCACCCATCAAAGTAATATATTTCTCATTACTTGGCATTTGTTTCAAAGGTAATGCCATTACTGTGCTTATTACTCGCGAGGAGCAGTAATTTGTATACCAGTCATTACATTACTTTCCCGCTGCACCCACAAAATTGGTATTTGCATCTTCTCTCACGCTCAAAACTGAGGAAAACTCAATGGCGTTGCTGTGAATCTTCTGGGTAAATGAGCAGCATTGATTTCCAATCTTCCTGTCATCTTTTGCGTGAAAAAATCAAAGCGGTGGGAATATATCCAGCCGGATGAAGTAAACTACTCTGCTATTTCTCATCCGGGCTAGCTCGGTGTCTGTCAACTAGTGCTGACGAAACCAAGTTTGGGAATGGGGTCGAGATAGAGATTTTAGTGAAATCGGTTTCAATCTGCTATTGGGAGAGGTCAGTGTAGTCACTGTTACTGACATTGAAAAAATTTGTCACACTATTCATTGCTGGGAAAAGCAATAATATTACTGTGTTCCTCCCCAATGCTGCTTACCTGCATGGAGGGAGAATTTATTTCTGAGTCTATTGTCATTCACATCTGCAGTCGGCCCAACTAGCGTAGCGCAAGAGTGCGGCTCTGGCTTCTTATCTGAGACGGTGGGCTGGTAAACATCAAAGCCGAGCCCTATAGGTGGCAGAAGGCTGTAGCGTGCATGCAAAAGTCTGCCCGATGTCAGTCTGTAGATGCGCCGGCTCCCACGCTGACATTAAAGCCAGTAATGCTAGCTGTAGGAAGATGTTTCTGCACCCATTATAGCATGACTGTGACGTAAGCCCATAGATAGATGTTTGGCTTTCATGTCTGTCTGTGAGGTAAACAGGCCGGGGCTCCTGAGGCCAGAGATTATTATTTCTCCGGAGGACAGAGGGAGGGGGTGGCAAGAGAGAGAGAGAGAGAGAGAGAGAGGGGAGAGAGAGATAGAGAGAGAAAGAGGAATGAAGGAAAGAAATGAAGGGCAATGAAAGAAAAATCTAATAGGGACAAAGGGGGGAGAGAGATTTGAAAGAGGAAGAGAAGAAGGAGGGGAAGCTAGGAGCAGGAAAGTCAAGGAGAGAAGAAACAGGAACAAATCAAGGGAAGAGAGGGACGGCAAAAGAAGAAGTAAGGAAGAGGGAGAGGATCGGTGATAATCAGAGAACAGAAGTTAGAAAGTGAGCAGTCACAAAGAGGTAAAAGGGAAAGGAAGAGGGGGTATGGGTGTCCTTGTTGGCCCCTGTTTGTTTGGTGTATGCTGTATCCCTCCCCACCTGCTCACCTGCTCACCCACCTTAACAACCCTCTGTTTATTTCTTGCAGGGTGGAGACAAAGCATACCGCACAGCACAGGCGGCCTGGGGGAATCATTAACTGCACACAAACACATACAACACGACTGGTAGGTTATTTTCTGCCTGTTTCCCTGCGTGCGTGTACTATAGGGGTGGAGGAAAACACCGATTCATGCACCAATTGCAATTCTTATCTTTCACAATTCTGAATCAATTCACAATTTCCAAAAATCGATTCATTCTATTTTTTTTCAGTGATATTATGGTTTCAGTTTTCCCATAACTAAATATACTAAATATACCATATCATCAGCTTTTTAATGATGAATTGGCTTGGTGTTTGATAGTCACTGGACATTCATATACTACCCTGCTCAAAAGATCTGCAACACGTTTAGCTGATGAGTATAACCTCCTGAAATCAGTAAAATATATATTGTGAGACAATTACCTGACCTTATTACTGTATGTTTGTTTGGTAAAATTTTGTAAGAAGGGTTTTAAGTGACGAGTGGACCTGCTGTTGGCTGATAACACCAAAAATAATGTAAAGAGTCTCATCAAACCAGGAATATATTCAATTTGAGAGCCTAAACTATGCCTTCAGACTTGGGAAACATTAATTCTATTTGTGAAAAACTAGAAAAGATTGATTTCAGTGCAGAACACATGAGACCAGGTCCAGCTCAAATCTACTGTTAATACATTGCTCAAATCTCAAATACATTCATATTGAGAGCCTAAATATTGTTTACAAACAAGTTTAGAATGGTTTATTTATTTACTTATGCATAATTATTTAGATTTGATTGTGTGTGTGTGTGTGTGTGTGTGTGTGTGTGTGTGTGTGTGTGTGTGTGTGTGTGTGTGTGTGTGTGTGTGTGGCATGGAGTATGGAATGTAATGCTTAGAGCAAAGTAGACTCAGACCCTCTTTAGTACACAGTGCACTGGAGTAAGAGCTCGAAAATAATCTGTTTTGAAAGCAGAAGTGATTCTGAATTGAGAATTGATTTTGAATCCAATTGTGACCCCAAGAATTGAAATCAAATCGAAGATTCCCAGCCCCAGTGTACAGTACACATGCATCATACTTTGGGCTCGGAGCAAATGCTCCTGGTATGGATGCATTATGTCATTGTCTTTATCCCGCGTACTGTCTTCATAGTTCATACTCCTAATTGTGTGAACTGATACGTCACTTATGCCCCTCCTTCTCTTTCTCTTTCTTCCTCCAGTTTTTTGTATGTCTGTTAGAGTTTTTGTCCCCATGGTCATAGATGGGGAAAGCAAAAATACATTGGGCTTCGCCTCTGCGGGCCTGTTTTGGACAAAACATGTGGGCAGCGATTGATTTTGACACTGGGGTCCAGCATTTTGAGTATAAACTTGATTGATCACCCTTTGGGTTATGATACATTATTACATTAATATCAAGTATCTAGAAAATGAAACTGACTGGGATGCCACAGCGCCACCAACAGGCCACAAAGTCCCCAAACTTCAAGTGGCCATGTCTCAGACACCACTGGCTTGTTTTTTTTTTTGGAGGAGATGATGATTTATTTATTTATTTATGAAATCAAACTTTTACAAAATGAAACATAAGCCGCAACATGCCACAACTGCACATCACACACACACACACACAATAACCAAAAAAAAAACAACAATAACAATCAATCAAACAAGTAACAACAATAAATAAATGAATAAATGAATAAATAAATAAATAAATAAATCAACTCTCAGGCTGACTTGAGCCAGCAGGCCAGCGAGGGAAATCCAAGTCTTACATTCCCAGCATTCCCCACAGTGTCACACTGAGCAGTGGTTGGCACGGGGTGTGCCAGCGAGCCCTGCGTAATTCCACACTCCGTCGAAATCCAAAGGAAAATGGACAGCCTGATTGATTGGATTTTTGATTTTGATCATCTTCACTTGTCAAAGGCAGGAGAGATCGGCGCCCGTTTGGTAAATGAAAACCTTTGATTTATTTGACAGGTGTTTTGCCCATCACAGTTTCATCCCTGTGATTAAAGATGAGCCTCGATGGGCAAAAAAGTCTTTCTAATAAATCAGACATTTTTTACTGCAAAATGTTTGCAGACCCTCTTCTTCCTCGAATGAATTTAGAGGCTTAGTGCACCGCTAGATCTGAATAAACCAAATGCACGCACAGACAACTTTTGGTTTTCTGAATTCATGACTGAGGTGATCGGGACGCCTGAGGAAATTTGATCCTTACATAAAATATTTACATGTTGCGCATGAAATTAAGCAACAGAATACAAAAATGAATGGAGTGCATACATCGAGAGTCATTTAGTCCTTCATACAATAGTCCACTGTTCAGACAGGGACAGCTCTATTCCACACTGTTGCTTCACACCAGTGTGGCAAACTTGGTGTCTTCCACAGCCTCCTTACTTTAATGTTTTGTGAGATTTTAAAGGTGACTAGTAACAAAAAAAAAAAAAAAAAAACCTTTCAAGTGAGAAGTTTGCCCTAAATGAAATACACAAAAATGAATGCAATTCAAATAATCACCCTGAAGTCAAACTCCAGCTCTGCATTAAGCATCTTCACCAATCAAGTTTTCAAATCTGCCTCCCACTGTCCTGTAGTGATGGTCTATATTTCAAGCTATATAATCATCTCTGAGACTTATTCTGTCTATGAATGTTTCTCGTCTCCTCTCCTCTCTCCTCTCCTCTCCCCTTTACCGTTCTCTCTCTCTCTCTCTCCCTCTCTCTCCCTCTGTCTCTCTCTCTCTCTCCCCCTCTCCATGTGCACAGCTGGAGAGAATGGGAAGCGCATAATTGCGGTGTAATCCTGCTCTAAGCCCCTGCAGCATTAGGGAAGCAGCAGAGGCAGATAATGCATAGCAGGCTCGGCAGAATAACCCGAGAGATGTCTGGACAGATGTTTGGTGGGAAAGGCTTTAATGGTAGAGAGCTCAGACCTGACCAAAAAGCACTGCAGTCAGTCAACACAACAGGAGAAATGGAAACGAACTGGGCGGGGCGGCGGGACATGTGAGGAATGGACACAGACGAGTCATATTAAGGCGGGTGCCAATTAGATGTGTCAACTTTAATAGAGGTATGAAATCAGATATCTTCTACATGAGTTTTCAAATAAACATATGGCAACCAAGTCCCCATTGGTGCTCAGATTGCAGGTGGATTGGATACACAGAATAAAAAATTATGGGAAAAAAGTTGAGGGATAATCCCAGTTGTTTTCAACCTGGACCTTGCCTTTGCCATCATGATGATTGATTGTGTTGAAATTTTCATTGCTTACCTCACTGTAGAGCTTTCATATCTCCAGGTTCCTTGGAGCGCTGCTACACACACACACACGCACATACGCTCACACACACATGGCCAAAGCAGTAATCTCCAATTATCCTGGAAGAGAGAACATAACAAACTGCAACAGTAACCAGCTACAAACAGTGTTTTTGTGCATATTTGCGTGCGTGTGTGCCTGTATTAACTGCATAAATCACGGTGGCTTTGACAAAACTGTGAGGCTATACTTAGGCCGTGAAGGAGCCGAGCGTCTTCACTGTCATCCAGTAAAGTCAGACGACTCGGTGATTCATGAGGCTTGTAAAAACTGTGAAACCCTCGTCACTGGCTCAGAGAGTGACCTTTCGAGTCACCTCTGTCGGAGCAATCCCAGTTTCTCCATGCGGCCTGGCCACAGGAAGGTCAGGCGTGCGATTTTTCCACAGGAGGAGTGCAGCTTTCGTCATTGGGAAAATAAAAACGTTGAGAAGGAGTGGAGGTGGGGAGTTTGGATATTTTAGAAGGTGTGTTTTGCCCCGGGAAATGGGGATTTTAAAAGGGGGGCGGGGGTGTTATAGACATTAGGCTTACACTTTGAGGTTGAGGGGTTGATGTATGCACCAGTGTGTGCGGGTATGCACATACATGCATGCAGCCATATGTTTGTGAAAATGTGTGTGTCTGGGGGTGTGTGCATGCGTGAGTGTGTGTGTGTGAGTGTGTTTAGGAGGCAGGAGGGGTGTTAGGCAGGGCACAGGCAGGCGAGGAGGGAGTGGGCTAGTGGGATTGGTCTCCCATTACTGGGCTACAGGCGAGCATTCTTAACACCTCATAAATCTCACCTGGTGCTACAGGACCGCTGCTGACATGGCTGCTACATTGCACAAACACATATAGAGGCACATGCACGCACCCATCTGCACACACATACATACACACACATGTACACCCGTACTGTTAGTACACACACATGCACCTACACACATATGCACACATGTGTAAGTATCACGTAAGTACCACATGTACATATTTTTTGTAGAGGTACAAAATATATATATGTGTGTGTGTGTGTGTGTGTGTGCATGTGTGTGTACCTTGCATTTACATACACACATACATGCAACATGCAAACACTCACTGCTGCAGTAGCCTGAGAGTCAGTCTTGTCAGCAGCAGCGTGAATTGGAAAAACAAAATGATGTATAATGTGTGAGCTGCCAGTCTCTGTTGGAACAGCGCACCCCTTAATGAAAATCATTGCTCTGCAAACAAAGAAAAATACTGACTGCACTAAAAAAATTCATTGACTGACATTGTTTGGACTAAGTGGCTTTTCTGTGTCTCGGTAACACCAACAAGAATCTCCTTATGCTCGCTTTTCTTGCCGCTTCCTGGTTCCATTGTGATCATCTGACCCCTGACCTTGTATACCCCCCAACCTATAGAGTGAGAGGTCCAGGAACATTTGGTACAGACAGCTGCACATTTTTATCCTTCTTTCATCCAGCTAAGATGTGTGAGATGAGATAATCTGCAGTAAGAGACCAAATTACCATACTGAAAGGACAATTCCAGTCTTTTTATTCGTTTCCGCTAATCGTTAAGGTTGTCATTTACATAATTATTATGACAGTGTGCGATTCTTATTCTTATTCTAATTGCACACTGCCTTTTGTAGTTCGAGATGTCCAGCTTCATTTTTTCTACCTCCTGCAGAAGCTATTTACTGCCATTCATTTTCATCTGTCGTGAGAAACATCTTCCACACACTTGACAAATGCCTCAGTCGGGTAATCCACCATGGTAAATGTACCGGCTTAAAGGTGGAGTCAGCGATTCTGGAGAGAGATTGTTATTATTGTTATGTTATCACATTAGCATGTGCCAGATTTACTGTCCCTCTCGCTCACGCTGCCAAAATCTGCTTTGCTGATTGGCTGGAATAGTGCTGCGTGGCCCAGTCCGAGCTACCTTTAATTATGGCTTAAAGAATTTTTTTTGATTTATCGTTACGTCATTGAATTCGAGTGTGGCTGCAACACAAGTGTCCCCCAGAAAATAGGCCCTCCTCATTCATTTATTATTATTATTTTTTTTTTCACAGCAGACCTCAAGCTACGTCACACAAGGAAATGTTTATGTATTTAAAATGATGACAAATTAAGAAGAAGAAGAATCAGAGTTAATGCTGCAGGCTATCTCAGGACTTGTGTAAACTTTAGGGTTATTAAATTTTAGAGATGCAAATGCTGATAACAGGATAGGATTTCAGGCCAATACCTCACTACACTGGGTTAACACTATCAAAAGATGTCAGCACTAAATCAAAGCGAGCACTAAATATAACAGGTCATAGATTAAAGCAGCGGAACCGGCTCTACTACCTTCTCCTCAGCGGGGATGTTTGATGTGGGATGATTTTTGATAGCAGCTGACATTTAAAGTTCACCACTCAATCAATAATAGCAGTAAAAAGTGGTATCGCCTGTCACTACAATTTTTCTATGTTTTTTTTATTTTTTATTTTTTCAGAGCACCTCAGATCATCTGTCTGTTCCAAATGACACCCGAACAAAGTTGATCTTAGCATCACAGGAGTTTTATGGAGCCCAATCCACTGAGTTAATCTCTACAGTGCGGTGGCCCAAGTAAGACTAATCCCTCCACCAATTTGTCTTATTCCTCTCCCCAATTCCAATGAGTCTTTTAGGTTGGTGCTCGGTGGTTTGGTTTAGTTTTGCAGATTACAGTCACAGTCTGATGTCAGTCTAAAGTCATAACACATAATGCCATTTGGTGGATGCTTTCATCCGAAGTGCCTTATGGTACCACAAGTGTATGTATCTTACATTTAGGTGGCATCAGTCAAATCCCTAACTTGCATTGTTTTTCAGTTCACTTTCAAGTCGGTTATATTTAAAATCTGGTTTCTGACTGTTTTCAAGATCCCAGTATCTGTGAGTCTATGTATTATATGTACATGGATTGTGTCTATACGGCATATACAGTATGTACTCTGAGACAGCATACTGAGCCCCGTCTTTGTTGCACTAGCACGTCACCATCTGTTCCACCGTCTGAACCCCACTTTTGGTTTGTGCCAAGGAATTGATCTTCCACAAATGACAATTTGCTCATTATCTAATCATCTTCATGTCAGCCTAAAGATGAAAAATGTCTTTTGAGTTCCAAAAAAGGCAAATAAACGACCATTAAATTGCTCTAGACAGCATAATCCAAGTGTTCTGAAGCCAAAGGATTGCACTGCGGTTCCAAAAGTCTGATATATACCATTATTTCCACATTATCTGCTAGATTTTCCGCACTCAATAAGCTTTTCTTGTCTTACAGTCTGATGGCAAAGTCTTGCTGCCTTCATGTGCTTCACATAAACTCGTACTTCCTGGCTCTACAGTCATAAGCACATGTATAAGCACGTGCTGTTAATTGAAAAGTAAAACAAACCCTGCAAAAAGCAGATTTTCAAGTGACTGTTATGCAAATTAAGTCATACAGAGATTCATTAATTCTGCCATTGCAGAATAGCAATAGCAGAATGAAAAGGAGCATATTCACATCAGTTTTATTTGGCTAAAAGTTGTTGAATATGAATGACACTTAGAGCAAGAACGTCACATCTCATCATCCTGGGTAACATGTAAAGTTTGACTCAACCATTTGTATTAGTGGCTTTATTTGTTTAATCCAGTGAGTTGTGCCCATAATTACAATATTTTTGAGAGCATGTGAAGGCAGCATCTGCTTGCTTCTGTTGTGGTTTTTGGCACGGCACAGAACAAATGTGGAAAGTCTAGGAGATAAAAATTAAACTTTTAGACACCGGACTCATTTGGCCTCAGAACATTTTGATTAAGCTGTTTGGAGTAACTTTATGGTCTTTTTTTTTTTTTTTTTTTTTTTTTTTTTAAGCCTTTTTGGAGCTCTGAAGCACCACTTCCACGTCACTTAAGTTCTTTTGGAGGACACTGATAAGAAGGTGCACTGGAAAACCTCCCTTTTTGCAGGGTGCTGACTGGCTCATTTTCCTCTTCAAGCACGCTATAGCTAATTAATATGTTTGTATTCCTGACTGTGATACTTCTTAATCCTGACAAGGGTCCTGATGTAATTCAATTAAATAATCATGCAGTGTTGACACAACTTTATTCAAGCACTGACACGAGCATTTCTCTGTATAACCCAGCTAAACTACATCTAATAGCCAACACATTTATTTCTCATTAGTTTATTTTTTCTTTTTAGCACAGTAGAGACAGTTGCACTTATATATCATGTACATATTAAAGCCCAGCTAATTGGCTATAAAACAACACATCTATGTAGCTATAGTTATATTACGACAGAGCTAATCTAACCTAACTGTTTTCTGGCTACTATTAAACCATTTTCACTCTAACTTGACAAAATATTTTATTGTTGAGAAACAGTTAATAATTGATATGTATTACTTGGACTGCACAGCATTCACAACAGTAATTTTACATAATATATGTTCTGGCACAGCTATTTGGGAACAGCTATTTCAATGTCATTTTCTGTTTTAAATGATCGAAGAGGACATTAAATGTACTAATGGTTAGACTTTGCTCTGTTGGATCCTCCAGAGACCTTTCTCAGCTGTCTAGCTTGAATGTAGGCCAGGGATGCTGCACAACACCACAGTTAACACCCTTTTCCCTTGAGGGGAAAAGTGAATATCTGCCTCTTTACAGTTTGCAAATTGCAGTAATCACTCTTGTTCTCGGAGATTTGTTTTGAACCTATTTTAACACCAGAGGTAGCCAACAATGAAACAAACCGTCTAAATAACCTGCCACAAATGTATAGTGAGTCAATTGTATAAATCCAGTCAACAGAAAGCAATTACTGGCGTTGGAAGAATTGAGGGCACTCGGTTTGTCATCTGTGGCTCTGATGAGGATGGGTGCACCCGGTGAACTGCGCCGCTGAGTGCAGAGATTTTCATGTTGTCTCCCAACTCCCATCGCTGCCCTTCGCTCTGCAAGTTTCACCTCGATTTCTATGATGCATGTGTACACACTGTACGCTTTCCTGACTTGTGCGCCGTCCGTGTGTGTGTCTCTGTGTTTGTGTGTGTTTGGTTTTAATGTCTTGAGTGGTTCAAGTGTCCTAAAAAAACAGGTCAAAGGTCAAGGATGCAAAAATATTGGAGTTGCGTGAGGGTGAAAATAGAGGCCAAGATTAGACTCGTCGTTGCTAGGGTTTAATGGTATGGCTAAGGTTGAGAGAATGAATAAAGGTCAGTAGAATGTCCTCACAAGCATAACAACACATGTCTATAGTTTGTGTGTGTGTGTGTGTGTGTGTGTGTGTGTGTGTGTGTGTCTGTCTGATAAATCGGAGCCAACAGCAATAGAACAGTCACCTGCGTGTCAGCCCTAGCTCTCCCTTGGCCTTATCACTGCCACAGGCAAGGCTGTGAACACACACACACACACACACACACACACACACACACACACACACACGCTGGTAGCATAGCAGCTAGCTGCATCAGATGGCCAACGTCTGGCAGCGTTATCTGTGCCAGTTGTGACTCTGTGCCCCCAGACTGCCACCTTCTCATACACAGTGATAAACTTGTGGCCCGTAAAGGCCAAGGGAGAGGCAGCGACTGATAGATAGAGAGGGAAATACACACAGAGTTAGGACAGACACACGGCAAACATCTTCTGCAGATATGCAAATGTGGAAATACGCCAACGCTCAAGTCACGTACGCACTCGCTGGCGCTCATTTGCATTGACACTGGCTATTGATTTCTTTAACAAGCAGTGTTTTGCCAGTTCAGTGGCGTAAACACCATCTAATCCTATAGAGTAAGTCTCTTTAGACCAGACTCTAGCTGTGCTCAACCTTTAAATGTTACATTCCCTTGCAGCATGGTGCATTCAACTCCACAAACAAACTTCAATGACACGGCTGTTTATTGTTTCTTTGGAAATGTCATACACAGACTGTTCCTGTGGGATAATATGAATTAGTGAAGTTTATGACAGAGCCTGGTGCAGGCCATGTGAAGAAGCAAGTTCAACCTCCACACTGCTCTTTCATCTTCCCTGTCATTTTATATGGAAATAACATCATAAAAACCACTAGTGCCTTAATAGGAAATGCGGTAATAATATAAGAGGAAGTAGCTAAATAGAAAAGTTGATTTTTTTTGGATAGGAAGAAAATTGGACGGTTGTAATTCTTAGAAAATTAGATGATGATTGATGATTCATGTGCCCAGTCAGCACATACGTGCCCACACACACATACACACAAACACACTCATATACAACCACACAGTACACACAAAGTCACACATAAATAGAGGTCTTTCCTGGACACAGTGCAGCGTTCCTGTAGTGAAGCTCGTCCAGCTCGCCGCCGACAGAGGAGTTGCTAATTTGCACAACTCTTAAAATGGATTGACTCACCCCATTTTGTTGCCCGGGCAAACATTTCAGCAGGTGACAGATGTATTTTTATAGACACACACATGTCAGCAGGGTCTTTGTTTGTAGGAGGTGGCCAATATTTTGCCCATGCTCCTGTGTTTACCCTCTGCTGTGCTTGACTTAGGATGTACCAGTCATACAACAAAAGCTTAATTGTCCATAGCTGAACATGTGCTTGATACACTGATAGTTTAAACTCATGCTATGGCTTAAAAAAAAAAAAAAAAAAAAAGAAGACCAATCAGTACTAAGATGTTCATAGTACACAGGGCTGCAGTGCACTTGATAAGGTTTTTGTCAGCTCTTGTGGTTTGGGAGTAACAGGGATTTGGCCGAGCAGGCGTAGAGCAGTTGAGACGAAGCCTCCACCTTCCCCTCTCAGTGTTACGGTGAGGTGAACGTAGCTTAAAATCAGGGAAAAACAGCTTAAGAAAAGACTAAAGAACAGCATGAGTCCATGCATCGAGCATGTTTTGGTGTGGGATAAAAGTAGATTTGAAGCACCACAGCATGCTGGGTATCCTCACATTCATTGCAAGGTCCCTTTTCTTTGTCCCGTCTTGTTTAAAGCACTCGGTGTATTTTTCTGGATCCAGACCTTGTTAGTTGAAATGCAGAATTGAGATTATGTTATTATTATTTGGAGGATATTGCATTAGCCCTCTCAAATCAAGAGTTTGTCTTCTCCTCTTCCAGTTTAATTTACCTTTTTCGTTTCTGGGCACAAACCTGGAGCCTGTTTGCCGTTTAACAGCACACCTTCCACACAGACACAAAGTAGTGTTGAGAGGACAGCACACGGTGTTACTGCCGTACTCCTCTCTGTCCTCTTTTCACATGCCCACGCAGAACACACACATGCCTGTGAAGGCTTGCACGGTAACGGCAGGCCAAAGCCACCAAGTCACTGGCAATCACACACACTCCGCCGCAGACGTACATAATCACACACACCCCACACGCACATTCCTTCTCAGCCACACCCCCGATTCCTCTCTCTCACACACACATACACACACACACACACACACACACGTGTTCATATTCCTCATTTCACACACACACACACACACATGCATACACACACTGACATCTCTTATAGCACAGTAAACAGCCTCAAACCACACTCACACACATGCTAGTGGGCACACACCCCTTGAGACACCCACGCACATAGGCAGGCAGGCGTGTTTGATGCCAGTCGCAGTAGTACAGCGTGTACCGTCCTGTGTCTGAGACCTCCCCCCCCCCTCCCGCCAGCAGCAACCACGAAGAGAGAGAGAGAGCGAGAGTGAGAGAGAGAGATTCACAGTGAGGAGTGCAGCTCCATTAGCCTCTGCTGGTCTCTTTCAATGCATGCAGGTTAACTAGCTAGTTGTCCTCAGCCACCCTGTCCACAGCTCATTGATCATGGGCTCCACCGGTGCTAGGCAGCTATTTGCTGCCGGCCCATAAGGAATGGTTTCCTGGCAAACAGAGTGGCTCTGGGGAGGGATAGAGTGTGTACTGTGCGGTCAGCCTGCCTGCTCAAGCTGACTGAAGTGAGCAAGTTTTTTCTTCTCTGACAGGCGTTAGCTTAACGGGAGATTGAATACATTAACAGAGAGAGTACACACGGCCGACCCCGCCGCTGACCACCGCACTTCGCTACCGCCGCTGCTGTTTGCGGGCGTGTGTGCATGTCTGTGTGTGTTTGTTTGCCGCTGTCACACACAAGTGAAGCCCTATTTTGTGGTGGTTGAAGGCCAGACTCATTCATTTTCCCTGCGGCATTTTGATCTGTTTGTGAATGTCAGCCCTCACCCCCCTCCACCCCCCCCTCCACCCGCCGCCATCGCTCCCCCCCTTCCTTGAGATGCTTATTTTGGGCTATTTGCCTTCTATTCCCAGACCTGGTTAGCATTAATGAGCTGTTATGCTAGCCGCTCGTGGTGGTGCCGTAGCCTTGTCACTCCTCTTTCTGGCATTGTGTCAAAATGTACAAATGCAGGCAGCGTAGACGTTTTACAGTCTCGCTTGTTGGTCGCTGCATTGCTGCTGCTGCTGCTGCACCCTGCAAAGGAAATGTTCAGCACCTATTCAGGACAGAGGCAGCACTTCACTGCCACTAAAAGCTGTCAGGAACTACTGATATACACTGTATCTGTAATGCAATGGCTTACAATTCACCCAGTTATTGTATATCATGCCTCAGCATGCCTGAGGGGAAAATATGCCAATCTGTTCCACTATTTTTCCCCCACTATTTGACTGCAACCGTCACATGCAGGTTAAACTGTCTTTCCTGGTGCACATTTTTTGTCACTGTTGGGTCAGTGAAATTGAGGAAGCTGTGTGTGATTCTGCACCAGATTGGTGGTGGTCCCATGCAGTTTGTGGTACAGGCTTTTACTGCCTGGCAGAATTCGGCCTGATAATTTAGCATACAGTAGTTTTTGTTGGTTTTGTCTTGCTTCTCCAAAAACAAATCCCTTTGCGGTCAAAGGCTCCCGCTGTCATCCGAAATTTCACTCTCTGAACAAAATCCTCCGATAATCATTTCAGATAATGAACTGGAACAAATAAACCTTTCTCTCTCTTGTTCTCCCGCGCTCCCTCTCTCCCTCCCTGTCTCCTGCTGTGGCGGTGTGGAGTCTAATGACTCTTCCACATCATTCCTCCACTTGTCTGTTGCCCTCCGTCTCTCCACCTCACATGCTCACCATCATCTCACTTCATAAACAGAAACACAGCTTCAGATGGTGCCTGCTTATTAGGAGCACAAGCCAGAGAGAGAGAGAGAAAGAGAGAAAGGGGGGGGCGAGAGAGGGAGTGACTGTGGCAGTTGCTTGTGCATCTGTGCACGTATGCGTGTGCATGCTTGTGTCCTCTACTATTTATAATCTCTCAGGACATCGGGTTTAACAAGGGTAAATATTCACGCTGCACTTTATACCCGAATGGCATCTGCATCTTCAGCCATTCAGGAACAAATATCCTGTATTCAAAAACATATTTCAGGGCTGGTGCATCAAGAATTCCTTCTTACATTGGCAAAACATGTTGCACTCTTTTCTGCTTCCATCAGATGAGGGAGAGCAGATTTTTTTCTGCGGCGTCAGCACGTATTTTTCCCCTGTGTGTACAGTATTTCACCTGGGCCCGGCCGCTGCTGATGACATCCTCATCGGAGCGCATACAGGGCAGTTATTAGGTCGGTGTGTGATTTTGCTGATCAAACGACTTCGCATGAACACAACGGCAGCCTGGCCATTGTCCCATCAATCAGCTTGTAAATGTCACTGGTGGGATTGTGGGAGGAGGCAGCTATAGGATAGATGAAACATGTGTTGAGAAGACTTTTATACCCCTCAGTGGGATACAGTGGGAAGTATGACTCTACTCCTGGTCTGGGCCAGTTATATAAGTTAGAGTCTGGTTTCTTTAACTAGCAGTTGGGGCCTGGTGTGGTTCACAGGCCTACTTCTGGTGGGTCCCCACATGACTAGAGGAGTCATATGTGCCACTGTGAGCTTTGGGGCCAAGATTAGAAACCACATCTTTGTTTTTGAGTTTAAGCTTCAAATTTTGTATTAAAGGTCAGTCTGTCCCGTTAACTCCCTTGTCATTGATTCCATACTACAGCACCCCATAGATACACTTAAGAGAAAGAATCAGTATCGCTACCAAGGCATGGGTAAATTTCCAAAACAAATCAAATATTGTGACTTTTCATCCATATATGATATTTTCCAGATTACTAAATGCCCCACCTGGACATGCTTGCTATTTTTTAACTTATTGTTTACAAATGTCTGTTCTTCTGGTGATAGAGTTTTTTTTTTTTTTTTAAATATATATATATACAGTTGTCCCTTGCTATAACGCGGTTCACCTTTCACGGATTTTTTTAGTGCAATTTGCATGCTTTTTTTTTTTTTTTTTTTTTTTTTACAGCGTTATACTGGACTTATTTTTCTCCAAAGGTTTGAACTTTGAGAGTGTTTAAACAAGAGAGAAAAGTGAGAAAATGTTAACGCCTGTCTGAGAAAAGTGTATAAAGTGTGTAGTGAGGGGTTTTACAGCCTTAAAACATCTGTAATAATTGTAAAAAATAAAGCTGACTACTTGGCGGATTTCGCCTATTGCGGGTTATTTTTAGAACGTAACTCCTGCGATTAACGAGGGACCACTGTACATACATATATATATATATATATATATATATATATATAAGAAATCGTTTGACATAAGGTGAGACAGCAATATTTGGCATTTATCAACTTTGCAAAAAATATGCAATTATGTGCTATCACAAGGGAAATTTGATTTATCAGCTTTTATACTGCAACACAAAGGTGAGGAGTTAATGTTTAGGCTAGAGTTTAAATGATTAATTCTAATGTGATTAATAAGGCATTTTTTTTTTTAATGTTGGGATTTTTGTTGTAATATTGACTATTCTGACAGTCTGACGGGGCAGTATCATGATAATAATTTCTTGATATTGCCCAAACCTAGTGCCTCTCAATGCCAGACAGCTCAACCTTATTTGGCCTTGTGGAAGCTGGTTCTGAGCTGTAACTTAATGATTTCTTGTGTGTGTTCGGTTGTGTCCTTGAAGCCACTCACTGTAGCAGTGATATACTGTAGTTGCAAGATCCTCATTAGGAAGACAGGTTTTTCTTCTTTTTTTTTTTTTTTTTTTGTCCATTAATGCTGGCCTGGGATCAGCTCACTTACTAATCTCCAGTTTCATCCTCTCGTGGCGGTTCTGCAAAAGCATATCCAGAGACTACAGTGGCTATCATAGCCAGCAGTGGTGTCAGAGCCTAACAGTGGATTTCACACACCGACCGTGCGCACACACAGTCACACAAGCCACACAAATACCACATACACTCATACCTAATGATGTGGATTAGAGCCCCACCGCAGCATCAGTCTGCTTCACTGTCTATCTGTTTGATCAGCTAATTACCACCATTACACACACACATACACACTCACTACCCAAGAGACCGGCTTCATGCAGTGAGCCGTCGGGCTTTCGATCCCCCTCTCCCTCTTTTCCTCTTTTTCTCCATCTCTCTCTCTCCCTCTCTCCTTTTTTTCTTTATTCCTGGCCTCAGACTGGCCTTGACAGCTTGTGAGTTTCAGAAATAAAATACGGTGAGGTCTGAAAGCAAAAAAATGGATGGGTGGCCTTGAAAGTAGTTGAATTTATAGCCGTGCACAACATGGCATTCTAAATGATTGGTTAGCACTGAGCTACAGTGTGAATTTCATGATGAGGGTGAAATATGAAATCCAAAGCTCAGGATGGGAAAAACTTGTGTTTTTACAGGTGCTTAATTCAAGCAGAAGGCTTCACCTTCCAACTCTAAACATGCTTTGTGTAACCAAGACCTGTTTAGGCATGGCCCTTGATCTTGCTGCACTGCCACTGCCTTCTCTGCAGAAGCAGTGCTTAGATTTTAAAGTTGGATAGGCCAAAGCAGGTTTTGCTCTGTATTTTAATTAATTTTTATGTAATTAATTTACAGTAGATGGCATGGCTGTCATGCTGAATACATGGCAGGGATATGTGATATGTTATTATAGCAGTAACATTGTTGCATCTAATAGCCTAATGAATAAAAAGTGACATAAAACCAAATCCCGTAATTACAGGCGGCATGTTTCAGTAAACTTTTTTGTGACAAGCCATTGCAGTTTAAGCTTTGCCCTTTGATGACATTTTTATAACTAATAACACAAGAAACCAAAATAGACAACAGGCTGCATGGAAGAAAAGAAAAATAAATCCATAGTCATATTTTGCATTAGGCTCTTTATGGTAACTGTACAGGGCTAGTAGATGCAGTTTGCTCTTGAAAATGTTAATAATTTCATCATAGTGAAAGTAAAATATTTTCAAATTAAAGGACCATACCAGTGATTTTGAATGTTTTGCACATTTACTACAGGTTATCCACATTTCACAAAAAAATAATCAAAATTCCTCAATTTTCAAATGTGAATTTTTGGTTGGAAAGGTTAAGAAATCATTTGTGATGGATAGACAGACGGAGTTTTCTCCATAGTCTCTTCTCCAGTCTTTGAGCATGGGGACAGCACTCTGTTCTCCTCACTGTCATCTCAGAATGGGCCCACCCTCACTGCTTCACCTGTCTGGGTGCAAACAGTTGAATTTTAACTCGACAACCAGTTATTTGATCTAATTATACTTTTAGCTCATTTTATGATGTTTGTCTCCACCTTTTATGTTTTTGATGCTCTTTTCTTGGCCAGGCTTCTCTGTGCATTGCAAGAACTTGTGCAGTGTATTTACTTAACAGCAGTATTCAGTGTAAGAATGGGATGGCTTGTTCTGTATTGTCAGCTTTACTAGACTGTGTCAGAGTAAAAACATAAGGTTTATATAATAGAAACATGTGACACATGTTATCCATAAATCATAAATGTCAGCGTCTCAGATTTGACCAAATACGATCTTGCCATTGAATGAAATCTGGTTCTGTGTGGGAATTATTGGGTTTTTTTCCCCCCTCTTCCCTCCTATCTCCCTCACTTTCTTCTTTACCCTGTGGCTTTCCTGTAGTTTCCTCTACTCTGTCTTTGTTGCCTACCCATCTCCTCTTTTAACTGTCATTTATCTTTTTCACCTTCTCGCATCTCTTTTTTTCATTTGCCTCGCTATATATTCCTCTCATGTCTGCCCTCTCTCCTTTCCTCCCCTCCTCTCCCCTTCATTTCTCCTCTTAAGCACTGCAGCAGAGCACGTTTCCTCTTTTAATTACCATAATCAATGGTGGCCCCAGCACCATGTTACCTATCCTGCCACTTTCTGGCTAGCTACTGCCTATATGCTCTCCGTGACCCTAGGGAAACAAATTACCGCCTCTGGAGCAGTTCCTGATCGGAAGGATTAGGGTCATTACCTGGCAGCCGGGCCTGGAATTCCGCTCAGTGCATTATAGCCTTAAACTTTAACCTACATCAAATAGCTCTAAAAAAGCAGGAAAGCAAACAAGCTGAGCCATTAGTAGCTCCCTTACTTTCATTTTTTCCTTATAATGGGAAATCAAAATGCAAATAGCAAGGCATTCAGTGCCAAAACATACATTTAATCATTTTTATACTCTTTTATAGCCGGCATTTTGTCCAGGTTTGTGCTTTTCTTCTCCACGGCTCATTCATTTTTCTTGCATTTAATTCCAGAGGTTTTGATGAAAATAGCTGTCTTTTGGCTCTTCAGGCATAATAGTAATGAGCCGCAGTGGCAGACTTTGAATTCCCCTCATACAAGCCAGCGTGCTGCTACAGCCTTGTGTATGTTTACTCACCATTAAAAAGGCAGCTTTACGTTTCCTTAATACCATTTTCAGCCTTTATAAAAGACAGCCAAGCAGAACGAGCCGGACTGTGTCTCCAAACCGCACCGCTCGACTTCTAATTTTAGTAGAAAATTATTAGAAAGTATTCCTTTTACTTTCTCTGTGTCTCTCTCTGTCTGTCATTTGCTCACACTTGCGCACTCATGCCGTGGTCGAAGGCTATGCGGTGTGAAGATGGAAAGCTCTTATAGGTGGTCCCCACCATGGACTAACAGTGTGGTTTGAAGGGCGGGCTCTTGGAAAAGCCACCGAGTATTAATATAGGTTTACGACTAGAACAACTTCTTTGTCCCACAGGAATGAGCCCCCCGTTTTCATTTCCTGCCATTCATTTCTAGACGAACAGCATGAGGCCCTTCTGGACCATTGTGGGTCTCCCATCATTAAGATTTTCCTGCATTGGCACCACATCGCCCCATGTATTTTACCAAGTGCCTTTCAGTGGAATAGCAGGCGAATACCACCGTGGAATGTGTAGGTGTGAGAGACATGTTTTCACTCTCGGCAGCTGCCCTGTGCCGCATGGCCCCGGCTCTGACGTTTGCTAACGCAGCGAGTCTGTTACTGCTGTGTCAGTGATGTGTGTGTCTGCACGTGTGTATTTTTCTCTGCGAGAGGGGGGATGCTAGTGTGTGCGTGTGTGTGTGTGTGTTAGTGTGCAGGCGCAAAATAGTAGCAGAGATACAAACCTCTAATTGCCCAGGCAGTAAGGCCAGAAGCTGGTGCCAGGAACCTCAGTAAGCTTTTCATAGTGGGCGTGCTGGAGGTATGTACCCCTCAGAGCCAATCAGCTTGCACCCTCACCAGGAAGTTGTGGTTTGGAACATGCGTTGTTGCGGCAGCAGGGGAATTGAAAGGATGATGAACGCAGAAGAGAGAGAAAGAGCTATTCAGTGCCAGGGTGCAACCTTTGCAGTTCATTTGATACTGTCCATTTCAATTCAGATTGATTTCTATAGTGGTTATACAATCACGCTGAATGGTATGACATGGATACTTTTGCATGTGGCAGTAATAATGGAAGGTGTGTGCAATAATGTGTGAAGGCTGTAGGGCAGGTGGTGAGAAATTTAGCATCTCACCTTTCACAGCGGGGCATTGTGATATATTGAACAAATGATGACAAGTTACCTCAAGAACAGCCCCATTCACTGCAGTGCCCCCTTCGTCCCCTCTCTGGTAATGTTCTCCCCACACTCTTCCATTGTCAGCTAATGGACCGGCAGTGGATATAGGCGCTATTCCCTACAGACACATACATTATACACACACACACACACACACACACACAAAAGGCATCAAAAGCCATCCAGTACACTCAGTTATCCTGAGAGAAGATTGAATGACATGATAGGCCATTATCAGCCTGCCCAGTTACCGTCAAAGCATTACCACTGGTCCTGAATAATGTGTCATGTAGGCTATTTGCATAGTGAAGTAGATGTATATGAAGTGCTACAAAACACCATACCCACGGTCCCAAATGAACTAGGGATGGACTGATATATGGGCAGACTGCTGGGTTTGCTTGATATTCAGTTGTCAGTGTCAAATCATAACAGAAATGATCCAAAGGCACTTTACAGAGACCCAACATCCAATGAATCAAAAGCTCCCCTGTGAGCGAGCACATGGTGACAGTGGTGAGGGAAAAAAAAAAAAAAAAAAAGCAATATTCGTATTGGTCCAATTTTATTTTTACTACAGATGTTTGGCTAATTTTGGAACTGGCCTTTTTGTGACCTTTTTCCTTGGAGTCTGTCACTTAATACAACTGTCAACTTAGCAGCATTGTACAACTCATAGTCTTTTGTGTTAAGAAGCACTTTGTTGTTTATTGATTAGATAGGCCTGTCTGAAAAGCTGAGTCTGTTTTGTACCTACATTTGTATTGCAGTTCTTACAGGTTATACAAATTGCTATCGGCATTGGTTTCAGCTGAAGATATTGGATATTGGTAGCGGCCAAAATAAACCATATCAGTGCATCCCTAAAATGAACACTGGCACACTAAGCTCCAAATCCAGGATAAATGGAGCTGGATAAATGAGCAAGCTTCACTCGCCACACTGGCCGCGAACCAGTGCTGCCAACTCTTTTCAAAGGAAAATAGCTATTGGCTTCTCAAAAAGTTGCTACGAACTGCCAGAGGACATGAAACGCTAATTTGCATATCGGCCTATTTGCCACAGTCTCTGCTCTCAGCGGAGGGAGGAGCCACATTGTGTAAGGGAGGCAGTGGTGTGGTCATCAGACCTCGGCATTGGACAAGCCAGTCGCTTAGATCGGCATCAGCTGTACACATTTGGCCTGGAGTGCTTTGGAAGTCAGCACACCGTCATTGTTTCCCCATCGCTGGGAAAAAAAATGGCTAGATTTGTTGCTTTTTGTTTCTGAGGAAAAAAAGTCACCAGGGGGTCTGAAAAGTTGCTAAATCTAGTGACGGAGTTGCCAGTTTGGCAGCAGTGCTGGTAACTTTTTTGTGACAATAACATTTGAATGGTTCAGTTATACAGTCTCTTTGCCTTTGTGTCAACTGACCGTGGTACACCCTCTGACTGTGAGGCAGGCAAATTAAACCAAAACAATGGTGCTATATCAAACAGACTCCTGATTACGTGCCAGTTACCGAAGCTCTACACAAAGCAATCACATCGAAACCTTTGAAAATTTTTTCCCGCATTTCCCTGCTGCCTCTGTAGTTAACTAGTCTGACATTTGTTGAAACTTAACGTTATTCTCATATGACAAATGACTGACTTTAAATAAAAATTCTAGATCTGCTCGTTCTCCTTTCACTGAGTGCTAAAATAGTACCTGTTTCT
The DNA here is from genome assembly GCF_902150065.1 of Myripristis murdjan. Lineage (NCBI taxonomy): Eukaryota > Metazoa > Chordata > Actinopteri > Holocentriformes > Holocentridae > Myripristis > Myripristis murdjan. Next base: position 6,010,758 of record NC_043998.1, read on the forward strand.
ATACATAAAATAGCATTTCCTTGTGCTTGCACGCCCATTGCAGTGCTGTTGAATGATGTTTCTGTAGCAGACAGTATGGTTAGCACATCCTTGATTTAATAGCAAGAGACTAGGGATCAAGAGCATTTCTATAAAGCTATATTACTTATTTTGGCTCATAGAAATTATTCTTGGCAGACATGTTAACCTGCTTATATCCTTCCTTTGATTGTCTTTGCTTTAAGAACTAGAATTTAGGGCTTGGTGTTGCTTAGGGTGATACAGCTGGATTTTCATATCATAACATTTCTCTTGTTTTGACGTCTAGTGTATAATGATGTTTTGTTTTTGTTTTCTTATTTAACATATTTTTTGCTGTGATGTCATGTCTTTGAATACTAAGGATGAGATTTACAATTTGCACGTAATTTCATCACAAACAAATTCCCACCTCTCCACTCCTAACATTAAAAATCAATTCATATAAAAAAATAAATATACATATAGTACATATAAGTTACCGTACGTGTATGTGCATACGCCCAACAGAATTGTAAAAATGAACTCACACCTGCCTACCATGTTAGTCAGTACTGTGTTGGTAGTTACTGTGTACTGTGCTATCACTTTCAGTGTGCAGTGGTCGTGTGTGTATGTGTGTGTATACTGTATGTCTGTGTATCCATAAGCTGAGTGCTGTCTTGTCAGTGTGGCCAGAGAGAGAGAGAAAGAGACTGAGAGAGCAAATGAACAAAAGACACCTTCCCCAGCTGAGAGAAAGAAGGCACTTTGCTAATCAGATCTTCCTCAGTTTGTGCTCTGCATGCGGGCACAATGGCTGGCTTTCCCTGGGGAAGCTCACAGCCTGGCATTTCCTGCTCTGGGATGGCCCTGTCCAGATTAGGGGAAATTGATTTAATGGCTTTGGTTTAATGGCTCAAAAGGCCACATCCACTGTGGGCACTTTCTTGTTCTCTCTCTCTCTCTCTCTCTCTCTCTCTCTCTCTTTCTTACAGTCTCTGTATGTACCTCATTTCCTGTATTTTCTTTGCGGCATGTGTGTATATGGGAATTTATGTGTCTGTGCCTCCATGCTCCTGTGTGTGTGCGTGCACACGTGTGCGTGCGTGGACACTGAGTGCCGTGGCTGTCGGAGACAGTATGGCAGACAGGTCCTCAGTTTAATAGAGGGAGACCTGGGATCAATAGCAGCGGTAAACCAACTCCCAGAGACTCAGGCCCAGCAGGTCACTCCCATTAACTGGAGCTGGCACACATATACTGGACCAGTCTGTGTCTGTTCACTAGCAATTCTGCTAAACTACACTAACTAACACAGATATTACAGCAAACAGGTATGTGATTGTGAAGCAGTGTGGCAGTGCATTGCTAAAAATCAATGATCCTTGACCAGTCCGGAAACAAATGCAAATACTAGTTCTCCTGAGTATTTTGTTGTCCTAGATTACATCATCTGAGATTTGTGTGTTGCAATTTGTGTTACACCGATAACACTATTTGATATTGGGCCACTTTCTTTCTTTTTTTTAAAAAAAAAAAATTTATTTAACAGCCTTTTTACCAGGATAGACTCTTGAAACTTGTCAGTAAAGAAAAAACACAGAGAAATGAAAGCACACTGAACATTACACTAAACTGGAACACCAAACATCAAAGCAACTGCACTCGCTCAACACCAAGTTTAAAATGCCCATCATGTGAAATTTAAATGCCAGGGTAAAACACTGTAGGGTGTTGGTATTTGAGAATATGCCAAGCACTGAAGTTCAATCCCGACAGCTACAAACAGCTTGTCAGATATGATTGTTACACCTTGATTTTCTATTTTCCTCTTAAATACAAGGGTGTAAGATCTCTGTAACTGAGGAAACAAATTCCAGTAAATCTTAGTTGTTTTGTCCAAAGACCCCAAACTAATCACCCAGGCCTGTATTGCTCCTAAAATACTAGGTTTGGTGTGTGGTACAGATGCTCATCTATCTGTAGGTGTAGGTCCACCTATTCTGGAGTCCTGTGGCTGCTACTGTTTGAGCTCACTCAGAAATGAAAATGCGGAAAAAGCACAGCATCTCTCCCCCTAATTGTTGAATTTGTTCAACCCTAGTGCATGTGCAGTGCTGTTATTGCTCGCTTGAGCTGAGTCCATTGTGTATTCTTGCTTGCGAGCGTGTAGCACCCACCCACATGCCGTATTTGCCCGTGTCAGTGTAGGTCTGGCTGTGTGCACGGGCAGGGCAGACAGGAGTAGAGCAGCACAGGGCAGTGGGTGGTTTGTACATGACAGGGTACTGTTATTGTTCAAACCCTGTTTGCCATGGGAAAGGGCCAGGGGTTACACCCTTCAGGCCATCAATCCAGTTGTTTCGACGCGTTGGGGGCATGTCAGTGTGTGTGCTGTCTGTTTGTGTGTGTGCGTATGCATGTTTGTGAGGTGGGCAGTGGTGCAAGGTCACGGCGTTAGCTCGCTTTGCTGCAGCCCACAGATTTTTGGTAATTTTGTGACCTGTGGTGCTTGTGCAATTTACCAAATAGGAGGAAGTGAATTACTCCTGCGCTTTATTTGTGCTAGCACCAAAATAGGGTCCTCTATGTGTATAAATGTGGGGTGGCACATGTGTTAGTGAGCCTATACAGGGTGTATGTGAGGAATGTGTATCCAAGCATCTAGTTTTATGGGATCCCTCTTTCAGCACTGTTAAAGCTGTACATCTGCAGAGATACATGACAAGTGGGAGTCAAATGGTCAAGCCACAGCTCAGGGCCTCTGCGGTAAAACACACAGATATACATTTTAGACACTTGTGCTCGCATATGAATTTATAGTACACACACATACTGTATATATTATGAATTTATGCATGTGTGTGTACACACAAAAACATTTGAGTGGAAACACATGCATAAATCAAACACTAACCGGCTGAATATTCAATCTGATGTTAGCTGTTAAAATTTTTCCACTCTGTTCTGCAAGGCTTCATTCAAGGTTACATATAAATGTGTGAATGGTGGCCATGTGGTGAGTTCAAATATCTCATCACCTCATTATAATACACTGTTTCAGTATTTATCTTTTTGGATTTTTATACTTCCAAAATAGTGTTGGATACACCAAACAATCTCTTATTAATTATCCGACCCAGTCACTGGGTGATAGACCTGGAGAGTGATGTTCATGAACAATGGTCATTGATGGCAGCCATTCGTGTACAATTAATTAGCCATAGACACTATAACAACGCGTGCCCGTTCTACAAAACAGCCAGCATGGCAGTTAATAAGGATAACCCTGGGGTTTTTGCTAATGAGTTAGGTAATTATATAGCCAAGTACAATGTGATTAGCTCTAGCATGCAGACTCAGGTCAGCGAGGGGACACACACATGTGCTTTCCGCTATTGCTAAGGGACGCTTAGCGAGGGAGAGCAGGATGGCTCCAGTGCTCCTTCCCAGTTCCCTAAGGTCCCGTGTTATTTTAATTTTCCCTATCTGACATCAGCCATGCATGTCTAGCACTGTTAGTTAACAGCCATGAGGAGCTAGTGTAGCCAGTCTGTCTCTAGCATTACCTTTCCTGACTGAGCGTGGCGTCTGTTTTCGTGTGACACATGAGATGATACAGTGCACTTGTGGGTTATCCGTTCAGACGACTTGTTTAGTCACATAGAACTCTTGAGGCACAGGATTATGAGTCACTACGCTGGAGTCCACTTGAAACTGAAACCCGTCCCATATTTGCCAGACTTTTTAGTGATGGAATGAACTATTTATCACCAAGATTCATGCGCTCTCACTTTGATTAGGTGGATTGTGCACAAACTGGCATCCAGCAGTTGCTCTACTCCTCATATTTTGCTGCAGTACTCCCATTATTTTGTTTTCCTGTTTTGGTTTTTAATTGCATACATGGCAACTATGGAGAATTGTCCTAATGTGGAATCCGCTTGTGTCACCGATATTAATTGCTGAGGGAATGGAGAGTGTGTACGCAATTTTGACAACACTGATTTTGCATAAATATGCTGTAGTAGAACATAGCAGTTTTAGCAGCGATACAGTCTGTCATTTGTGTGAAGTCATAGTTCACTGACTTTCATTTAAATCCCAGGATTAGTACTAGTAATGGGGTACGGTTCATTGCTAAGCCGATGGAGGCACCAAGAGGGCACTGCACATCATTATATCAGCTTCACAAATAATACGTAGATGTTCAAATACACAATAAATAACCAAGTGCCCAAAGGCGTGCTGCATTCACAGCACCAGCCATCCAATGCGATCAAAGAGCACGCGTCTGCTTTATAGCCCAATTACAGCAGAGGTAAAAACTCTCCGCAGGCCCCGAAAACATAAATGTGGTGAGCAACTAAACTGTATTACCGATGCATTGTGTTGATTTATTAATGGAATGGTCTTTGATGGCATCTAATCACTCAGCTTTTGTTGAAAAGGGTTCTGTCAAACAGCCCCTGCTGGCCGCCTATTCAGGTGCCGCTTTTGAAGCTCGGAGTGAAATAAGGTAAATATCTTATGTGGCTCCTGGCAATTCATTAATAACTGTATTTTAGCACATTCTTCCCCATCATTTATTCAGAAACTAATGCAGCATATCCTTGGAGGCATTAATATTCTGCTCTCCAGAAAAGATGTTGTGAGAAGCAGAGTGGGAGTTGTGCAAACATAAAGGAAAATGTAAAAAAAAAAAAAAAAAAAAAAAAAGTACAGTTAGATAAATTATCCCCTCATTCCCTTCCTCAAACAATCCTCTGTTATATGTATTTGCTTTGGGCAATGCAACGTCATACTCCATGCAAAACAAATGTAGCCTGTGCTTAAGCTAAGGCCCATTCCTTGCTTATAAAATGTTTTTATGAAGTTTGTGCCAGTTGTCAGGGTTGTCCATCTTCTTTGCATTATTTTTGGTGGTGTGTGCACTCAGTCTTCTACCTTCAGAATAAGACATTACACATTATATAAAACAATGCACACAGACTTGATAAATGGCCTGAGCTAGATAAACCATTACAAACATGGGTTTTGTTAAACTTATATTTTATCTTGTTTTAATATCAGGGTGTTACATTACAATGCACTCACTGTCAGTCACCTGACATCTACACAAAGAAATAGAAGTCTCTGCCAAGAATTGATCCCTCAACACCTGTTGCCTCACAAGCATAATTGTCACATCCGTGTCTTTCTAATTAAGTTGTCTTTGCTAGCCAGGGCACCAGTTACATTTAAACTGGATTTGAGTTTGCATTTTAGAAACAGGAAAATGGTCTTTGTTTTTGTGAGCATGCATGTAGGGGCTTTACTCCAGTCAAGTGGCGTTTGTTTTTTTTCTTGGCTGCACCTGTTTGGTATTTTGGTGGCTCGCCGTGAACATGAACTTGACCGTGCCAAATTTGGAGAAGAGGGTCAGTAGGGTGTGTGCCAGTAACAATCAAGCAGCACAGTGCTATTTTGGTGTCAAGGATTACTAGGATTTGTGCTTGTGCTGCCCGCCCGCTCAGGCCAGGTCAGAAGCTAATGGTGTAAGGTGGACTTGTGCACCGTGCTGATTTCACGGCTTCCCTAAGCGATACATGAATGAACAGGTCCTCGTCAAAATGCGGTTCAACCTTTTCGTGGCTGATAAGCTGGCCCATGTGACTTTGATATAAATCACCTCAGAAGGAAAAAATAACCTTGATTTTTTCATTCATTCTAATATACCTATTGCTGATGGTCTATGTTGTGATGAATATCATCTAACATCTAACAGTCAGTGTGTGCCATGACACATGGAGAAGGGATTGCGGAGGCGGTCACATCCTCTATAGATGTCAGAGACTGGATGGTAGCTTTTATATAAGGTGCCGTGTATTCGCTTGTGGCCTTGTATATTTTATCTGCACCTCCTGCACAAGGACATCAGTTTCCTTTTGCGGGGAAAAAAAAAAAAAAAAAAAAAAAACTTTTGTGTCTGATCGACTCTGGACTGTTTTTCTCCAATACAAAATTGTCAGGGGCCCGTGGCGCAGTGCTCGCTGCATTTACAGGAAAAGAAAAGGGGTGATTTGATTGGTCATGATAACAGCATGCCTCATCACACCTACTGATAATGTATTTCTCCTAATCTCACCCTGATTCCAACTATGCTGGGAATGCGCCACATGCCTCGGGCCATACAAATACCCAACATCAGTCACCACGCCCCCTGAGTCCACGACATGCACCATTGACTGCATTTGGGTCGTTATGAAAACAGAAAAGCTCTAATTGCATACGGCTTGCAGTGTAAGTCGCAAAAACTGGGCTGTAACTGTAAACAACACTGACATTGTCCTGTAGCGGTGTCAGTCTAAGGTAGGGAGACATACAGTCATGTTTTGGATAAGTTTTTCATGATGAAAGCCTCTTGAGCCTCTGTTGCCCACACTCTGGTTAAGGTCTTATTAAAGTTAAGCTGTTTACATGTGGCTCAGATACCAAGCACTTAAGTATCCATGTTGCAAGGAGTAAACAGTCAACAGTGTCTGTTAGCGAAGAAAAAAGTATAACAACATGCAACCACCAGCTGCCATCTTTGACAGAGCAGAATGTTACCTCTAAAACTGGGGAAAATAACTATAACATTACTATTAAGAGCCATAATAATAGTGTTATTGTACTGTGCACTGTGCAAAACTGAGGGTCCATTCTTACTTAATTGGATTCTGCACAGTGTACCTTTAATTACTGCTTGCCACTGTTTTTTTTTTTTTTTTTTTTTTTTTTTGCTGACACTCAGACAGTAACTTCTTTAATATGGTAAAAGCAAGGCATCTTAGTCAGGTTTCTCACAATTGGAGTACGAGCTTAATTGAGTTTTGACGCTTTACATGCAGTCACCCAAAGTTCTCTGTGCATGCAAATTAGGTTACCGTCAGAGAAACACCGCGCACAGTAAGGAGCACACAAGGCGCTAATTGATGTGGTGCTCAAGGTGTGTGGTTTGTTGTTGCTGTCCTCCCAAGCCAACCGCCCGTATGGATTTGTTATGAAGTCAGCAGGAGAGAACAGCGGGCCAAAGGATGTTAGTTTTGTCTCATGTGGTCCTTGTGGACTAAATGTTGAGTTGGCTGTGCTTTAGAATGACTGATGTGTACAGCATTCTGCTTACACAGTGCCGAGCGAGGGTGTTTCTGGGGCGCAGCATGCCATTTCACCGAAAGCCAAAACTATTTCTAGTGGAGCAGAAGGGCGTCGTGATTAAAACTGACTTTCAAATGTCTTGTGGTATCAGGGGGAGTCACACCTAGTGCTTGCCCCAAGCATCTGCTGTGTGCTGGGAGGTAAAACAGATGTGCTCTTTGGAACCGGGCCTTTATCCCCGCTGTGGAAAACTGGATATTGTCTCAGGCCTCTTTGAGATGAGAGGTGTTATTATTGTGTCTATCGCGGAGGCCTAAACCACTGTGTTGATTGCACATATTCTGCCACTGAGAAGTTACATGCCATTCATCCTTTGCACTGCGCGCGCACACACACACACACTCGCACATATTCCTATGTAGAGCTAAGCATGCGACCAGCACAGGATCCCTCTAGCTGTGATGTTTTATTCAACAGATAGCGCCTGGTTTGGTTCCCAATCCTCTTAAGAGGAGATATTGCTCCAGTAGGTAGCTCTTGCCTCTCAGTATCCATGCAAATACATTTCTCCAGCATGAAACACTGCTGCCAGTTGTGTACACAGTCTTCATTATGCTCTTGGCTCCCATAAATACATGTTGTAAGCGTGGCAGAACTTGCCACACATGCAGGCCTATGTGCCTTGTTGCTATGTAATCTGAGAGAATGGAGGTACAGTAAGGCAGTATCATGTTTGTGATAATGGTTAACAAAGGCCACCCACTCACCTCACTGGAACTATGTTACGCCAAAGAGTGCAGGTAAGTTCGCCATGCAGGATCATATTCTAAATCTTGATCAGACTATAGAAGTTACCCAGAGGATGGTGCCAATAGTGTCGAGAACAGTGTCATTATGTATATCGATATATAGTGCTGATGTAGTATCATTTTTTTTTTCTGTCAGATAATAGCACAAAACACAAAAGACATCACACAATTGTGGCAAAAATGCTTCCTGAGAAATAGATGCACATTTACCAGGATCTTGCAGAGTTCATGCATTAAGCCATGGTCATTTTCAGGTGCTGCCGTCTGTATTTCCATTGAAACTTATATGGGAAATGGCAATGAAACACTCAGAAATAAAATAAAAATTAAAAAAAAAGTGTTGTTGGCAGCAGCATATATTTTTTGGCTTCTTTATTTTGTTTTTCAACTGAAACATATTCAAGTTTTCAGAAGACAGCCAGTGACTTCAAACGCTTTTTTATCGACCAACTCGTTATCGCATTAACGCCGGATACACAGCGCCTTTATGGTTACAGTGCATCAACATTGTCACTGGTCGTTCTTTTTATATCTGCCTAAAGATCGCTCTTGGCAGCTTTTTTTTTTTTTTTTTTTCTCACCTGTCTTCATCTTTCACGTGGGAACAAAGCAGAGTGTGAAACCACCTCTTTTGCCTCTGGTTTACAGAGCGCCTCACGATGTGAGCAGGATGGAATCAGCTCATATTTACCACTGTCATGGACTCTTTAGCAGGTTTTGGACTCTGTTTTGGATTTGATTTATTCTGTTTCTCCCCGTCTGGCCTTGTGTTTCTGTCATAGTTGTCTCTTGCATTCCTGTTTGGTGAGGTGTTGTCACCTGTGGCCTGTTAACCCAGTCTGGTAGTCCCGCCTCCTGTGTTTCTCTAGCCTGTCAGTTTCTAGCCTGCACACCTGTACCTTGTTGTCCCATCAGTCAGTGTGTATTTAAGTCCTGTGCTCTGTTCAGTCGTCATCGGATCACTGTGTTTCTGCTCTGCCTGCTTGACTCCTGTGTTCCTGTCTTCAGTTATGATTAAATATTCTACACTTCAAGCCTGCTCACCTGCGTCTCCTGCATTCGGGTCCACCTGCTCAGCCATACATTGCAACTACATAGAGAGCATGATGCATTGTTAATAATTGCCTTTACTTTCCTCACGTCTTGGGACTCAAGATTATGTTATGCAGCTGAATTGTCTCCTTGCAATGTTACCCCCAGTCTTGGCTATTTTGTGTATCTTGTTTCTGTTTCCCACCAACAGGGTGGAGCATCTTGTAACAAGGTGGAAATTTTAGATGCGTTCCACTAAGGAACATTACAGAAAAAAAATTAAATCAAAACACGCTTGTATCCACCCTGCCTTGTCTCTATTTACCCAGCTAGTGGAATCGCCTGAAGACATTAATGACAAAGTAGGAAGGAGGTGGATCGTCACGTAATAAGCAAAAGATCACAGATGAAGTGTGGAAGACGACTAGCAAAAGAGCACATCAATCATGTTATTAATGGCCCAGTGCCGACCTGTAGATCTCGCCGACATGAGCTCCTCTGGCATGTTAACATTAATAGACAGCCCATTAGTCTAATGGCAGGTCATGTGAGCTGTGGGCAGCTGGCACAGGCCTGCTGTTTGTGATAAGGCTGCTGAAGCGTCCTGTTTGTCTTGGGTGCAGCTGTTGGAGGAGGGCTGTGGGGCATAATAGGCTCTTTTATTGGCCACATCTGGGCAGACACAGAGGCAGCATGGTCCCAAACAACAGGCCAAAGACCACTTACATTAGGAACCCTTTTCATTATTTTTATTTTGGAGATGTGGTGATACTTTGACATGAATGAAGACAGAGAACGGTGGATGGAGCCTGCAATGGAGAGAGAACATAGTTATTGTGCTTGGTAAGACATTCGGGTTAGCTCGGTAATGTTTCGATGTCCCTTTTTTGGGGTTGTTTTGCACAATTTTCTCAAGTTTGCAGATGGTAGTGAAACGATTTACAGAAAAAAAATTAAAAATTCCATGCCACAGGCAAAACTTCTACAGCTTGGGGCTGCAGGGCGAAACAGTCAACAGTATGAAAATAAAGAGACATTCATTAATTGAACATAATCTTTGGCCTCAAGTGAGTGTGAAAGGTCTTTTCTGAGGTATTGCTGTCCATAGGGAGCGCTCCAGTTGGTGGAGTGCCCCGCCCACCTCTCATTTTCAGTATACACACACTCACACACACATACCGTCTTACAGAGGGTAAGTGTGTGTGTGGCATATGCATACACAATGCAGAGTATAGTCTTCTCAGTGATTTATCATGTTTGTAGACTGCATCATCTGCCGAAATATCTTTGTTTTCCAGGTCTGTCAACCAGCCGTTCATATGTTGAGTGTTCACTTCCATGTGGGCGATAATTAAAGCCATTTACAGTGAAGTCTTTTGACGACACCAAATTTATAAACCTCTTCTTTTTCCGCCTCTTCCTCCCCATATGTTCCCTCTTTTCCAATTTCACTTTCTCTGCTTTCCCAGGCCTTCTTAACGTTATATCTCCATCTCACTATCTCTCTTGTGATTGGATGCTGAGCCAGCTTTATAAACAGCAGTAATAGAGCTCAAAAATAGATTTTAGCATTCCTAGATCGAAACAAGATATCAAGTGGACTTTTTGTGCATGATTTAGAATTCATCAAAAGTGCGATTTAATATTAGTGACACTCATAACCATAACTAAGAATACAGTTGTGAAACCATATGAAGTACGGAAGTTTACACTACAAGAAACAAACATCAAACATGCTGAAAGTCTTTAGTCTGTCAGATAGCCAAGATTGCATGAGAGTGAAGTTCTGCAATTTGAGTATATTTTTGATTTGCTTTTGAGTAGGGGGGCATCTGCACTTACAAAGCACTGTTGTTTTAAACTGTGTCTTAAACTTAAGACCACGACTGACCACTAATGATTGATGAATTGATATGCTTAACTTAGCCTAAGTGACTTCGGTTTTGAGCTTGTGGTTTTTGCCATCATAATGGAGAAAAAATATTAGAGATGTCATTCCTCTTGTATCATTTGTTAAGCAACTGAGTCAATAAAGGTCGACAGTTGCCGCATAATTCACAAATGCAGAGGCTGTCCCGTTTATGTTGAATTCATAAGAGTTAGAAGTTAGGTGTGCACACTCATATGCTCACTTGCTAACGCACTTGTGCACTTGTGTCTATGTTAGTCTGTCTACACACCTTTTTGTGTGCATGTGTGCACACGCTGTATATTGCGTATGTTCCATGCCTCTCTTGCGGTGATATTGATGCGTACCGGATAGACGGAGGATGCACAAACCCCGTCGCCACGCTGCCAGCCCAGCCTACCTTTCTCCCACCAGCCATCTTTCCCTCGGCATCAATAAGCTCTATTTCAGAGATTATCAAGAGAAAATCCCTTCTCTATATTGTGCTCAGAGCTGGGTACGGTCTCTTTGCTCAGCATAAGTAGGATAGATCCAATATGCGCTTCTGTTATTCAGCGTCCCACGGCATCGTATCATTTCCCATTATATCTCTGTCTGTGATGCCGTTGCTTCGACTTCAGTCAAATCTAAGCTATAGATCCTAATAGCTTTGCTCTCCACTGAAGGACCTAATAGTGCTAGACACAGCTTGTTTATTATTTACATCACTTAAGTTCCCCCATAGCACAATAAAACTTGACAGTTGGTTTTCTTATCTAATTTAGACCCAGAGACATGGATTGTCAGTGTCGATGAAACAAACAGCGCCTCTGATCTCGTGTTTTTAAAAGATTTGTAGTTGGCCTTGGCGTTGGCCGAGTCCCAGTTGGCCCTGCTGTGGTACACTGACTAATGAGAGCTATGGGAGACACTGTGGGCTTTGCACTAGATGCCATGCTAGCTGCCCTTACACACTGTATATGTTATGGGCAACAAGAGCAAATTGGTTAGTTATCCTGCAAATCACAGCGGGTTTTTGAGTTTTTTTCTCTCTTTTTTTTTTGTCTTTGATACTTTCGATCAGTGTTTAAAATGTCACTCTGCATTGCTGCATTGTCTTTGTGAAATTGCTGTGGGATCTGTTTTTGGTATTAGGAACAACAATGTCTCATCAGAACATTTTATTCATTCATTCATATAAAACATATCATATAAAGCACACTTATCTGCAACCTGCAACCAACAAAATCAAATACACAAATACATCAGTTCATTTATTTATTTATTTATTTATTTATTTATTTATTTAGGTAAATAGCCACTAGTAATGTGGATGATAAGCAAGCAGGCAAATAATAGATCAGGCTGATAAAGAAAATAGCACTTTGCTGTAAAAGCAGGAAAAGCCAACACTTACGCTATATCATGATATTACAATATCTGAAATCCCAGATGATATTTAGTCCCATGTCAGGATATTGATACAATATTGATTGCCCAGTCCTAGCCAGTGGTATGGTGGCTCGGTGTGAAACTGCATCCTACCTCTATCCCCCAAGTAACAATAACTGGCCGAAGTCTCATTTACTGCACAACCGCAAATTAATTAACTAAACACCTCAGCCTGGGGTATTCTTTCTTGTGTGTACTGCTTTCTGCTTTTTACTGACACTTTGGCCTCATGTCGCTCTCCCTTGCAGATGCAGTGAACCTCTATGGCCGTGATGATGCAGCCCAGAATTAGCAAAAGACAGTGGACAGCAGTTTGAGGAGGAGCTTGAGCCACATCGAGGTGAGACCTGCATGTGAACCTGGTGGCGTGTTATGCTTTGTGAGTGTTTTTTAGACCATGAATGCAAGACTCTCGGCCTCAGGCCTATTTCTGACACTGCGACCCTCACCGACATGCCTTACACGTCTTCTGTTTAAGGCACGGCTAGACGTTATTGTTCTTGGTGAATAATAAACAGTGACATAGTGCATTAATTTATCACTTTAACCAGCACAATGAATAAAAAAATAAATAAGAAAACAGTTTCAGTGAATACATTGGAATTAATTATTTTTTTTTGCATTGGTAATTTCAAGGTTGTGTTTCCTAGAATGCTGTGACAAGCAGCTTCCTTCCTCCTTGTGTGTGTGTTTATGTGTGTTGTGTCTGAGTGTGTGTTTGAGAGAGCGAGGGAGACAGAGAGAGACAGCGAGTGAGCGAGAGAGAGAGAGACTATACGCCTGCCTGAGCACACATGTGAATCACACACACACATAATAAAAAGTCAGTGTGAAGTCAACCATGCAGCTGCTCTCTCGCTCTCTCTCTCGCTCTCTCTCTCTCTCTCCCTCTCTCTGCCTGTGCATCTCTGTTCTCCCTCCCTTCATCTGTCCTTTTTTTGTCTCTCTTCCCGTCTCTGCGGTTGAGATGAGCCCGTGGGTGAGAGCGCGCAGGGGTCAGCATGCTGAATTGACTCAGTAGTGAATGGTTCTTTTCTATGAGTGAGAGGAGAGAGAGTGTTGGGTGCACTTGATTCTTTGGAGGGCAGCCTGCAGTAGAACAGTGAACTGAAGCGCACTCAGCCCTCTGATCTTCGGGCGTGTTAGTGTGCATATGTATAGATGTGTGTGGAGCTCAGTATGCTTTCATGCCTGAGGAGAAGAGCAATATATATCTATATATATACCTATATATCTGTATAAATATATAGATATATAGATATGTGTGTGTGTGTTGTCTGGTTGCATTTGACATGTGTATGTGTGTTTGTCGGCACATGTGTTTCTACACCTGTGCTTCTTTATGTAGCAACATATGAACACATTAAGGTAAGCTTGTGTGTGTTTGAACCTTGTTGCGCTGTTTTGAACACAGATATGTGTAGGACTCATATATCCATCTGTCTGTATACGTGCTTGTGTGTGTTCCCTGGTGGCTTTCTTTCTAGCCAGTAGAAAAGGACTATTACAGTCCACCCCTATTCCTGTCCCGGTTGAGCAGTCCATATGCAGAGCTGTGCCTCCTCTCAGGCACTGACCAGCCACACATACAATAATTAGCCAGCACATACAATGTCTTCATCTGTCTAAGAGGGTTCTTTTCACTTTACTGGGTAATTGTTTACCGTTCCATGTTAACCGCCCATTCACAAGTTGGGATTGTGTTGACAACCTCGCGTTCACTGACATGAATTACCCCAAACACATAAAAAAAAGAAAGAAAGAAAGAAAGAAAACATGATATGAGATACATATGCTGGCACATACTGAAAATACTGGCATATGCATCCCAGTGATGTCTACAGTTTGCTTCTCCTTGTTTTTGGCAAATGAGGAGATGACGAACAGTACAAGGCCAAATTAGGATCCGTTTGTAGTTACACACAATGCATGTCCTCTAAAAGTCGACGATTGGATATTGAGTCAAACATTTGCTTTCTAATCATGTCTATTTAATTTCTTTCTCTTTTTTTGAGATAGTCAACGTGCATTGCAATATGATAATAAAATAGATCAAACATAGTTTATGATCATAGTGTCAAACCGTAATATATTAGAAACAAAAGAAGTAAGTGATAGGGCTTCACTCAGCCAGACATATCTGTGCTGTCTCATTATTCTGTCTCATTACACCAACAAAGCCACTCTGTAATGCAAACTGACCAGCAATTAAAATCTTTACGCAACGGTCTTAATGAATTTTATAGAATTCGAATGCCCAAACATGTTTTTATGAGTCTGCTGCATTTGATTATAATTGCGTCTGATAGCATGGATTATTATTAATGTGCACTATTGACATTGAAACTTGTGCCAGCACATTTGTCATTGCCACAATGGCCATACAAAAAAAACAAAACAAAACAAAAAAAAAACATGAAGAATCGTCAGATGGTAGACGGGAATATAATTCAACTGAGAAAATTCAGTACAGTCCTAATTATGAAGAATGTTTTTGTCCATGTCTCTGTTCTAAGAAACAATTGATAAGCAGGGATTTGTCTCAGGAGTGCGACAGTCCCTCTCGTCTACCTGCTGGTGTCCTGTTCTGTGCCTCCTTTCCTGCTTGCACGGGCCTGGCCTTCAGAGCGGAAGGAGATAGTGGCATTAAACACACCAAGGCCCATTGTGTCCCCGTGTGTCCTCATGTGTCCTCATGTTTCCGTACATTCACCCACTACGTTACAGAGCATGCCGATCTGACCCACATATACGTGTACTATCAAATGTAGGATCCCTTGTTGTAAATAAATTGAAGTTTTGGTGTGACTCAGACTTTGTGTTTCCTATTATTGTTGTAGTTTCTGAGCTGGGCTTTGACAGAAATGACCCCGTGACTGTGACAGTGAGAAATAACTGGCACCAGCCTTGCCAATATGCCGGCTGGCCACACAGTGAGAGGCTCAGACGCTGCAGCAGCCAATGTGACCACCCCTATCAAAATGCTCTTGATCAAGACACTGAAAAGGTGCATGGTGTTGAATGGCAACACCTCAGAACAAAGACATGAAATGGGGAGAAGTTCGGAAAGTCCGTTTTTTTTTTCCATGTCAGTGCTGGAGGACAAAGGCTTTGTTCAGACTGCAGGCAAGTCCGACTTGTTTCTCAAATCAGGCCTTTAAGACACACTGCCGGCTCTGTTATTTGCCAGTGATCAGATCAGATTTGTGTGTCCAGACATCACCAACCTGTCTGCGGTGGTAATGATGTTGGCGTGAGTAACTACATACGCTGGTGGCACAGCTCTCCAGCGTGGAAACAGGAGAAATGTCCAGCAGTGTTCCCTCAAAGTGCCAGCAGACAATTTGTCCTAGCATCTGCTGTTCCTCTGTGTTGTCCTCCATCCTGCTCGGCTAGTAGCAGCATGGGTTCCGCTCAGCCGCTCTGATGCACCTCCGTCACTCTGAATTTGATGTCAGTTGTGTGTTAAGTTGCAAGTGATGCAAAAGACAATTTGAAATCTGATCCAGTGTTTTTTTGCTGTCCAGACTTTCTGAAACCAATCTGGATCCAACCTTGATATGCCAAAAATGGGATTTTGGCTGGCAGTCTGAGCAAGGCTAAAAGAGTGTGTTTCCAAAAAACTTGTATACCAGGGCAAACACACCTCAAAATTGTCATTACACACTGAATAGTGTGAGTCTGACTAGGAACTGCTCCAACATGCAGAACTCAGCCTTTTTAAAACTAATCTAATTTCATACAGTCTGAATTGGGGCCCTGTGTGAAATTTAGTGAAATTTGCACTGACCTCCAGCGGGGGCTTTGCTTCAGGCCTCGGTGGACTTGAACACACTTTTTACACCTTAAAAAATCTCCTGGATCAGCGCCCAAGTGTTTATCAGACTCCAGCTCAAGGACAGTCCCACAAACAGGCACATACACAAGAAACAAACCTCTCCCCACACCATCACTCACACACAAGCATGCAACACAGATACACACATCCATTTAGACGGACCTACACACACAAACACACCGTCACACACATACTAAACAATGCGCCTCCTCTATTGTAATGTTTTGGGCAGACCCACAGCAGCAAATCCACAGAGGAGTTTAACTGGTCTGCAGCTTTCAAGGCCAAATCTCTGCCAATTCTACAGGCAGTGGTCTCATCTGGCGGATGCACAGTAGTGCACTCACACACTTGTGCGTACGCAAACACACACCCGTGCAACAACCACAGACACCCTTCTGTTTGGTTCAAAAGCATATTTTATAGGGCCTGCAGTGGCACCCAATTATTACACAGATTCCAGCCCACCGCAGCAACAGCGCAAAGCAGAGGTGGCTGTGATGGGTTGCTGACAGGTTGTCCCGCCCCTCATCCCTCCCATTTCCCCCAAAGGATGCACAGCAGCTCTGCCTCTTAAACCTTGCCCAGATTTAGAGTATCTGGTCTCGTCCCGGGAGCCAAACTGATGTATACCGGTTTTTGTAACGTAGCGAGGGACTCGCCGCAAGTGCTCTCATGGCCGCGTAGCCTATTGAGGAACTAATCAAGTGCCAGATTCGCCACTGTGTGCGAGGTTATTCCAGATCAGTGCTGGAGCTCCGGCCGGGCCCGTGGGTAAAGGAATTAAAAGCATGTCTTGGAATCTCACCGGCGAACTTTACGCATGGTCTAAATTTGGACAAAAGCGAGCTGTATGTTTGTGAGGGATTTTCTTACCTCAGGTGCTTTATTTAGGAGCATATTTGAATTAAGTGTGAGGCCCCGTGTTGCCTGGATGATAAATCACCAGCGCACACACACACACACACACACGCAAACACATAAACACATAGAACCACTCCCAGGGTGTATAGACATGTGTGGTCTTGTCTCTGCACAGATCATATGGAAATACACCCCCCCCTTCCATCTTCTGCCCTCCCAGCGTTAGCCGCAGATGCAAGGAGCGAATGTCTTTGTTTGTTGAGGAATAGAAGTAAAGAGTGGATAAAAAAAAAATATAAAAAAGAGGTAAAATGCCAAAATGAGATGAGAATGCGTAGGAAATGGAATAAATATGTAGGCTTAGAAGTGTTTAAGTAGCATTAAATGGAACCACATTTGGTCTGACATCCAAGCCCAAACACATTTCTCTCCCTCGTTCCTCTTTCACTAACACAATCACACACACACGCGCGCGCTGGTACGCACGCTGCACGCATACACAAACGTGATTAACATGTTATATATAAACTGTGGCATGCAAGCATCTCCCCAAATTCTCCGAGCAAATAAACATTCGCACACAAACAAACAGTGCATGTCGGCAGACGTTTCCGCACGCACGCACTCACACACTCACACACACACACACACACACATGAAAAGAGACGCGTATACCTGCATACATTGTAGGAACACACATTCCCGCTCTCCCGCGCGTTCTCTCTCTGCATACACAGTGTTTATTGTCCCTGGAATGAGTCTGGATCCACTGTGTGTGTGTGTGTGTGTGTGTGTGTGTGTGTGTGTGTGTGTGTGTGTGAAAGTGCATGTGTGGAACGTCCATGAAAAGAAAACAAGGGGAACGCATGGAAAAGATGAAATGATTGAGTAACTGTTTCATTTTATACTTCAGGGCAGTTTGCCACGAAAACTCCCCGTCTCCGAGCTTTCAGCCGCTGACAGTCCTGGCCCGGCTCGCATTCTTCCATTGCTTCTCCCCATCTGCTTCTCTCTCTCTCTCCCTCTCTCTCTCTCCCTCTCTCTCTCTCTGTCTCATTTTGTCTTTCTCCGCTTTGCCGTTTGATTCTCTGTTTCTCATCGGTCTCGTTTATGTGTCTATAAAACTGTAAACTGTCCATCTGTCTTGCCTACCCGTTTTGACAAGGTTCAGAGAATGAGTGGATCTCTGCAAACAGTGAGGAGTGTGTGTGTGAGTATGTGTGTGTGTGTGTATACATGGTGCTTGATTGGTTTGGTGTGTGTGACTGAAATTTGAATCTAAATATGTGCATATCCACAAACTTTCTGTTAGTATGTGTTACCCTGCACATGTGGACATCTCTTTACTTGTATGTGTGTGTGTGTGTGTGTATGTATACATGTGTATTGTATATGACCAGGGCTGGGTGCTAATGGGATCCAGGACCACACAGGCACTAGGGAGCCGGTGGGAATCGGGGGGCCCTTGCTCTCCGTACCCCGACTCCACTCCACTGCCAAGAAAATCACCTTCTAGCCAGTTGGCTCCTCCTCGCGGGCCCCACCACGTCCTCCTCCTCCCCTACCACCTTCTCCCCTTTCACAGGGCTGGCTGCATCCGGCCAGGAAGGGACGGGGCTTCGGCTGGGGAGGGGGATTTGGGTTTTAGGGTCTGGGGTCTGGGGCCCCCGTGGGCCTCCCCGGGCCTTGCGGTCTTCATTAGAACACCCCTGGGTGGGAGGTTAGCTGGAGGAGACCGTGCAAGAGGGGACCATGTGGCTAAAATGTATTTGAGCGTCTGTGTTTGGGAGTGGGTGTGCACTTTTTGAGTTCTGTTTATGGTGTAAGCGCGTTTGTGTGTTTGCTGCATGGCAGACTGTTTTTTGTGTGCATTTGTATCCGCGCGCGTGTGTGTGTGTGTGTGTGTGTGTGTGTGTGTGTGTGTGTGTGCGTGCAAGGCCTCTGTACAGTATGCCTTTTATTGCTCATTACAGAGGTGGCTGAGATGAGGAGATGAATGGAAGGGCTTGGGGGGCTGGAGAAAGTGACAGGAGCCACAGTGTGTGTGTGTGTGTGTGTGTGTGTGTGTGTGTATCAATGTGTTTGTGTGTGTGGTTTGTGTGGTTTGTGTAGTGTGTGTAGTTTTGTGCACATCTGCGTTCTTTGCAGCTACACTCAGGCACTGTATCACTGTAGGTTTGCTGTCCTTGTGTGTTATTTGGTGTCATTTTTAGATACAAACATCAAACCAAAAAAAAAAAAAAATCACTGTCAAGATGGGCTGCAAGTGATGATTGTTTTCACTGTGAACAGTTGTTTTTGCAATTAAATAACTAAACATGTATTCTATAAAGTGTCAAACATAATAAGAAAAAATCATGGGAGGTATCAGAGCCTCTTTGGTCTGACCAGCAACCAAAAAATCCAAAAGGCCCGTTTCCACCGCCGGAGCTTCGGGGTAATTTTACGGGGCCGTGGCTGTTGTCGCGTGTCTCCACCGCCGGAACTACCCCGAAGGAGAGAGTTCAGGAACCTTTACAGGGGCTAAAACACGGCCCTGCCTCGGGGTAGGGACTCTGAGCGGCCCCGAAAAACTCCTGTGTTTACTCACAGTGTGATGTGATGTCAACAGAAAGCAGGCGTCCCTAGCAACACGGCCAACACTACCAAGCTAACGCTAACGTGCTAGCTAACGTTAAAAACACACTTTTAGCCAGCATTTTTAGGAGCGCTAACGTTAGCTTTAGCGGACGTTAGCTAACGTTAACAACACACTTTTAGCCGGCATTTTTAGGGGCGCTAACGTTAGCTTTAGCGGATGTTAGCTAACGTTAACAACACACTTTTTAGCCGGCATTTTTAGGGGCGCTAACATTAGCTTTAGCGGACGTTAGCTAACGTTAACAACACACTTTTTAGCCGGCATTTTTAGGGGCGCTAACTTTAGCTTTAGTGGACGTTAGCTAACGTTAACAACACACTTTTAGCCAGCATTTTTAGGGGCGCTAACTTTAGCTTTAGTGGACGTTAGCTAACTCTAACAACACACTTTTTAGCCGGCATTTTTAGGGGCGCTAACGTTAGCTTTAGCGGACGTTAGCTAACTCTAACAACACACTTTTAGCCGGCATTTTTAGGGGCGCTAACGTTAGCTTTAGCGGACGTTAGCTAACGTTAACAACAGGCTTTTTTAACAACACGCATTTTGATGTCCCGGAACCTTCCTCCTCCTCGGCCCTCTCAGTGGAGACACGGCAGGTGAGAGGGCCGAGCGAGAGGACGTTCCTGTAGCAGCTCCTGCCCCCCAAATACTACCAGGAACATTTAGGTGGAAACGGGCCTAAAGTGTTGATTTTATGATGGCATGACCAGAGAAAAGTCAAGAAAACGCAGCATCTTAGTCAAGCAAATGTTTGGCATTTTTACTTGATAAATGCCTAAAATGATGTATCTGTCAAAAGTTGTAATTCATTAATCTTATGTGAATCAGCTAACTGACTCAGCACTACTGTTGAGTCCACAGACAGCACGAAGCAGGTGTGCTCGCCCTTCCACTCGCTGAGTTTAATGAGCGCCCTGGGCTGCGTTTCAAGGCTCAGAGTGACTCTGCTCTGCCCCGGCTCAAATCTGCAGTCACCGCTTCACACAGGCTTGGACACACAAACACACACGGACTTGCTCCAGTAAGGAAAGCAGACTTGCTGTGGGCAGCATCTCAACAGCGCTCTCCCTGGACCCTGGTCTGGCTCACCCTCAAACATAAACCTATCCCAATTTGTCGAGGCTTAGCTATTTTGCTTGATAAATTTGCACATATTTATTTATATCATTTTATTTGCACCGTTGTTTATACGGCTGATGCGAGTCTGGTTTGTTTTATTTGGGCTGCGGCTGGTGCCTGGATCCCAGCCCTGTTTGTAAACTCGGTACAACAATACACACACACACAAACACACACGCTGCGACACACAAACTTCCACAATACACACTTACTGCTGTGCACACTCAAATAGTAAGAACACAATAATGCACACAACCGCTGCAATAACCACTGTTGAAGAACGGTGTTGGTGTGTGTGTGTGTGTGTAAGAGATTGTATGTAGGCCAAATAACCATTAACTCATTCATAATGAATGCTGATGCGCATTAACACGCATAAACACACACTAATGGCTAGTAAGTTAATCATTTTACAGTTTTGACAATCGAGTCGTAGTCGTGTGGGCGGAGCTCCGATGACGGCAGGGAAGTCAGAGCAGAGCAGACTGATTGCCCGGATTGTTGGCACAGTTGGACAAGGTTACCCATGCTGTTACGTGTGTGTGTGTGTGTGTGTGTGTGTGTGTGTGTGTGTGTTTGTGGATGTGTGTGCACTTGCATGTGCACAGCAGGTTAGGCTCGGTGCCCAGACACACCACACGCAACCTCTCCACTGGCCTAGTATCCTAGTATTGCCAGCTCAGTCTCTCTAATGTCGGACACGCGCGCATACACGTCCGAACACACACACACACACACGCACGCGCACGCACACTCATGCACACTCATACACACACGCACTTAAAATGGAATTCCCTCCATGGCTGCCCCAACTAATTATATCACCTGCACATGCTGACACAAATAAACAGTCACACAAAACCACACACTCACACACACAAACACACACACACACACACTTTTTCAAAATGTGTACCGACTGCTGCGTGTCTGCCAGTCCTCACCTGAAATTGTTTCCACACAATACAGATACAGATAAACATGTAGGCACCTGTGAAGTACGATCCCTTTGTGTGTGTGTGTGTGTGTGTGTGTGTGTGTGTGTGTGTGTGTGTGTGTGTGTGTACTGTGCAGGAAAAAAACTCAGTACTTCAAACCAATCAGTCTCTCATACGGGTCCTGCATTTGTTCCCAGTGGCAGTATCTATATGATCTGACTCTCTCTTTATTTCATTTATTTGTTTATTCATTTGTTCGTTTGTTTTGTTTCTGTTTAGTCTCACAAAAGGGAATGATGTCTGCCATCCCACAAACAAATAAACAAGTCTGTGCAATCCCTAACAGCCAGACAGCAGCAGTTTATATAGTGAAGTCCTTGTGGAAACATCTCGCCTGTGACCCAGTGACTCTTTGCCCTCCTAAACTCCCAGACCACAGAGTCTCAAGTCGCTCCCGTGTTGTCTTATGCTGACAATTAGATATTTCTTGCAGTTCTAAGGAAATGAACAAGTGATGGGGAAGTGGGCATCTCTAGAAAAACAATCAGGGAAAGCACACACACACACACTCACACACACACACACACACTGCGTCTGACAGTTTCTCACTGAGTGTGTTTTTGTTAAGGTGGGCTGCCAGGGAAATGCATGACTTTGAAGGAGAAAGAGCTCAGTGTCTGTGAGGGAGTCGGGTGGTGAGGGGAGGGGGGGGGGGGGTTAACCGGGGCTGAAAAATACATCTTGTTTTATCAAGTAGCGAGAGCCGAACAAAAGGCAGCCAACTGTGGCGTTTGAGAGTTTTTGATTGTAAAGTCCTCGGTCTTCTCTCTGTGGAGGTGCCAGGGACCCCGCAACACTTGTGGACCCACCTTAAAAAAAAGGGAGAGAGAGAGGGAGAGGGGAGGAAAAGAGAGCAAGCATAAAAAAAGAGGAGCGGGCTGGATTTGTTTTCCAAATGCAGCCACATTCTTGGCAGCGCCTTAACTTGTCCTTGCCAAAAGAGGGTGGAATGAGGAGAGATGAGAGTGAGAGAGGGAGAGAGAGAGGGTGTGTATGTGTGTGTGTGTGTGTGTGTGTGTGTGTGTGTGTATGAGGTAGAGAGAGAACAAAATGTTTTTTTACTTACTGCCTAATGCACTTAAAGTTAATATGTTAACTCTATCTATAGATGTACTTTCACCTTGGCCTGATGGTTCACATCGCCCATGGAGGCATGCAAGGCCTTGTCATCTGGCCTTGCATGGGCCAGCTAAATTACCTTGTTTAACCCCTGTGCAGGAAATTCACCACGTCACTGTTTAGCCAGACACTTATAGGCTCTCTGTGTAACCAAATATTTTCCATAGGCATTATTTACACTACCTTCAGCCCCGTTTGTCTGTCTGCACATACTTTAACCTTAATAAAGATGTTACAACACACATTTTACCAGCACATCAGCACTAACATACCATGCAGTTTGCAGTTGAGCTATCATCATGCCCTTTTCATCAATGAATAATTAGACTGTACCCACTTCCGAGGCGTTTGCTTTGTCATTGTGTTATTCCAGCAGTCAGAGAGCTGCGTCTTTAAACTCCGGGATGTTTGCCTTCCTCACGTTGCCGATGACCTCAGCGCAAGCCATGTGCCTCGCAAAACCATAGCATGTGATACTTATTGTTACTGTGATACCGGCTATGAGGAATATATTTGGTGTCACGGCTACCTTGAGGCTGTGGTGCGACAACAGCTCGTGTATTATCCTTACGCAACCCCGAGAGGTACGCACAGGAAGGCAAGGAAAAAGTATCAAAGTGGGTTACAAAGCACAGAACATCTGTTGTTTTTGTTAACTTGTCATAATGTTACCCTTGTCGACTTATATACATCATCGGCTGTCATCTGACTATAAATTGGAGAGAATGAATTACTTTATAATGCATGAAGAGAGGTTGGTAGCCCTGCTGGTGAGTTTTCAGCAGTAGAAGAGAGGTTGTTTTGGCCAGCTCCTGCCAAGAATATGTGTCACTGGGTGAAGCAGGATGTTGCTCAGTGATGGTTTAGGTGGTCAGTCACTATCTTCTTCTGGATAAGTGAAGGTCTAATAACAAATCTGTATTATGTCTATATATATCTGAATAAGGGCAGCACAATATCGAGGAAATATGCAGCGTGTGATAATGATTAGGGTAGTGCGATAGCAATATGAAACCAGGCACTACTGCAGAGTAGAGACCATGCGAAATCTATGTACAACACCCAGACTCCTGGAATGCAGTCTCTGAAGCCAGACTCTCCTCCACAATCTTCAAATACTCCACAGAGAGTCTGTACTGCGGCCCATTAAAATCTCAGTGCAAAACAAAATCAGAAAGCTTTTCAAACCAAAAGCTATTTTTGACTTATCATTAACAGTGTTGAGGAAAATGTGTTTGCCTCAGACGCAAACCTGAGGTGTAGTGAATGATTAATTTATTAGTGACGCTCCAAATTATGATGGAATAGACAGAACACTGATGAAATCAGTTACACAAGACAAACAATGTATATGTTGCTGACCACAACTAGCTAGCATTAGCTAGGCTTTGACAAGTGGTTTCCAGCAGGAATTATTTATGTAGCTGCAAAGTGGATGCAGATGTGTGGAAATGGTACCTACCTTCACTTCCTATAGACCGTACTCACACAGCAGCCATTTTCCTCTGACATCACGCTCAGGGTGGGAGGCTTGAACACCGTCAACAGTAAAGCATTGGCGAGGATGGTGAGATAGTCCAAAACGTGACTTGTTTACCATGACTTTCCTTTGTCCAAACTGATAAATGGGCGGATGAATTTGCCAGAATGGCCAAAAGGATTGAAAAAGGATACAGCAGCAGCAACCGGACTGAAGCTTACATCTATGATGTTGAAGGTCAGGCCCGGCGCCATTTCACGTCGCAAGGTAATATTACATGACCGAGTCTGGAAGCAAGTGACACACAGCTTATTCTAGAGTTACCATGACTTACCAGGACATTATGTGGGCCATGCCTCTCTCTCCTCCCACAAGGTAACACAGTGTCACTATTTCTCCTATGCTTAACTCACAGCTGGTTCTCCTATTGGCATAGACATAGGCTTCTGACACAAGAGGTTACAAATGTATTACCGTAATGCACCGTATACGGTAGATGCACACTAAATGTGTGACACTTGATATCACAGTCCTTTGCATTGTCTATCAGGAAAATTCATATCACAATGAGTAAAATTAGACATATTGTGCAGCCGTAATCTGAAGCCTCTTCTCTGCATCTCCAACTGACCCTCTTCTGTCTCTTTTGTCCTCACTTTTCAGTTTCAGCCCCTCTGTAGTTTCCCTGTCCTTTTGCTGCTTTTCTCTGTCTCTCTTCTGTTTCTTTCTTTCTTTCTCTCTCTCTCTGCCCCCAGGGTCTTGTTGCAATGTTGTTGCAACACAAACGATTTTGGCGCTGTGATTTGGAGAGCCAAAGGAAAAGAGCTGTCACAGAGGTTCTGCTTTCCCAGGGGTTTAAATTCTGCGAGCCACTCATCACAGCCGTTGTCGTCATCATTATTTTCAAAAGCGACGACATACAGCCGACGAGAGGCTAGATAAGAGTCAAAAGTGTTGATAAAGGAGAGGTGAAGACAGCCAGAGCGGTAGTGATGGATTGAAATATTGCTGAGAGAAGAAATATCTGCAGAAAATGAGTGAAGAAAGAAATAGCAGTAATAGGGTTGAAAGAAAGAAAAGGAAATAAAAAAATTGTGTGAAAGGGAAAGATGGTGCAAAGAGAGTATAAACTGAAAGGGAGAGACAAATGGGTGAGAGAGACCCAGAGAGAATATAAGTGAAACTTTATGTTGCCCTGCGGCCTCTGTTCTTTGTTTTATACTCTACTTTGGCAGAACCCATACAGCACTGCCCATGTGCCCTTGACATAAAAGGCCAACAATTTTTTCATTTTCAACAGCATCTCTGTATTCAGAGAGTCGATCCAGTGATGCCAGCAGTCTGATGTTGGGATGTTACGGTGCTCTGAGGTGTTTTTGAGCAGCCTGACCTTCTCCTTTCGCTCCTGACCTGACCCGTATAAATCTCCAACCCCGGCCATTCTGCATCTATATCTAGGTTGAACTTTTTCATCTATGTATGGTATGCGGACGGATGTTTTTTTTTTTTTTATGTGAACACACAAATAGCCTTTTCCCATACACATGTGCTGGCCTCGCTATACTCTTTTTAACTTGGCATGTAAGCCTAGCGCGGCTGGGGTTTGCGTTTCCATGACAACTGGGCTGCCCGCTTAAAGGTGTGTCTTAAAGGTGTGCCCACACATTTTCAAAAAATCAAGAAGACTCATCAACAGCATGGATGTCGCTACAGGGATTTCTTGGTTGTGGGCAGTTCTGTTTCAGAGCTGTTCAATTTCTCTCCGGCGGCCAATGAATGATGACCAAGCCCTCTGATTGTTGCCGCGGGCCGCTTTAAGGTGGATTTGGCCTTACTCTGGAGATAGAGTAAGGCCATATAGGTCCATCTTGGTTGCGGCTCAGCACAACTCCACGCACTTGAACTGGCGATGGAAATGCAAATCAGCATGGCACGGTTCAGCTGGGTGCGGCCAACAGTGCCAATGGAAAAGCAGCCAAATTCACGTGATCGCGTTTAAAAATATGAGCCCCCACCCCTTAACCACACACACACACACACACACACACACACACACAGAAACACAGAGAGCATTCACTGTCCTCACTGTGACCTATTAGCACCTATTAATAATCCCTAGACAGTAATTAGCCCACTGAGAGAGAGAGCAGACAGGCAACATGAAACATGATCTCTATGTAAGTTAGTACTTGCCACTCTGGGGTGCTCCTGCCCCCGCCACACCCTCCCCCCTACACATGTGTGCTCAACACCGCTAGACTTCGGCCGGCCCTGTTCAGCTCTGTTACTTCACCCCTAATTGCTGAGGCCACCCCTGGGAGTTGGGAGCTTTGACCCCCCCGAGCTGGTGCCATGGTGTGAATTTTATTAAGGGCTGGTTGTCTTGTATGTGGACACACTAGTTCACATTTCACATAGTTTTAATCCAAAATGAGATATCTACCATTTAAAATTCCCAGCACCCATTTTTACAAATTATTTGTGTCATAAAACTAAGTTACAAGGTGGAATATTATTTAATTTCTACATCATTTTAAATCATTTTAACACCTATTTTTACTAAAATATATAAATACATTTCCGAATGGGGCTGGGCGATGTGAACAAAAGTAAACATCACAATATCTTTGACCAACATTGGTATTGCAGCATAGGGGATGACTTTTGGTGCTTTCATCTGAGATTGAGATTGCGTGTGTGTGTGTGTGTGTGTGTGTGTGTGTGTGTGTGTGTGTGTGTGTGTGTGTGTTTGTGTTGGGGGATGAGAGTAGTGTTTTCTGTTGGGTGTGCTTGCTGCTGTCCGTGACCTTTCAAACAGTTTAGATATGGAGCTGGCAGTCAGGATAAAGTGGACTCTTGGACACCAGCTCATGTGCCAGTGGTAGACACACACACATGCACGTACAGCTAAGCACACACTCAGGCAAGAGCACACAAGATACACACATACGGCGTGATCATACACACTGTTTCATATTAGCTGCCCTCCTTCCCAGTTTTCTCACAGCTAATAGCAGTAATGATAACCAATACTAGAGCTCACTTAAAAACTATCAAAGTGTCTAAGCTCAGTTAACCCTCTGGGCTAGCTCCATTAAATTACCATTACCAAAGCTGAGGTTGCAGTACACGACTGGAGTGGAATCTCTAATGTGCCGAGCACATGACCTTGAGGGACTCAACTCATCAGCACAGGAGCTGAGGAGTAACAGAGTTTCTAAATCTTGGTTCAGTGCCACGTTTCTTTAATGATTCAACTGATTCCTCCTATCAAATCACAACATCCTTGAACTCATCTGCCTCTTCCCATTCTACATCTCCCATTGGCCTGTTTTTTACTGAAGAATTCATCCACCTTTTTTCTTCTCTCTTTCTGAAGAACAGAGAAACATCGATCTTTTTGGCCTGGAACAGAGGAGAGAGAGATAGACCATGTTTAATTGATTCTGAGCTTCTTCGAGCGCCAGCATACATTCACTAGTTATTCTTTTGATGCATTTCAAAGTCTGTATTTCAGAGCATGCAATTAAAGACAAGCTCAGCTTAAGGGGCATTGCCAGTTTTTGCAATCCCAATTAAAATTTGGAGGATTGATTGAAAGGGAAGAGAATCACTGTGCATAAAGTTGAGCCATGCGAGACGCCTCTGTGTGTGTGTGTGTGTGTGTGTGTGTGTGTGTGTGTGTGTGTGTGTGTGTGTTTGTGTTATGAAAGCATTATAGCAGTAGTAAAAAAAAAAAAAAAAAAAAACTGATAGTATGCATGGTCAAATTTATATTCAAAGAAAATAATCACACACCTGTAAACTTAAGTCGCGATTAGAATGATTAAAGCAGAAGCTGCACACTTATGATATGACATTTGCATAAATGTATATATTTGTCAAGCAAAACTGCAACTCCATGAGTACATCTGACATTGCGACCTCTCATCAATGCATATATAACAGATCACTGCTAAACCATTTTAAGACCTCTTAGCAACATATCAAGTTTTAAAGTTGATTCACCTACTATACACAGTATACCCTGTGGTGGGCAAGCACAGTTGGACTCCAAAAATATGTTCCAGACAAAAAGATTTAAGACATTTAGGAAAATGACATATTATAAGTTTGCAGCTTAACTTACATGTATTCGAATATTGACCTGCAGGTGCGTGAATATTTCATTAAATATTTAGTTTAAATATTTAGTATGTGAATATTAACTTTGTGTGTTTGCTTTAGATCGAGAGAGAGAGAGTGTGTGTGTGTCCACGCGTTTGCACACACGTCTGCATGCATGACTGACACTGTTATCCCTTAACAGTTGGGAGTGACACTGTTATAGCCGTAGACTCAGCTGCCATTGAAAGGTCAGCCAAGAGCACATTCCCCCATGGTCGTTCCTCACCTTCTCAACATACAATAAAGGCATCGTCTTATGCAGAATAGCTTACTGACATAGCAACACAGTGTTATGCATGAAACAGACACGACTTGAGATTTGACTTAAGTCGCATGCAAATAGACTTGACTTGCAGCTCCTCCCTTTTGATTCTCGACTTGCTCAGACTCATGAACAATAAGAGTCTTTTCCGTGGTCAACCAGGCGCTGTGTGTAAAAGTCACCGGAAAAAAAGTTGCAACAATGGGCTCTACTTTTGAGCCAGCTTTAAATGGGTGTTATTGCGCTAACCAACCTTCTCTTATGGTTTATCACATTTCTATAGGAAGCAACAGTACTGGTATACTGTTCTATCCAGACTGAGGGAAATGGTGTGTGTTTTCATACACACACGTTATCTAAAGTGGATACCGAGATTGAATCTAGGTAAATCTAAGTAAACCCACATCAGCTCTTGTAGACGTACACAGCTGTCTTTGCTTTTGTACACACCAAACCGCTTGGATGTAGCTTGAAAATGATCTGGAAAACAGCATCAGTTGTCATTCCACATCGCCGTCCACAAGGATCCTCGTCAGGTTGCCGGAAGCGTCCTCTCCTTTCCAACAGAGGTTTTTACGTCCAGCAGATAAAGGCCTGGAGCTGCGATGAACATGGTGCGATAGTGCAGAAGTCTGGCTGTAATTGTTTTGGTGAGACCTGATAGTGGCGAGGCAGGATATAAATGTGTGTTTGTGTGTTTTTAAGTAAATTGAAATGTCCACATCTCTCTCTGTAAACTGAAATAATAGGTTAGTCAAGTTGTGGGTTGTTGTTTATTCTACAGTCATGTAAATCATGTAAGAGAGACTATTGCTTTTCACACATTTGGTAACTGTGGCACTGTGTGCGCATTTCAACACTGTAATTATGTGAAAAATTGTCCTCAAATATATGACATCAGCATCATTACGCACAGAAAACATGGTGACCCTGTTGAAACCATCGGCAGAAACATGAATTCACTTTAAAAAGGGACATGCTGGTAGCATACTTGTGCAGTTTACACAGTGTTCATACTTGGGTGCTGTATACTCCTGTAAGTATATTCTGCATGGACTGTGCATGCAGAGAAGAGAAGAAGACCACAGAGGCCAGCTTGATCTCATCCATTTGAAAATGTCAGTGTGTGTCACCTAGCGGGGAGTGCACTGTTTTTAAAGGGAATGAGAGAAGCTGATTTGATTGGCCTTTGTTAAAGTTCACCCAGACCTGTTAATAACGTATTCCTCCTACTAGGGGCATTAACTCCTGTTCCAACGCCCTCTCCACAGACAGCACCAGGATAGCGCTAATTGCCAAGATAATGCCGGGGTCGAAAATTGCAAAAACAGCCTGCCACACTCCAAAGAGGATACCGCTGGGTTTTAACGGCTAATGCTTCACCATCAAAGAGAGGCCCAATAAGGTCCATAGTTGAACTTAATGAAGATGATCTATTGTGTTTTTCCTCTTTATCTTGGACACAGTTTATCTTGTTCTTTATTGTTACGACAGACCTTTGGTTCAGGCCCTATGGACTCAGACATGACTTGGACTGCAGCTTGAAGATTTGAGACTTGACTTGGACTTGCATGTTGTGACTTGGGAACATCTCTGAGATTGTGATGTGAATATGCATGGTTTATAGCTCATAGGTGCGCACACCAGGCACACCATACATGGCTATGTCATTAATACTTAGAACACACACATGCTCCCCAAAACATTTATATGCACATAAACACTCAGAAAACAGCTGACAGCCATAAATCTGCCGTTTGACACGCCCTGTTCTTTTCCTGTTATTGCTGTTAAAGCTCTGATAAGTAAGTATACTTTGTCTTCACGCCAGCTATGACCTAAACCAAACTCTCAGTTTACATCTCATCAACTCTGCCCCCATTCTTACCTCTCAAAAGTGTACATTTCTATCATTTTTTTCTTTATCTGATTTTCTTTTGCTCTCACCTTACCTCTCTCTTTCTGACCCCCTTTTCCTCAACCTGAGTGTGTTATCTCCTGCTTTCCAGGCCCCGGGCCACTTGCCACTTAACTGTAGGTTTATCACTTTGCATTGGATATAGGTGATCTTTACGTAGGCACGGCTTGCTGGGCGGGAGCGAGGGAGGCAGAGAGATTGGACAAGGACAGAGTGGAGTTGAGAGCACTGGTGAGATGGAGGTGCCCTGCAGAGAGGGAGGTAGACAAACGTAGGATTTGAATCCCAACCAAGACTCGAGGCTGCAGGTTTTTATTAGCCAAGTAAAACTTAAATTTTCTGATGTTTTTCTAATAAAGAACTGCTAACAGCTGTATTTTTCAACAGTATTTTTGATCCCCAGCCCAAACCCAAACACAAGCAATGGAAAAATCTGCCCTCTGATCTTCTCATACTGGTTTATATCATAAATCTGTGACATTCTGTGTGTTCCAGGAATTATTTTGTGAGCTGTGGTAATTTACCTGTTTAATGCACACACTTTCACTTTAACTGTCCCATCTACTTCCACTTGAGTTAGTGATTATATTATTTCCCAGACTGCCTTCCGACACGCCTCAGAGAACATGCCTGAACCTGGTCCAGGTGAGCTGTGGGTGATGCTTGAAGGCAGAGAGAGCAATAATAATAGCAAGACCAAGACATCCATTTTTTTTTTTTTTTCCAATTGAGCGAAAGCAAGAACAAGCAAGTGTACTCCTTTCCCATTATGCAACATGTCCTGTGGCTGCATTGCATTATGGTCTACTGAGTCTACTGTTGGCGGAGAAATTAGCATCTCTGCCTCTTCTACAATGGATTTCTCCCCATGTGATTGCTGAATGCTGGTACAAAATGGTGAATTTAAAAAGAAACAGTTCCTCTTTGGTTCTGAGGAAGCAGCCTGCAGGACAAAAAGCTGGCCGAACAGGAGAACGGGGAAGCAAACAAAGCGTTTATGGCCGATACGTTCCTGTTTGAGCAAGGTGCAAAATTTATTTATTTATTTGCTCTTACCTGTCATCATCTGCTATTTGCTAATCAAACAATGAGCGCTTACTCTCTGCTGTCCCCTCCATCTAAGTGTGACAAACAGCAAATTGTTTTACAAGTGATAGCCATAGCGAAGAGGCAGTGCTACTTGCAGCAGTCGATGTGATAGAAAGAAGGCTTTTGATAAAAGCCACTCTATTAGTGATTGGCCTCTGGGGCTTATGTCATTACTGTCCCATTCACTATCACATCACAATTTGTCCTCTTAGTGTCAGAGTGGCTGTCTGCCCTTGAGTGTCCATGTGTGAATGTGTGCATGTATGTGTGTTTGTGTGTGCGCGTGTGTGTACATGTGTGCTTGAGAAAAAGTGTGTCTGGCAGTGTGTGCTGTATGGTAAATAAAATTTGGCAACAGCACTCTGTACAAAACATAGCACAGTGTTAGTGAAGTTGCAGGAATCGATCGACAGAAATGACCTTGTCAAGTCTGCAGAGTATTGATATTTACCATTCTTCATCGCACCTGCTTCTCTCTACAGCCCTTATCAGTTATAGAAGTGCACAGTGAATAAATCCAAATGATTTAAATTCTAATATTATGACCGCATTTTCCAGATCATAATATTGACCCCTGTTGGTGTCAAATAAGCAAGAGGATACTGTTTTTGTTATTTATTTATTTTAACTTTATACTTATTATTTTATATATGTTTTTAATAGATACTTTTCAATTATTCTTTCATTGTGCTCAATTCCAGGCCTTTCAGTTTATTCAAGCTAAGCAAACCATAACTATTAACATCTCATTTTCTCCATTCCCAGGCGCGTTTTTGAACGTTTGTGAAAAAACGCTGAGACTTGAAATCAATACCAAAAAAAAAAAAAAAAGCTGCATCCACATTTTTCACAAGTCGTGTTGCAATCGCAAAATTCAGCAGAAAAGATCACACTACAGTATTCTTGCATATTATGCAGCTATCTGTCTCACAAATGAAAAGATGGTTTAAAAGGGTCAAGGAGGACTCAGCCTGCATCACAGCCCCAGATCGAGTCTCGGTACTTGACCTCCCGCCATCCTTTACTTTGAGATGTAAATCCTCTCCGCCACTGGAAGAGGTGGGGACAACCTCAGACACTGATAAGTCATGAATAGATAGGTATTTTTGTTAATATGGCTATTAAATACTTGTTAACATAATAAAGGTCCCAGCACTTCATAAATCTCACACTTGCATGTCTCGATACATGTAGATAATTACACAGAATGTGCAATGTGACATCGGTGTCTCCCTAGTTGAACAAATTGGAAGACTGTAAAACAAGGTGTGTTTTTATTGGTCCAATATATAATCATGGTAATGAAATTATTGCTGACATTTACTAGGCAAATGAATAAATAATTGTGCTTTGCAATTACTGTTTATCATTTCACAAACACTATTATGCAGTTCATAAATCAAAGACAACACAGCAGAAATACCGCTTCAGGGTCTGTCATCCCAACCAATAGGCTATCCTTCATTGACGCAATTTGATTATCATCAGCGTCTCCGAAAACAGTGTTAAAACTGGTAGTGACATCCCACAGTGTTATTCTTTGCCTAATTAATATTTATAATAAATGTAACAAACATTTATATTATCGTTTTTACATTTTCCTTCACTAAAAAAAAAACATAACGAATATATTTGAAAATGTCTTCCACTTACTCTGGACCTGTAAACAATCTTGCATAATTTGCTCGTTTTGAGTTGATTTGAGGGTGGGTTTTAGATTTTTTTTTTCTCTGGCGGATGCCACCAAGAGGAAGATATTTGTGGGTGAATCAGTTTCCTTCTGTGTTATTAGTCAAAATAGCATTTAGATGGTATAATGGGTGAAAAGCTCCCTCAAAGGCAAAAGGAGGTTGTTTGAATATGGCCTATAATCTGTCTATTAGGAGAAAAAAGCAATAATAATATCAGTCATGTCTAAGAACATTCTCATGCTCTGAATCCCACTGTTCAGGATTAGAAAGGCATTGAACCAGGGATTAGCGGAGGAAGGAATAAAGCCCTGTGTGGACAAGAGAGGGCTGAGGCATGGGCTAATGGATCAAGAATACACACACAAACACGCATGCACACATAGTCTTACCGAGTCAGCAGCAGGTCTTAAAGCTATTTAACCCCACATAAGAGGCGACATTCCGTAAGCAGATTCCAGGAACTATCCCGTTGTAAAACCGAGAGTTGAAGGTGAGTAAGGCTCCCCTTTGACCCCGAGGCCACTACATCCATTCTTGACTTTCGAAGCTTACCAATCCCTCTTGCTTGTGCGCACTTGAGGAAAAGCCCCTTTGTCGTGTGACCGGGGGTCATGTAATGCTAGACGCCATGTGAGAATCGCTCACATGGGAGGCTTACAGGAGTTGACAGTAGCACAGTGTAGACACAACATGTGGTGTAGCATTTAGGCAAGGTCACATGTAGTCACTGACACCATTATGACTTCATATCTTTGGTCCAGTGCACTGATTTTGATCAGTGATACATGGGTGGGCCCTTTTTTGCAGGTGCTGTTTCAAGACGCATGTATGCAGTTTTCATATTTTGCCATGTATCACATTTATGCATGAGAGTGTTCCCTATGGATGGCATGTGCAAGACAATTCATTGCACTCATGTTAACCTGCTGAGTGTTGGGCTTTTGATGGGATTTTTGATGAATATGATCATATTAAAAACCTCATCAGACTGCATCCACACGACTTCTAAAAAAATGTAACATTTTGAATCAAACCTAGCATTTTTTAAGAGAACTGATGATGGAAGTAACTAACGTGTGAGCCATCCTGGGTCCTTGTCTCATCTCTGTTGAGAGTTACACATGCGTAGCACCTGCACATGCTGGTAGTTGATCCAGCAGATTGCTAGCCACAAAATATTAGTCACCAGCCTTGGCGGCCACCAGCCAAGCCAGTAGCCGATTCAGTGGGTTTCAAAGTTAAACGAGTTACCAGATGAGTCACCACATTGGTCGGGTGAATAGTTGGCTTCTCATTTCCTACCAGCTGCCTCTCAGTTACCATTTCCGGCTTGTCATCGGCCAGATCAGTAGCTGGCTTTCGGCAAGGATATGGCCTCCTCCGACTTCTCCGTAGTCTTAATTTTGTCCCTTACCCTGTGCCATATGTTCCCACTGTTCTCGCAGCCAATCAGCTCCCCTTCTGTTCTCCTGTATTGTCAGCTGTACCTTGTTATCTCATTAGTTCAGTTTGTATTTAAGTCCGGTTCTCACTTCTGTCTCTGTCGGTTCATTGTTATGTTTTCCTGCGTGTATTCCTGTGTTCCTGAATTCCGAGCTCCTCAGTTGTTACATGCCTTCGGCAAAATAAATATTATTTCTTCACTTCAATCCTGCTCGCCTGGCCTCCTTCATTTGGGTCCACCAACTCTGCTTCCTTGCTCCACACATAACACCATGTGGCAAAGTATAAGTGTTGCCTTTGCGGCAGGAACGCAGTAGGTAGGCTCAGTGTTATCCTTGATGTCGTCAAGTGTAGCAAGAATTGTATGACCTGGCAACCTGTACCTGCAAGTAATTTGGGACTCAGTTAAATCAAAAACTGATTCTCCTTCAAAATATCCACTCTGGAGCGTGACAGTGCCTTCACCTGGCTGCAATCACTGCTGCCATGATCACCGGAAAGTCTGGGCGTGACACCCCTTATAAATGCTTTTCAATTACCATCAACTCTCTGAGGACACTAATAATTTCACTCTAACTGTGTGTGACTATTAGTGCTGCTCTTTGTGATTGGACTGTATTTGCAGTGAAGCTCATTTACATAGCAAAGCGCCAATTTTGCGCCAAATATATGCATTTTAGTTCATTTGAATGCAAATGGCAAGGGCACATCGTGGCACCATTTGCTTCACAGCACAGTTAGGGGTGCATTTCACCCTTTGTGGGTGTTTTGTGAATTACGTGGCTCTGTTTTGTCTTATTTGCACAGGTTTGGCAGCTGAGAAAGCTGTTCAATTCTTTTGTGAATTCGTCCCTCAGCGTAGAGTGCGAGGCTGCCTTTCTTTCCTCGACAAAGGGGTGGCATCGTGTCTGTCTGATAGATCTTACACTGCAAAATTCTATTGATGTCAGGCCCTTTAGACTGAAGTGGCCTAAAACACATAGTATTCATGAAATTTCAAGGTTGAGTCCACATGATTCTTGTCATTGGAATTAAGGATGAACTCCACAGACAGACTCCACAGCCATAAAAACATGGAATAACCACAAAATTTGTTGAGTCTGCGTGACCCTCATTGTTGGCCTGACTCAGTAATAAATTACATGCTCAGTCAAGATTTTTTGATCAGATGAGTCTAAACAATCCTGAATTCAATCATTTCTTAATCAGGTGCACTGGTACAGTATGCAGCATCAAGTACAGCGTGCAAAGAAGTGATACAGGACATTTGTCATGGCACATTTTGTAAGATAAGTTGAAAATAACCTGTCATACCAGAAAAAAAAAAAAAAAATTTGAATGTCTTCTCTTCCTCCAGACTGGATCCTGCTCCCCCCTCCTGAGGTCCAGATCCATCTCCATCTTCAGCCCCAGGCCCGGCCCTCTGAGCTCCAGCAGGACATCCAGCACACAGCCAGCCTCACAGGGGGCGCACTCCCTCCGGAGAGCCCCAGACCCCCGGGTCGGGACGGGACCCTGTCATGTCTCACTGACTGACCCCCCCCCAACCAGCGAATGACAAGTGTGCATCCGAGGGTGGGGCCCGCCTCAGTCTCGCATGATTGGCCACTGGATGGAATTAAGGTGAATGGAACACATGCCCAAGGAGCAGGACCCTAACCTATCAGAGGGAGAAGAGAAACGGTGAGTTTCAGCACACCTCCACCTTTGTTTTGCCTTTGTTTACCCGGGGATAATTGATTAAGCACGCCTGCTCTACTTCACCAGGCAGCCAGGCTTCACACTCATTCATTTACATTTACATTCCATTCTGGGAGCTGTTCAGACAAAAATTCAAGTCTTTGACAAATTGATCACCAGCTCACTTCAGCCTGAACCAAGACGACTGATGCTGACACAAGTTCTGACTCAGTAAAACTTAAAGCTGCAATCCATACCAGCTTTTTCCACCTTTGAAAAGTCTCACTTCAGTGACATTACCGCATTCATATTTGATGCTCCTCTGCGTCATGTCGGTGTCCTTTCGGTTGTGATTTAGCTTTTCCCCGACCAGTGTTGTTTAATTATTTATGGCTGTATATGGTGTTTGCTCTGTGTCATTTCTCTCGTTGGCTTCTCTCTGTGTATCCCCCATCGCTTCTTATGAAGAAGCCTTGTTTCCCCTTGCAAGGATGCCTGTATAAATACTGTAGGAAGAGTGTTCTTTATTGTCACGCCTCAGCCGGGGTAATGCAGCATAACTCTCACCAAACCACTTTACTTCCTGCATGAAATCCCTCTGTGCTCTCCTCCCCCTCCCCTTATTTCTTGTCTTCCCTGATGTAAACTTCTGACCTCGCGTCCATGAAATGAAGCAGGCATGTCTCTCTGCCTATGTCATATGATTCTGTTATGGTGTTATGAGTGGGGAAAGGTCTTCCGAGGACACCAGAGAGTGGATCGCTTGTTCCTTTTGCCTCCTTTGATCCTTTACGTTTTCCGCATGGTGTTTTTCTGTTTCTACTCGTCTGTGTCCTTTTGACCATTTTCAGACAAGCAAAAGATTGTAAACTTGCCCCCCCCCCGCCCCCCATCCCTCGCTCCCCCCTTCCTCTTCCTCTCGTTCTGGCCTGTTTTCAGAGAGCCTGGACAAGTAGGCCTCTGCTTCTGTCCCGCCAAACCCTGCGCCCTATAGTCATCCATATCATCACTCTGTGCATGTTTTTTAGCGTCTGTGCCTCTGTAAAGTGGAGCCAGCCCGCCAGGCCCAAACACACACAAACACGCCGCTGTTTAAGCCCCTTCTCATTAATGAAAACATAACATTAGTGAAATGGAAGCCCTCTCACAGTGCTGCCGCAGAAGGAAGGGGCCGTGCTGTTAAAGCTTCTGGGTAAAG
Source organism: Myripristis murdjan (assembly GCF_902150065.1). Classification (NCBI taxonomy): domain Eukaryota; kingdom Metazoa; phylum Chordata; class Actinopteri; order Holocentriformes; family Holocentridae; genus Myripristis; species Myripristis murdjan. The sequence goes on from NC_043998.1 coordinate 6,048,565, forward strand.
GGCAGGGTTGCAGAGTTATCAGTCAATCTGCTTTGGCCTTGAGAGAGGAGAGGAGGCCCTCGCAGGTCCAGCATGCAAGGACAGTTAATTAATTTGAGTTGGAGTTCATTTACAAAGCGCCGTATAATGATTTTGGAGAAAAGTCACTACCTGTACCTGGGGCTCATTATGCAGTGCATCATTATGAGGTTCATCAGAATCTCTAAAGCAAGTCTTTTAAAATGTAAATCATTTTGCCGACCAAACACTGAAGTTTCTCGCAGTGCTTTGAAATTTATCATATTTTTTGGCTTTCATGCTATCACTAATTTTGCACACATTTGTATGTCTTGAAGCTTTGTGATGCATGTTATAACGGAGATGACTTGCGCTACATTCAAGTGCTGTCAGGAATAAAATAATTACGAGTTGAGAGGGCACAGTCGACCCAAAAAGTGCTAAAAACGACTGGGTAAAGTTTTTGTACAGTAGGGTTTGTGTGTGTGTGTGTGTGCGTGTGTGCATTTTATTATTATATGCTATTGTTTGTTTGGAATTTTTGTGCAAATAATTAATACTGTTGTATGTTTGTATTTTTACTTTGTTTAACCTTTAGTCATCATGCTCCTCTCTACTGAAGAGAAAATAACTGCAAGAAGCATTTAGCCTGGAGTTTATTTGTATTGCTACAGATGATGTAATAAGTATATAACCAGCTTTGGCTAATATAATAATTAAAACATGATTGTCTGGTCCATTGTGCAACACAAAGTCGCACTATGGCATGTGAAGTCAAATCAAACAACAAAAAAGGAAAAAGAAAAGAAAAAAAAAAACGGTTTCCATATTTGTTTGGTGAAAACAGACTTGAGTGCACATCAAGTTGCATTTGCGACTTTGAAACTCTTGAAGCCAGGGTTTGAATCTGACTGTGCACCGTGTCGACCTGTGTCACTTATTTTTCTTGCCTCTCTCCCACCGCATGCATTCCTCTAAACTGAAATGCCTTAAAAATAGCACGAAAAAGAGTAATTTGATGAATGTGACCGTGTGTGTGTGTGCCTGTGTATTATGATCCATTTGCCCTGTGGAGGGGATAGCTGGCTTCCTAGAATGTGGCATCAAATCCCCTGTACTGTGTCTCCATGTGCCATATTACCAGGGTGTAAAGGAAGCCAGGCCACTGGAGCCTGGATAGATTCCTCAGCTAACACGGACACCTGTCAAAAGATTAACAACTCTGGCGCTGGGGGCGAGGACAGTTGGTGTAGGGATGGGTGTATGAGTCTGTGTGCAGGCCAGTAGTCTTCACTTGATGTGTTCCTGTGTCACTACAACAGCGATCTCTTTCTTGGTAGACATTTGACACATTATAAGTTTATGTGTAAGTTGATTTCTTTCACTTTATCCCACAACGGTGTGTATTCGCATTTGCTTGCTGTGACGTGTCCATGCTTGTTCCTTCACCTGTACCAAAGTGACAGCCAAATTAAATCTGTCTGCTCTTCATGGGATGACATTGGATGCGATTGGTCTGTTCTGCATGACAGTGGATTTGATTCAGTCTCACCCCCCACCCCCCTCCCCTCAGCCTGTTGTTTTGTAGCAGCCCAGTGCTTTGAAGTGATGCTATGGTTACCAATGTGCAGACAGGGAACAGGCCAGTGCAGAGGTGCTGCCCTGTACCTATGGAACATTCACAGCAGCTTTTTACATAAAATACATTTTTGCGCCACACTGTCCTCTTGTGATCGCTAAGCTTTACAGAACATTACGTTCCACATGCAGAAGCCCTGTCGGACCGTCTAGCTGGGATTTACTTTCAAAGCTGGGACAAGTTGCAGCCTCCGTTTTTGGAATCCTACTGACCTCCTTAGCACGCTGTAGGAAGAAATTCAACATTAAACTTTGTCCTTTTATTTAATTCATACAAAATGATGCACGCTTCTGAGCTTCTACCACACTGTTACAATTCAGTTTATGATTAATAACATTTTTGTGTCATGTTTTTGCATAAGCTCACTGTGATTGCTTGTCGGGGGTGGGGGGTGGGGGGTGGTGGTTAAACGGTTACGTTCTCTGCACTGCATGTCATGTTGGATTTAGTCAAAATTAGTTGCCTCAATTTTTTGCAGAATTTCTTGCTTGCATCATTTCTCCGAATGTATCATCGCGGCTGATGCAAGGCTGCTTGCACCATATTGCATTTACAGTAGCAAAGGCTTGCGACACAGTGGCGTGTGGCTTGCTGTATGCAGGGATATTTTGTTCTAATGCTTAAAAGAGCTGCAGAAAGACTTGTTTTTTTATCTTTTGCAGTTAGCTAAGAGCTTCCAGTCAAACAGGTGTTAGAGCAAATCATAGTACCCACTTAATTATTGGTTGAGAGGTTTGTGACAATTCCCTCTGGCTGTAGTTCTGTCAGCTCTTTAACCGGAGGCTCAATACCAGTGAATCATTTTAATAATGAAATTCCGTAGCAAACCAGATAAAAACAGTTAGTATAAACAAATATGATAATCTGGTAATATTCAGATAGTAATTGGTGATAAAGCAAAATGAAAGTGGCGAATTACAAAATCAGTGAAGTAAAAGTAGCATTTGCTCATAATATGATGTTTTTCTAGTGGCTCTGTTTCCTCTCTTTACCATGCTAGACGTGGTATACTGTGTTCATTTGAATTCCACATTTATCACATACTGTAAAGTAGTTTGCCTGGCTGTAAAAGGATAGAGAAGGGCGATATTATCACGCTGCATTATCTGTGTCGGGGAACACACACAGAACCTTCACCCGACTGAGACAGACTCCGAGAGAGAGATTAATCTACCGTGCATTTCTGATAAAATATCGGCTATTGCTCAAAATTAAATGGCATGAAGCACAAATTCTGCACACACATATGGAGAGCGACTAATCATTTGCATCTCAGCACACTCTCAGCGGCAGAAAATGTCATCCGTTTTCAAAGTGCATTTTCACGTCAACTTTTCTGTCGCCTCAGCACCTTGAACAGTCTGTCAGCCCCCCTTGACTTTTTCTTTGGGGTCTTAAAGGATCGTGCCAGTGTTTGTGCATGTTCTAGCCCATTCCCTACAGTTCACATATACTTTTACATTACTACCGACCATTTTGGATTGCAAATCACACGGCATCAAACCCAGAGGACAAACGATGAGGCTTTCAGAAAACAATAATGTGGAATTTGGCTGCAATGATAAATCGATAACACAGTATATCACGATATTTCCTCATGTGGCACAGTATCTATACTCTTGTGTCAAGTATCGATATTTGAGTTTTCAACATAATTGTGCAGAAAGCACATTTGAGTTCCTGTGACACATACTTGTTCCCTGCATTTAGATATTTTAACTGGAACTGCTCTGTCATGTACATGCTGCAGTTGCTGTGCACATTAAAACACTATAAAAACAAGATTGGCTTCTGCTTTTTGAAAAATTATTTTGCCTTTTCCAGGATGTTTTTTTGTTCTTCTGATACAGATATTATGATATACCTTACAATATATTGCATATTGCAGAATCGCCCATATCTAATGTCATATTGCAAGTTACCCAGTGATTCCCACCCCTAGTACGTATGCTTTAAGAAATGGACAGTAATGTAAGTTGTGCTGGCAGTGTAGAAAATGGGCTAAAACATGTAAAATTACCAGGAAAGTTCTTTAATGACTCCAGCAGCCTCTATGTCTCGCTTTTAATCACATTCCCTCTCCTTGTACGTCACGCCGTGCCTGTGGTACAACTGAAGTCTCCAGGGAGGTAAACAAGATTTGGACCCATATTGCTTTTCCTTCCCCTTGACATTAGGATATCCTGTCAGAGACTGGGTTGTGGGCGTTGTCCCGTGCTCTCCTGCTACAGGTTTGACATTTTCTGCAGTCATTGGTCCACTGTCCACCAGAGATTCAGATGTCATGGGAATTGTGTAGGCTTAAAATTTTGCGTGCAATTTGATAATAGTGTGAACAGAGTGAGCAGTGGCACCGAAAGAGAAAGATGTCAAAATATGTTTGTGCAATATGTGACTGTCATGTGTTGGATGTATACATATACATGCGTGTATGTGTGTGTGTCTGTGCGTGCCAGTGTATTAGTTTTATGCTTTGCTGCTATCTTACAAGTACATCAGTGTGCCATTCAAAGTGTTGCACAGTGCAGGTGCTATCTGTCTGTCCATGTCAATTAGTGGCCTCTTGTGGTTGATTTGTTTAGTTTGGCTGCTCACAGGGCAGTCTACAGCCTGTCTGCCGCCCGGAGTGTGTGCCTGTGTGTGTATGTGTGTTTGTGTGTGTGTGTCAGCCTACATCTGTGCAAATCAATGTAGTTGACCAAAGCGTCAATTTCCTCAGTCAATTATTGCTCCTGGATTTGCATAATTAGAGTCCACCTCTAGGGACCCCACAACATTGTCAATAGCTTTGACAGTTTTCAAACAAGCATTTGCACAAGATTATTGGCTTTCAAGGTAAGATAGGAGCAGCAGCTCATTGCTGCCAGTTGAAACAGGCACACCTGAGCATCTCTGCAGTGATGCTGCATGAAGGCAGCCCTGATAAACATCCCAAAAAGGTACACCTCGAATCACCTAAAACCTGGACATAGAAGTCATAAATGTGAACTGTTGAACTGTGCATGACAGTAAACATAATTGTGTTTAATATTTAGGAATAAAAAAAAAAACTCTCCTTACCTACAGTATGCAAGTAACAAGTGACCCTAAAACATGACCACACCTCACACATTAAATGTTACATATAATTTGATTTGATACTGTGAATTTTGGTCCTGACATTTTTGACCTAACACACAGCTGGAGATATTGCCATGCTATATTTAACTTTGCAGCTCCTGTTTTTCTACTCCTGAACCTGCTTTTGATTGTGATTAAGGAGCCTGGGGATTTAAATGGGGCTGATATTGTCGCGAGAGCAAGTCTTCTATTCTTTGTCCCATATTTCATCTTTCATCCCAGTGTGTATGTACATACATATGCATCCCAGTGGGTCTCTGTGAGTGTAATTATTGTTAGACAGAGACACCTCTGCCTAGACCTGGATTTTTTTTTCTTTTACATATCAGAAGTATAATCTTCCCCATATTATTTTTCATCCTAACCTGTGAACACCTTCAGAGTTTGATTGAAATCCTGACATAAAGCAAGACTTCATCTAAAATGAAACATTTTTTCATTTGAAAAAAGTGACACCTACTCAGCACAAAACTAAATCAAATTATGGCATTTCTTTAAAGCTAGTAAGTAAGATCCTTGATTGACTATATGATGAAATGCCAGGTAATGGAAGTTTTGGAAGTGAAATCTTGTTCGCATGGATAATATTTATGAACTTATAGCAGCATGATCTACATTCTACACTCCAGTTAAAACAGCTCCGTCACATAAAACCACCAAAGCTGCCCGGAGTCACATTCAAGAAAGCAAAACGCCATCATAGTAAGTACAAGCTGGAACTAATAGAGAGTCTGTCAGTGCTGCTGGATCCCTGTTTTGGTTGCAATTTGACTGGCATTGTGTGCAGATAAAGTCCTGAGTAAATGCAACCCCTTGAAATCACATAATGCAAATCTGCTGCCACAGATGCAGAAAGGCCTGCCTTTAAAATTCGCCAGTTCATTCACACAACATTGCATTACTACACCAACATCATACTTAGCAACTTAGATTATACTCATAGTGGTTTTTAAATAACATATTTGTCAAGCACACTTAGGACTTAGAAGCTGTATTGAGGCCATTAGCCTTTAGTGTTGGTTTTAAATGTCATAGTCACAGAGTGGAGTGTATGTGTGTGTGTGTGTGTGTGTGTGTGTTAGCTTGAGGATTTAGCTGCATGTTTATTATTAGTTATATGTGGGTTACTGTACACTCCAATGTATTTAGATAGAGGGAGTTGGCTAGCTTTCATCTAGTGGCATGCTATCCCCTCCTAGCTTAGCCTGTAATTTAGACAATGGTGGGACATATGAGGGAACAAAGTGTCCATTAGCACTGGGGATGTATGGGATGGGACGGCCCCAGTGTAGGCCTGTAGCATGCATGGTGAACAATAGGCTACTGTGGCGCTCTAAACATAGAACGAGGGGCCTCACTCGATGGCTGTTATGGATATCATTCCCTGGACTATTTCGAGCGTGTTTGTATCGTTATTACATGTGCATCAAAGCCGGCACTTGTCAGGTTTTAATTTTTTGACTTATATGTGTTCATTTGAGAGGATTTATCTCCAAGGACATTTTGTTCTCTTGCGCTGGTGTTGACTGCTGTTTTGCTCGCTGGGGTTGCTCCACTGCCAGCAGTTCAGTGCAGTGCATCCAAAGCTACGCTCCTTGCAATCATTTGCAGTCATGTCGCTTTGGCCTTATTAAACCCTATGCTGTGTTAAAAATAGCAGAGTCTCATATGAGTGCTCTGTAACCTGGCAGCCTGGCAATTACTTGTTAGTCACTATGTCAACCACACTGCTAGTTGCACTCCAAAGCCACTGTCAAAATCACAGGTGGGGACTGGCTTTAGTCCAATCAAGATAGATTGGGTGGGACTAGCAGGAGAGTGAGAAACCCCGCAGGGAGAGAGAGAGAGAAAGAGAAAGAGAGAGAGTTAAAGAGAGAAAGAGTGAGTTAGTGAGTTACAGAGAGGGAGAGAAAGAGAGAGAAGGGTGTGAGTGGGTCCCAAGCCAGAGAGCTAAACATAGACCCAACTGGTAGAGGCATCAGTGTATAGTAGACTCGGAGACAGACAGGGACTGAGTGCATGTGTGACTACTGATTAGCTGCCAAACAGTCAGCTGCAGATAGCACTGCTCCTCTACCATGCATATTTTACACTCCCACTGCGTCATCAGGTCAGCATTGTCAATCTTTTACAAGTCACATTTTTGACTGGGGTGTTTTTCTTGCTGTTTGTGTTTTGTGTGCCTGTTTTGGGCTAGTTGTTATGCCAGTTAATGGTGCAACATGTGCACATATTGTACACAGCTGCTGTGTTATTGGCATTGCAATCGTTGTTTTTTTTTTTTTTTTTTAGTATGTCAGCTTTTGTTTTATGCTATACTGTTGGCTGCGTGTGCTGGTGGGAAAGGTGTACAGTATGTTCACATTTGCTGTGAGTCCGTCCTGGGTGTTTCATGCACAGTGACACAGTGGGTGGGACATCACTTATTCAAAGGTGTGTTTCAATGCATCTCGACTTAGAGTTTAAATTGCTAAGTGCTCTGTGGTATGCCGGTGCAGCTCTCAGTGACATGCCTGTAGGATAGTCTGGCTCACAGTGCCTCAACCTGTGAAAAATTACATCGCATCAAAAAAAAAAAAAAAAAATTAAATTAAATTATGCATGATGTTGGCATCCATGAACAAGCCCACTTGTATTTGCGCTAAGTGGCCGCAAATTCCCAGACTCTGTGGTGTAATTTAAAATCCTGCCCGGCTGCCAGTGTTCCTGCGTAAACAGGCAAATCAAATGGAGCGGCGTGTTTTTTCATTAGATAGGACGCTGCTTCAAAACATCTCGTCAGACAAGAACTGGATCGTTCTTATGTCGCCCTGCCCGCGTGCCTGTTACCAAGATATATCAAAACGATCTCAACGGATTCACATGAAACTTTGTGGAAAGATTGGTATTGAGCCGAGGAAGAGTTGATTAATCTGTTTATATAATGCCTCATTTGAAAGTTGAGAATCTCTGGAATACATTGGTGTCAGCCATTTTGTATCTTGACAGAAACACTCAAGGAATCAAGCCAATACTATGTTCTAATCCACAAAACGTGCCAACTTGAAAAAGCAGCGACAGAGTGTTTATTGTTCATTCGGGAATTTTGCAATGGATTTTCTTTGACCTCCCATTGTCTGATGTATGCACAAGACAAGTAACTTCCATTATGCAAGATAGGTATCTTGTAAAAGATACCTATCTTGGAAAACCTTGGAAAAATCTTGGAAAAACAATGAGTCCTCCCCGAGGCTTCTACATCCAGTCAGGGAAGAGAATTAGCGAGTAACGAGTCTGGATGGACAGTCTGACTTCTCTCCATTATGAAGCCAGCAGGCCGTCACACAGGATTGATAATCTGTAAAAAAGGAGCTGCAGCCTCTTGTGGATTTTGTTTGTGCAGTTGATTGGGCAGCAGCTCGTTCCAGTTTTAATCAAGTTTTCTATAAACGTGACCCCTGATCTGCTGCCTTGGTGGAGGTCTTCGCTCTACTGAGCTCATTTTCTAGTCTACAGTCTACAGTTCTTTCTTTCTTTCTTTCTTTCTTTCTTTCTTTCTTTCTTTCTTTCTTTCTTTCTCTTTCTTTCAGGAACCACTTGGCCCTGTTAATGCTTGGGTCTTGTAACCTCTCCAGCAGAGTGTGAAATAATTGCTGTACAGTAAGAAAAGAAGAAAACAGGGTCTCCTCTTTTTTTCTGTATCTCTTTCACTCTCTCCCTCTCTCTCAAAGAGGACAGTGAGCGAGGATAACCACATCAGAGGGTTCCGCCAAGAGTGCTAAGCTCTTTTTGGCTGCGAGGGTGCTAATATTTTCATTAGCCCTATTTTTGGATTGATCGGGTCTTACATGAGGGTTAGAGTCTGGACCCTAGTCAGAGGACTGGTGACTCATATCATCAATCTTATTATTGCTATGCCAGCATTCTTGCTGTCTTGCCATCAAAGGTGTGCTTAAAGAAGAAAACAAAACATTTTGGTCAGGGAAAGCAAACCTCTTGATTAGGAGAGGCTGTGGCATCCACAAGGGCACTTTGTAACCTATTAGTCCATTTTCTTGGTCCAAATCAGAGTGAAATTGATACTTTTGATTAGTTTTTAATTTGGTTGGATTTGGTCTCACAGTGCACAAATTTAAGTGGACCACAAAATAGAAGCTGAGGTGTGTGTGGGCTATACTGAAAACACACTCCAAAAGTCTGAAAAGTCAGAAAGATGGGAAAATCTTAAAAAAAGAAAAAAAGAACAAACTTTTCCTGGTGATAAGCGACTACTAGCTAATCGTTTATTCATTTATAGTTATTTGACATGCGTTTCTTCACCTTTATTTCTGGCACATGACCCAAGATGCTATGGCAAAACCAAGAGCAAAATGTGAATATGTGTGAACAGACGACGAGGTGGAGTTGCTGCCGTAACAGTACAAGGTGATGAAAGCCCAAGATGTCATCACTTCCCAAACTCTTTGTTTTGCATTGCCTTGCAGATACACATAAATCACAGTTTTTTAAAAATCTGCACATTAGATAGCATTTGAATAAAATCTCCATTTGAGTGACTTAAAATGCTGTCTGCATGTGGATGAGAGGTCAAAACCTGGAGGAAGATGTTAATTTTGCAAAATGTCCATATTAGTGTGGACAAGTTCTCAGCTGCAGTGGTCAGGGTTTGCTTCCGCACCGGGCCCTTAGCTACATGTCATCCCCTCTGTCTGTCCGTCTTTCCTGTCTCTCTCCACTTTACCTGTCCAGTAAAGCAGAAATGCCACAAACAAATAATCTTAAAAAAATATGCCGTCCATTTCTGCAGTGTTGGTTCAAACTGTGTTGTCACTGCAATTGAACAGATTTGATTAGGGTTTTCCTGGAAGCGGCCCAAGACCACCTCTGTCAAGCGGTCTTGGACCAGTTGTTTCCTTTTGAAAGAGTTTGTGTTTTTGTCCCGTTCACCCATGTTTCCATCCATAGCATCAGTGTGCAGCCTCATGGGAGGACTGAACTGTCACTTAGCTGACAATTTGATGGCTGTCGCCGCCAGCAACTGTATGTGATGGCTTTTGATATGGAAGCCAGTTGGCACAGGGAGAGAATTTTACCTTTAGATGTCAGTCAGTGACAGCCCCACCTTGTCATTGCACTGTGACAGCTTCCATTCCCTTTCTCTCAGCCTATTAACTCTCTGTTTGTGTCCATAAAGTGAACAAACGAAAATTGGTCACGTTCAAAGACTTTGCCAGCCCCCCTCCCCTTGGCATCAGAGTCCCCAGCCACTAATAATGGGGAACACTCACAATTCAGCCTTTGCAGTTAAGAGGTATTTTGTGCATGACCCAAGAAGTGTTGCTTGATGACAGTACACGTGAGTTCCCTGGCTCTCTTCCCACTTTTGGAGAGAATTGTTCACATGAATTAAGTCGAGAACAACATGTGAAATATGTAGGAGTGGACCCTGGCTTTGATTGCAGAGAGACGATCATCGTGTATGTTTCCAGTACCTATTTTGGTTTCATCTCAGATCTTCTCCTCCCATCCCCTCTCACCTCCTAGCGTGACAAGGGACATCCTGTCCCTGGGTTGGGCCTTAGTGTAAATCACGAGTCTCATTTAGCATCTCTAATAAGATGCTACAGTAACAATAATCAAGATAATTCGAGCTTTAACTTAGCAGGATATGTAAGAGCTTAATCCAATGTCCCATTAAGCCTGCTGATGCATTCTGAAAAGGGCAAAGGCAAACATAATTGTGAACAAGCTGCTGTTGTAATTTAAACCAAGGTAGAACATGAAGAGCAGTTGCAGTTGGCATTTAGGCTCAATTACTGTAACTGCCCAATTTAACATGCAGTTATATTGTTAGGTTTCCCCGGGGCAAAGATTGTTTGGAAGTGAGAAATATCAAAACATGCTGGCTTCTAAGTGAGGAAAGAAACCTTTAGGTCATGTAGAAACTTTATTGAGAGCAGAAGAGTGATATTCTTTATTGAAGTACTATTTATCGAAGGGGGGGTTAAAGCCTTGATGTTCCAGTCATCATCGCAGTGCATAAAAAACATTTGATTTATGTGCGTAGCATGGTAATATTAACTCAGCACTTGGCCATGTTAAGGTCGTATTCAGGTTAAGCTGTCTACTGATCATGCAGCTTTGATACCCTGCGACTGAATGTTCCTGTCACTGCAAATTAACCAACTAACAGAGCGCTTCTATCCACCTTTAGTATTCTGCACGCACATGAAACAAACATAAAAAAAAAAATGGCTGAAATTATTTGACCACCAGCTGACCCCTCCCTCTTTGAGTAATAGTAAGATACTTGGAATAAACTGGCATGAAATGATGATCTCACGATGACCCCAACAGAAAAGGTGATGCTAAATACTGCTCACTACAGGTTTCATGTTTTTTTTTTTTTTTGCTTATCAGAATGGGACCATGACTTTGTGGGAGAATGCATTCGCACAGACGGTGAAAATCAGAAATGAAAGAAGCAAGATGTTTATATGCAACAGTAACCAGTTTAATATGGGAGTTAGCCAGGGATCTTAACCGTGTTTCTTCATAATCGGATTTCACAGTCAGGGCATAAGCTTAGCGGAGTTTTTCTAATCGAGTTAGAATACATGCATTGACCCCAAACCGAGAGGTCACCGGGTTATGAACTGTGCATATAACTGTTGGCATTGTGTCAGCGTACTCCAAACAACAGATTTTCTCTTTCCAGTGTTGTATCGTGAGGCATTTTTCATGTGGAGAACGTGAAGGTCTCTATTAGATCCTGATAAAAATCAGTGCGATCCAACACTCAAAGGCACTTTGGCAGTAGTTGTTTAAAGAGGGGGGAGAAGTAGTGATTCACACTCTCCATTTAAGTTTTCCCAGAATTAAAACAGGCAATTTTCTGATCATAGCCCTGCGTTCATTGTTGTTGAGGAAAAATGCAATCTTTTCCTGCTATAGCTTCAATCCCATGTGGAGAACATACCACAACTTGATTACTGAGCAAATGCAACCTATATCCCTGTATATTTATTGTATCTTAACTGAGTCTGGCCATGTTTTATTGATGGCGCTATAATGGAGTTCCGCTCTCTCTCCTGGAGCTGATATTAAAGAGCCTTGGGCTGGTAGGAAAGCTGGGGGCTATCAGGAGTGTCTGAGAGCAGAGAGCAGGGCTCTGGGGAGTCTGCACACATCCCACCGTACTGCACTAATAGGGAGCACTCGCTTGCTCGCTTTCTCTCACCTTCTCTCTCTCTCTCATCTCTTTTTCAGAGAAGAGAAGCTGTGTTTTTTTTTCCCTCCACTTTCTTCTCTCTGTCTCTCTCGCCATCTCTGTGCTTTCATAATTCCCCGTGGAGCAGGCGGTCAGCTAAGAGCTCCTGTCTGTGCTCTGCATGCCTTTCAGATATGTGTCAGTGGGGTTGCGGGTGTGTGAGTGGGTGTATGTCTGTGCCCAAGTGTACATGCTTTCAGTTAATCTTAAATTAGATAGAAAGTAGTGCTGCCAAGAGTGGATGTAATTGTGTGATTGTTTGTTAGTCTGTGCTTTATAGCCTCTTCTTATGGACTGCACTTCAGTGATGCCTAACCTTTTCTTTGTTCTTCTAGATAGCTCGATCCCCCCTCGGTTAGAAATTGAAGTGGCAGGCAAGCCGTGCTCTTGAGACACTTGAAGCTCTGCCAAACGGGTGCAGGGTGTTTGTGTTTGTGTTTTGGGTGCAGCGAGGATGTACTCCACTGCTTAGCAATGACCTGCCATATCTGGATTAAATATTATTTGCATTTGTTTTAACCTGATTTGAATACCAGATGGCTGGCTGGTAGGATGGTACAAGATGTGCCAGAAAGTTTAGACAGTCATAACATACCTGAAAGTTAATTTGGTGTACCTCTCTGTAATTAACAACTTATCTGACACTATTTGAAGGGCCATGATGGTGTAAACCTTACCCATCTGGCCCAATTTACAACTTATATTTGCTCTGTTACCTACTTACGGTGCAATTTAATGTCATATATTTACCTATGCTCTCTCTCGCTCTCTCTCTCCCTCTCCCTCTCTCTCTCCCTCTCTCTTTATCTCTCCCTCTCTCAGGTGGCTCGATGGCCCGAAGAGGAAGAGGAAGAACAGTCAATGTTCGGTGAAGAGTATGACTGGTGAGTTCGGACGCACAGTGTTTTGTTGGAGGTAAAGTCTCAGAAGCACATCTCTGAAGTTGGGGCTGAGAGCAAAACTTCCCTTAATCTTCCCTGAAGTAGCGGGGGAAATTGTTCAGTAGATCAGAAACAAGTCTCCTGCTTGGAAAATACATGCTCTCTAAACGCAGTCCGCCGCTCATGTCGAAAACGTCTTTCCCGGCATGATACATTAAAAATCTTTCAGAAGGAGAACACTGTTGCTGTCACTCTCGCAGCAGTGAATGCATGCAGCTGTGCGCGCGACGCCAATGCCAGCGGGACACAACTGACTGCCACCTTGTTTACGCTTAATATTTGTCGCCAGAAAAGAGAAAAAGTAAAACAACGTTTGCATCTGTCATTGATAAACGAAAGCCTTCTGCTTTGCTTGCTTTCTCGTCCGATGCCGTGCTCCATCTGACTGACAGCTCCAAATCCCTTCTGTTGAAAGAGGTGAATAAAGAAAGAGGGAGAGAGGCAGAGTGGGAGGAACACTCACTAAAAAAAGGATGGTTGATATGGCATCCGCTCAGAAACTTAAAAACATGCATTCATATGCATTTGTCAGAGAGCCAATTATCGGACTGGCCAATCAGGAGGCACCGGAAGTCCCCTTTTGCCGCAGGCTATGCGTCTGCCTGCCCGGCTTCGCACCATATGCTACCTGCTATGGTCCATTTGAACTGGGAAAGAATGACAATATGTCTGTCTGAGGGGCAGTCAGCGGCATGGCTGTCTGAGGTGGAATTACATCAACCATAACGATGTCAGCATTTGCCCATGGGAGAGAGGACACACAACCAAACTTGCTTTTGCAGATGGAGCTGCTTTGTCTGCCTCCAGAGCCTTTGAGGACAGCTAATGACCGTCCTGATTCACACCTCTGATGCACACTTAGGCTTGTATCACAGTATTTAACTGTCTGTAACTTATCTCCTTAGAACAAGGCAAGACTTTTATAGTGGAAGTGAAGTCTTCAACTGTTAAATCTCAACTAAATTTGCTGGTATAATATCTGGTATTAATATCTGGTATAATAAAAAATCAATCCAGCACCCCGGGGCACGTTGACATTGCTTTGTGCTGATTTAGGATTAATTACATGAGACTACTCTCAATATATCAGTGCAATTTTCCAATTTTTCTTAAGTGTTGATATTGGTCAGTGTTATGACCCAGTGAGTGGAGCACAGACAGCCCAACAATGAATCATTGTGAAACAGTCAGGAAACACATTCATTCAAAGGAACCATAATTTGGTGAAAGGGCACAGGCTCTTGCTCAAAGTAAAATAATCATGTAATTTTTTGGTATTTTTGGCATTTTTGAGAAGGGCCAGACCCGCCAGTACATTACGTGGTTTGCAGCACCACCACTGACATGCACATGTGAGAATTAGGGATACCACTGTTTAAAATGTTTTAGGGAAAGCCAGCGTGCTTCACTTGGCTAAGCTGCACTCACAGTGATGTGACAGAGTCTTCACAGCTACGCCTCTCATTGGCACATACGCCACACTTTTTTTTGGTTTTGTTTTGTTTGTTTGTTCATTTTGCAATTTTTGAGGATGCCGGAATGATAGAGTGACTACACTAATTGCTGGTTACAGAAAAAAAAAAATATATAATGCATTCAGTACTGCTGAGAGCTGACAATGTTGTTAAACTAACCTTAAACAAAAACCACATAAATCAGAGACTTCACTTATGACTCTCATGATCCAGAATTTTAATTGAAAGCAGAATTTGTGTAATGATGAGTGAAAGTTCATTTTCAGGCATTTGTTCAATATTTGGAGCTTTGATATGGCAAAAGATGTCCAGTTATTTTATTCTGAATGATATGCGCTGTTGGATTTGATTGAACTGAGGGCAAATGAATCCCAGCTCTGACACAGACATATTAACATAGTGTGGTAGTTGGCAGACGTGGCTGATCTATTTCTGTGTCGCTCGGGGGGGAGGGGCGTCCGTCCCAACAGTGGTGGACGGACTACTACACTAGAGTTTGTATCTCACAGCTGTTGTTTCAAGCCCGGTCTCTGTGTTTAGTTTGGGTCCTGTTACCTAACGCTCCAAGAGTTTGCAGTCTCCAATTTAGGGTCGCCCTGGGCTCCAGTCCACTGAAGACATACCAGCACTCGTGTCATGTAAGGACACCGGAGAGAAATCCTGTGACACTTTTGGGAACCGAACCCGCCGCTCATGAAATATTACCTCGATGCACACATTCTGATCAAGTGAGCTCTTATGTTTTGAGCCCCGCGAGGACCAAATATTTATCTTCACAAAGGCACACTCGGAAAAGCTGCTTCCTTCGTCTGAGTCCACGGCCTGGTAGTTTGGTTGAGCTATTGCAGGGCCTGTCATGGGAGGGGCAGCAGCGAGAGCCGGAGAGCTGCAGTCGTATTGATTTTGGGCTCAGCTTCCAAACCCTGCCTCAACTGACTGGCATGGGATCCGGCTATTACTGCCTGGCCTGCCAGCCCACTGGAGCTGACGTCTTTCCTATATGATCTTCCTCTGTTGTTGTTGTCATTATCTTTCCTTTGCCCCCCCCTCTTCCTCCGCCCCTCTTCCTTCCTTTTGCTGTCCCTTCCTCAGCCTCCTCTCCTTTTCTCCTCTTCTCTCTTTCTCTGTCTAATTTTGTTTTTTTTTGCGCTGCTCTCTGTACTCGTTCCTCCTCCTCTTCTATTTTATAGCTTTCCTCCATCCCCTCATCCCTCATCTGTGATTTCACTGTCAGCTTTCTTCTCCTTAGCCCCCTCTTTTTCATGTCAAATTCTTCCTTTTACCTCTCCCCTTTCTCCTTCTTTCCCGTCTCCTCATCTGTCCTTTCTCCTTCTCCTCCTCTTCCCTCTTCTCTCCTTCTCCTCTCTCTCATGCCCTTCTCCTCCTCGTCCCTCTCATCCACCCTCCTCCTGCTCCTCTTTCTTCTTTCCCTCCTCCATCTGTAGCAAAGCCAAAGGGCAGAGCCTGATTGACACTGCAGGGCACAACTCTTGTGGGGACTTGGCACACACACACACACACTCATGCACAAGCACACACACACAAACACATACACTAGTGTGTATGTCGGCAGGCTGAGACAAAGAAGCCAATGCTGTGCAGCCTGTACACAGTGCAGAGATCTGCCCTTGGCTGTGTGTGTGCATGTGTGTTTGGACACTGGTGCATTTACACACACATTTGTGTATTTTTGTGTGATGTGCAGTGTACCATCTCCTCCCCCTCCCAGTTTCCCAGCTATATATCATATTAAATGGCTGGCAATCTGCTATTTCCTGTGTCTCTGCGCTCACTCCCTCAGTCTCCTGCTCTTCCAGGCTGTATGGAAAAAGAACAAACTGTCCTATTCGTGAGTTAAAGGGAAAGGAAGACTTGGCAGAAAGGAGGCAGACCAGGGAGAGAAAAAAAAAAAAAAATCCCATCAGATGTGCTGGCAATGTATTTCATGTAACATTTATGCCTATAAAGCAAACCGAATTGAATTGAACTGAACTGAGCTGAACTGAACTGAGCTGAACTGAGAGAAGGGGGATAAAGCAGTCTTTTGTTTAAAGAGCCTCTCTTTGCAAGGGGATCTGATGGAAGCCCTTTAAACGGTGCAATATAGCGAAGAATAAAGTGGCGCTATCGTTGCCTCATTTTATCATTCTCCGTCCCATTTTCTCTCTCCCACCCGCCTCTTAGTGATCATCATGATCACGCCTCGGTATATGCTGCAACAATAGAGTTGTAGCAGGGTTAAAGGTACCAGTGTGAGGAGAGGTAGTGTGTAGCCTGGTAGCAACATTTCAAGCGCGGGACATAAAGAACATTTTATTATGCCTCCACACTGACAAATAGAGACAGACACATTCACTCAGATGCATGCATGCACTCAGACAAGGGCAGTCATGCACACACACACACACACACACACTGCTTTTGTATAGATAACCCACACCATTAGGGCCTTTGACAACAACAAGCCGTTCTGACTGCCATGTGATTAGACCCTCCAGACAGAAAACAGATCACAGGACGGATTCATTTATTTATTTACTGCCTGTTTTATGTCTGTTTGTGTGCGATTGTCCTGACTGCGTGCGCCGCCGCCGCGATATCTGAGTCGCAATCTCCACTTTGAGAACGTCCACCGACCGCGTTATCCATTTATCTGTTTAGTGGCAAAGGAAATACATTACGGACAGAACGCTTAGTGTCATGTGTTTACGTTCCTGGGAGAGACGAAGACATGAGGAGAAAGAGAACTGGCAGGTAATGAAAAATGCATTATCTCATTCTTCCTAATTTCTCTCTCTCTCTCTCTCTTTCTCCCTCTCTTTCTCTCTCTTTCTCGCTTTCAGGGTACGTTCCCAGTTATCTGGAGAAGGATGAGCCATGTGTGGTGTGTGGGGACAAGGCCACAGGCTACCACTACCGCTGCATCACCTGTGAGGGCTGCAAGGTGAGGAAACGCACACACACACACACACACACACACACACCCATGTGGCAGTGTGACAGCAGCCTATTTTAATGTCAGTCTGCCATGTCAGCTCTAAGCTCTGCATCATCTGTCTTCCTCTCTGTCAGACTGACACCCTCCCTCTGTTCTGCAAGCTCACATCTCGTTGCCTCCGTGCCCCTCCGCCCATTTGTCTCTCTTTATCTCTCTGTCCCGCTCTTCGGCTGCTGCCGGCCCTCCTCCCCCCCCCCCCTGCAGTGAAATCAGGGCGGAGGGCTATGAGTCCCTCTCCTTCCGCTCACTTGTTCATCTGTTTGTTCATCCATCACATAACAAGATAGATTCCAATCAGACGCGGCTGATTGGATTTTGATGAATCAGTGGGGGAAATAAAGTGCCTCACCATTTCATTACATTATCCAAATCGCACTGATTAGCCCGCACATATCTGAGACGCTGCTCATCAAGTTTTGATAAAACTCGGTGGCATTTTCAGAATTACACTGATTGGCCTGAGGAGGTGATGTTTTTGTCCACCACAGTCAAAGATTTGGGAAGGGACTATGGATTGGGCTTCATTCATCCATTCATTCACGCATGATTCCTGAGCCTCTGCAGGTTTTTTTTGGATGAAACTTAAGGAGTGATGGATTTCGCTACCCAAGGTCCAGCATTTTGAATAAAAACGTGATTGGCCCAGCACAGCTCCACCATCAGGCCAACAGGCTTCTAACCATCACGTGCAGCATCTCAGACACTCCTGGATCACATTTGATAAACCTTCAGGGAATGATGTCTTTTTCCAATGATATCCAGCATCCGCAACATGGAACTGCGCCACCAACCGGGCAAAGAGGCCCCGAGACACTGCACCTCGCACACACACACACTGCAAAAACTCAAAATCTTACCAAGATTATTTGTCTTATTTCAAGTCAAAAATGTCTTATTTCTAGTCAAAATATCTCATTACACTTAAAATAAGACATGATCACCTCAAAAGTAACTTGTTTTTAGACAACTGTCTCTTGTTTCAAGTGAAAATTTGCTTGAAACAAGTGAAAATTTGCTTGTTTCATTGGCAAAATTTGTTTCTTGTTTCTAGCTAATTTTCACTTATTTCAAGTGAATTTTCACTTTTTCCACTGGCAAATTTTGCCAATGAAACAAGCAAATTTTCACTTGTATCAAGTGAATTTTCACTTGAAACAAGTGGAAATGATCTATAAACAAGTTACTTCTGAGGTAGTCACGTCTTATTTTAAGTGTAATGAGATATTTTGACTAGAAATAAGACATTTTGACTTGAAATAAGACAAATAATCTTGGTAAGATTTTGCGTTTTTGCAGTGCAAAGAAAATGTCCACTGTTGACTTGTTATTGCCGCTACTGCCTCATTTGCAGGGGCCACGTAGTTTAAGCTCTTACATGAGCACCTGCACCCTTAAACTTCCACACTTGAAGGAAAAGCACACACACACACACACACACACACACAAAGGCACATACAGCACATACAAACCCAAGCACACGCCTTCTTTTACAGAGAAGACGCGCGCATACATACAGAGAGAGCGCCGCATTCACTAACACATGCCAGCACACAAACAGCCTCTGGCTTGATAGCAACTCATGCATACACCAAGTTAGAGATTTTACTTCCAGATGAGTTTTTTATCAGGCGGAGGAAGCGGCGGCGGGGGGTTAAAACGCCTCTTCATCTGTCTGTCACTTGCTATTCTTCATACTGTGACAGGAACCAATGAACTGTGCCCGACTCAAGTTTTTATCGCTTATTCTCGCTCTTGTTTATCTCCATCTCCCTCCCTAATATTTTCATTCCATTCTCTCTGTCTCACTCTTGCCTTCTGCCCTTTCACCCTCTTTTTTTCCTTCTCCGTCTGTCTGTTTTATCCATCCGTTCCTCCCCGCCGTCTCTCGGTCTCCAGGGTTTCTTCCGTCGAACCATTCAGAAGAACCTCCACCCCTCTTACTCCTGTAAGTATGATGGCTGCTGCATCATCGACAAGATCACCCGCAACCAGTGTCAGCTCTGCCGCTTCAAGAAGTGCATCGCCGTGGGCATGGCCATGGACTGTGAGTGACTGGTGCACGCACACACACACACACTTATACACATACACACACACTTATACACATACACATGCAAATGCCCAGGAGCTCATGCACCAGCAGAAAGAAGAAAAATCTTGGAAAGAGGGAACATACACTGAGACACCTTGACACCAGAGGTACCGATCACATGAAGTGCCATTTATGCTGCTCTTTAAGCTCGGGGACAGCATTCGAAAGATGTCAGTGATCAATTTTAAATGCATATAAATTGTGTATTATAATTTGGAAATTCTCAAACCCGAACTTAGAATGAGATGCACAGTTTGGGGATGTCTTTAAATTAAACACAAACTTACTCCATACCTCTGTGTGTGTGTGTGTGTCTCTCTCTCTCTCTCTCAAATTCAAATTCAAATTCAAATTTGCTTTATTGGCATGCATGTTTGAGAAATAAAACACAGTTGCCAAAGCATCAATCAATAAAATAAACAAAAGCAAAACAAATACATTCCATAGGTTCAAAATTCATAAATTCTTTACAGTGTAAACAAAACATATTGAAAAGGAAATGAACACATAGGCCACAGATGATATTAAAAAAAAAAAAAACAATATTACTAATAATGATTTATACATGTTGATACATATGAAATGTGACTATATTTTGTTATTATGGAAACATCATATAGTCAAGGAATTCTAATTAACACGTTCTCTAATTTCATGGCATAGTCTCTCTCTCTCTCTCTCTTTCTTTTTCCTCCCTCCCTTTCTTCTCTCACCTTCTCTTCTCTTTCTCCTCCTCCACCTCCCTCTAGTGGTGCTGGACGACTCAAAGCGGGTGGCCAAGCGGCGCCTCATCGAGGAGAACCGCGAGCGGCGTCGGAAGGAGGAGATGGTGAAGACGCTGCAGAACCGTCCCGAGCCCACCGGCTCCGAGTGGGAGCTGATCCGCCTGGTGACCGAGGCCCACCGGCACACCAACGCCCAGGGCTCCCACTGGAAACAGAAGCGCAAGTTCCTGGTGGGTGGCGCACACGTGTACGGAAATTTCTAAATACGCCACCGACGCATATTAGGAACCTCCCTCACAGGCTGATTCCAAAAGAGGCTCAGCGGGGAGCCATTACAGGAAAGATATCTTTAATTTTATCCTCTTACATCCATTTTATATTTGATCTGACGCGATACAGTGTAACAAGATTTGATTCAATCAGCGTAATGAAGGAACACAAATGCTATTAGCAGTGTAGATAACCGAGGCGCCTCGGAAAAGTTGCTGCATTTTCTGACCATTTGCATATTCAGCTGTGGCACATTAAGTGCTGTTTTGGTGAGAGAAGACACATGCAAATTGGCATAGCGATTTGCAAAATATTATTTAAATCTTAACCGGGCAAGATGAGTAAGAACACATTCTTATTTACAGTGAGTGCCAGGGTGAGTCATTGCAGGGGAGGGTTTCACACATGCAGTCACACACTAGGAATTATCCAGTGCTCCCGAATCCTTGTGCTTTTTGCCTCCTCAGTGCTGGTTGTAAACAGAGAGGAAATGTCACTTATTAATTTCTCCCACCCACGTTTTATGATCCGATTCCGCATGCCAATTATAAGCTTGATTCACTCCTTATTTGGCTGCTGCTCTTAGATAGCACTGGGACATACTAATAATTCCAGGTACACACATTCATATGTATGCTCGTACAAACATGCATACTCACATCAAGGGGGAGGATTTAATTTCTTTGCAGAGACGGAAGGCCTGGACTCTTCCCTCTCACATGACGGTCTCGCTTCTTTACTCTTTTTCCCTCGCAGTTTGTCTCTTTCTGCGCTGGTTGCTCTCTCTCTCTGTCTCACTCTGTCCCCCTGTCTCCTTTTTTCAGTCTTTCTCAGGTTTTTCTCTCTAGTATTCCAGGCCTTTATTTGACCTAATCCTTCTGGGCTCTTAACTGTCCCTAATTCCCTTGCTAGCTTTCCTTCGCTCCCCTACTCTCCAATTTCTCTTTAATCTCTTTCCTGTCTTGATTTCTTTGTTTCCCCCCCCTCTCTCTCTCTCTCTCTTTCTATCCTCCTTTTCCCTCTCGATGTCCCTCAATGTCTCCCTGTACTTTCCCCTGCATTTTGCCTGTCTGTTTTCTGTGAGCCCCCTCCTTATCTTACTGTAGGCGAATCCTCAATCATGTGCACTCAGCTCCAAGCTGGCAGGGTATTGGCAGTCAGTCAGTCTCTCTCTCTCTCTCACTCTCTTCTCTGATGCCCTGGTGCTCAGGTTTATCCTAGATAGCCTTGTCAGGGTGCCCATGGCTGGTGTCAGTCCACACACACCCACACACACACAAACACAGAGAGACACTGACCACATATTTTGGCCCAGGATTATCCAAGCTGCTTACCCAGTTTTAGCTGGGTACTCATTCACTCTTTCACAGGACAAATATACCATGAGCCCACGACCAAATCAAGAGGTTTATTAAAAATTGTTGTCACAGGAACAGGTGAGGTATAACTGGGCATGATATGGGGGGAGATGGGTAGCTTAGTCTGTAGGGGGGTGAAGACACCCATAGAGTATGGCAGGTGTTGTTGAGCAAGTTGCTAGGCAACAGTAGTGAAATGACTGGGTGTGATGGGAAAGGAGCCATATGGGGATCGTGTGGGGAGGTGTGAAGCTTCAAGTGGAGCAGCAGAATTGTAAGGATTTCATGAAAGAGAGGAGATTGAAAACTTGGAAGCCTTGGTGTGTGTGTGTGTGTGTGTGTGTGTGTGTGTGTGTGTGTCTGTTTTGCCCTGACACTTTCAGAGAAAGTGTGTTTTTGTTTTAGACCTTTGGTATGAGGGCATTTTTGTGAAGTGGGGTCATTTTTTCCCGGTCCTCACTTTGCCAATGATTAGGTCCTTGGTTTAAGGTTAGGGTTAGAATGAGGGTTAAGTTTAGGTTAGGATAAGGCCTGTAGTGCTCAAGATTAAAGTCACGCAGTCAGTGGAAAGCCCTGGAGGTGTAGTAAGACATGCCGTGCCTGCATGTGTACTTTCCTTGGACAAAACATAATTATATTCATCCACCCACTCAACACTGCCAGAAGGAGAAGATTGGAATGAATGGCCTTTTGCACATTTTTAACCTTTAAATTAGATGTACAGTTCCACGGTTAACCCCTTGAACTTTGGATCCCCCTTAAACTTCCCTAAAGTAGGTCCAAAGTTAGAAAAACACTTTTTCCTAATGCCTCCACCCCGGCGGCAGCCATGGCCAGAGGCATTTTGTTTTCAGGTCGTCTGTCCATACGTCTGTCCAATCCATTCTCATGAGCCCAATATCTCAGGAACACCGTAAGGGAATTTCGTTAAATTTGGCACAAACATCCACTTGGACTCAAAGGATGAACTCATTCTATTGTGGTGGGCAAAGGTCAAAGTCACTGTGACCCCACAAAACATGCGGCCATAACTCAAGAATTCATATACTAATTTTTTACAAAGTTTCACACAAATGTCTCATAAGATAAAATGATGAAGTGATAACATTTTATATCCAGAAGGTCCAAGGTCATCTTTACTGTGATATCATAATGTTCTGCAAAAACACTTTTCTGCTCATTATTCAACGGCATAATTCATCATTTTCAGTTCACTTCCTTTCCTTGGATGACACCCAGGACGGGGGGCTCCTGTTTGTCTGGGAGTTTAAAATTCTAACTATGACAAATAAAGTTCAAAAGTTTTAAATTTCTTCAAAGTCTTCACTGCAGAAATGATATGAATCTGGTCCGACGTGGATGTAAACTGCAAGTTGACCGGTTGGTGGAGGCATACAACTGTGAGACAGTATTTTACAATGTTACGTGACAGTGGCATATGTTAATTCTGTATTGATTAGTTGCAATGCTTTATTGAAGCTGAATCACACTTAAACTGAATCCTCTAACTCTCAAAACCCAAGATGCCCTTGTTTGACGGCTGCACCGAAAATAAATAGATGCATGATTTTATGCTCCTTTTCCTGTAATTCATCAGGATATATGTGGTGTCTTTGGAAACCTTGGGATCCCCACCAGAATTTAAAATAGAGTTCTGTGGGTTTGAACAAAGCTCAGCTGCACAGCATGCATTTGTAATGATAAACCCACCAACCGGACCGGCAGACTGCAACGTTGCAGTCTGCCGAGCAACTCACCTCAGAGCACGTTTAGTTAAAAGGGATGCACTCGAGTAAATCCTGGGCCAAGTTCAGCATTGATAGGGCTAAGGAGTGTTCGGAGAGCTCGCCGGTCTTATCCGCGTGTGTGTTTGCTCGCACATAGCTGTACTCACCTGCCACCCCCACGCCGGTGCACCCGTGTGGGGCTGAGGGATGTGAATGTGAGTACAGTGCGAGGCTTCAGAGCATGTTGGTCTTGGCACGCCTCGGCATCACACCGCCAGCAGTGAGTGGACGCAGATGTGTTTTTAGGTGTGTTAGGTGCACTCAATCTGTCACTCTCCCGTGGCACGGGCGGCCTCCGAGGCTTTAGATAGACAGGGCATGGAGACAGACATATCCGAGGCATTATTCGTTTTCTGCTCCTCACTCCCCTGCTTCCTCTCTCCAGGATCTACCTCGGGAGATAGGGAATGCAGTGTGGCAGATTGTCAATACATGGATCCAGAGAACGCACAGATGTAGATATCCGTGAGCAAACATTTACAGGCATGCCCAGCCTCTTCCCTCTCACTTGCTCTAACACACAGACTCACTTGTTTCATCGCTTGCACAAAGGAAAAAAAACATTACCGATTTTATTCTTTTTTCCCTTCCTATAAAGGCAGAAATAGAGAGAGTCATTCTTTACGGCATCCTATTCACCCACAGTCAATTTGCTTGTTTAAACGCTAGACGTGTCCTAACCATTATGGGGAGTGTTGAGCACAGACAGCCCAAACCCACTGGACCAGAGCAAAGCTGCGACTTCTAACAGCCAGTACAGCAGCCGTGTCTACTCAAGCAGTGCCAAAAGAAACTAAGTGCTCGTGTGTATCACATGACACATCAACTTAATTCGAACTCAGGAGCCAAACAGATCTTTAATATCCTATAAAGTCTTTAATATACACTTAGTATTCATTTTATTAGGTATATCCAACTTTTACTGGGCGGGACTCCCTTTTGAATTCCCCGAGGCATGGATTCAATAAGGTGCTGGAAATGTTCTATAGGAGTCTTGGTCCAAGCCGACTCGATTGCATCACGCCGTTCCTGCAGATTTTTCCAGTGGCACCACTCATACTGCAAAGATCCCCACTCTGCCTAATCCTGAAGGTGCTCCACTGGGTCTGGGATCTGTGCAGGTCGTTTCAGTCAAAGCGGTCATGTTCCTGGAGCCGTCCTGAGGCGACACATGCCTCCTGACAAGGCCAAAGGAAGGAAAAAAGGATAAACAGCGGTCATAAATGGCGCACCTGGGCCGCAGCGATATGTAGGTCCACCGTGGAATTCATTTGGAACCGACGGCTTAATGTTTCAGAAACGCTGAAACCAGCATGTCTTGCCCCAGCAATCATATCACGTTCAGTTGTTTAATTCATGCGCCTCACCCATTATATTAACATCAAACAGCAACTGAACCTCTAGATCCTGTCTGCTGGCAGGATATACTTATGCTTTATTTATATGACTCCTCTGCGTCAGGACGATTGATTCAGGGCCATAGCCATGCTTACTCAATGCAATCCAGTGATAATGGGTTTTCCTGAATGTGTATGTGTGTGTGTGTGTGTGTGTCTGTATTCCTGACTTTATGCAGTATCCCCGTTTGTCCTTTTGTATGTATGTCTTTATGCCTATAGGTGCATTTTGTCCTTATGTTTGCCTGTGTGTGTGTGTGTGTGTCTCTCTCTGTGTGTGTGTGTGTGTCTGCGTCTGTGTGTGTGTCTGCGTCTGTGTGTGTGTTGGATAGCTAACTCTGGTCTGAGTTATGGTTACACAGTGTTCTCTCTCACCACCCTGTGGTCAAGGGATCTGGAAACAGCTTTTATGGGAGGAGAAAGCTGCAGCTAGTTCCTACAGCTGTGTGTGTGTGGATGTGCCTGTGTGGATTTGCATGTGCATTTGTGTGTATGCGTGCACATGTGTGTGCATATGTGTGCATCTGTACAGTTTATGTCCATATTTGTGTGTGTGTTCTCAGCAGGCCAGCTAATACCGACCACATTTGCAAAGACATCAACCATCGCTCCACCAGTAAATATGTCACATTACTGCACATACACAGCCATGTCAGCGTAAGACATGGAAAAATCATCCATGCACTGATATTTACCAATGCACAGGATGTGATGTAACTCTCCTTTGTGCTATTTAGGGTGAGCGGCAACGTAGAAACCTGGCTTGAATATATGTTAGAGGAAAAGGAGGGGTGGATGAGAGCAATTATGTCATTGGGGTTATCAAACGGGCACGTCCCATCACAGATGTTTCATTCAATGTGGCCCACATCTGGCATACCAGATCCCCCTATCCCCCTCCCTGCTTCCCAATCCAGTAATTTGCTATTGGTCTCGAGAACATTAGGCAAAAGGGACAGCTTACTCTGCTGGCTCGAAATGTCCCACTCAGCCGTTCTGAAAGCGAGGTTTCTGTCCCAAAAATCTGTCATCAGAGGTGAGTAACACTGTGATTCAGGACGCAGCAGACTGCTCATGCTCGAGCCCAGTGTTAGTCTTTCAAAACTCTATATCTTTGAACTGCTGCAGCTATGAGGAGAAGTATTCAGTCAATGATAATGTGATATTTTATTTTGTTTTCATCGCCTAGCCCCAAACCAGAGGTTGAAATTTATTTCATATGGATTGGCAGCAGCACGGAATTCCAGTGGGAAGGGAGTTTTTGTTTTAAGAGTGAATTGTGATGGCCAGAAATCTCAGCACCTGGCAAAATAATCATCGAGTCATTAGTATTGATTAACAGCACTGTGATCCGCCACTGATGGTTACTCTGTGTTTCATCTTCATTGGTACCTACAATTTGTAGACATACTAAACAGTAAGAATGGTAAAATTTAAAAATTAGGGTTTGAAAGTGAAACAATTCGAACTAACTTTGTCTAGCATGTTTCTTTACGAAGTTTGAATGGAGATATCCACCTACAGGAAGGGCAACACAGAGGGCAGATACATAGATAGAGATAGAGAAAGAGTGAGAGAGTGAGGGAGGGAGGGTTTTTTTTATTCTGCATTTGTGAAAATTGCCAGACAGTGGTTAAGAAGATGCTCTTTTCCATGTGCTTAGATGAATGAAATCTGGAACCATTTAGGAAAACAATGCTTTTTTTCCCCCTCTCATTATAAAGCCAGTCAACACCGCATAGCCTCAATGCAAGTGAAAATCCTCTGACATTGCAATATTCTCACAATCATCGATTTCACATCAGCTTATAATTATGCTTTCATTATAAATACTGGGCCGTATAACAATGACAGTAATAGTTCAGTTACTAGTAAATATTTGGAATTAAACGTAGTGATCATTGCATAACATTTACCCTCGTGCCTGTCAGATATTCTGCTCTATTTGGCTAGTGTTCAGCGCTGCCCCTGGTGGTCAAAAGACTGCACTGCACTCTTTTTTTTTCGATCTCACAGCCATCAATGGCAGTGGTTTGGCTCTCTCTCCTTACAGGCTTGGGTTAGAATCTAATAAAACAGGAACCAAAAGTAATGTTTCTAGCACAACGATCCGTTTAGCTGAGCCTTATAAGAACTTGCACGGACCCCCTTTCCCCTCCTCTGGCCCCCGTGGAACAAACTTTCCAGAATAATCCATTTGATAAAAGGTCAGCAGTTGAATCGGACCACATGAGTGATGAGGATACAGTTAAGCAATTGATGAGCGTTCCAGGAAAATCGCATTAGTCCATAAGAAAGCACACACATGAGGTATGCATACTAGACACACACACACACACACACACACACACAGAACTCTTATTTCTGACTGATTAATTGAATAATTGGTCTTTAGGAAATGCATTCTTGACAGGTGCTTACAGTTTTGGAATGATCCAACACCCTTTGCTTGCATCGAAAGTTATATTAGTATAGAATAGTAGTAGTATCTCGTCTTTTTGCCAAGTTTGATTTTGGCGTGTTTGTAAAGTCTACATGTTGTTTGAATGAATCATTTCGATTGACTGACACGGGGGTAAGACTCTCTCTGCTGTATCAGCCCACCCTCACACATCTGTTTGATTTACACATTGATTTATTCACTTTGTACCTACTTATACTGTGAGAGGACCATGGGAAATTGCTGTAGGAGTGCACCGCGCTGCCTTGATATACTTTTAAGGGCTAGTTTGGGTTACAAGTGTTTTGAGTCTAAACTGGTGTGAAGTTTAATATTTTGATATGGGATACAGACTCTGTGTTCCTTCCTATCGTCCACATCTTGAACCTCTCACAGGCGTGACACACAGCTGAACTCGTGCTTGGTTTGTCTTGCGGTTTGTTTCTAAGCTACTCCACTTGAGAATGTGGCATGCGTACAGCAGCTCTGAACCTCAGCTGCTCTCCCTCTCCAGGAGCTATTCTCTCAACATCGAAATAATAAAAAAAAATGTGTCTGGGCTCCAACAATGAAACCAATGCTTTATTTTGGACCTTGCATGATAATAGATGTAGTCCATCACAGCTGTTATTATGATTATTCAAATTTTCCGTAATTGCTCAGCTCCCTGGTACACAGCCGAGAATTGGTTCAGCTTGCACTGATGTGCTCCATCCATCTCGCAGCAGTTTATGAATATATCATGACTCCATATGTGAGGTGATTATTCCTATATTTCTATCTCATCCCGATTATTGTTGAAGCCCGATCTGAATAAATTGACTCGAGCCGTGATACATGCTTTATATGCTGTGGCATGAAACAATATTTTTCACCATCTCGGTCTTGACTTTCCCGAATCAAGCATATGTACTGTGTTACTGACCCGCATTTCCCCCGTAAATGAGCGCTATCTGTCTTGTGACATTCCTCGGCTTCTCTCACAGAGCACAGCGCAGTGCGTCTGTCGGCATTATGTGGGGAACTTTTTTCAAAGTGTCTCACAAGACATCTGAGGACATTGCAGGAGGGAGTGGATTGGGTACAAAACAGCTAATGAGGGTGCTGTTGTCTCCAATGTACTTTACTATAAACACATATCACTCCTCTCCACTCATCTCATCCACTCTCAGATCATCTTACTTTACTCATCTTTTTTTTACTGTGAAGTCTCCAGACTTAATTGTTCTCTCCTGTGCTCCAGTTTGGGCCAGTGTCCACCAGGCACTACACTGCAAAAAGTCAAAATCTTACCAAGATTATTTGTCTTATTTCAAGTAAAAATGTCTTATTTCTAGTCAAAATGTCTCATTACACTTAAAATAAGACATGATCAGCTCAGAAATAACTTGTCTTTAGACAATTTTCACTTGTTTCAAGTGAAAATCTACTTGAAACAAGTGAAAATTAGCTTCAAACAGGAAACAAATTTTGCCAATGGAACAAGCAAATTTTTACTTGTGACACAAGTGAACAAGTAAAAATTTGCTTGTTCCATTGGCAAAATTTGTTTCCTGTTTGAAGCTAATTTTCACTTGTTTCAAGTAGATTTTCACTTGAAACAAGTTGTAACAAGTGAAAATTGTAATTTCAAGTAATTTCTGAGCTGATCATGTCTTATTTAAAGTGTAATGAGATATTTTGACTAGAAATAAGACATTTTTACGTGAAATAAGACAAATAATCTTGGTAAGATTTTGACTTTTTGCAGTGTAGTTTCAGTGTTGTTTCCAGTGGCTTTGGAGCGCTTGTTACCACCTCGGCACACCAGCGTCTTTTTTTTCCTCTTTTTTTTCCGAATGCCTTGATATTTTTGTGTGGCCATCCATGAACACACACACTTGGTTTTAAAGTCGATCTCAGATGATCCGATCACAAGCGGACAGCGCTAAGTACAGGTGTGAACGGGGTGCAGCGTGTCTTGGAGACGTGCTGTGATCTGATCACTCAAACCAGAGATCAACATGGCGATGGCCCTCGGAGGGGCACATCGGGCCACGTCGTATTTGTATTGTGAACACTAATGTGTCCTGATGCATCCCTGGCAGCATCGGAAGACCACCTAGTCACTTTGTGGAAGGAGGGAGTGTTTGATAGAGTTGGCTTTTGGCATGGAATTCAGATTTGAATTAAACTGTCAGTGAGTAATACTTTGTTTCAACAGGAACTATGTTAAATCCATAAAATAAGAGTCCATTTAATGGGGGTGTTTAAACCGAATTAAGGTAAGGCGAGCACAGGAGGAGGTGGAGTTAACCCTTAAGAACATCTTTGTACAATTCATCTTCCAGTTCCATCCCCAGCTCTTTTTCCCAACCAGACTTGGTGTGAAAGTGATTTACAGTTTAGGAGGATAAAATTAAATAGCAGAGGATAGAAGTGAGACCAAGTTTATCAGGGAGTGAAAAAAATCCTATCAATAAGGGAGCTCCGTGGCAACAGAAATGTGTACGTATGAAGCTGAATACTTGGAAATATCTGAACAGACTGCACCTGGGTCAAGAAAAAATCTGTAGCTGTAAGCACCTAGCTGTAAAATCATCACCGGGGACAAACTTGCACTCAAAAAATGGATTAGAAAAAGATGCGATGCCTTTCACTTTCCACATGCTATAGGCAGAATCAAAAGCTGATGGTGGAATTAAATGATTATTATAGATAGGGCGATGTAAAGAGCCAGACCACAACTTTAAAATAGTCCCGAAATTGTTTCCATATTTTCACTGATGACAATACAACTGGATCTGATATGTCTTTGCTCAGATGTGCACAGAAGCACTGAGGGAGGATGAGAGACACGATTGTGCCTCAATTAAGTGACAGTTGTCAGTGGGGGAGGTCTACCACGAATGAATGTGCTGAGTATTTGCTGCCCAATCATAATACATCATATTAGGTTGAGCGAAACCCTCAGCTTGCTTGTTGAAGAATTGCTTTTTGTACTTTGGGAGGCTTGCCTGTCCAAATAAAAGGTGAAATAACCTTGTCTGCACATTAAAAAGAGGCGAATTCCCCCATTTGTTCAATTTATCCTTAATCTGGTCAATCGGTCTCGCAAAATTACAAATGTGAAGGGACCTCGGCGAGTGACTGATGTCCAAGGGGAGATGCGGAGGAATACTTTTGAATGCCAGAACGAACGGAAACACTGGAAATGCAGGGGAGCCAATAAAGACATAGTACAACAGCGAACTGGAGCACGCACCGCACATCTGCCACACATCTGCCTCCTGCATAGCTGCAACTGGAATCACAAATCTAATCGCAAGTGGTCGCATTGGAGTCGCAGGATAACGCCAGGTGTAAACAGCGATCTGTCTGGGCCTGTTCGCTTGCGATCGCATCACCTGAGATGGATGTTGTTTTAACGTCTGAACAGGGTCTGAAAATAACGGCTGCTCAGTGCCTCTAAACATTTTTTTCAGGCCGTTGTTGTGCTCTTTATTCTCTTCTTTATTCCAGCAAAGTGTGTATACTGTATTTTCTGGTTTAGACAGATGGCTCTCGCTAGTCCTCTGCTCTTTTCTGCTCCGCGACGCTGCTCCCTGCTCTTTCCAGCCCCGCTGTAACCGACCCACATTCATTTTCCCTGTGTAGCCAGAAGAAATCGGCCAGTCCCCGGTCGCTCCCACGTCAGACGGAGACAAGGTGGACCTGGAGGCCTTCAGCGAGTTCACCAAGATCATCACCCCCGCCATCACCCGTGTCGTCGACTTTGCCAAAAAACTGCCCATGTTCTCGGAGGTTAGTGCCAGTTAATTATGCGTGAGCCTGTGTGTGAGCTTGTTTGTCTGTGTGTGTGTGTGTGTGTGTGTGTATGACAGATGGAGGGGTGGGGGAGTAGTGAGATGTCCACTTAAGGAGCAGAGGGAGGATGTCAGGGTCTGACAGAGAGGAAGACAGATGATCGGCTGCAGAGCTGACCCAGCAGGCTTACTGTACACTAAAAGTACAGGAGCTGTCATGCTGTGCACATGTGTGTATGTCTATACATGTGTGTGTGTGTCAATTTCAAGTTAATGCATGAGCTTCAGATCAATAAGTTTTGCAAAATCAGCTGTTCTGCACAGATTTTTTGGGGTAAGGTGCAAGAGCTTCCTTCCAGAGATTTTTTTATTTTTTTTTTTGTCCTGCAGAAAAACTCTAATATTTTAATTAAAAAATCTTTAACAGTGCCTAAAGGAATGTCAGACACCTCCGTTTTCCCAAATCATTGCCTTTTATCTGCAAAGCGTTCAAAGCACAGGTCATCAGTTTTTAGTATCGCCACGGGCCTCGCGGTGTTTGTCAATTGTCTCTTCATCCCTCCGCAAACAGACCCAGGAGCGAGCTCTGTTGCTCGTGATAATCAGAGATGCACTCTTTGGCTGATTATGTGTTTCTCTATTCAGCATTGTGCATCTGTTTGCCCTGCCGTAATTAGCAACTGGTAATCATGTGTCTTGTCTCTGCCGCTCGTAATGAGACTTTGTTTGATTGGATAATTATCAGGGTGTTGAATTATTGTCTAGTGTGACTGCTGCACGGAAGTATGAGTATGTGTGAATGTGTGTGTGTGTGTGAGAGAGAGAGAGAGAGAGAGAGAGAGAAGGAGGGAGGGTGTGTGTGTAGAAATGTAATATATTACTTGCAATGGGACTACAGTAATCAGAGTCCATTTTATTAACTAATCTATTACATGTACTTAGAAATACATAGTAGTTAAATTAATTACATCACTATAGTTTTGAAAGTATAGGTGATGACTTCTTTCATTACTCAGGTCTTTTAAGCAAAAAGGCATTATGGAAATAACGCAATTTAAATAAGTGTGTACATAATAAATAAATAAATATTTTATGTAACTGGATTTCCTATGAATTTTGAAGGCACAGTAATTTAAAAATAACAGAAAATAATCTGATTATTTTATTGAAGTTGAGTTTTCCAGAGACTACAATGTGAAACGGGTAGTTAGCACTGTTTATTGTGCTATTTCTTATTTAGATTATGGTGCATTATACTTTGAAAGGAATGTGTTTGTATGTGGCGTGTCCCTGCCACTGTGGCGGCAAATTACAGATAAACACGCGCAGAAACAAAGCCTGTTCTCTTCCAGAGAATAAAAATGAATCATCTCTACCTCTCCCACAAATTGATTTTGTGCAGCAATAAATGCATTATGAGCATTCAGTCTAAGTACGCCCTCAAGGTACAAATTTACAAGACGAGCCATGCCCTTAAATGTTTATGAAAATGCTCACCAGTAAATAGCAGGGAAATAAATAACACGCTTATACATTAAGGTGAGATTCAATTCACCACACCGGAGTCTGTAGATTTAATCAAATGAGTCTCAACTCAGAGATTCCAATATCCATGTAAATCAGGCTGTATTAGTCATTATGTACGTTCATGAAAAGAAAAAAAAAATCTCTTCCTCTTTTAAACCCGTCTTTCTGTTTCCTCCCTCACATCCCTTCTTGTCTGTCTCTCCTTATTTCACCCACATGGCCACACCTGCTCCCCTCCTCCTCCTGTTTCATTCCTTCCTGAATCTTATTCCCGTGCTTCTGTCCATCCCTTTTTTTCTTTACCCATCTTACCCTTCCTCCTTTCCTTCCTGTCTCCCTCCTGTCCCTTGTTTTAATCGCTGTAACCTTCCCATTCTCTTCCTCCTCCGTGCAAAGATCATTCTGCCGCATTAACAGCCTCCACATGATTAATATATGTGTTAATATATTAAAGTTACATTCACCAAGATTGCAATACAGACCATGTAGAATCAGACATGATGCAATTACGGTGGAGATGGACGTAATTTGCCAGGCCGGCAGACTTGTGAAATAAGAACCGTGCAAAGTCGCCTCTAAATTACATCCATATTCAACATAATTGCATCGTGGTTAATTCTACATGATCCGCATTCCAGTCTTAAAGAAGACAGCTAAGTGTTTAATTGCAAAGTGCCGTTTGCAAAAAAAAAAAAAAAATGTTGCCAGATGGTTTTTGCTCTTTTTGCTCGAAAACCACAAACAATTTTATCATTTTGTCAAAGTAGGTGTCAAATTCTTCAACTGCTGTTTTTTTTTTTGTCTTTCTTTAATTATGTTTGCATCTGCCCCCCCCCACGGACGCACCCAGCTGCCTTGTGAAGATCAGATCATCCTGTTGAAGGGCTGCTGCATGGAGATCATGTCGCTGCGAGCGGCCGTGCGCTACGACCCCGAAAGCGAGACGCTGACGCTGAGCGGGGAGATGGCGGTGAAGCGGGAGCAGCTGAAGAACGGCGGGCTGGGCGTGGTGTCCGACGCCATCTTCGATCTGGGCAAGAGCCTGGCGCAGTTCAACCTGGATGACACCGAGGTGGCGCTGCTGCAGGCCGTGCTGCTTATGAGCTCAGGTCTGTTTTAGCATAGGAACTCAACCCTTGCTTAGTGGTCCACTCCTCTTTGTGAAATATAAAGTGACTGCTTTCGATATCAGCACTGTTATGTTGCATGTGTTGTGAGGGAGGTGTGACATCCCTTACCGTTGGTAGCTTGTCATATTGGCAGGCGAGCAAAGTGAGCTTATTCTGTAGTAACACTTTTTGCAAATGCGACTGCGGATAAAATCATAAGCGGGATGTCTTGAATTTAAATGTAAATTGTCACTATTTTTCCCCACCAGAGATACACTTTCATCCATGGTCATTACCCTTGTTTCATAATATGTTGTAGCTGTTGAATGAAAATGTAATTATGACCTGAAAGTAAAGGTTTACAGGGTAGAGAGAGGCAAATCTAAGCCACTTATCCTAAGTATAGCTAAAAAAAAAAAAAAATCTTTCCTCCTTTGCTTTGTTCCTCATCTGCCCTGTTTCCCTTAGACGTTCACCAGGGAGCGTTTTATCTAAGATCATGTCACATAATATACTTAGGATTTTGAAGCAATAGGATGGAAACGAGGCGAGGGTGTGTCCTTAAGAACAACCTTGGCCTCGTGCAAGAGAAGCAGCATAATAATTCTCCTCTCAAGCTGCTTTCTCCTCGCCTCCTCTCTTTCATGTGATTTGAAAAAAGCATTACCTCTGAATCCTCGGCCCGAGACACATTTCTGCTGTTAACATGCGATTTGTTAAGGAGTTAAGCTTGCAAACACGTGTCTGCCCCACAGGGTTTGTCAAAACGAAATTACTTTTCATTCCTTTCTTCTAGTGTCATAGTTCACCGGGGAGGGCACGGGACAGGGCAGTGAAAGGAGCGGGGTTTAGGCTATAGGCAGGACAGGGCAGGGTAAGAAATCAGATAGTGATGTCAGTTATTGATGCCCACAGTCGTTTCAGGGAGTGCATTCCACACCGATGCCGTCACAGGCTCTCTCTGCTTCTCATGAATTCTGCTCGGTATTTTCCACGAATCTCGAAGGTCAAAAGCGTTGATGTTGCCAAAATCAAGACCAGTGCAAACAGCAGACAGTTATAGGCCAGTTTGGTGCCACATGTAGTTTGTAGATGTTGAAATCACGCGTAATGGTTCAAAAGACACAAATCAATTTTATACGCACGCCACAGAGCAGACGTCACAGTCAACAACAGTTTGAAATGCACATACAAGCCGCAAACTGTTGTAGCCATTAATTCTGTTTTCATTCATAGGTATATTCATATGGAAGCTGACAAAGTGTAAATTATTGGAAAGGATGGCACAGGGGCCGGCAAATGCCTCTGCAGAGTTAATGGAAGCCCTCTATCCCGTCAGGGTGTAGCCTCATATATTTTCCTAACAGTTTCCTCATCAGTGGGAGTTTGTGTGGCCTTGAGATGTCTGCTCTACAGCCTAACTTGTCTGTGTGCTTTTAGGTATTGTCGCTGTCTCAGACACACACAATATGGCGTCTAGACTATTGAGTCAGTCTGTCAAGTTATCATATAATCGTTTCACAGAAAATATGCCGAGCTAAGTCTCTACTGTTTTGCTGTGTCATATAAACACTGATGATTTGCCTGTTACAGTTATGACAGTGTAGGTGACCCTCTCTGAACTGTATATGATGGGCGGACATCATCATCCATGTTGGTTTCATAATTGTAAAACTCTTAATAATGTTTTAGTTTTGTGTTTTCTTTGCGATGCACTGCAAAAAGTCAAAATCTTACCAAGATTATTTGTCTTATTTCAAGTAAAAATGTCTTATTTCTAGTCAAAATATCTCATTACACTTAAAATAAGACATGATCAGCTCAGAAATAACTTGTCTTTAGACAATTTTTTTTATTTTATTTTTTTTACTTGTGACACAAGTGAACAAGTGAAAATTTGTTTCTTGTTTCAAGTAAATTTCCACTTAAAACAAGTGAAAATTGTCAAAGACAAGTTACTTCTTAAGTGTAATGAGATATTTTGACTAGAAATAAGACATTTTTACT
Source organism: Myripristis murdjan (assembly GCF_902150065.1). Lineage (NCBI taxonomy): Eukaryota > Metazoa > Chordata > Actinopteri > Holocentriformes > Holocentridae > Myripristis > Myripristis murdjan. The sequence continues at coordinate 6,084,481 of NC_043998.1, forward strand.
TGAAATAAGACAAATAATCTTGGTAAGATTTGGACTTTTGCAGTGTGATGGTTTGTTATGCATTTGTGCCTGATTGATTCACGCCAGCCTTCTCCTTTCCTTCTTCCCCGTTTCCTACATTCCTCCGTTATCTTTCCCTTCACTCTTGCCTCCCACTGTCTGCCTCCCTTTTTCCCCGCCCTCCTCTCTTCGTCTGCCACTTCCTCTCCCCTCCGCAGACCGCTCCGGCCTGACGTGCGTGGACAAGATCGAGAAGTGCCAGGAGACCTACCTGCTGGCGTTTGAGCACTACATCAACTACCGCAAGCACAACATTCCCCACTTCTGGCCCAAGCTCCTGATGAAGGTGACGGACTTGCGGATGATCGGGGCGTGCCACGCCAGCCGCTTCCTCCACATGAAGGTGGAGTGTCCCAACGAACTCTTCCCGCCGCTCTTCCTGGAGGTCTTCGAGGACCAGGAGGTGTGAAACACGGTTCTCTCCGCGCTGAAGAGGAAGAGGAAGCCGGGGGCAAATTGGGAGACGAGAACGGCCATCGTTTTTCTTCGGGGGAAGGATGGAGGGAGAGTCTTCTCGGCAGGACTTGGCGTTTCTCCGCAGTGACATTTAACGTGGTTTTAAAAAAAAAAAAAGAGGAAACAACAACAACAGCAACACACCAGCAACAGGAGAGTCAAGCAAACTGAGGATTTTGTTGATTTCGAACACCCTCCTCCTCCACCTCTTTATCCTCCTTTTCCTTGCCTGCAATTTAAAAACTGTGTGGGGGCCCTTCTGTCTGAGCATGATGTCTTATTTAGTGAGAGTTGTAGCCATTTGCCAAGACATACATAGATACACACGCAGCATACACATAGACGCACACACACACACACACACATATGCACATACACACAGCCACAACCACCTCAGTTCCTCAGTGTGGCACCCTTTTTGCGGGGGGCCGGTTTTCTCTCTCGGGTTCTTTGTAGTGCCACCACCAGATGTGATGGTGGTCGAAGCTCACAGATTTACACCTGTTTTAGAAATCCCTGTTACCAGCTGCCAGGCTGGCCAGCACCTCTCAGTGTTAATATCTCGATTAGTGTTCAGCCGTAATTCCGAAAACATGGTCACCAGTGAACGATGCTCCTCACAGACATCCAGGCACGCAGGATCAGCAGCACTGCACATGTTAAGTTTGAGCAGATGCTTGGAGCTTCATTCTAGTGTATAATGACTGCAGTAGAGCAAAGCTATCAGACCTAGTAATTATCAACTCCTCAACTCAAACTGAGCCGTTATAACTGTTTTGGAGCCTTTTTAAGATCCCAGTTAAAACCGGTGCTATATTTAAAAGGCTACTCCAGTTTTATGAAATTGTGTTGTCTACATTTTAAAAGAAGTGCAGACCATAGCTCCATTATCTACCTTCATTTCTGTCATTGGACCGGCTCCTGTGACATACAGTACACACACACACACACACACACACACGCACACACATATGGGTAGACTTGCCTTGTCATTGCTGTGCTGCTAGTGCCAGTGGCATACCCTCTCATGAATGACAATTGAGCCCTTCTCTTTCCAAGGAGAGTCGCCGCATTGAAGGAAGAAGTAAAAGGAGAGGAGGAGGGACGGTGCTAGTAGGACGGGAGAGGAGCAGAGAGATGGAAGGGAAGGAGCAGAGCAGGGAGACAGAGCAAGGAAGGAAGATTTAATAGCTGGACAGTAGATTGAGAGCCAGGGGTCAGTAGTAAATCTGTGCTGACTCTCCCACACCCAGCCTCCAAGGAGGGCTTGAATAGCAGCAACCACAAGCAAGGCAGGGAAGCTCATCTTACACACACACACACACACACACCCCTTCTCTGTCCTTCTGTCTGTTTCTGTCTCTGGATTTCTCTCTCTCTCTCTCTCTCTCTCTCTCTCTCTCTCTCTCTCTCTCTCTCTCTCTCTCTCTCTCTCCCTCTCTCTCTCTCTCTCCCTCTCTCTCTCTCTTCTATGAGACACAGCAACACAGACATACACAGCATCACCTCAGAATAACTTGAATGCCTCATTTTACTGTATGCACTGCACAGCAGTGTTTATCTACAGCCCTAACCTGCAGGGTTTGTTCAGAGTCCTCTCCTGGACTGAGCTCAGTGTGGCCCCTCCAGGCTTCCATACACATTTGCCTTTTACCATGGGCGTCACTGAGAGCAGGCAAATGCCAAGAAGGCTGCCATTTACCTCAAAGTGGGCACACCTCTGGGCTGGGACAGCTACACTTCCCCTGTGGTGTCAGGCTCTACCTCACCTCTCTGGACACAGGGCAGTTGCCCACAGCCCACACATACTCTCTCTCTCTCTCACACACACACACACACACACACATACACAAACACACAGATACATACATACAAACACACGTAAACCGTTCAAATTGGCATGTTTATACTAACACGTAAATGTGCATAATTTTGCATGGATGCACACTTGTAGACATGTAAAATAAGACAAAACACTCACACACATACATGCACACACCCTCAGTGCTATGACTTGGTTGAAATGAAATACCACTGAAGACAGGAGGGCCGGCCATTACCCTGGATATTAAGGTTTCACTGACTCCAGGTAATGGTACCCATTACATTTGGGTCATCTCTTTTTGTTATACGGGACCAAGTGTCATCTTTGGAAATTTGGAATCCCCCTTTTTTTTCTGTCAAACCAGAAACAAACTCACAGGAGCGTCGAAGTACAGCGGATGTACAGCCCAGCTGCCACCCATCTAAAGCCGTAGCTGGTGGCAAGAGAACAGAGAGTAACTGAGAAACCTGAGCTGGCCATGCCTGTTGAATTAGCATGCATAGAAAGGGCAAATTCCTTGTGTATCCTGGTGATCTTCTACAGTACACTTATGATGGCTGTCATCGGATGTTGATAGTGTTGTCATGTAAATAAGCATTTGTTTATGCATGAATGGTGCATTGGAGACAAGCAAAGGTGGAATGTTCCCAGCTGAAACGAAGCCTCTTTGACGGTAGCTCACCAACTCTGTGAATCTCATGCACGATGCCAGTGCTCACCTCGATGACAACAGTTTCACACATTCCATCGCAAATATCTTAAGTGTACTCGCCAAACGACCATTCAAGAATGTTGATTTGAATATAAAAGCCCACTCTATTCATTCCAATTCTGTGGCCAAGCCTAAACTAACTGGGTTTAGCACTCTTAAGGAAGAAAATGAAAACAAAAAAAAAAAAGACTAAAATCTATTTTCTATTCAATGCCAAGCAGTAGTTTATAAAACTGGGCAACTGTACAGGATGAGTGTCCAGTGCCCCTCTGATGTACCCACGCAGAGGAGCGTGCAGAGCGGCGGGGATCAGGGGTAATCATTACAGATGGCCAAGCCTGCGCCTCAAACTTGTGGAGTGATGCTTGGAGGAGAATGGAACTGGAACTCCGTGATCAGACCTCTGGGCACTTTGGCGTTGAGGCAACTCCAGAGTCCTGCACCTCAACTGACCTGCCTTTCTCACTCTCTGGAGACAGAGCCCCCCCCCCTCCCCAGACACGTCACCACTCCTGGCCACCCGTCACTTGCCCTGCCCTGTCCTGCGTGCCCCGCCCCTGACCTTGCCCTCGCTGGAGCCAAGCTCTGACTGAATTGCACCCCATCCACCATCACCACCACCACCACCACCACCATCATGACGCCTCCCACCCAGCCAGGCTGGTGGGAGTTTTTGCACTACTGCAGTGGTCCCCTCAGCCCTTTTAACAAACACCCCCTTGTTGACTTACATGTTAAGTGTGCCCCCAGCCCCCGAGCCCCCCCCCCACCCCCCACCCCCCAGGGGGTATCCTGACCCGCTCTGTGTAACAGAGACTGGCAGCCGCAGTGGGCTCAGTCCCAAACCTGTCACATTGTCAGTATTAGACTAACAGCACATAACACCCCACCCTCATCCACCCGCTCATCAACTCCAGGCGTGGAGAGAGGTCCCCGAATAGAGGAGGAGAGAGGCGGTGGGGGGAACCCTCTTTGGCACTTACTCATTCTCCCTGTAGTACTCATTCAGCGTCGTCTCTCCCCCCCTCTCCTCTCGTCTTACCTATCCACCCACCCATCACTGAGTAGGAGGCCCCACACTGGCTCAGAATCATTGACACCAAACGGAATCCAGGCCTCTCCCTTGTGAGACAAGGCTGGCCATAGCTGCCCTATAGAGTGGCGCCACCGAATGAATGTGAATGGCAAAGCAGCAGCAATGGGAGAGAGAGACTGAGAGAGAGAGAGAGAGAATGTGAGCATGCAAGAGACAGAAACGAGAAAGCTCGGAACGGGAAAAAAAAAAACCCCAACAACAACAGAAAAAAACAGTTGACCGCCATCATTGACATGGGTTGGAGAGGGTGATGTGGCTGGTTGTCTAGACAATGTCACAAACACTTGGAGGAAGGGGAGCCAGCGATGTATGAGGTGGTCTCTCCTCCATTCCCACACAACCCCACATTAGCCCCCCCGCCTTCCCAGCCCACAACCCCAAATGTCCCCCTTCAGCTCCCTCCAAAAGGAGAGCCTCCAACTTTCATATGGTGATGATCAGCAAGTTGAAAAGATCCTGCATTCCACTGATGCAGGACTGGAATTCCAACCAATCTTCGAAAAAGAACTGAAAAAGAAAAAAAAAAAAAAAAACGATCTAGTGATGTCCTTCGTTCTCGTGAGCTGACTGGGTATGTGTGTGTGACAGTTGGGGTTAAATGCTGCTTTACCTTCTGAGTCTGATTTAGATTAAGAAAAAAAAAAGATATATGAAATGATTATAAATCCATAAAACAAGATGAAAAGAGATGACTTTAAAAAAAAGACTCCTGAACAAAAGGCTTGGAGAATGAGCTTTTTTTTCATTTTATCAATGTTTTCTTTTTTTTGTTTGTTTGTTTGTTTTTTGACACTTAAACTGCTCCGTGTAAAAGAGAAAAAAAAAGAACAGCCGTAGTCACTTTTTGACCATGCGTGCAGTGTAACATAGAAAATATTTCACTTCTTTTTCACATCTATAGTTTGTGTTCATAAGCCAACTGATCTGTTGTCTGTGTATATGTCCAATTGTCCGTCCCCTTTTATCAGGAGGAATTTACAACCAACAAAACAGGAATATTTTCTTTTTTATATTTTTTGTTTCCTTTTTTATGAAATACAACTTTGGAAAAAAAAAAAACACAAACAGGAAAAATAATGCAACAGAAACTGAAAATACAAAAAAAAAAAAAAAAAAAAAAAAAAAAACAACTGAAACACAATCTTCTCATACCTCACACAACACAAAACTCAACGGAACTTGGGAGGAGTCATATTTTGCAGGCACATGTGAAAGTGCAGAAATGCATATATATATATAGAAAAAAAAAATGTACGTTAAGATAATATGTGCTTGTGCGTACGCATCAGTAGAAATTACAAAAGGACTCTTCCCTCAAGCTTTGGTGCTTACTCTGTCTTACTAATTTGGTTTTTTTCGGGTGACGTGGAGTGCAACAGAAACAATTGGGAAAAGTCGTGCATCATTACACTCATCCCTCTCAAAGGGGCAGTCTAGTGTGTAGACAGTGAAGTAAAATGTGAATGGCCCAGAGTTTGAGGGATCGTGGCTTTTTGTAATGGCTGAGTGTTTTATGGTATTGAATGTAGCTGACAGGACGGGGCTGGACCTGAGCCCGGCACCCACAACCTCACTTCCACACACCAGCAGAACGGATAGTGGTGTCACATAGACGTTACAAACAACCAACAAACTGAGAATATATTGCCCATCTGCAAGGTGCAATACCATGTTATGTATTTTCTTTTTTTTTTTTTTTTTTTTTTTTTTTTTTTTTTGTACGTTTTCTGTTTTGCTTTTATTTTCATTTCATTTACATTTTATTTTGGCCATAACCAAGGATGTAAATACAACAACAAAAAAAAAAAAAAAAACGAAAGATAAAATCAGTATATGTAAAACCATATGCAACACTCAAACATGACAGATGTTGCGGCAAGCGCGCAAAAATTTTAACTTATCCGCTCCACCCCCACCATCTTGTAAAGTAAGAGGAAAAAAAAAAAGAAAAAAAAAGCAAAGTAATGTGTAATGCTTCATACATCTGTACGTGTGCTTGTGTGCACTCTCACACGCGCATGCCGATCCATATTCAGAAGTGCCCCGTTACGTTAATCATTACAAGCCCGTGCCTCCTCTTGTTTGCAAAGAGATAGGCACTTACCCCTCATGTTCTCACCACAACATACAAAATGCTACACATGAATGCCTACAGTGTGTGTGTTCACCTATGGAATCAGATTCAGCTCTTCCTGACTATTGATGTAAGTGTGTTGCCGGCATCCACAGTGGCGTCAGGTCAGGAGGGCACCGGGGTTATTTTTGCAGAGCGATCTGACGTGGGCGGTGGGGCAGGGAGGTGTCAGTAGACCGTAGAGAGTTTGTTTTGCCTGAGCCTGCGCTCACCTGGCTGCTACACACCTTCATCATAGTCGGAAAAGCCCAATACAGAATCCCCCCATCTTGTCCCTCAACCCCACCACTCAGTAGCAATCTTATCCTGGTTCAGTCTAACATGTTGACACATTGGACGAGGGCGGAGATTGTCTGTGATGTTTTTTGGTTTTATGGTTATGTTTGGTCCCCCCACCCCCTTCCACCCCCCCACCCCCACCCCACCACCCCCAAATGCCAAATGTAGAGTTTGTGAAGACATGCAAGTAGCAAGATGTCTATGCAATTTCCCTCCAGCTCCCTCCGAAAGACGAGCTCACTTGTAACAACGAGCCGCTCTGGCAGTCGTGCATACAATGCTCAAAATCAATTTTTTTTTTTTTTTTTTTTGACCTGGCTTGGATTCCAGAGGTTCTTTGGTTGACCCAGAGGCAAAGACCCTTGCTACTTTGTGTGGGCGGGGGTCAGGACTGCTCGAGTGATCCGGCCTTTAGCCCAGCTCGCCGGCTGGTCCTTGGGGTCGGTGAAGCCCGCTCTGTAAGGCGGTCCAAGTCCCAGAGAACAAGTAGGAGGGGCACTGGGGATGTTGTGGAGGATAAGGATACTACGAGATGTGCTGTTTTTGTAAACTGCTCCAAAAGTGGCTAGTGTGCGTGCGTGTGTGTGCGTGTGTGTGTATGTATATGTGTGTCGAAGTCTGGGTATGATTTGTGTCTAGTCGTTCCAGTGCTCTCATTGTTGGGTGAGCGATCTTAGGCAAAAAAAAAAAAAAACACAGAGCCTCAAATTCCAAGGTTTGGACGAGACCCTAAATTGTATCACTCCTTCAGAAATACACGTAACAATAGCTAAGCTTTAAGTCCTTAATCCTGTGGCCAAATGAATGTAATGTCAAAGAGAATTCTCAGTGGGTGATGAGTGTTGTAGGTTGAGATGTGTGGAGGCTCACCCGATGCACGACCTCTCTCTCTCTGAGGTGCGAGGAAGAGAGCACACAGCTTCAAATTTGACTTGATTTGCAGTCCCGAGCGAATAAACCGCCGAATAATCAACGAGCAAACTGCATCACCCCACTTAAACGAGCATTTATAACCCACTGACCACCAATTTTTTTAGGCACTTAACTGAAATGCACTTTGAGCGGCCCAAACCCAGCATATATGCAGAAGAATAGTTTGTGGGTAATGATTGTGACAAAATATATAAAAAAAAAAAAAAGATTGATTGCACCCAACAACAGCCGAATGGCTTTTGCACCATTTTAACGTTATCGTTTGAATTAGTTTAACCAGCAAAATGAGTGGAGCTGCGGCCTTGAGGCGAAAGCAGTTTAAGGCGAATTATAAAGTTTAAAATTATTTTTTTAATGAAGTGCAATAAGCGAGCGAGTGACCCCTTTGCAGTTTTCCCGGTCTCGTCGCGTCTTTTTAGACAAATTTGGGGGGGGGGAATAATAAGGATACATAAGGACACTCAGCCTATTAAATGCACCCACCCATGAGAGCATCTGCTAGACACAGACCCACTCCACACGCACACACACATACACAGACTGCGTTTTGTGACTGGGTAAAGGAAGCTATTGAAGGATTCTCTCAGGTAAAAGAACATTTTCTAATAAATGATGATGAACCTTAGATGAACCACCATTGTTAGCTCATCTTTATTTGTCTTCTGAATTTATAATCAGCAATGTACCTATTTCTGTTTTGTGGTGCTTTTATGATTTTCCCATTTCTGTCCTGACCGCTCCAAGTGACGGGATGAAAAAAAAACGTGTGTGTGTGTGTGTGCGTGTGTGTGTGTGTGTGTGTGTGTGTGTGTGTGGTAGACGTCCAAGTCTCATGAAATTGGTTTCTATTTCAGACACGGAGAAACAGCACCATACCCTCATTGCTCTTTAAAGCCTAAACGAGAAAATATTTCTTTGTGTGTGGGAGTGAAAGAGCATCTTTATGTTTGTCTGTCTGTTTGTTTTGCTTGGAAGTGAGCGATTGTGTGTGTGGCGTTTTGTGTGTGTTTGGTGCTGCACTGTGAAAACACACACAGAGAACTTTACTTTATTCGGGCCAGCTTGTTACCTTGATTTGAAAAATCTTGCTCCACCATGCGATCCTTAATAAATCTCATTTTTCGCCTTTTTCTCATAAACACACACATGCTCGAGTGTACAAAAAGCAATTTCAGCCCTCACAGTCAGCGGATTCCTATTTGATATTCTAGTCATTGCGCTTTCTCCCTTTACGGTCAAAGTGCCAGCAGCAATATCCAGCTCTCCCTCACCCAGTTGGCTAATGGTGTACATACATGGCTCCCATCCAAGCCGGCACCATTTCCCCCCAGGCAGAGGAACTAGCTTTGTTCCTCCGTCCACAGGCCTGTTCTATTTCGGTGTGCTTACTGTCTAACTTTGTGATGTACTGAAAGCTTGGCATGGCTGAAACGAAGGCTGTGCATGTATATAGGTGTGTGCATGTGAATGTTAACATTAATGTTCACGTGAGAGAACTGTATTCCATGTGTGTGTGTGTGTGTGTGTGTGTGTATGTGTGAGCGTTCTACTATGAGAGTCTGTCATGCTGATATCTGATTGACCTGCTTTGCTTTCCCTCCTGAACCCCCGAAGCACCTTTTGAGGCCGCACCATGAGACGGGATTCTGTGAAACAGGACCTTGTCATAGACTTGTATTATTTCCTTTGAAGAATGTAACTAATATTGTGTTCGGTAAGGGGGAAAATAAGGAGAAAAGGGTCTCGGGAACCATTTGTAAATGAGGGTGGGAGGTTTAACATGTGAGAATTGAGTGTAAGTGTGGGTATTTGCAAGAAAGAGGAGAGGCTGGAAGGAGTCATAGCCAGCGATAAAGAACCAGACTGTTGCTTAGCAGTACAGAGGAGACTGCGTCCATTGTTGGCATTCAAGGCTTTGCGATTCTTATTATTTGTTCTTCTTTTTACAAATGGCGGCCTTATTGATTGCATTTTGTATCGTTGTTCTGCAGAGCGAGAGAGGCAGTCGTTACCACTTGCACTTACAAAATGCACGCTGTGGGCTCGGACCCCCCGGGGGAAAGTGTTGACTTTGCATGCCGGATTGAGGACTTCTGATTTTTTTATGTTGCCATCACAAATAAGCACTTCTAAGCCAATGCCCCCCCCCCCCCCCCCCCTTTGCCCGTAATGGCGCAATCGAAATCATTTGAGAAAGCATAAGCCATCGAGTGGAGCACTGTAATCAGTGTCACGTCGGCACGGGACGCTCGCTCCCCGCTCTGTCACAGGAAGCCTGGAGGAGCGCGAGGAAGTCGGGACTCTGCATTTTGACGGTGACTGTTAAAGATCATGTGCCAGCCCCCCGCCTGTCTGAGTAAGAGGCTGCAGGTGTGTGTGTATGTGTGTGAGTACAGGATCGTGCTGGGCATGACACAGCACTATGCCGCCCCCCCAACCCAAGCCAACCCCCTCACATGAAGCCTTGGCACATGAAGTTCTGTTCAACGGCCTGCACTTTGACCTGGCCACTAGACCTTACCAATAGCTTTGAGAGGACAGTGACGTCGTCCTTTGTTTTTTTGGGAGACGGTTAACTACTAGACCAAATTTGTCGGCAAGCGTTAATAAGCACTTAACGGTAGTGTCGTGGCATGCGACTCGCGTCTCGAGTCGATTAGCTTAGTGCCGCTTGTGCTACCTGAAATGTCTGAGATTTATAATCCTGGGGATATTTTTGTAAACGGGTGGGAAATGACATGCCTAGACAGCAAAGAATGTAAAACAAATTAGCTAATCTCCTCGTATATCAATCAGAGAAGGGAGGCATATTTTTGAAGATTTGATAATAAATTACATGAGTGGAATTGTATTATAGTGTAGGGAGATCTGTGCTCACGAATAGATATGCAATGTTTGTCAGGTTGAAAACAGGTTTTGAATCGGTTCAGAACTGCTCAGGTTTGATAAGCCGGCCTCAAAGGGTGCTTTTCACACTCTCTCTCTCCCCCATTCTGTCAATCCAACACGTCTCCTTATACTTTCCTTGGGCTCTGCTCTGTCAAGAAGCACATATCGCTCCCCTCGACTCCCTCTGCACATACGTAAGCCCCTTGGTGTATGCAAAACCGGAGGAAATGCTCTCTGCTCAGCTAGCTTGGGGAACCTAGGGAAACGGGATCAAATTATTCATGATTTTCCGCTCTGTATCAGGTCCATGTCATTTTATACAGCACCAGCAAATCACCCAACCCCCTCCTTTTTGAAGCTGCACGTCCACCGGGAACCTTTCCGTACGCGCCACCTTCCTTCATCATATTGTTTACCATGGAGAGGACACAATGTTGCATGTATCCAACAGTGATGAGAGCTTGGCATGTTTTTAGCACCCAAAGAGCACTTAATTTAAAGAAAAAAAAAAAAAAAAAAAAAAAAAAGATATAGTGTTTTAGCAATGGAGCCTACATGATTCAAATGGATTTTCAGTGGTAGCACCAACAGCAACAGCCAGACGTGTGTTTGATAAAAATATTTCACCACAAGCTAAAAAACAATAATAAAAAAAGAATAAATAAATTTAAAAAATAACATAGGTGCCCCCATGGACATAAGTCCTACGCCTGGTATGCAGAAGTTGGTGCTGGTCAAAGGTTCCGTGTCACTATCTTTCTTGACGGGAGGGGGGTTATATTGTACAGATGTCTGTGAACTATACTGTATGTGTCTGTTTATTCACTATTTTACAATCCACTGTCCTGTTACATAGAAAGAGGCCTCATGTGCCAATTATACTCAGAAGGTCTAGAGGGTGTGTTTCATCACGACACCTTTTGCAAACCTGGTGTGTTTGTATATTTCACCAAATTTGACCAATAGAAGCACGCTGAAGGCAACCTCAAAATCTGTGGAGGTGCAGTTTTCTCGGGGTTACGTTGTTTATTTGTTTCATGTAATGTTGTTTCTATTTGGGATTTCTATTGTCTTTTTTTGTCCGATTTTCTCAAGGACCTTGTTCAGCCGGTCTCTGTTTCCATCGCAAACTCGACGTGTTGGTGGTGGAAACACATAACAGATTTCAAACCAGCAGTACACATTTAAAAAAAATAAAGAACTAAAAAAAAAAAAAAAATCTGGCAAACAATGAAATAAACATGCAATGAGCTAAAAAAAAAAACTACCGTCATCAACAGCTGATACAACTCTTATTCCAACTTTTGGATTTCTTTTGTATCGCTTCTTCAAGAGTTCCTTGCTTCACTGTGACTGCTGAGGATGCTGGGAAATTGGGACGAGAGGGCAAGTGTTACGCTGACACTCAGGGGTCACGACCTGTCGGGTCAGGGTCACGATGCAAAGGGTTAGGTGGTAGCGGCCTGCACAAGACGGGGGGGTGAGGTGCTCTTGTCACTCATTTTAAAAGCTTGAGATGCCGTCGTCGAGGCTCCCTTCGGAAAAAAAAAAAGAAAAAAAAAAAACCCGAGTCAGTCGAGTCCCCGGTGACGACGACGACAATTGGAAACAACAGGGGTGTGAGAGATCAAAGCAAGCCTCTTCAGACTGTGGCATTATGAAGGGAGGTTTCTGGAGAGCATAAGCAGCCAAAGGATGAAAATCCAGATGGGCCTCTGGAGGTCTGGAAAACAGTGTGATTGCAGTATAAAAGGACACAAGATTGTAGATACAAGCAAGGCTGGAGTCTCGAAATGAGGCTGCACAAAAAAACCAGAGGAGGGAGGGGCGAAGTGTGCAGGCAAACACGGCCATTCACTGTACCGAGAGGAGGGATCTTTCTTTCTTTCTTTCTGTCTCTACTTCTTGCCAGGCCTGAGTCAAATACTGTTGTGCAATACTTGAACCAGTTCATCTTAGCCTCCACAATGCTTTATCTTTGTAATGTGCCCAACAAAGAATGGCAGAACGTTTAGAGCGTCGAAGAAAAGAATTCTTTTTGGCTTGTGTCTAACAACTGGTATTATCTAAACATGATTGTGTAAACCCCGCCCATTTGGCACCTGATGCAGGTTAAAACAAACACGTCAGGTTGTCTGAAGACGTTATTTGACCCGGGCCTTGCTCTTCTCCTTCTCCGCTTCTTTCTGTATGTCTGTCTGGCTCTCAGGTGGAGTCACTGGCGCAGGCATGCCAAGCAAAGGAACAATATTCAGGATCCATTCCCACAAAGAACAGGGGCATACAAACAAGCAAGGATGTACAGTCAAGCTTTAGGCAACGCTCTGGGCTAAATAAACACACACTGTCTCTCTTTTCAAACAAACACACACAGGAAACCTCCGAATATCTACTGTGATCTCCTCTCACACTACCCACGCCTTCATCACACCCAACCCAGTTCCTTGCAACCGACCCCCTTCTTTTTCCTGGACCTGTCCTCCCCTGCAGCCCCAGTTACCCCATTACCCAATCCCCTGCTGTTCCCCAGCACCCCCCCCCCGCCCCCCGAAACCCATCCCCGCCCGCCCGACCCCCGCACCCCCGGCCCCAAGCCGTCCCGTCCCGTCCTGCCTCCTTACCTCCTTTCCCTCCTCCTCCAATATGAGTCCAGTGGGTGGTGTGATGTCAGGTTTTTGTGGTGGGCTGCTTATGACAGGTCCAGACAATCAGCGTGTTTGTAAATGTCAATGTGTGATTTTCAAATCTTTGTTTATGGTCAGGATTTTAAAGGAAGATATTTTTATGGTAATTGTCGCTGGTCTATTTTACTATATATTTATGTAATAAATATGTGACTAAATTTACATCTCACTGGCTCTTTCGTCTGTTATTGCCTCCTCCCTCAAGCAGCCGCCTCATTTTGGCCTGATGGAAATTTGCATTTGTGGTTTAATGAATTAAACCCACCGAAAAAACATATCATTATTGTCCTTTCTGTCTTTGAGTAACAGACAGTTGTGCCTACTTGTGAGAAGAAGTTCCAGTTTTTGCCTTGATGGAGGTTTTATAAATAGGAACAAATACACAGTTACATGAGCTGCTTTGCTGTGATCGCTCCGTCAACAAACCAGACCATCGCAATCGGAGATTATAGGTCGGAGGGAAGGGCTTATAGATTGAATCGACATCATGGCAGATGCATCTTGTCTCTGTGCCGTCTTCTGCTTTTCAGACACAGGTGCAGTGTCACTTACATCAAGTTGAAATGCAAATATCTCTCCGTATGAGCACATAATCCTATTTAGATTGAGTGCAGCTGCTGTCTGTCGTTTGGGGTCATCATGTGGGCACCTTCCATTAGTTTACCTTGCACCCAAGTCAAGGAAATATGCATAATGTATGTTGGAAAGCCGTGTTTACTCTTTACTGTTGCAGGCAGCAAATTGATGGAAATCCACCGGGTTGAAAAAAAATAGCTAAATGAGGAGTAAACAAGGTCTGTCTGGTCACATCATTGTCAGAGTGGAAGACAGGGGCTGTCAGCGCTGTTCAGTTCATCAGCACATGTCACAGTACATCCTGTCAGATTTATTGACAGATCAAATCAGATGTCTCTCAGAGAGCCGTGAGGGTTCCTTGTGAGAGACAGCTGGCTGCAAAGCAACGACTAGTGATTCTACAACCCAGGAAGATCAATCTTCACCGACTCAAGCAGCTCTCTCTCCTCGTTTTTGCAAAACCTATGAAGAGAAGCAGAATTACCACATTTACTTTGCTAAAATGTAACATCCAGAGTTTATGATCACACTTTTTGCTAGATGTTGATGTAACAACTCGGCCCTCTTATGATTGCACAACATATTAAAAGAAGTTATCAAGTGGCAGCAAATCTGTTAAATGGCGAGTGTCATGTGCTCCTCTAACACACTTGGCATTGAGAGGAGAAGTGCTAAGTGGAATATCACTTTCTGAGACCTTGTGTGCAACAATATCTTTCATCGAGGGGGATTCCTGTTTGAACAGCTGTCAGATGTTGGTTACCCGTGTTGGAGATCCTGCTTGAATTCTGGCCTATGTCGGAAGACTGTAAAGGCTCCAGTAGAGCTAAGGCTTGCCCTCAATGACCAGGTTACGAGGGGTGCCTGGTGATGACATGCCCTGCCTGACCATGCATCACCATCTGGTGGTGGAAAGATTTAAAGCTTGCGCAAACTGCCAGTGACCAGTCAGCCTTTTTAATAAAGCAACTAAGCGCAAAACTCCAAGGCACACAGGCCGTAATTACTTATTGCCTGGAAATGTCACACAAAGCCAAGAGGAGATAGCAAGGCACAAAGTAGCCGGCTGGAGTGTGAGTTGCATTCAAATTGAGGGGGTTACAAATGTAGACACACACACACACACACACACACACACACACACAGAAAATGAAGTTCAAATATATTTGTTTGGCTGTGACTGCACATCTGAACTTCACTTTAGAGCCCCTGCTCTGAGCCTCTGTTTCTAAAACTCAGAGCAAGGGGCTGCTGCTGAGCTCTCTGATAAAGAATTTTGCCCTAAAACAAAATATGCACAATTTGAATAAAGTGACACATAATTGTAAAATCATTGTAGTGCCAAATAAAACAAATTATACCCTTTATGAGACAGATGGATGCTGAGTTTTTGCTTGACACTTTTCCAGACTGAATCTTCTCTGGTGTTGTGTTAATAAATTTAAAATAATTCTTTTACAACACAACTCCTCTAGATATGTGCCATTTATTGGTCCAGGGTTTGAAGCAATTAAGTGTGTGGTTGTTTTACACAGTTAGCTGGCGCTTGAAAGTTTCAATACCCTTGCGCCCGAAGTGAAAGGAGCACTTTTTTGCCGTCCCAGTTAGCAATAAGACTGATGCTGTGGGGGACCTGCAAACCAGTATGCCTCTGTCACTGCACAAAATGATGCAGGCTACACCCAGAGAACTGGGTCAGATAAAAAGATTGTTGCACAAAAGACAGAAAGTCAGAGAGCTAATGGAGTGTCTGCATGTGTGCAGGACTACTTTGCGTTCGAGTGTAGTGGTACACTCATGTGGGGTGGTTGCCCTATTTTTCCAGTAAGAGATTCACTGTGACCCCTCTAAGGAGATATGAGGTGTGTAATTTGGTCTATTAATGTGTAGCAGGCTATGTGAACGTCTCACACATCTTAATGGCTGCACTTCTTCAATGACAGTCTTTTTTTTTTTTTTTTTTTTTTGCGTTAGCAGGGTGGATCTTTTCACATGAAGTCCGCCATGTGGGTAGAAGCTGTTGTGGAGGCTGTGATCTCACAAAGGCAGCTTTCCCGCCAACCAATCCCTCTCTAGCTGTTCAGACCCTAGCCCTGCCCCCTCCGTTCCCCCCTCCTCCTTTCCTCCTCTCTCTCCCTCTCTCTCACACACACACACACATACACATACACACTACATGCTCCATACTCTGTTATAGCAGGAATTTTCCACTCAGCAGCAGGCGAACATTGCAGCCAGCTGTGCTGTCAATTCCAGTATAGGCTCAAATCACAAATACTGTTTGCAGACACCCTCTCATTGTTTTAGCTCTATATTTCTGGCTTTCCTCATGACCAGGATGCACACATGCATACTGTGAGTGGCCCCTGCATGTAAAGTCAGCAGTGAAGGTCTTTTTGATCCACATCTGAACTCGTTTGCTCACTAGCAGACAAGGAGATCACAAAAACCAACATGAGAAATCCATACATTCCAGGGATGGCATTCAGACATGAACATGGGGGTTGGCTTGCACGGGACTATGAAACAGAATAATACAGGCCAGCCATGGGTAGTACCCAACAGACAGACGACTCCATGCCACTTTTTGTCTCTCACACACTCTGCCCATAAAGAATCTTATATGGATCAACTCCAACAGCGGCTCTCTCTTTCCTTGCTTCTCTCTCTCTCTCTCTCTCTCTCTCTGTCTCTCTCTTACGCACCGTCATCAGTCTTGCATGCATCACAGACAGCCATGTACACGCCTGTGTGTTCTGCATACATTATAGCTGCCTGTTATGTAAGTGTTGCCTGCCCCCCCTCCTCCCTCCTCCTCCCCCCTTCCCCTTCCCCATACGTGTCCCTGGTTCCTCTCGTGCTAGGTCAGGTGAGGACAGGAGAGCGAGGGAGCAGCAGAGCGAGCCCCTGCTGCCCTGAAACTGCCCCCATCATCTTTTTTGAAAACATATAGCCTACATGAACTTGGTAACCTACATCACAGGGAGGGAAGCGAGGCGGGGAGCATTAGGAGTAATTTCTACAAACATTGGCCTGAGCTCGAGCAGCGGGCGATGGGATAAAGATTTAAATTGGACCGAAAGGGAAAATAAATGGATGATGCGAGAATCTTTTAAAGCCCAATCTGTAAAGCATGGCTCCCCCTGTTGCAACACAGTCATCCCATTGTGGAGGCTGATTACACAGTGTTATTTTATTGAGGACATTTTGTGCACTTTGATTTTCATGGTCTGAACTGCTCAAACACCGACTTACCGTATGTGAGGTTTGTATCTATCTCGGCTGCCAAATGTTTGCACATATTTGTGGTGTTTATAAACATGAGTTTAATAGGCCTATAAAATGAGTTATGGCAGGTAAAGAGAATTTCTTTTTCTTTTTTTTTTCTGTCAACAAGACAAAACTCTCCTCGGGCATATGCATGAATGGACGCAAAAAGTCAGATGGTTAAATAAATTGCAGATTGTATCTTGTAAAGTGTAAGGGGGTGAAGTACTTGGAAAAGATCATGTGAGAGCTCCGAGAAGAGAGGTCTCCAGGGAGGGAAGCCTTTCAGAAAGCATTAAAATGACATTGGCTAAGTCAACTCGGGCAGACATTTACATATAAACTGTATCTGTTCAAAATTCACAAAACCTGACATAAAGGTAGAAAAGTGTGAAGTGCTATGCAAAAGACAAAGGGAGAGGTTGTTTTTACGCAGCACTTGTGCATGCAGGCATAAAGTTAAACTATTTTTTAAGGGACTGAACATGAACATAAGAAGTCTGAAAGTAATTATGAAAGATTTCTAGACTGCACCGATTCAAAACCAGCCTGTCTTGCAACCGATGTGCATGTTTATGGATGAGTAATATAAATTCGGTGGAATACAGAGCTGAGCTGGGAGGCCTTGGCGGGGTGGGATGCAGTGCAGCCAAACAGGACACTTGGACAGAAACGCAGGGGAACACATAAACTGGTGAGAGCAAGCCTGTGTGTGTGTGTATATGACTGGGTCAAGTGGGTGAGGATGTGCTGGGAAAAACATGGAGGGTTATCCCAGGACAAAGGCAGGAAGTTTATCTTCCATATCTAGCACACCACCATCTGCTCCAATACATATTGGAAATGACACATTACACCACACACTACACATTATAATGGCGCTGACAATACAAAGTGGCACCGCATGTGGTCTTGATTCATTGGCCTGCACTGCCCTCTCACTAATACCTTTCCAAATCTCGGTGATATGAGAGTCAAAGGCATATTAGCTGGAGAATATGAGGCTATGAATCATGAGTGACAGTCGGTGTGTTGGCCAAGAAAAATAGATGGAGAATATCGTATTGTAGGCCTAAGCCAATGGTTCAGGACTGCGTGGAGTGATTCATTACTAAGTGCTGTCAAAGGCACAGTGGAAACCTTAAATCTGTCCAAGTTCATATGAGAGGGCCTTGTGTGCGAGCTGTATAGTATTTGAGGTGAATGTTGTTGTTGCGCAACGCTGGAGGAAGGCTGCTCATGACTCAGACATTTGCTCGCCGTGGTCAGTCACATCTCAACAAAACACACCTGTTGCAGTCTGAGCACAAACCCCCTCCAAACTTCACTTCTACAAAAAAAAAAAAAAAAAAAAAAAAAAAAAGGCCTTAAATAAATCCTCCATTACACCGTATCGAATTATTGAGGCCACCAGGCTCGGCTGGGACGCATATAATTCAGCTTTTTATGCATCCCCAGAGCCATAGAAATCTGTACAATATAATAAATGAAAGATAAAGTGAATTAACTTATGCATATATTTGCATGCATCTTCATTAGGCCTAACGTCTAAGAAAGCTTTTCAGTGCAGTCATCAATTAGCCAAAATGTATCCTCATTCATTATTTACACAATCCAAAGCCCACACTATAAGAAGGGCCAGGGGGCTCGTTAGAAAACACACACACACACACACACACACACACACACACACACACACACACACACACACACACACACACACACACACACACACACCACGGCACACGCTAAAAATCCATAAGAAGTGCTTTCGCTTGATGAATCCATTTTAAAACATGCGGATTTTAAAGGCCCATCATCATTCCGTAAAAGACAAGATGACACTTCCAGTAAAGTGTCATTTTATAAGTCTTTTCATTATGAATTCTTTATTTATTTTCTTGCCGAACATGTTAGCGCCATCACATGGTGAAACATGAGCGGTCTGTGGGTGTTTTCGTAAATGACGGAAGCGGAAGTTGCTCAAATCCAATATGTCCGCTGCGGGTCTACGGTCCGTGTTCTGCTAGGCTTCGCTTCTCTGAACGAAAACAAGGCACCTGGAGGATGGCAGACGGCGGAGTTGGCGAGCTAGAGCAGCTTGAATACTTATCTTTGGTGTCCAAAGTGTGTACAGAGCTCGACAACCATCTCGGAATAAGTGACAAGGACCTGGGTATGTAGTGAAAACGGCCGCTCAGTTAGGAGTTGCTAGGCTAATGAGCTAGCTAACGTTAGCTGGTCACAATATATAACGTTACTGGCAGTGGCAAGTCATCCAATAGATCATGTAAGCTTTGTGCTGTCGTCAACTTAACTGTAACTACTCTTTTAAGCTTTCATAATGCCAGTTTTAATAGTTTTAAACCGTCTTGTAATGTGTACCTTTGAGTATCTTTGTTGCACCGTAGCGTTTGCATCGTGGTGTTTGACTAGCGTCGCTGTGTGTAGTTACCTGTCTGCTTCAGGAGCTTGTCCAGTCGCCTCATCTGTCCTTTTGTTACTTTACAGCCGAATTTGTCATCAGCCTCGCTGAAAAACAACCAACTTTTGATGGGTTCAAGTCGCTTCTGCTCAAAAATGGAGCGGAATTCACAGTAAGTAAAAGTTGAAGCTGCATTAGTGCACCTAGTTACCAGTCAGTGGTATCAGCATAGTTACTAAGTTGTTAATGATGTTACATGTGAGTAGCTGGGAATTTGTTTTGAGCCCCTCCATGTTGTGTTTGTTGTAGGATTCTCTCATCAGCAATTTGCTCCGACTCATTCAAACTATGCGGCCCCCATCCAAGGCATCTACAAGCAAGGGTAAGTTAGTAATATCACTGCTGATATCTGTTGTTTTCTTATACATGATAATTTCACCTTGGGGGTGATAAACTCGATCTGATCAACACAATAACACGTCATAATCCTAAAATAGGCTCTGAACCTTTGGTCAAGCCGAAGACAGAGAAGGAGAGGTTGAAGGAGCTGTTCCCTGCACTGTGTAGACCAAACGACCCAGCACCCAAGGTAAGCAGCACCAGTTTTGGTTGTCCAGGGGTTGACTGCTTTGCTACACAAAAAGAGATTGTTATTGTTATTGTTAAGATTTTAAGTAGAGCAAGCGCTTTCATATTCACATCACTCACAGGAAATCAAACAACTGTGTCAGTGAAGGACAAAATAATACCTACACATTTTGCTCCAAGCCACAAGTTTTATTACAGACAGTGTTTCGATTCAAGCTGGAGCTTTATCAGGAAAACAATTAATTAAAGTTATGGAAACCTCACCCATATTGCATTGTTAAGATTTTCACATCAATCGGGCTACATTTCTGAATAAAATCTGATAAAATACATCATTAATATGTCACATTGTCATATTTATTAATATAAGTAAGTGCAAGTACATTTACATCAGTGCAGGTCAGATTGTACTTAGTGGGCTGCAGAAGAGAATTATGCAGAGTAACAAATTTACCATTTTTAGTCTATATACTGGTTATATTATAACCAACTGTCGTGGAGATATCTTATTGGTTGTATCTACGTTCAGTAATAATTAAATTTAACACGACCAGTCCAAAGAAGGGCCCTATTCTCAATTTTTAAAGCTGTTCTACCTTATTCTAAAGTTCTAGTGTTTACCGTTTTGTTTACCATTTTTTAAAGCAGTGGTGTGTGTATTTTGTGCATGGTTTCTCTGGTTTACACACTGCCAGATTCTGTGCATATCTGTTTAATAAAACCATGTGTAAGATCCAAAACGTAAATCATTAACTACATAAAATGTATTTTTGTGTTATTAGTGTTCATTCTTGTTCATCCTAAGGAAGTAAATAATACACAGATACAAGGATACAAGGAACTTTATTGGTCATTATACAAAAGGTTGTATAATGAAATTAAAATGTGGTTCACTCTTGATTGATTAATTGATTGTATATAAAAAAAAAAATATTAAACATGGAGGAGCGCATCAAAGCAGTTAAATAAAATATAAAGATTAATGATTCCCTTAAGATCAGTGGCAGTCACTTCACCTGGTGATAAGAGAGTATAGTTACCTCTCATTTGTTGACAAGCTCTCCTTCTCAAGCAGGCTTTGATAGAGCTCCTCCGTAATTTTGCCTCACCTGATGTTGCACTTCAGCTGGTATCATACTCTGCATGCAGACCATATAAATTCCACCAAGCAGCCCATCAACATGTAGCTGAGAAAAGGATAAAAACAATACAACACAACATTCTGACATCGGCTTCTGATATGTCTCTTCAATGTATTCCAACTGTATCCACCAAACAATGCTTGCCAAGTCTTTTAGAAATTGATATAACCAACACAAACTGATGTGCACTCATTATTCCCCTACAGTTGCAGTGTCATATGAGCTTAAGTAAGCTATGAACAGCACTGTGGTTTCCTGCATTTCTGCTGTCAGATTATTCCCAGTTTAGTTGATTCAACACACAGAGCATAGTGTGCTATATTTGGCTGAATGCCTCAGGATTGTTTGATGTCCTTTGAAATGGTGGGGGGAAAAAATGCCATTTTTGTCAGCAGGAGCTGACATTCAAAGTGTAAGTAAATTAAACGCAGGCAGCACAAACCCAGCTGTCAGTCAGTTTGTTGTCATGATAAGAACAGTGGGTTTCAAAGGGACAATGTTCTGCTTAGTCTTGGGTGGAGGAATTGTTTGAGGAATGTAAATTGGTGATCATGTAAATTTCAAATGAGCCTCTGTATATTAATGGGTTTGAGTCGTATGTCTTCATGTTTGTTAAACTCATACGTCCAGATTTACAGAAACCTTAACTGAGCACAAAACCCTTGCAGTGTTTTAAGTCAGCAGTAAGGCTGGTGTTAGGTGCAAGGAAAATTTGCTTGACCAAACAGGGTTTTTGTCATTGGTTTTGCACATGTGAAACGGTTTTCTACTCATGAAAGATTTTGGTCAAGAGTGCCGCCTCAAAAGGTGAAGCCTTTATGTAGGGGGAATATTGCGTCTTTATGCTAAATTGGGAGATCAAGCTTTGTGATTCTAAAAAGTAATGAAATTTAAAAGCTCATTTATTCAGGAAAGATGTAAACCATTGCCAGCTGATTCTTACTGTGTCTTTTAATGTTTTTTTTTTGTCTGGCTGACTTCCTCAGAGGCTACTAGATGAAGATGACGTGAAAGTAGCAGCTGATGCTATGAAAGAGTTGGAGATGTTTATGCCCAGCGTCAGTGGAATTGATTCAAAGAGCAGTAAGAGCGGGTAAGAGTACTAAGAGGTCAGATTAAATTTTACTTCACCTTGAGGAATTTATTCACTTGCCAATTTTAAGCCAACAAAGCACAGTATATGATTATCTGTTTTGTATACTGAATATGTGCTGCATTGAAAATGTGTCCTCATAAACTGTCACAGAAAAGGGCTGAAGGATGTGTGTAGTGGGTTTAATGCAGTTATGTGTGTATTTTTATTGAACCACCAACAAGCAAATATGTACTGCAACTATTAGTCATGTGGTGGTTTACTGTGTAAATATAAGACATACATTTCGTTCTGTGTTGATTAGATGTGGCCTGTGGTGCAAACCCAATTTCATATAAATCTGACATGCTATAATCTCTGCACAGGCTTCTATTACATTGGGTTGATGCAAATTTTTTTTAATGTAATTTTATGTACGTTTTAACACATCTACCAGGTCAGAAAAGAAGAGGCGACATAGCCGAAGTCGTAGCAGAAGCAGAGAAAGAAACAGAGACCGAGACAGAGACAGAGAGAGAGATCGGGAACGAGACAGGAAGAGACGGCACCGCTCTCGGTCTCGCTCCAGGTCCAGGTCTCACTCCAGAGACCGCGACAGACACAGAGACCGAGACCGTGGCAAAAGAAGAGAACGATCGTCCCGCTGGACTGAGCGTTCCCCATCTCCCCGCAGAGACAGAGACAGAGATAGAGATAGAGACAGAGACAGAGACAGAGACAGAGACCAAGACAAGGACTCTGACCGCTGGAGGGACAAACATGTGGACCGGCCTCCACCAGAGGAGCCATCTGTGGGAGACATCTACAATGGCAAAGTCACCAGCATCATGCAGTTTGGATGCTTTGTACAGCTTGAGGGACTCAGGTCAGTATAGCTATCAGTGTGTTCTCAGCACAACTTGGCCATAACTTGGGGTAGCAGTGTAGCTTACTGGTCACAGTACTGCCCCATGTCAGGACACATCTGTCCTGAGAAGTGTTCTTCTCAGGGCCGAATGCTAAACACTATCCCTACCAACTCCAGAGGTGCTGCTGTATGCCCTGACTCCCCTGGAGGAGGAGTGAAACAAGAGAATTACTTGAAGGTGCACAAATACAACTTTTCAGAATTGATACAAGCACCGAGTCATTTGTTGTGCATATTGGCACATGCCACTACCAATCCAAGTGCTACTTGATTAACTTTAATTGATGCTGCCTAAAATGACTCTACTTTGAAATAGTTACAGTAATGTAATAATAAAATGAATACTTAAAAAATATGCACTGAAAATGTTGTAGTAATTGTCGGTGAAAGAAAACATTTTAATAATCATAAAACACAAGCTGAGCAGAACATTCTTAGGCATAAAGGGTGACATGAAAGCAGTTTCATGTTGGCCAGTATCATATTTATGGGGCACTCTATAGTGGATGGGAATACGATTTTTCAAAAACCTAGTTCACACCGTATATTAGCACCAACGTCCTTTTTCCCCCACAAATGACTGTTGCAGAGGCTTATATTTTGAAGGTAGAATTGTCACGTTTCCATGTTTGGCATGAGAAAGCTGCTTTGCCTCTTCCTCACTATGAAACCGAGCAGACACTTTTAGTTGACACAGATGGCACATCACTGAGATGGAAGTTTTGCCACATTTTCCCCCCTGAAGTAAAACATGCTGCTTATTCTAGTGTCACTGTTGGAGAGCTTCATTTGCTGGTCCTGTACCAAGCCACACCAAGACCATGTCTGATATTACAGATACTATTGGTGCAGCTCTGGAATTATCTGGAAGGATTTCTTGATGTGTCTGTGTGACTTGTATATTTATATGTGAACAGACTTAGATTGAGCTTGTCTGGGTTTTGTTTTTTTACCTACTTTGTAAAATGTGAAATTATGCATGTCGCCTCACTTGTCATCTCAAAGTGTTAACTTCCTAAGCATTAGGCAAGTGATCAAGAAAAATCATAATTTCCCATAATCAATTTATGGGGTATGTGGCCCAAAAACTAAAATTATGAGGGGAAAAATTTTCACCATATTATTGTTATAGAATTAAGTCCAGATGTAGCAATGAATAATATCTTTGCCCAGTAAAAAACATCCATGTGATGAATTTAATGCAGGCGATGTTAAGTTTGGTTTGTGCTCTGTGGTTGTATACTCCCATACCTGTAATCTGGGGTGCATAAATGGAGCATAAGTGTTATTCTGGAATGTGCTTTTTTACCCTAATTCTACCAGGAGCTGAATCATGTTATATTTTACTATTTGTAGGAAACGATGGGAGGGTTTAGTTCACATTTCAGAGCTGCGTAGAGAAGGTCGTGTGGCCAATGTGGCTGACGTCGTCAGCAAGGGCCAGAGAGTCAAGATCAAGGTGCTATCATTCACTGGCTCCAAGACAAGTCTCAGTATGAAGGTAAGAAGACACACATTTTCAGAGTAAGTGGTCACATTACCTCAAGTTCTTCTTCTATTGAATCTGAGTAAGAATGTCAGTAAGTGTTGGGGCATTTAAACAGTTTGTGACGTGCTCCATGTAGAAAGTTAAAATGGTGATGGTAGCTTTGGTGTTTAATTAGTCAGAGAAATATTGTGTGTGTGTGTGTGTGTGTGTGTGTGTCCTCATTTTAATCTGAAATATGCTTCATATCAGTGGACTTAATGCTTTGAGTCAGCAAGTCATTAGCAAGTAAGCAAGTGATTAACTACCTCCCGTATCAGACAACTGTGATTGTTAGTGATACCCACTTGCATCATCACAGGCCTCCCTGCCTAATTTCATCCTCTTTCTCTCTGTCAGGACGTAGACCAGGAGACGGGGGAGGATCTAAACCCCAACAGGAGAAGGAACGTGGGTCCAGACGGAGGGGAGGAGACCTCTATGAGGAACCCTGACCGGCCGACCAACCTCAACCTGGTCCACGCCCCAGAGCTGGAGCAGGATGACACGCTGGAGCGCAAGAGGCTCACCAAGATATCAGATCCAGAGAAGTGGGAGATCAAACAGGTGGACTTGTTTTTCTGCATACATTTCAGAGGGGCAAGAAGGTGTTGTAGTGTGGGAATGTCTGGGTCCAAGCCTCCATGACAATAAACAGCCATCCTGCTCAAGTGTCCTTGAGCAAAATGCTTGCTTTTTGCCACCTTGGGGCCTGCAGTGGAGTTATAATACTTTCACGTATTTTTAGGCTTATTTTATCAAAAGCTAATTTCCCTGTGCCTCTTATCTGCCCACAGATGATTGCTGCTAATGTCCTGTCCAAAGAAGAGTTCCCCGACTTTGATGACGAGACAGGAATCCTTCCTAAAGTCGATGATGAAGAAGGTAAGAAATTAAAAAAAGGATGCAAGCACTGATTATTTTTCAATTTATAATCTACTGATTAGTTTCTGAATTACTTGGTTTATCTCAATGATTAATATACAAAAACTCACTTTAACAGATCAAAATCTGTTTGCTTTTTTTCTTCAACTTTCATATGAAATGTCATGATATTGCTACATAGTATATTTGTGTTATGTTATAGCATATAGATCTGACAGTTAGCAGTTTTTTTAAGGTGGAGTGAAAAACTGAATGCCACTTATGCTCTCAGTAGCCTAGTGTTTACAGTGATGTGCCTAAGAATGGCAGTTTGGCCATCCAAATTAAGTGCCAACTCATAGCATGACCATACTACATAATAAGCAACAGTTAGCCAGCCTAGCTTGAAGATCACTTGTATCATGTTGCATGGCTCTGCATTTTTTTAGTGCAGTTCTTTCCTCAACAGTTAAAGCTTTTGTGTACCACTTAAGATGTGCACAATGAAAAGCACCATATTACCAGTTTTCCAATATTTTTGATACTCTGGGTTAAAGTTGTGTTCTTTCTTGTCTTAGTTGTATACTTAAGGTTTGGCCTCACAGTTGTGCCATGTTCAAAATAAAGCTGTCTCAATCATGAATCAGCAAATGTACATGGTGTGCACAACTGTTGACAGTAACAATTTGTTCCAAATGGAAGGAAAGATTTCTGAGACTGCATGACTAGATGGCTGAGAGTGGACTGCTGGTTGATTGATGGTGTTCCTTGTTATTCAGATGAGGATTTGGAGATTGAACTGGTGGAAGAGGAACCCCCATTCCTGAGGGGACACACCAAACAAAGCATGGACATGAGCCCTGTCAAGATTGTCAAGGTATAAAATATCTTAACTGACTGATGAGGAAACAAACCTGGCCTGACTGACTGTATTGTTATGGTGTGTAAAGATAGGAGAAATCATGTATGACCTAAATTACTCAAATTAACACACCCCTACAAAATTATGTCTAAGTCAAACCATGGACTTTTTATATAGGGGTGTGCTAATTTGAATAATTGTTTATTTCATAATTTGGGAAAAAATGGGTGTTGGACATTTTGAATAGAGTCAGTATTATAATAGAATTTATCCCTATTGTACTGAAATGTAGAATTTGTTCATTTAGCCAATTTATACGCAATACAGTATTTACATTGGTTAGCTATAGCCTATTAAAGTAAACACTGAAAATGGCACACTGCTATATGGTCTGCCCTCTCCCTGCTGTCCATTAGAATCCAGATGGCTCACTGTCCCAAGCAGCCATGATGCAGAGCGCCCTGGCTAAGGAGAGGAGGGAGCTAAAGCAGGCAGCGCGTGAGGCAGAAATGGATTCCATCCCCATGGGGCTCAACAAGCACTGGGTCGACCCGCTGCCAGACGGTCAGAAAATCCACTAGACGCGTACATTATTATTTTTTAAGCAACAGCTGGTGATGCAGAAGCACAACTGATTGAATAAAGCCATGGAAACATCTGTCAGCTTGAAATTAGCGCTGAAGAATTCTCAAGTAGGGGTTATTGCAGCCTCTGTCACCTTCTTTTTTGGTTTTGTTTGTGTTTTATTATCTGTCTGTCTAATCTGTTTAAACTGTGCTTGATTATGAGTGTTACAAATATTTTTGGAACGTAGTCTCTCTGCTGGTCCTGCTGTATTCAAACCATAACCCAGTCTGAGTCAGACATAGGACTTCCTTCATGGTGGCAGACAGCAGCACTGGAGACAGTTACTTGGTTTCCTGCAGCCCCCTAGCAAGCCAGATGCAGTGGTCTTGTAGCGGTGCTCTGTGCCTTTATGTCCTCCATGGCCTGAGGTGGTCTAGACAGTTTGCAAGGTTGGGCACTGTCCTGCTAAAACTGGCTGTGATTCAGCCATTGATTCAGTGAGGTTTTGGGAAATAAACAAAAAAACTGTAGTTTTCCTCTTTATCAAGCATGTTTCTGTTTTCTTTTTATAGCTGAAGGAAGGCAGATTGCAGCCAACATGAGGGGCATTGGCATGATGCCAAATGACATCCCGGAATGGAAGAAGCATGCTTTTGGGGGTAACAAGGCTTCCTATGGAAAGAAGACGCAGCTCTCCATCCTGGAGCAGAGAGAGAGCTTGCCCATCTATAAGCTCAAGGAGCAGCTCATTCAGGTGAATAGGTCAATTTAGAAATCAAAACTCAAGGGGGTACTTGAACTGTTTTAGTTGGGCACTTTACATGGAGATTTGCAGTTAATGGTTTCTATTCATGATTTTATTATCCCTTAAGCAGCAGCTGTTGATGCTAAAGTACATTTAACCTAATTGATGTACTGCCATGAAAACATCTGCCAGCTGGAAATGTCCTTTCAAAATTGTTCATGTACTGACCTGTCTTCTGTTTTGATTAATTTGCTATTCTCTGCTGTTCGACAGTTATTTCCCAACAGATCTGATAAGGTTTGATTAAAAAAAAATAGTAATAATAACCAGCTGAAGCTCAGTAAAGTACCCTTAAAGTACTCAAGATTCAGCGGATTGTTTAGATTGTAATGGTTTTCTAATTATGATGTCAAGGCATAAAACATTAACCACTGTTAGGCCACAGTGTCACTAACTGGAACCTGAGGCCCTTGCACAGATGTTGATAGTCAAATTATGCAGTTATTAAGCATTGTATATAAACTGTGTCCCTAGGTGGATGTAATGTGTTAAGACCTGTCGATTGACCAATACGCAATAAAATATGCAGAGGTTATCTGTGTGTGCAGGAATCTGCCTTGTTAGTAAGAAGCAACAGTTTCAGCTCATCTTGTTCCTTGCACCACAGAAGAGAATACATTGGTGTGTGTGCAATTTCTGTCTGTTTGCACTAACAGTGGCACAAACACCCGTCACTGTGTGCACTTACAGAGTTTCAGTTTTGGTGTTAAAACCATGTGATGCAGTCCATCAGGCAGCTGGGTTATGAAATCTTACATAATTCACTGTTGCCTGGCTTGGGTTCTTGCTGGTGGCACTTTCTGTACTGTGATTCCCCCATTGGTAGTCTATGCTTGTCTCTGCTTTGTTCCTGGTTAAATAGAGAAAAAAGAGAAAAAATGTCAGGGTGAAAAGCTGTCAAGCTCAATGTCAGTTGCTGACTTTTACTGCTTCCTTGTGAATCCATCACAGGCCGTCCATGACAACCAAATCCTGATCGTGATCGGAGAGACTGGTTCTGGGAAGACCACGCAGATCACCCAATACCTGGCAGAGGCAGGATACACCACCCGAGGGAAGATAGGCTGCACTCAGCCCCGTCGTGTGGCCGCCATGTCTGTGGCCAAGAGAGTCTCTGAAGAGTATGGTTGCTGTCTGGGTCAGGAGGTGAGTGACCTCTTCTCTGTAATCTGGTGGTAACCCTCGCATCTTAACATTTGGTAATTGTGCATTGTTTGAATGTAGTTGATATTCTTATTCAGTACAGCTTCCACTGGAAATAGACACATGTTTCCATTTCACTATAATCAAGAAGTGGCAAGACAACTAAAAAACAGCACTTACTGAGGTGAATGTGAAGTTGATTGAAGTATAAGAGGGCTAGGGTAAATAAGGGTCATGCTCAAGAATAATAGCACTAATTTTTGCATATTCATATTGTTTCCCTATGCTCTTTTTACATTTTGAATTTGTAGCCATTAAAATTCTGCATCAGACTAATGGTAGTCAGATACACTGAATGAGAGCAACCTACTTTTTTAAGTTTGCAGACTTCTCAGTCAGCTGTCCCTGAGTACAGCTTTTATGTAATCTCTAGAGGGCCGCTAAATTTCATTGTTTTCCCTCTAGGTGGGTTACACCATTCGTTTTGAGGACTGCACCAGCCCCGAGACAGTGATCAAGTACATGACAGATGGTATGCTGCTGAGAGAGTGCCTGATTGACTCCGAACTGGGACAATATGCCATTATCATGCTGGACGAAGCCCACGAGAGGACAATACACACTGATGTTCTCTTTGGCTTGCTCAAGAAGGTAAGCTTTTCTGGAATCTAAACTTACTGCGGGATGCAAATCTTGCATCTTCAATTAGTCAACATTCAAACACACTAGGAAAAAAACATCTTGAAAAAACAGGTTATTTTCAGGTCAGGTTTATTTATATATCTCTTCATCACAAGCATGTCTCCAGAGGACTTTACAAAGAGCGAACCTACCAAAATAACTGTCTATCACAAAAAAGTGTTATGCAATATGTGACAAAAGAGAACACAAAGATAAAACAAAGCAATTATACAAAATGGCAGCATAGTTAAGGTATCACGATATTTTCTGAAAATTTGTTTTGAATGGGGTATGAATCATGCACTTCTCACAAAATACAGGATATGAAAACGTCAAGTTCAAATAAAAGCGTGATGCATCAAAAGGTTTAATATATGTTTTTGTGAATCCATGACATTTCAGTATGTCGACTTTTTTTTTTTTTTTTTAACAATACAACATTGAACAAAATCAGCCACAGCATTAACACATCCTCAGTGATCTTAAAAAAAAAAAATAGATTTTTTTTTGGCATTTTAGCTTTTACTTGATAGTTCTCAGTGGAATGATGCAGGAAAGAAAGAACAGGGTGCTACAGGTGTCTGGATGCATTCAAACATAGAACATTGCCATTATGTTATATGGATCTTGGCCAACTTAACTACCTCGGTGCATCCGTATTTTGTGTGATCATTTAACCATAATTTAACTTGAAGTAAATGGAAGTATTTTGGAGAATGAAAGCCTAATTGATATGCTGTGCTAGTGCATCACTGTCAATTACCTTTTGTCTCTCTCACTCTCTCAGACGGTACAGAAGCGTACAGACATGAAACTGATTGTAACCTCAGCGACACTGGATGCCGTGAAGTTCTCTCAGTATTTCTACGAAGCTCCCATCTTCACCATCCCAGGAAGAACATATCCAGTGGAGGTTCTCTACACCAAAGAGCCTGAGACAGACTATCTGGATGCCAGCCTCATCACTGTCATGCAGATTCACCTGACTGAGCCTCCAGGTATGATCTGAATCCTTGAAAAGTGAGAGATGTAAGCACAGGGGTGTTTTTGCTGGGAAAAAGAGCATCACTGTACCCTTAGGATCTTTCCTGTTTCAAGTTTGTTGTCTCCTGCTCTTTGACCTGAAACCAAAGCTCGTGAAGTTAAGAAATATCAAATCTCCCGTGCTTCCTCACCACTTTACTATTGTCATCCAAAGCACATCTTACACTTGACCTTTCCATCACTCCTAGTCAACTCTCACCTTGTCTTTTATCTCTGTCCAGGTGACATCCTGGTGTTTCTGACTGGTCAAGAGGAGATTGACACTGCCTGTGAGATCCTGTATGAGCGGATGAAGTCACTGGGGCCTGATGTTCCTGAGCTGATCATCCTGCCGGTCTACTCTGCCCTGCCCAGTGAGATGCAAACAAGGATTTTTGACCCTGCACCTCCAGGCAGCAGAAAGGTGTCTATATTTAACAGTTCTCTAAAAAGCACATGGGACTGTATCTGTCTCTGTTTTTTTCCTTAAAATGTGTACCATCCCTAAACTGGTACATGACAGCATTTCTGTAACTATTGTTTGCTCCGAATTGGGTTTGTCTGCTTGATGAGTGCCAAAATATTTTTGGCACTGATATGAATGTCATCATTCTTGGCGATGTGATAGATGCTTATTCAGTTATTCATTATTCCAGTGAAAATATTCTACAATGCAACTGATGCTGTTTTGTAGAATAGGTCCAGGGTACAGAATAGTACCTCTAAAGTGGGGGAAAAAAAAAAAAAAAACGTGTTTTTGCCTATCACCGTTTGTGGATCACTTGAATAATTGTGCACCGTTTTACACAAAGTCCTGCAAAATATTCATGATTTAGCCTAGTCTTTTTACGTGGGTTGTCATTGCATCTCAGTTGTATGTTCAGTTTTTTTATATAAAGTAATTCAACTAGAAAGCAAATTTTTAATGACCCTCCATTTTGCTCTTTAGGTGGTCATTGCTACTAATATTGCAGAGACATCTCTGACCATTGATGGAATCTATTACGTGGTGGACCCTGGCTTTGTCAAGCAAAAAGTGTACAACTCTAAAACTGGCATTGACCAGCTGGTAGTGACTCCCATCTCACAGGTATGTTGATAATGCTCTTGGTATGATCCATATTCCTTTTAAGAAAGGCTTAAAGTACAGTTAAAAAAAGAAGTTCACAGGTTTGAGTTGGAGACCCCATAGCTTAACCAAAGGTGAAAACAATCAACAATAGATTTGCTTGTGCCCAAGAATATGCCATATCTTCTCAAATAGTTTAAAGAAATTTGTTTCACCCTTTCTTTATCAGGCCCAAGCCAAACAGAGAGCAGGTCGAGCTGGTAGGACAGGTCCGGGGAAATGTTACAGGCTCTATACTGAGAGAGCCTACAGAGATGAGATGCTGACAACCAACGTGCCTGAGATCCAGAGAACTAACTTGGCCAGCACTGTGCTGTCTCTCAAGGTAAACAGTGTGTGCTTGCAGATGGTATTAAATTGATATTAACTTGAGGTAATTATTTCTTGTACTAGTTAAGGTTAGCTCCAATGTAGAAAGCTAGTTTGGGTATTGTTTGGGAACCACATTTTAATTTCACTATACAACCTGTTGTATAATGACAAATAAACTTCCTTGTATCCAAAACTCCATTGAACAATAATTTGTAAAGGGGATGGCTGGTTTTATTTGACTTTTTAGAACAAGTGATCAGATTCTCAAAGTGGATCAATGCTACAGCAATGCTACAGTGTACACAGTAAGAGCTTGATGCAGTGAAATGTCCAGTTAAACTAAATAGTTATTGCATTGTTTGTTCTGAGGCTTGAAATAGTTAGATATTCATGCAAAACATTTTACTCTATACAATGGGATCATTGTGCTCTTTATATTTGTGTTCCCTCTCCTAGGCAATGGGCATCAATGACCTGCTGTCGTTTGACTTCATGGACGCTCCGCCCATGGAGACTCTGATCACAGCCATGGAGCAGCTCTACACCCTGGGAGCTTTGGACGATGAGGGATTACTCACACGGCTGGGTAGAAGGGTAAGGACTGAACCGTGTGATCAAACAAGGATGTCTCCGCGGTCAGTTTCTCATGGTCAGCTACTTAGTGAGTGGTCCAGAGAGATATTCAAAGACTTTGGTGAGCTTGCCAGAATTTACAAGGCAAAGATTATGGAAAGTAGAGTCACGCTCTGTTCTGATTAGTCTTTCCCTCTGTTCCGCTTCTGTTGCTGTTCCAGGGAGGTGTTCCTTATTTGCAGAAACTGCGGTAGATGTTTTTCTTTTCTTTTTTTTTTCTTTTTCTTTTTTTCTTTTTTTTGAGATGCTTAAGCATTGAGGAGCCATGTCACAGCATGTGTGTCCCACATACCAAACACTGAACAAAATGTCCTGTACTTTCTTCAAGTTTGCCCACACCTGAATCCCTCTAGTATTTGGGTTACATTTTGGGACATCCTCAGACCGCAGTGATGGTTCTCAAACAAAGCATTGTTCCTCAGACTAAAAGGCTGCAGGTCTCGGGAAGAACATAAAGTCCAAGGTCTAGTACAACTGGACATCAGACAGGGTGGCCTCAGAGGAAACAGCCTTGGAAAAAAAGGCATCAGAAAGAAGTCCTTTGCAGAGGGCATGTCTATTTTGAGCAGTTGCTTTTTATGTGATGAATAATTTTATGTATTAAAGTTTGAAAATTTAGTTTGAAAAAGAACAGCAAGCTCTTACAACCTAAAGTGGTATTTTCTCAACATTTTCAGGACTATTAATGGGAGTATTCAAGATTTTTTTCCCCTCACAAATACCTTTCTCAGGCTCCTTCTAAACATTTCTGAACTTGTCTTAATGTTCATGCAAGTAAAAATGGGTGTGAGCTTTAGAGGGTGTAAACAATCCAAACACCAAATCACAAAATTTGACTTTGATCCCAATGAACAGACATTTAAATATCCAGTATGCTAATGACCCAGCTGCACTTTCAGGTGATAATACAACACATAATCAACAGAGCACCATTCAGATGGTCAAGGATGTGATTAGGACATAAAGAATAAGCAGGACAATGTAATTGAACCATTATAAATAAGTTGGAGCTGTCTGAATATACTGAAATCATGGATGAATCACATCCCTGGACACTAAATTTCTGTAGTTGTATGGAATGTATGTATGTATGTTGCATGATTGGATTCATAAGGTATTCTATTAGACCACTGATAAGACTGTTTTTTTTTTTGTGTAAATCCTCCTTTTTAATGACCCTGTGCTCTCTCTTTATGTTTTATAGCTTTATTAAGTGCCATTTTTCTTACTTTTTTCCTCTCCATTCCCCTTTTCATCTGTCCCCTAGATGGCTGAGTTCCCTCTGGAGCCCATGCTGTGTAAGATGCTGATCATGTCCGTCCATCTGGGCTGCAGTGAGGAGATGCTGACCATCGTCTCCATGCTGTCTGTGCAGAATGTCTTCTACAGGCCCAAGGTATGCCAACCACAAAACATTATAGTTGTATTTATATAACTTGATTATATAGTGTTTAGTTCTGAATGGGCGTCGCTCCCAGAACATAGTGTGCTCTAATTTAAGACCTGGAATTAAAAAGCATTCTGTGGCTTTTGTCAAAGAGGAATGATGAGGGTTGGGAACATTTTAGTTTAGTTGATGGCATGGATTCATGGAAACTAATAAATGAAAACCGGTTGGCACTTTTTTTCACATAGCTTGTCATCAGATAATTTTCCCGATATTCTTAACAGGATTTGCTTTGACAACCTTTTTCCCAGAACAGCTGTTCTCAGACCACATTGTTCCAAAGGCCTGCTCACGAGATAAGATTATTTCTGTAAACATTAGTAGACCAAGGAGAGCCACTGAAAAAAACATGTGAACCTGTGAACCTACCTTGTGCTCACCAAGCCTCCTACGATCAGAAATCTCATTATTATAGGGAATTGCACAGACAGAGAGGCATAGTGTAAGTTGAATAGGAAGTCTGTTTAAGATTGTACACACACATTTCCTGAGCAACCCTTCATTTTACCTCGTTTCACCTTTTATTGGCTTTATCTCTCCACTTCAAAGTGAAACTGTTGTCTTTGGATGTTGGTGCGCTGACTTTTTTTCCCCGTATAAAACCTCTAATATATGAATTGTTGAAATAATTGATGGACCCATTCATTTCTTATATTTACTGTGATAAAGGACAAGCAGGCCTTGGCTGACCAGAAGAAGGCAAAGTTCCACCAGCCGGAGGGAGATCACCTGACATTGCTGGCAGTCTACAACTCCTGGAAGAACAATAAGTTCTCTAACCCGTGGTGTTATGAGAACTTCATCCAGGCCCGCTCCTTGCGCAGGGCGCAGGATATCCGCAAACAGATGCTGGGTATCATGGACAGGTACAGCAGCCGTCAAATAAGAGCTCTTGAACTCCAGTCCATGTGTATTTTGTAGTGTAAACTGTGTAGTCTTGTGTGGCTTATATTGTTTGTATGGTTCTGTTGTCCTGTATCATGTGCCAGTACACTGCACAACAGTGCACTGTTACTATAATAACAGTACTATGGTGTTACTATAGTGATCGATAATAGGCAGCGCCACCAAGACTAACTTGTTGGCATACATGGCACTGCTAAAATATTTGTTATCTGACAGTAATTTGAATAGACCAGGGTGGATTTATCTTATCTGACAACTTCAGAACAGTACATCAGTACATCAAGCATTAGGTTAAATACATGAATTGTTAGCAATATGTGCAAAAGTACATTAAAATCTGTTGGTTTCTCACATATTTTCAACCTGTGTTCTTGTCCTCAGACATAAATTGGATGTGGTATCTTGTGGAAAAGCCACAGTGCGGGTCCAGAAAGCCATCTGCAGTGGCTTCTTCAGGAATGCAGCCAAAAAGGACCCTCAGGAGGGCTACCGGACCCTCATAGACCAACAAGTGGTGTACATCCACCCCTCCAGCGCCCTTTTCAACCGTCAGCCAGAATGGTATGATAGCACTTTGACACCAGTCTTCTAGCAGGCATACATTAAATAAATGAGTGGGTGTCTGCACAGCCACTCGCTTTTTTCGGTTGCTGGTAAAGCACAGGAAATTCAAATATCCTCAAGTCAGAAAGTCCTGCCTCACCCCAACAAAGCTCTAGACCCACTTGATAAATATACTATTTATTTCAACATTTTACATGTAAAAGACATGGCAAGCAAAGCATTTCGCCGAATATTATAGTATATCAAGTGGGTCTAGAGCTTTGTGAATGTGCAACAGGGTCCCTTTGAAATAGTTAAGAATTATTTCATATTTGATAGTTGTAACAGTAATAGGAATACAGTGAAGGACACTATAATTTATATATTTAAAAACAAACAAACAAACAAAAACAATCAGCATAGCACCTAGTCTTACCACTCCTCTTGTCCTCAGGGTTGTGTACCATGAGCTGGTGCTGACCACCAAGGAGTACATGCGGGAGGTGACCACCATCGACCCTCGCTGGCTGGTGGAGTTTGCGCCAGCCTTTTTCAAAGTCTCTGATCCGACACGCCTCAGCAAGCAGAAGAAACAGCAGCGCCTGGAGCCTCTGTATAACCGTTATGAGGAGCCAAACGCATGGAGAATATCTCGTGCCTTCAGACGGCGTTGAGAGTTGACACACTAAACACAGATGCTGAGACAGTGGTGGTTAAGACGGGCTCCATCGAGACATCATCGCTCCACCATCAGACCCTTCACACTGAAATGTGTCATTACAGCTCTCACACTGAAGCTCCGTGATCACGCCTACTGTTGAAATTGTGCACATTGTACATTTTATTTTTTCTACAGTCCCCTGCCATCATTTTTTTGTTTTAAAAATATTAACCTGATGTAGACTGGGTTTCCAAAAAGCCATCTTAGCACCAAGTTTATCATCAGGTATCGAAAAGTGTTAAGATGTTTTTGTTTGTAAACTGTACCTAGTATCACCCAAGTGTGTAAGGCAAACTGTATCACACACAGGCAGACATGATGACTTTTAGGGCTAAGATATTTGTCTTTTTCTTTTTTTTTTAAGGAAACCCAGAGTCATGTACTTTAAATGGCATTGAACCAGTGATGGGAAGAAAAGATCTGTATCTGTCTTTTGAGACACAGGTTTTAAGATTAATCTTCTGTGAGGAGATTATGCAAAATTGGACTATTTATTTTGATTCTAATCACATAAGGACCTCATTGATAACAACTTGTAATGTGGCCTCGATGTGATTTGACCAGGCCATGTGTTTGTTTATGACCATAAGAACTGAAACAATACCTGTTTTATATATTTTGTACTAAAATGGGAAGACATTCACTAGCACTGTCTGTGTGTAGCTCTCTGAGGTTGCTTAAATGTACTTGCCAGTGGATCCATGAAATGTTTGTCCTCATTAAATACTGAGTTCTCTTAATGTGCCTGTTGTATTTTGTTGTGACCACTTTGAAATATGAACAGAGGTTATCTCTGTGGATGAAATATTCCTTTACTAGCCTTATCAAAATGCATGTTTTAATTTTGCGTGCTTAATTAAACAGATTACATGAACACACACATGGCCAAACAAATACCAGCTAAAATAAAATAAACAGGAACCGTGTCCATTGACAGATAAATACACAAGTCATTAACTCTAATCCAAACCTAGTGATATTTAATTCTCCAAACACAATTACAGACTAACTGGGGATTAAAAGTGCCCTGTTATTCTCTGCGGACATGTAGGCGGCAGCAGCACAGAAACGTGTCGTCGGGGCTCATTGTACACTCGG
Source organism: Myripristis murdjan (assembly GCF_902150065.1). NCBI lineage: Eukaryota > Metazoa > Chordata > Actinopteri > Holocentriformes > Holocentridae > Myripristis > Myripristis murdjan. The sequence goes on from NC_043998.1 coordinate 6,121,806, forward strand.
AACCGAAGAAGAAGAACTACTTCCTGGTCAGGTCAGATGTAAACATGAAAAATGGCTGCTTTAGGCGACTTAGAACGCCTTGAGTATTTATCTTTAGTGTCAAAAGTGTGCACCGAGTTGGAGAATCACCTGGGAATAAGCGAAAAAGATTTAGGTGTGTGAAACTGAACCGTTGTTGTTTTGTTTTATATCTTCTGAACTTGCTTGCCACCGCTTGCTAAGTAACTGCTAACTAGCCTCACGAGCATTCACCAAACAAACGTAAAGTCAACGATGCTTAAACCAGCCGCCAAGTAAACACCGTTATTATTTTACTTATTTTACAGCTGAATTCATCATCGACCTCGCCGAAAAACATCCAACATTTGAGGAATTCAAAGACATCCTGCTGAAAAATGGAGCAGACTTCACAGTAAGCGTGAAGCATCCCATTTGTTTTACTGTGTTTTCCTTTGTGGCGTTATCAGTTTGTAATGGCTGCACATTTCCTTTGGCAGGATACCCTCATTGGCAATTTACTCAGACTCATTCAAACTATGCGAACATCACCGTCTACAAGTAAAGGTATAATAATAAGACTTCACCCAGTCTAATACAGAACACAGTTGATGCTTCCTGTAAAGCTCAGCAGCTTTTTGCCTGTGGTGTTTGACAGCTCATCAGCCAGTGGTCAAGCCAAAGAGCGAGAAGGACAAGCTCAAAGAGACATATCCTGCTTTGTGTCAGCCAGATGATCCTGTATGGAGGGTAAGGTTTCTTTAAAAGAGCTACGTTTTGTCCATGAAATAAGGATAGTGCTGTCTTCCATCTTCCCACACCTTTTACTTTCTCTTTTACTTGGATAAAAGAAAAATGGCGTATATAAATAACTTACCACATGTCACTGGTACTGTTTGGTTTGTTCTTATTTCCTGCTTATGTGTGTGTGTGCAAATTTCAGTGTATGTTTTCTGTCGGTGTGTGTTCCTCTGTGTCTGACTTGTAAAATGTGTGTGAGAAATGCATGCCTTTTTGTGCCTATATGTTGTGGGTCAGTATGAACCATGGACGCTATGGTTGTCATTGTCACTTCACTGTACTGAAACCAATTCCTGTGCATTTGCTGTGTTTGCTCATAAAAGTTCTTATGATTTTGACATAGAAGAGAATGAAGTGGTTGGAGGAAATACACGTCTTCACTCTTAGTGGTTGCAGTTTCAAGCATTTACTGAACTATTTCAATGACCTCTTGGCTTTCCACAAGATTCCACCACGCCATCCGAGTCAAGACGATGAGCAGGTTGCAGCGGCTGCCATGAAGGAGCTGGAGATGCTTATGCCAAGTGCCAATGGACTGATCTCAGATAACAGGTAAACAGGATCAGTGAAGACTTTTGTCCCAGAAATGAACGTCCACCATTTGGGGGAAAAAAGTGAGTCATTCCTGGAACAAATTAATAACATAAACAGGAAAGAATTGGGACACGATTTGGAAACTTAAGTCCTTGGTTGACAAAGTGATATAATTGCTCGAGACAATAAATGTGCAGCTTTTTGAAATGGGCTCTTGATGAATATTTGTGCCTGTTCTCATTTGCTCCTCAGGTCAAATAAAGATAGGAGTCGAGACAGAGACCAAGAAAATGGACGTCACCGATCACGTTCCCGCTCCAGATCGAGGGAGCGTGACCGAGAGCCGAACCACAAACACAGGAGGAAGCGCAAGTCTCGCTGGAGTGACCGCACACCCAGCCCACGCAGAGACGATGACAGCAGCAACAAGGATGACAGAGACTCTGGCCACTTCAATGACAGACATGTGGACCGGCCTCCACCAGAGGAGCCTGTTGTGGGCGATATCTACAGCGGCAAAATCAGCAGCATTATGCAGTTTGGCTGTTTTGTTCAGCTAGAGGGACTGAGGTCAGTCAGTGCTCACTCGTGGTACCATAAAACATTTTGCATGAAAACATCCACCAAACAGCATGTACTGTGTTGTATTCAGATATGTTTTTGCATCTTTCTGACTCTGTTTTATCGGGGTTAAAGAGCTGTCAGGGGTGTGACAACTGTGACGGTGTGTTTACAGAAAACGCTGGGAAGGCCTGGTGCACATCTCAGAGCTACGCAAGGAAGGGCGAATAGCCAATGTGGCAGATGTAGTCACCAAAGGCCAAAAGGTGAAGGTCAAAGTGCTGTCGTTCACTGGAACCAAGGCCAGCCTGAGCATGAAGGTGAGACAACATCTGTGCCTGACACACTGCATAATATTCTGTTAGGAAAGCTGCTTTTACTCACCAGGCTCTGAACAGTGATTGAAATCCATATTCCACTTTTCACTTTCTCATTTGTTTCTTGACTCATTTTTGTCCCCCTACTGCCTTAAAAACTGAATAATAATAATGATGATGATGATAATAATAATAATACTGATAATGAGAAATACCAAAAGAGACACTGCCTTGGGGAAAAAATATCATTAAATTTGCTTTTAATTGCTAAAGAGCACAAATTTTGTTTCTCTTCATTAGTTGATATCTTCCCCCTGTATCTCTGTGATGGTTAATTGCAACCTGTGTCATTATTTTTCTAAATGCCATTTTGTTTTTTGTTTTTTTAACTTAGAGTGTTAGATACAAATGCATTATACCCATTTTTTTGGTAATCCCTGGAAATTAAATGAAATTCAGTAGAGTGTACCTTTCTGTGATTACCATTTTAGCTTACTCTTTGAGTTGCTCTGGTCCGGTAAAAATTCCAGCCGATGAAACTAAACAGGTTAAAACAAATACCAAAATTTATTTATAAGTGTTTGACCCAGATCCATTGTGGTTATTGAATTCTCAACTAGCAGGATATGATTAAGTATTAACTTGTCTATGTCTTGTCAGGATGTGGACCAGGAGACAGGAGAGGACCTGAACCCCAACAGGAGGAGGAACCTGGACCTTGGTGCTGGAGATGAAGCCATGAGGAACCCTGACCGCCCCATCAACCCCACCCCGCTAGAGATGGAGGAAAACCCAACAGAGCGCAAAAAGCTTGCTAAGATCACAGACTTGGAGAAGTGGGAAATCAAGCAGGTATGCAGACAGAGAGGCAAAACAGATCTTTTATGTATTTAAGTTTCCCAGGAGTTGGCTGGTTGTTAATTGGTTTATTTCACCTTTCTCCATTCAGATGATTGCAGCCAATGTTCTTCCCAAAGAAGAGTTCCCAGAATTTGATGAGGAGACGGGGATCCTCCCCAACATAGATGATGAAGAGGGTATAACCCCATGTTTATTTTCCTGTTTTTGCAGAGTGGTTGTAATCCTGCATGTAAGCAGGTGATTGTAATGCCTCAGTGATATCCATCCTCTCAACAGATGAGGATCTGGAGATCGATCTGGTTGAAGAGGAACCACCGTTCCTGAGGGGACAGACTAAATGGACCATGAACTTGAGCCCAGTCAAAATAGTCAAGGTATGTATCCATGTTCTAAAAAGTTCCTTGTGCCCTGTGTAAAACAGCGGGGATGTTACTAAATGATAGTCGAATGACAGAAATATTAGACAAAAAGAAACGCAAAGACGTTTTTCATAAAATGACTTGATACTCTACACATTGTTGCAGTATAAATGCAGTGATGGATCACAAGAAATACACTGGCATCGATTTATTTTGAACTAGAATTGCTGATGGTGTCTCTGTCCTTTTGATTTGAACAACTGTTCACCTCCTTTTCATTTTGTCAATTAGAATCCAGATGGCTCCCTCTCCCAGGCAGCCATGATGCAGAGTGCTCTTGCTAAGGAGAGACGAGAGCAGAAGCAGGCGGCTCGTGCAGAGGAGATGGACGCCATCCCCACCGGGCTCAACAAGAACTGGATTGACCCCATGCCTGACTGTAAGGCCCTGGAACATTTTAGTGAACTTCACAATTACGTAGAGGACCTAAAAGTCTCTGATAACTTAAAATAAATTGCACAGCAACCATAGGGAGGCACAGTGCATTTCTCACAGTCGGCTGGTACAAATAGCCTTCCAGCCACAATTACTAATAATCAGATGCTAATTGAAAGACAGAAATGATGGATCGGGACTTATAAACTTTAAATCCTCAAAAATCCCCAAAACAAACAGACTTAGCTGCCATGCATCTTGTGCCAGACCTCTTACACTGTTGGAGTTGCTCTCCCCTGGATTACCATGCCACGGCTGGAGATGATTATCTGGCTTCAAGATTAATTTAGAGTGGCTCGCAGAGACATAATGCACTGTATGTGTCTGCATCTTCCATTGCCCGAGGTGGAATGGGAGTTTATGGGGATGAGCAAGTTCTTTCCAGTTCTGGACACTCGCTCTGAGTCATAGTTTTATACAAAAGGGCCTTGTTTGGAAGTTACTTATTGTGGGAGGTCATCATGATTAAACAACACAGTTTGCAGGGGGTTGGGACACATCCTGCCTGAGCGTCACATCGGTTCTGACTCCGACTCTGAATAAGATGGGGTAAAAATGAAAACAAATAATCTACTTTTCTTGGCAATGAATATGATCCTTTTTTTGTACAGATGAAGGAAGGCAGATTGCAGCGAACATGAGAGGCATTGGTGCTATGCCTGTTGATCTTCCAGAGTGGAAAAGATACGCTTTTGGGGGCAATCAGGTGTCCTACGGCAAGAAGACAGAACTTTCCATCCTGGAGCAGAGAGAGAGTCTACCCATCTTCAAGCTGAAGCAGCAGCTCATTCAAGTACGTGCGCTTGAGAGACTATCTTACCAGAAACACCAAGTGCTGAATGATGGGAAAGATGGGTAGGAGAGAGGAATTGACCTTTGAAAAATGTGTCACAGGTCATGAGCCAGACCTGATCCCAACATTACAACATGATACACTATACAAATTGGCCCTCTGAACAATCAGGACACCCGAGGATGTTAAATCTGTCAGAATTTGTTTAGTCATACTTACATAGTTTAATGTCCTGGGGAAAAATGATTTTCCAAAGCAGCCTAACCCTAAATCTAACTCTTTAAGTGCATGTGGTTTTAATGGTTTGCTGTACAAACCTTGCCTATACTTTCTTTCTCCATCCAGGCTGTCCATGATAATCAGATCTTGATTGTAGTGGGAGAAACTGGCTCTGGGAAGACCACGCAGATCACCCAGTACCTGGCAGAGGCAGGATACACTGCCCGGGGCAAGATCGGCTGCACTCAGCCCCGCCGCGTGGCCGCCATGTCAGTGGCCAAGAGAGTCTCTGAAGAGTACGGCTGCTGTCTGGGTCAGGAGGTGAGTGGCCTCCCCAAACTGTACAAGAAAATCTTTGTGAGACCAGTTGCTTTCCCCCTAGTGTGAGAACAGCTCTCATTTCATTGTGGTGAGTCTGGATCCCTCTCTGTAAGCGCGTTTTTTTCCCATGTCACTAGATGAAAAACTGGAAGGAACTACAGTTAATGAATTAGAAATAGAAGAAGAAGAATAGGCTAAGACAAAAAGTCGAAAATTAATCGAAAACTCTGTTTGCTTTAGCCTGTCAGAAGTAAAATGGATGGGTGGTTGTATTTCTTCACTAATCCAGCAGTTTTTATGCCAGATGTAATCAGTCACGTAAACGTAGTTGCTTAATATTTACTTTTGCTTTGACTCGTGTCGTGTGAAGGTCAGATATTTAAAATATCCATAACTTAACTCATAAATTCACCAGTGCTTCAGGACACATCTTCAGTGCTGTGCACCCAGCGTGACGCAGCGGCAGACAAAGATTTTTACCCATGCTCTCCCTTTTTTCAATATAGGTGGGCTACACCATTCGTTTTGAGGACTGCACCAGTACGGAGACAGTGATCAAGTACATGACCCATGGTATGCTGCAGAGGGAGTGTCTTTTGGACCCAGACATGAGTCAGTATTCCCTCATTATGCTGGACGAGGCCCATGAGAGAACAATCCACACAGATGTGCTGTTCGGTCTGCTCAAGAAGGTATTTTAGAGAGTCTTTTATTTTTTGCAGTAAAAAAATAAGCGGCTACTATTTCAAAGAAAATAAATGGCAGTCGTTGATGCAAACGGTACGTAGTGATGTTCCAAATATTTACTTGGTTTACAATTACTCGCTCTGTTTCTCTTAGACGATACAGAAACGCAAAGACATGAAGTTGATAGTGTCGTCCGCTACACTGGATGCTGTCAAATTCTCCCAGTACTTTTTCGAGGCTCCCATCTTCACCATCCCAGGAAGAACATTCCCAGTTGAGATCCTCTACACCAAAGAGCCTGAGACAGACTATCTGGATGCCAGCCTCATCACTGTCATGCAGATTCACCTGACTGAGCCTCCAGGTGTGGTTGATTGAAATGATTGCAATACGTTTTTTATGATCATTAGTTGGGTGTGTCTTTTTCCTTAAAGCATCATGATTATTTTAAGATTCTTCATACTTGTTTTGAAAAGTCTAGTCCTATTCCTCTGGGGGACAGGAGATTTTCTGCAAGTTGAGTCAGACTTACTGTTGGCCATATTTTCTCTTTGTCTTTTATCTCTGTCCAGGCGACATCCTGGTGTTTCTGACTGGTCAAGAGGAGATTGACACTGCCTGTGAGATCCTGTATGAGCGGATGAAGTCACTGGGGCCTGATGTTCCTGAACTGATCATCCTGCCGGTCTACTCTGCCCTGCCCAGTGAGATGCAAACAAGGATTTTTGACCCTGCACCTCCAGGCAGCAGAAAGGTAATGGATGCACTGAATAAAATCAGAACTGTGTGTTGTTGGAATTTGTTTTAAGATAATGATACCAATTCACGTTCTTCAAATTTGATTGAAGTTGGTGAGTGTGTCATGATTTCTTTTTAAAACTAATGCATTCGATTTGGATGGCATTTTCTCTCCTAAAAAGAATAGTTGCTTTTGATGCTTTAAATGTGGTATTTATTCTAAAAAAAAAAAAAACACTTAACAGATGGTTATGATTCATTAAATCCCAACCCAACACAATGTACTGTATTTTATTTCTGTGAAAAAAGTAAGAGTTCTCTCACTTCTATTTCATTTGCTCACCACTAGGTCATCATTGCCACAAACATTGCCGAGACGTCTCTAACCATCGATGGAATCTACTACGTGGTGGACCCCGGCTTTGTCAAGCAGATTGTGTATAATTCCAAGACAGGCATTGACCAACTTGTGGTGACCCCTATATCACAGGTCATCCATTTCAACACTCTTAAACATAATGAAATATATTATTTTACTTTTCTTATTCTGGTCATTTCAGTGGTTTTAATTCCACATGTCCTTAAATGTTGCAAAAATGAAACAACATTGAAGTGGTCCTAAAAATGCAAGTGGTAAAGCACTGTCATAAGAACGTCTGTGTCCTAATTAAGACATTGAAATCATGTTGTTTAGGCCCAGGCCAAGCAAAGGTCAGGTCGAGCTGGCAGGACAGGCCCGGGGAAATGTTACAGGCTCTACACTGAGAGAGCCTACAGAGATGAGATGCTCACATCCAACGTGCCTGAGATCCAGAGAACTAACTTGGCCAGCACTGTGCTGTCTCTCAAGGTATGTGCTTTAGATACATAACTTAAGTCTTGTTATGTATCTCTTTTTGCTAAGGCTAAACTTAAGGACAAGTTTTTTTCTTTGCACTTGCCCATTGTACACTACACTGTTGTGCAATAACAGTGTAGTGATTTGCTCAAGACACCAGGAGATGCTGCTACACTTACAGTTCAAAACAAGGCCGGATATTTGTTACTGATTGGCAGTAAATACGCCTACATCATTCATGAGGGAGGACATGTTTACTCCTGTCATGTTCCTCTGTTGAGATAGTAGGAGATCCCAAAAAGTGTGTCACTGGGCTTTGATCACATTTTATGCACCTTGGGCACAGTAACCTCTACTGTCTCAGTAATAAAAAGAGCACCATGAGGAGTTGACTCCCCAGTCTTTGCAGGAAAGACACACAAAAACTACAAGAATGTTTAACTTAAACAGTGAACACAGTAAAATTGTTTTTAACTAATGACAACACACCCTGTTATTTTACTGTCATTTCAATTTCTTCTCTCCTTGGCTGTCCTTGCTTACTCAGGCCATGGGTATTAATGACCTATTGGCATTTGACTTCATGGACGCTCCCCCAATGGAGACTCTGATCACAGCCATGGAGCAGCTCTACACCCTGGGAGCTCTGGACGATGAGGGATTACTCACACGGCTCGGTAGAAGGGTAAGCAATAGATCAGTTGCACTAGTGCCTCTGTTGCTGCAGCCACCTGCAGCTTGACCAGGGTTTTTGAATTTGAGGTCAGAGACAAAATAATCCAGGTAATCCAACAGGAGCCTTGTGAGAGTGAACTGTAGCCTTCCATCATCCAAAAATGAATTTTCTCACCATAACTTCAGATTTTGTACAAGCAATCTACAGGAAGACTGACTCAGTGTGTTACACAAACTGAGTTGGAGCTCTTAACATCCTCTAGTGGTCAGAAAAATACACCATTTGGACAAAAGTATTAGGACACACCTCTAAATCATTGAATTCAGGTGTTTCGTTCAGTTGCATTGCCACAGGTGTATAAAATCAAGCTCCTTGCCATGCACTCTTCTTTTACAAACATTTGTGAAAGAATGGGTTGTTATAAAGAGCTCACTGAGTGTGAGTGTGAGTGTTGAGTGTGGTACTGCAATAGTAATGTAATAGGATGCCAACATTGCAACGAGTCAGTTTGTGAAATTTGGCAGACAATGTAAAGTTAGAGAGCGGGGTCACTGAGTGCTGAGGCACATAGTACATGAAAGTGGCCGACGCTCTGCTGACTCAGTAACTGCAGAGCTCCAAACCTCCTCTGGCATCAACATCAGCACAAACGGTGCGCTGGGAGCTTCATGGCATGGGTTTTCATGGCTGAGCAGCCTCATGCAAGCCTTACATCACCAAGCACAATGCCAAGCGTCGGATGGAGCGGTGTAAAGCACGCCGCCGCTGGACTCTGGAGCGGTAGAAAATTGTTCTGTGGAGTGACTGCATTGTGCCGACTGTAAAGTTTAGTGGAGGAGGGATCATGGTATGGGCTTGTTTTTCTGGGGTCGTCCTTGGCTCCTTAATTCCAGCCAAGGGAAATCTTAATTCTCCAGCTTACCAAGACATCTTGGACAATGCTATGTTTCCAACTTTGTGGAAAGTTTGTGGAAGGCCCTTTTCTGTTCCAGCATGACTGAGCCCCAGTGCACAGAGCAGCTCCATAAAGGCGTGGCTGGCTGAGTTTGGTGTGGAAGAACCTGACTGGCCCACACAGATCCCTGATATCAACGCCATGCAACACCTTTGGGATGAACTAGAACAGAGACTGTGATCCAGGCCCAACATCAGAGTCTGACCTCACAAATGTTCTTCTGGATGAATGACCAAAAATTCCCACAGACACTCCAAAATCTTGTCGAAAGCCTTCCCAGAACAGTGGAAGCTGTTATATCTGCAAAGGGAGAACCAACTCCATATTAATGCGTATGAATTTAGAATGGGATGCCATAAAAGCATGAGTAGGTGGCCCAATACTTTTGCATTAATTGATGAATATTAATCCAGAAGAATTTAATTTCTCTGAAGATTTTCAGTATTTTTGTTGGTTATTTTTTCACAGATTTATTGGAAAAGGTGTGTTGAGTGCTCAACTGTTGTATACAAGTTCCTTATGCATTTGTTCTGTGTTTGATTAACTTTCATGTAGACTTGCATTAACAACTACAACACACAATTTCTGTCTGTGTGTGTTTCAGATGGCTGAGTTCCCTCTGGAGCCCATGCTGTGTAAGATGCTGATCATGTCCGTCCATCTGAGCTGCAGTGAGGAGATGCTGACCATCGTCTCCATGCTGTCTGTGCAGAACATCTTTTACAGACCTAAAGTATGTGGCTGTACACCCCAGCTGTCATGTTGACCCCATTATTAAATTATCCATGGCAGTCTATAAGCTTTTATCATAAAAGCAGAATTATTGTCAATTGATACACTCAGTTGGTAGCATTTGTTAAATTCAAAGCAGTACATTACTAGTAGCAACACATCAAGTTAAATGGATTACTTCATCCATGTCGAACTAACAAGGAAAAAATCCTTTATGTGGAAACAATATAAAAGCATTTTTTCACTAATTTCAGCCCCAAGGAGTCCTCAAATGAAACAAAAATCCTCCTTTTGCAGGACAAGCAGGCCCAGGCTGACCAGAAGAAAGCAAAGTTCTTCCAGCTGGAGGGAGACCATCTTACTCTGTTGGCCGTGTACAACTCCTGGAAGAATAACAAGTTCTCCAACCCCTGGTGCTTTGAGAACTTCATCCAGGCTCGCTCCTTAAAGAGAGCCCAGGACATTCGCAAGCAGATGCTGAGCATCATGGACAGGTACATGGCCATCTGTCATATTCATGTGTGTTTCATTCATTTGTTTGATATACTTCAGTGTAGTTTAAGAAATTTAATTCCCTATCAAACCTTGCTGACTTTGTGTTCCCCATCAGACACTGGGGAACACTGAGAGAAATGTGTAATAGAGAAAATGTTATATTATCTACCAGGGAATGTAGAAATAGAGGCTGCTTTTGTATAATTTACTGCAGATATAACTGTGGCAATTCATACAAATATTCCTTGCAGTAATCCAATCTATGTGGGAGACCAGTTATAATATTTATCCTTCCTTAGACATAAGTTGGATGTGGTTTCGTGCGGAAAAGCTACGGTGCGGGTCCAGAAAGCGATCTGTAGTGGCTTCTTCAGGAACGCAGCCAGGAAGCACCCTCAGGACGGGTACCGTACCCTGATCGACCAGCAGGTGGTGTACCTTCACCCCTCCAGCACCCTCTTCAACCGCCAGCCGGAGTGGTGAGTCCGTGCACATTGAAGGGTCCGATTACCAGATGGGTTTATGTGACACACACGGAGAATGATGCATCTTGACAGGGCACCTTGAGACATTTATACTCATTTCATTAGGGTGTTGTATGTCTTTGGCTCTGTCATAACAGAATCATTCACTGTAGCTAATCAATAAGGTTCCTATCCATATTCCTTAACAGTATTAAGGTTTTGCTTACAGCTATTTTACACTGTGATCTCCTGTTTAATGAGTGACCAAACTGTCTTTTATTTCGTGGACAATCATTTATAGAGTTCATTTTGTCCTTCTCTCTCTTTAGGCTTGTGTACCATGAGCTGGTGCTGACCACTAAAGAGTACATGCGGGAGGTGACCACCATCGACCCTCGCTGGCTGGTGGAGTTTGCGCCGGCTTTCTACAGAGTCTCTGACCCGACACGCCTCAGTAGGCAGAAGAAACAACAGAAACTGGAGCCTCTCTACAACCGTTACGAGGAGCCCAACGCTTGGAGAATCTCCCGTGCCTTCAGACGACGTTGAGGTTCTGTTGTGCTACACACTCATACTACATGGACCTGCTATGTTGTTCATACTGAGCCAGCTGATGGCTAATCAGGACACTTGCCTTTTGCTCTGTCAAAGGGCCACCTTTTATTTAGAACAGCTTTAATTCAGTTTTGTCATCTCAGTTCAGATGAAGTACTGATAGCTAATACTGACCTATTTTCATCATATTAGCCATATTACCATCATCAGCTGTTGATCGTTTGGTTGGTGCACATTTCATGCACTACGTTGCTGTCTGGTCATTGTTTTTTTTTAAACACGTGACTGTGATTTTTATTTAAATCTTTTATTTCAGTCTGTTTCTGCCCTCATTATTGATAAATAATGGATACTCTTTTATATGTTGCCATCTGCTTACTGTCCTCTGCCATCTTTGCATGGAGGTGGGAATAGTATGACAAATATTTATTCACTGAGTGCACAAAATATTTCAACCACCCCCTGTTTCCGTGAAGTAGACTGAAGACAATTTCAGTCCAGTAAAAACTGTGATCCCTTACTAATTTCTCCCAAACCCACCACCATCGCAAAGGGGAAGGTAAAAACTACATTATGTTTTATACAACTATACAATATCATGCAGTTTATAACAAAAACAAGAGAAAGAATAGTCTGGATATCTTTTTGGGTAGTATTATGGGTATTTATTAAGCAATCTCTTTACTTTAACCACAGTCTTGTTTATGGATTGAATAGGCCTCAGAAGTGAGAGGAATGCAGCTCTTAAAAACTCAAAAAAGAAAAAAAAAATCCCTAATGAGATTAATTTAAACAAAAACAACAAACACCATAGCCTTATATACAAGTGGATGGGGTGGGCATGTGCAAGAGGTGCAGGGGGTATCGGGGTGTGTATGATGATGGGTTGATGGGACAATGGGGAAGGTTTCTGAAGGCGGCAGGGAGGAGGGGTGGCTTTAGTACATGTAGCCTTTGGAGTAGGGCTGGGGGCCCATGTTTTGGGGGGCTTGTTCCGGGGGGTAGGACACTGCCTCATCCAGGTGGGACAGGGGCACCGTGTCCTCCTCGTTGACGTAGCGCTCAAACTCAGCCTTCAGGCTGGGCCGCTGATTGTCGGGGAAGGCCAAGGAGATGAGGGCCTCGGGCTCACACACAAACTTGTAAACATAGCGCTCCCCTGCCACCTGCAGAACAAAGGAAATGGCTTCATTTAAATGGTGCATATAAAAATCATGTACATTTTTAGCCCAAATATAATTATTTAGATGTGTATTGAAAATTACATGTGGATTTTCCCTATCCAGATAGCCATGAAAGATCAGATCTATCTCACAAAGATTAAAAGTTTTTTTTTTGTTTTGTTTTGTTTTTTCTGGCTGCATGGTGCATGTGGTGACCCAGTTGTCAACTGACCTGAATGATGCAGCTGTGATTGGTACGGATTTAGTGTGATTAATCAGCATCTAATCTGACTCACGTGCCTCCACAGACAAGTATGTTAATATGGAAACTGCAGCGTTGTTGTGCTGGCTTATCTCACTTTGTTGAATTCCAAAATACCAACATTTGTGTGTCCTGATAGTGAATATCGCAATAAGCCAAACTCTGTTTCCTTTAGCACCAGGGACTCACACCAACAACCCTGAGCTGACGTAAAACACTGTTGTCTTTCTTAACAGTAAAGGTGTCTTGGAAATAGTTTGATAGCTTGTTGGAATTCAGTAGAGCTTATCAGAAATGATTTATACATTTGATGACAGATAAGGTCTGACAAAAGTGCAGCGGAGGCCCTAACCCAGCCTTTAAAGAGGAGAGGTGCATTTAAGCCAACAGTACCAAGGCATACATTTTGATCAGATGCATGATACAGATGGACAGTATGAGAAAAAACATCACATTGTGTTTTGAGTGCACTAAAGGCCAAGTCTGAAAGATGACAACACCTGGAAACCAGGAGAAACTCCACCAACTCCTCACTTCTTAGAGTATGAACAGAATGTGCTTTGTACCTTCTGCATGATTCCCTTCTCATAATAATAGCGCAGAGAGCGACTGAGCTTGTCATAGTTCATGGCTGGACGGTTCTTCTGCATGCCCCACAGCCTGGCAACCTGAAGAGAGAGAGAGAGAGAGAATGAGTGAGGAGGGACAAGAGGGAGGGCGGCAGAGGACAGCAGAGAGGGAATGGCAAGGGAGGGAAGAATGGTGGGGGGGGTGGGGGGTATGCATCTGGGATGGTTCAGCTCCAGTGACTTGGGCCAGGGTTCTTCATGGGTGACTAGATGGTTGTTTGCATGCTTTAGAAAGGCTAAAGAATGAGGCTTTCCTCAAACAACAAGTCCACAGCTGAGAATAATTTGTCTCAGCATTTTGTTTCTTTACACAGTGCATGTCCCTCACCAATTATTGCCCCTTTGTAAACAATAACTTGTAACTGCATAGTATCCCCACTAGGTGTCCTCAGTAACAAGATAAAGGCTACTGCGCTTTAACTCACCAGCGTCAACATGCCAAAAGCTGGGCGAGTCCCCACATATGGATTCACTTCCTTTTTATGTAACCCATTACCACTTGAATGCAACCAGAGTCCCACAATGTGCGCAGTGAAATAAGAGTCGGTGGCTGGTTGTCATAGGCAGGCCGTGAAATACAGTCAACCCCTGGTTGAACTCCCAGCTGACAAGAGACCACTAATTCTAATACTAAACGAGTATATCACAGCCCCAAACAGACAAGGAGGAGAAATTCACATTATTTAGGGTTTGTGAATGAATTTTATGGTGGCAAACATCTCCAATATCGGAGGACCTTGTAATGTGGGGGATGGGCGATGCTGTGAGAGACTCATGACTCAGGAGGAGACCAGTTGTGTCCCACTGCGGCCATCCAGCCAGCAGCTCTGTTTGATCTTTGAGTGTGCTCTCAGCTCTAATTGCTCTTGTAAAACTCTTGCCCCATCCATTTTTAATGTACAGTAAAAAGATAATGGAAAAGACAGTGGGCCTATCTGTATTAGGGCCCACCTAAATGGACGTTGTCTGATATGTCCAATCAAGCTGCAGACTTAAACATCACGAAAATGTCTCGACCAAAGAAATGTGAGGAGGTGAGAGAGGAGAGGTGGTGGTGGTGGGGGGGTTGGATGATTCGATGATAGCGTGTGTCCTTCATTTTGTATCAATCTACCGTTTCATGTGTTGAATAATGAATGGGGGACTAATGGAGGATGGATCAGAGAATAGACCTATAAGGACAGTGGCCAGATCTCGCCTCTAATCATTCTAATCTAGGCTTTGCCTCAAAACCATTTGCTAACATGGATTCATTGAGTAATATTCCCTATCAGATTTGTGATAACACTGTGATTTCTATCAACATGTGTCTGCTATTTGTGGGTAAGGAACTACAGTAAAATTAAGGAAAAAACAATGTAATTTATATTTTTTAAAGGCCAAATTAGTACATATTTTATGTATACAGGGTACACATTATTCTATAGTATCGGCCCATGTGGATGCCCTAATGCCTCTAAGGGGTTCAAAAGTACAAAATAGGGAAGTGATCACAATTAGTGGGCCAGTAGTCAGAGAAAAGCATAAAAACAAAACTCTCCAATAGATATTAATGTTGCATCCCTGCCTCTTTGTCTGCCATTGCCTATCAGGGGTGTGTCTGTTGCAGGCCCTTATGGCTGAAATATCACATTAATAATGATGCAATGATGAGTCTGCTTTTAGCAGATAGACTGTTGCTCCTGTTTCTCGGTATGAACATTTGATCGCACCACTGGCCCTGTTGTTTTACCCTAAGATTTTTCCTCTCAGTGTTGTGTCGAAAGAATCCTAAAAAAATAATCATAGCCTCAATTAAAAGTCAAATAGGTCCAGACCTACCTCTTCGGGTTCAATGAGTTTGAACTCCATGCCACGGCCGGTCCAGGCGATGAAGTGGGCATTGCCTGGGTCGTCCAGCAGGGCCACCAGGAACTGCCAGAGCTGCAGAGAGCCTCGGCGCTGGTAAGGCGTGCCCTCACGAAACACACCGCCTCCCTCCTGCTTCACCTCACCTTTATGTGGAGCAAACAGACGCGAGGTCAGTAGGTTTATGGACTGTTCACATATGTCCAAGTGTTTCCTTTTTACTACTTATTCACCAGGTGTGATTAAATATTTTAACTTGATTCTTCCTCTCGTCTGTCTTAAAACTCCAGACTCACTTTGTCATCTTCCATCCACGCCACACTGTCTTCCTACTTGTGTTAACATGATATGTCATTGTGGCAGATTCAGGATACATAAATCTATAGCTGATCATGAAGATTTATCCACTAAAACCTGCTACTATGATGACCCATAATCAGGTCTAAACATTATACCATCAAACAAGGAAAATTTAGTCAGATTATAACTGTAAATAATTTGGGCTGTTTATAAATTTCTGATAATGACAGCTGGGAAATCATTGTTGAATAACTGCTGTCATAGCAGAACCATTGATAAACTAATATTGACATTTCACATGAGCATGCTGAAAATTGAAAAAAAAAAAAAAAGTTCTATAGAGAAGTTTTGAATGAGATGATTGTTGTTTCCCTTTTTGCTAGTGAAAAATACGGTGCCTTTTCCAGGAGTAATATTTATTCAGGAGTTCTTGTAATACTTGGTAAAGCAAGTGCAGCACATACTGGCCACTGAAAATTCCAGTGAGTTGAGTTGTGACATTGTATAAAAGCAAGATAAGGCTTTATAACCTGATTTGAGCCCTTGTGAGGCAGGCCTTGTGAGAAAAAATCATAAGAAGTAACCTTGAAGGTCATATAGTACACATAAATGCAGATAAGGAATAGGATGTACACTGTTTGTTAATAGGCTCATAAATGTGAAAAATACATGATTACCAATAACAGGTGAAAACACTATGTAAATGGACACTGATTTGTGGCAGTGGAAGTGGTTGTTTACTGGTTATTGGATACGTCGTATACAAGTGTGGGAACATGAGGACCTCAGCTAAGTTACTGGTGCTGTCTCTGAGAGAACTTGCACACTTCACTGGTTATACCAGTGCTAAAGCCCTCAGGCTGTCCACTCAATCTCATTTAGCATCAATCACTAACACCAACAACAGCTTGGGAAACTGCCTGTCTCTGCTCTCACCATGACACAGGAGCCCTGCATCGTGTGCACACAGAAACCAAACCCACTAACTAGGCTCCAACCTACAGTCGTTTGCCAGTCACACAAAGAGCCTTTAACAATCATCGTGTGGTGACACTGCCCGATACACAAGGAGCTCTGATCTTGTTATAAGATGGTAGTCAGCGATAAGGACTGGATTCCAAACTGAGCACCAACTTGGTGACTGTATGGGCTGTGTTTCCCTCTTATACCCCAAGTGCTGTCATCCACGGCCATTTGATCCGACTGACACCGAGCCAAGTGGATTGTGGTGTGCAAGACTCTCGTGTGCATGCATGTGTGTATGCATGCAAGTATGTTTATGTGGGCTAGCGGAGAATGCAGGAGGATTATGGCTACAGCAGTGTAACAGCTCACCTTCGAACTTCTCTGGAACCACACGGGAGTCATTTTCAAACAGATAGCCTGGAAGACAAGGGGTGGATTGTGTTAGGATTTCAAGGGCCCTTGGTCTTGTCACAATTAGATTGTTCAGTTGGGATCCATGCCAAGCTTTGAATAACATCTCAACAAAATACAAGGGTGCATTCACCCATGAATAACATTAAGCTAATAAGTGTGTACTCTTCATCCACTTTGACACAAGAAGAGTAGAGCACTTTAGTGAAAGGAGGAGGATTTCAGAGTGCAAAGATCTGAAAGGGACTTGGATCTTTGCTTCCAGTTTCAGGACCTGTAAACTTAGTAGTTACACTTTAATAACTTCCCTTGTATTCAGTTAATTTAAACTAGAATTATTTTACAGCTCTTATTTGCTGAGCATAATTGATGAACAAGAAAGACAATTATCCAAAATGGTGTATAACAAACAATAGGAGTGAATGGGATGATTGTTTTCCTTTTTTGCTAGGGAAAAATACTGTGCTTTTTCCAGGAGTAATATTTATTCAGGGATTCTTGAGGCAGGAGTGAGGCTAGAGCCTCTGCCAATGGAAACATAGACACACCGCTGGTTAGCCAATGGAAACACAGGCACTCTAGGCCGGTTAGCCAATGACCGCAAAGCTTGAGCCAATGAAGGCTCCATTTAGATAAAGCATGAGACAAAAGCAGACTAGACACATGCAATTCCAAAATTCAACATCCTTATAGACCCTTCTACAGTCATGATGTTCATTTCCCCCCTCATAATTTAACATTTATTTACATAGACAGGTGAGTTAAGAATGAATGAATAATGATCTGGCAGAGGCCTCCACAAGGCAGAAGTATAAACAGAAATTGCAGCAATTTTAATTACCTTCGTTGCTGTGCTGGGGGTTTGGGTAGCCCTCGTTGTGGTGGTACATAGAGGGACATCCAGGCACATCTACAACACAGAGAGACAAATGGCCAAAGGTCAAACATTTAGTTTAGTTGAAGGTAGTTTCATTTAAATGAGCTGAAACACTTTGCAATGTAACAGAAGCAAAGTGAAAACACAGTGATAAAAATACAATGTTTTCACACATCAGGTTCCCCAATTTGCTAATGAACAGATAATTAGATGGACCAAAATATGTCTGATTCATGCTGAGCTATCAGTTGAAAGGTCAAGTCTGGGTCACAAGAAGAAACAGAATATCACCTTGTGCAACTGCAGACAACGTATCCATATGTTCAAGTGGATAGAAAAAAAAAATCTAACATAAAGCACATTTTGTACAAGGATCTCTTCCTCTGCTGGCTAAGCTAATATCCACTTGGGAAAGCGGGTGTATTATGTGAATATTTTGTGTGATCACCCCTACCACTTGCAAGGACAAACGTTGCATTTATCATATCACTTGTCTTGTCTCTGGTGGTATTTTTAGGCCATGAGCAAGCACCTTCACCAGACCAGAGAAGTGGTACAGTATACTGTGTCTGCGCTTTGTCTGGGCACATCATTGACTGCCTCGAATGGCTGCATTCACCAAAATAGATTTTATTTTCACCCCATAAACCTCCCAGCAAAATTCTTAAGCAAGCTGGAACACTTGTAAAGCACTTGTAACATGTTATAATGAGTTGTGCAATCTGCGGAGTGTTATTAGAGTTTATGCTTTATCTCCCGTGGCTGCTCACCTTGTGTGTCTACGTGCACGTGTGTGTGTTTGTGTGCATTTGAGCATCTGTGCAGACACATAAAGGTGTGTCACTGAGTATATTTGCCCGTTCGCATGCTGCCTGTAAACTGTATGAACTAGAGGAGCGAGAGCACAGCAGCTGAAAGGTGTAGTGCTCTTGCCTGTGGCTCAGGCTGTGACTCACTCCAGGGGAATGCAGCTGCAGCGCTGTGGCTGTGATAAGATGCCACTGGGGAAAATCAAGCCCTCCATTCCGGGGCAGCAGCACTCGATCACACTGTAAATAATATGTCTGCCAGCAATGGCAGGCTCCCACTAGGGAGCGATGGGGAGATTGGGTGTGAGAGAGCCAGGGTCAATTGTGTCCTGAGTGGCATGGCCATTTTGTGCCTTTCATGCAACACAATAGCAGTGATTAAGCGATGGAATGCCAATTTGTATGTGAAACTAGGACTCTCTTTCTCAAATCCACACACAGCCCGGGACTTTCATCTTTACAGTGTGACCAAATGCCACAAGTTTAAAAGGAAGCTGCAAGTGTTGTTCACTTTATGGGTTCATTCTTTTAGCGCTCCTCCATTTTTCATTATCCTGAACCATTGCATGTCTAGGACCATATCATTTCGAGTACAGTCCCTTTTCATTAAAAGGGCCACAAACTGACAACATCATATATCAACAGCACATGAAAAATAACAATCCCTGAAGCCAAGCTTACCAGTAAAACTGTACTGAATGAAAAGTAGCACTGCTTATGTTTTTGCTGCCAGGTGCTTTGACTAAAATTATTATTAAGTTTTTTTTTTCCTGAATGAGACACTTTTAACATACAAACACTGCAATTCTTCAGCCTTTAGACCCCTGCTACCTACCATGGCAGATCTCATGAAAAGATGTGTTTGTGAAATGACAGTGTTGATATGAACAATAAACTCTGGTCATTTCCTTTCAGGTCTTAGCAATAATATTTGTCATCAGGCAGCACAGTGGGCCAAACTCTTATCAGACACCTCTGAGGAAGCCCCACCAACTTCAACTCTCTCCTGCTCCCAGCACACACACACACACACACACACACTTATCCACAGACAAACATCCTTTTGTTGTTTCTCTCTTTCTTCCTCAAGGTTGTGCAATTCCTCAAAGCGCAAAGCTCAACTTTGTCAGCGCTATCCGGTCTCCCTATCGAAGGTACGGGTATGAAAAACATGAGAGGGAAAAGAATTTAGGTCGAGATTTCTTGTGTTTTTATTATACATAAAGCACGCTGGTTTCAGCGCTGGAAGGCACATTTTGTAGCCGTCCACTACTGTGCATGTAGGACCTGTGGGAACCACAACAAAAGCGGCTCTGCTCTCAGTTAACTGTCACTGCCATAGCAGCTAAAACACAGGTGAATGAGGACACAATGCATGTAGAGTGTTATGTTTCTCACCCCTTTGCTGCTTACTGTGCTATCTAGTGGTAGGGGTTGTTGTTAAAGGGCTTGGGCTGGCTACCCCACCCTCTACCCCACCTCCTCTCCCCCTCTCACCCTGCACCCCCCCCTTCTCCCAAAGCCCAGCCAGTGAGAGGTTCAGGTTACTGCGGCCACGCTCATTTTTCCATTATGAGTTCATCTGCCTGCAGAAAAAGGAAGCCGCTGGTGCAACCTGAAACCCTGGAGCACTCCACCAGGGACTCTAGTCTTTCCAGTGCCCTCCATTTTCTCAATGAAATTCCTCTGCCTCTCTCTCTCTCACAGAGACCAGAGGAGGGAGGGAGAGAAGGACGGAAGGAGGGAAAGAGGGAAGGAGGGAGGAGTGTAGTTGCAGGAGAAAAAAAAAACAGTTTTTTTTTTCTTTTCTTTGCGAAGTGTCAGAGAGTTGAAAGGAGGAGTTTTGGAGGCAAGGAGGGAGCAGGGTAGTAGATACAGTAAAGAAGTGTGTTTGCCTTTTGGACATTTTGTTCTGAAGTTAGCTGTGCACACAGGGGAGGCTTCGAATGCAGCGCCATGTAACACCTGAGAAGTAATGCTACTGAGTATGCTAGTCTCAGCTCACAGCACCACACACTGACAGACAGTGGATCTGTTTTTTAAAAGTTAAAATATGGATTTCACCTTGAAAAATCATGACTATTTTATGTGCAAATAATGCCCACATTTCTCCATTTTCCTTTGTTTTCAAAAACAATCCATAACATGCAGACAGCTGTGAGGTTTTCTTTTTTGTGGCGCTTCAGTGACTTAGAAGAATAATGCAAGTAAAATGCATTATTACCCCAGTGAATCAAAATCTAGGGCATGGAAATCAGTTCAGTCAAAATTCTAATTATTCATATAATCTACGCCAATTTTGACTGCATCAAGCACATCGCTCTCTCTCACTGTGTTTGTCACTCACCAGGATCATAGGTGTAGTCTGTGGGCTCCTGCTTGACCATCATGTGGGCTGGTGGGAACCTGTGTGGGTGGGGGTGTGGATGTGGATGTGGATGGGGGTGGGGGTGGGGTCCATGCCCGTGTCCTGGCCCATGCCCGGGCCCCGGTCCTGCCATTTGAGCCGCCCGCTCATACAGAGGGTCCAGGTATTCCTGCTTAAAGCTCTGCTGCATGTAGGGCATGCAGGGGTCAGAGTGCTGCCGGTGGTACCCACCACCACCTCCGCCTCCGGGCCCTCCACCCCCTCCTCCCCCAGCTCCACCGCCCCCACCGTGCCCAGCCGGAGCGGACGGCATGCGCTGGAAGGGCTGCCCTGGTGGGGGGAACTGGGGGCACATGGGGTCGGCTGAAGGGCCCTGATACCTGGAACTGAGAGACGACGTGGAGCAGTTAGTTTTCAGGCTCTCACATATATTCATCCACACAAACAATATGGAAATTCACAATAATATTTATATCTCTGTATTGTCCATTCATTTTTTTCCCTCTTGATTTGTATTTATGTTAAATTTTGCTCTAATTTCTTGCTCAGCAGATACAAAAAAAAATGGATTATTAAAATATAAATTATAATATTATAAATATTATAAAATATGGAAAAAAGTGAATTATACACGAGTCTGTGTGTGAATAAAATAAAATAATCTCTCTGTGACATCTGTAAAGGAAAGGGCACAGGGCAACGTTAACGGAAACTCTGATGAGTAACAGTGCCCAAGGAGTTGCCGCTGCATTGTTGCTATAATAACAAAGGAAGAGCTTGCAACCAGGAAACACTGAAAAGGTTTTTGACTGTGTATCTCACTTTGTCACCTGTTGCTGAGAGCACCACTTTTTCACAGTGCTAAAAAATGTTCCTAGCAGTTGCCTTCCTCATTTGTCAGGATGCTAGAAATAACTACGACCCAAAGATATTCAAATTTTCCCTCACAAACATGTCATGTGAATTCAAAACATGCTTTTTGGACATATATGTGGTTTTAGATGGGAGATTTTCCACTATTTCCATAACAAAAATGAAAGTATTTTTTGTTTATATTAAAATAGATTTTCACTTGTAATATTGTCACATGTAATGGCAGATGGAAACATGAAAAAAAAATTGACATACATGTCGGCAAAATAAATAAATAAATAAATAAAAATAAAAATAGTGTGTATTGTGAGCTTAGAGTGCCAAAGCAGCCAAAGTACAAGAATTTCACTGTATTAAATCTGTATTATGAATTTTAATACTTAAAAACTAAATACTAAATAAAACTGAACACACAAACAAAACACAAAGAGCACTTTCCACCTATGATTTGAAATTTTCACTATTTCACAATTCAAAACTGTCATAATGTCAGATACTAAAATATTATGTGAAAGAATTTTATAAAAACCAATGTGTCCAAAAGGCACATATGCTTAAAATTTACATGCCCTTTTCCACACGACTTTTTTTTTTTGCAAGACATAAAAACTAAAATGAACTTAGATTACATGTGTATGTGTTTGCATATAACCATCTAATTGTCATGTCTACTGCTGAAATGTCACTGAGCCAGATCCTGAACCTCAGCTTGCTCACCAGCTGTATGTCGCTGAGGCTAAACATGTCAGCTACATTTCTTAAAAGTAAATATAAAATATCTTGCATATGGTACAATATCATGTCAAAAATGGGTGCTGGTCCACCTGGGGTTGATGGGGTAGGTGTGGCTGGGAAGTGGCTGGGAAGTGGCAGCGGGGTTCATGTAGCCAGCGTCAGGCCGTCCGGCCACGGCAGGTTTGGGGGAGTAATGCTGCTGCATGGGAGACATGGGAGTCCCTGGGCAGGAGCTCTTGGCTCCTCCTGCAGCCCTTTTCTGCTCATAGGCACTGAAAAACAAACACACATATTCACACACTGATGCACACATATTGAACATGTTATAACATGGCTGTACTGGGGAGTGGCACTGGCTTTACAAGTCAATACATCAACCAGAGCTAATGGGAGCTCAGTCGAGGGGGTTGTAGTGGTCAGTAGCATGTGGTCAGTCTTTTAGCTGCACTGACTTATGCATGAGAGCTGACCAGTGCATGGTCCCTCTGTGCATGTTATTGTGCAAAGATAGGTGTAGACACGGTGGGACAGGACAAGCAGACTGTTTCATTTATTTTACACCAGTAACATAAATTTAACAGTAGATCTTCACAAAACTGCAGTGAAACGATAAATTATTTTCCTTGTTAAATTTGAACATAATTTTGCAACTGACTGTAGAGCCAGACCCAGGCAAGAATTAACAGAAGGAAATGCTCCTATTAATAAACCCATGTTGGAAAACAAAGAATCTAATGTGCATTGAAATTTTTTTTTTTTTTTTTTTTTTTTTTTTTTTTTTGAAGATTCAGTTTGAGAATAAATGACATGTTAAGATGGAGATTTTTTTTGCAAGATGAAAACTGCAAGCATTAATCTAACAATATATCATAGTGCTTCTATCAGCAGAAAGTAGACATACCTGGCATAAAGGCACTGCTCTCCACTGGGGTAGCTGAAGTTCTGCTTGTGGCTACAGGACTGGCTGGGGTCGGAGCCCGGGCTCTGGGGTTCCTTCTTGATAGTGACCGGCGGGCTATGAAATGCCACCGCTGCAAAAGAGACAGCGAGCAGAAAACGGAAATGTGGTTTGGCACACACTGCAGGATTTGTGTATACTTTTTTTTTTTCCAACCACACCTTCCCTGATACTACTGTCGTTCAGCTCAAAGGCAAAAGCAAATACTTCTGTCGGCACAGGAATCTCTTTCACATGCCAGCCAAATTGCTTAAGTGACTGTCAACTGAAAACACGGGGAAGCAGACAGACACATATAAACACATCAGCACACACAGGCATAAAAAGAAATGAGCACACACACACACACACACGACTGCATTCCAGCAGTCATTTGGAAGCCCAGCGTGTCCTCGCCCTCTTTTCTTCACTCTTCCAGACACAACAGCAGCCAAAACTTCCTCTGTCAAAGTCAAGCCCAAACCTAAACAACTCTATGGGCCAGAGAGCCGTCTCTGGCCTGATGAAAGCCAATGTCACACCTATGTTAGAACAGAATATACACTGTGTATGTGACTCAGCATTCTTTCCTATTGGTATCCAGATGTTCGCAGTCACTTGTGTGTTATATTTGTTTGCCTTTGAGTAAAGAGGAGAACATAAAAAGCCAAGTAGGAGGGAGAGTCTGATTGTCTGATAATGCCAGGTAATTAGAATCTCCTCAAAAGGCATCCACTCATTTCCCAAATTTTCAAACTCTTAACACATTGAACTGTCTGTCAAGCCAGACTGCCGGAGGGGACCTTTGCCTTGAAGGCCGCAGAAACCACCCAAAGTCGAGCTTCAAACTGTGCCGAGGGCTTGTGTTTATTATGCGAGGGGAGGTTTTCACCCGGAGTACTGTACAGGATGTTTTTCTGGTCCCGACAGGGTAAACAGCAGCAGCTGCGCACTTCCAGCTGGGGAGGCCTGTGTTTATGTGTGCATATATGTGCATGTGTGAGACGGCGTACGTGTGTGTGTTAGTAACCTCAGTGTGTCTGTATCACCGAGTGCATGTGAATGGGTATGTGTGTGCGTGCAAATGCGTGTGTCTTTGTGTATGGTGTGTGTGTGTGTGTGTGTCTGTGTGTTCGCAGTGGGTGTGGAGCTGACAGAACAGGCCACACTGAAAGCTGAGCCCAGGTAATTACATACTGTGGCCCATTCACAAAAAAGGAGGAGAAAAAATGTAGCGACTGGCTGGCTGGCTGGCTGGCTGGCTGGCTGTGTAACGCCTGAGATGACTGTTCCACTAAGGCGAGAGAAAGGAAGTGAAAAAATGAGGGAGAAAAAAAAACAGATAGAGAGTGCACAGACAAAGAGCGAGACAGATTAAAGTGAAATGTTACTTAGATAAGCACGTTTGAGTCTTTAACGCGTAAACCTCTGAAGAATTTCAGGAGCAGTCAACCTCCAGTTGGCTGCCATGGGATCTGCTGTCGCTGTTGGTAATGCCGAATTTTTCCCCCCACAACTCTCCATACTGCAAACTGCACAGAGCTGAAATGACTCCTTGAAAACTGTTGAAAAAATCTGAATGAATGAGTGCTACAGTGCTGGCTTTATTTTTCCTCTTTATAAATGTATTGCAAGCGCAGTTCTTACAAAATGTGAGTGAAAAGGTAGTGGAGACAGGTTTGCTAGAATATTGTTTATGAAAAAAAAAAATAATCTAAATGTTCCACCAAAGGGAAGCATCCCTGAAAGGAAGAATGAGGCACATGTACTTAACTTTTAAAGCTTTTTGTAGCGTTTCTACTTAAATAAAGTGGAATAATAGGGGGTGACATGTGACAGACGTCATGAACTGAGCTCTACTGTATAAGGCATTAAGACCCCGGCTGCCCACAGATGTGTATTTGAACAATGTCACACCTCAGCTACAACAGCATACTCAGTGTATATTTAAGAGTGCATTCTTTCCTATTGGCAGCCAGATGTTAGAGGTTACTTTTATGCTTGTGTGTTCCACTCGTCCGTTGCCTTGTTTGCCTCTGAGTGGCAAATGGAAAATGTATTATGCGGTAAACAGAGTTGAAAAATCAAACAGTGCTGCTCATCATCATAACCGCCCTATTTTTGCTCCCTACTCACTCTCCCATGGCAAGCAGGCAGGTGAGGAAGTGTTGGCTTTCGCAGAGGATCAGTGGGATTAGAGAGCATTTACCCAGATTTCCCAGACAGACACAATGGGATTCCAGCCTCCTCTAAGTCTCCTGCAGCCTGTCTGCTCATACACAGAGCCTGGCACATGACTGACTCTCTAATAATACTAGTGTGTTTGTCTATTGACATTCTCCCCTTTCTCTGCCATGGTCATGAACTGCAAACAATCCGCGGTGTGTGTACACAAGTCCACTCACAATGCGGCCAAGTGGAGCCACTAATGCGATTGGCAGGAATATTGCCCTTGATGTGGCCCTCGGTTTATGAGGATGTTCCATTTCAAACACTCCAGCCTGGGAATGGCGTCAGCTGTATGTGGAGTGTGTGTGTGTGTGTGTGTGTGTGTGTGTACAACATTTGTATGAAACATTGTGTGTGAGCTCTCTAGCATATTAATTAATCTGGTAAATGAGCACAAGGCAGTTTTGTGTGTATGTGCATGTGCATGCTTGTGATCAGGGTTGTTGCCTGTCACTGAGTGAGCTCTTTCAGTTAGATGGAGCTGGCTGATGTCCATGTTAACGGAAAACCTTTAAAAAAAAAAAAATAAATAAATAAATAAATACAACAGTTTATAAACCGTAGGATCTATGAACCATACAGAAAACTGTAACACACAATGTACTTAGATCTTCACAGAAACTGAAAAAAAAAATAATAAATGAATCTAAAATCTGCCCCGATTGCAAGATCAGTCCATAAATCAAAACTCCCAATGAGTATTTCAAACTGTCTGAAGTATTGCAGTAAATCTCCGTGTCCAAATGATGTCAAATTTGCTGCGCGAGTTTATAAGGTAGTGGCAGTCTTGTAAACAGAGCCGGGGAGAGTAATGTTCTGCGCATTCCCCTCTCTTCCTGGTTTTATTTGGGGCAATATGTCCCCAGTTCTCGAGCGGCGGTTTCATCTTCTAGCGGCTTTGTTAATGTTACATCACCCTCTCACAGAGCTCCTCATATTTCACGTTTCTCTTCCACAAAGAGGGAGAAGGTGGGTTGATGATCTTAAACACAGAGCATGAAGTTCCCTGAGAGGTGTTTAGACCTCCAGAGACAGATACAGTACACATTAGCCATTGCCAGATCTTTCTGAGATAACACAGAAGTAGCATGAGTGAACATGCATGCATATATATATATATATTTACATGTGCATATGACTGCCTGCATATATGTGTGTGGGTATGCACGCCTCTATGGATATTGCATATATTCTCCCCGGCCGTTGGCTGGACCATGGCGAATTCTCAGCACTGATAAGGTCAGAGGACGTTTCCTCACTCCAAACTTGTCTTATCTCCTCCTTCCTTATTTTGTGGTATTCTCTTCTGTCTCCCATTCACACCCTAACCCTGAGTGCCGTCTATAGGGGTGACCCCAGCTATAGGCAGGGTGGAGAAGGACTTTTACATATGTAAATGGAGGCGCTTAGAGAGGAGGATGCAGGGTGAAAGGTGATGGTCATGGTTGAGTGCTTTAGGAAGTAGAGGGATCATTACACAGGGGGGGCTATTCACAACAGACACCCACCACAAACAAATCCGAGGAGCAGGGATGGCACCCTGCAACCCCCCCACCCGCTCCCCCCCAACCCTTCCCTACCTTTTTTCTACACAATGGGCTCCTCAGCTGGGCCATATGGAGGCAGTGGGAACTCGTAGGAAAACACGACAGGATTCCTGCAGGATTCTCGTTTGAAGCTAAAAAACACAAGCAGCCCCGACAGAGGGACACACTGCCACACTCGTACAGCGCTTTAGCCTTGTGGAAAATTCAGTGGGGGGGGACGGTGATTGTTTTATCAGATCATAGTATAATGAGTTTGGTAATGCGGGCTGATCATTCAATATTTTGAGGCCTCTGATAAGTGCCTGGACCTATAATGAAAGAGAGGAACTCGCTTCACGACACTTTACATATCACCGGTGCATGAGCCATTTTCAAGCAGCTGATGAGACCCTGATATGAACTCCCCATCTTATTTTAGGAAGAGTATTTCCTACCATTAAAGGCCCTGGTGAAGGGAAATCCAATCTGAAGTCAGGAGTGGATCTGGAGAGTCTTACACTGGATGTTTATCTGTGACTTGGCCAAGTCTTGAGCCTCTGGAAGTCTGCAGCACATGACAGCCTTGCTCACAATAACTCATCATTTGGGCCGGTTAGACATCGTTCCCAGTGTCAAACGGGGTGACTGAAACTAGCTAAAGCGGAGAACACGTGAATGTAACATAAATCCGTCGTTAATGGGTCGGATCGTACGAGGAGGACTCAAGTCTTGCTCTTCGGGGGGACGAGCTCATCACTTTTCGGGGGGTCTGGTTCGTATCCCGCATGATTAGCGCATGTGTGGTGCACGCCGCACGTGGGCCTGGTGTACGATACACACAGTCGATCTGTGCAGTGAGACTGCGTGATGGGCAACACCTGGTTCCCCCACTTGCCAATTGATCCCTTACGTGGTGGCAGATCAATAAAAACAACAAGGATGCCAATTATGTCACAATGGCTTTAAAGGTTAAAAAGGAAGTTATTGATTCAAATGGGTTGCAAATAACATTACGCGCTCAGCCGAATGCATGGCTCCACTGTGGTGAAGGGGAGGCGTAATGGAGAAAGGCAACAGTGTAATTTAAAAGTATTTGACTGTCAACACATGCTTCATAAGTTAGATGTAACCTATACTTTAATGGTAATTTTAAAGCACTGCGTGTGGTGGTATGTTTTGCTTTCATGGAGAAGGGTTGGGCACTGTTTCGATTCCATCTAAGCTTTACTTTACTTTTTTTTTTTTTTTTTTTTTTTTTAAACGCTGCGATTAAACGTTTAGATGAGAATGAAAAGCTGACCACAGTATCAAATGTGCTTAACTTCACGCTAAAGCCTCGTCCAATAGTTCAGCTGAAAAAAAAAAAAACACTTGAGAGTGAGTGACAGAGAGGGATAGAAAGAGAGAGAGAGAGAGAGAGAGAGAGAGAGGGAAAGGAAGCAGGGAGATACAATATAATCCAGACCATTTCAACTGGAGAGACTATCCAGCCATTCCAGTGGTGCATGGAAACATGTGCTGGACATGTGTGTGTGCTTCTCAGGTCACTGCACAACCAGGAAGACAGCGAGAGAGAGCGAGAGAGGGGAAGAGAGAGAGGGAGAGAGAGAAACAGAAAGAGCTCGGCGAGCACTGGCCAACTCGCCCTCGTCTCTGAGAGCCAACAGGCCAGAGGATGGCTTGAGTGTCTGTCTGCTCAGGGAGCCCAGAAGCGTTGGATCCATTAGTGTTTGCTCTATCTGATTTACAGGTCGTCCTCTCTCATCTGATAATGGGCCGGCCTCCTTGAATATTTAAAGAATTGTTGTCAGATACCTGCTAAACAAGCCCAACGAGATTGATGGAAAGTAGCCTACAGTGGGAAAATTATTGGTTGAGAGACAGATGTGGCTATTTCTCAACTGTGATTTTTTTTTTTTTTTTTTTTTTTGGGGCCGTTAAAATGTTTTGCCCTATCATTGGTGATTTGTTGTGTTGGCTAACAGGATGTGGATTTGAATGACACCCATCACGTGAGGGCACTAGCATACTGGATTTTGCAAACATCAAAAGTTTCACTTCCCCTTTCAAACTGGAAATATCCCATGATTGATAGATCACAGTATTCTTCTGAATCGGTGGGAATGTTCCTGATAGTTTGAAGCCGACTGACCTCAGTTTCACACATGGAACAAAGTGTGTACTTGTGTGGGTGTGTGTCTGTGTGATGTCCTGTGGTCAAGCCAGGGAGGAGCGGTTGAATGAGCGAAGTCAGCTTTTTAACCAGAGTGATCCCTGCCCTACTGGTCTTGAATCTTCTCAATGTATCAATGATCAGCATCTGAATCACGAGATATCAGACAGTGACAAAGAATCTAGTATTCTGTGTAACTCCTGTTAGAGTGTTGTAAAATCCTGCCATGTGCTAGAAATAGATGCAATGCAACTTGAGAAAGTACAAAAACACAGGAAATAAGACTCAAGAAAACAGGAATTTCTAACTGTAAAGAAATGAAAGCTGTCTCTTTGGCAAAACTATGACAATGTGAAAGAAAAAAAAAAAAAAAAAAAATGAAACCTATGAACAAATCCAGAGTCCTGTCTTAAACATTTCACCACCTTTGCATTTGTTGTAATGAGTCCAATGTACATTATTTTTTTCAGGATTATCTATTAGTATCGGTCCATTTAACTATATTTTATTATTTAATTAAAATTTCCATAAGGCTATTTAACAACTGTCTGTGGGGTGTGTGGTATATTGCATATATAAAGGGAGACAGTGAGAATTTTTTGTTTTGTTTGTAAAAATAAAATACTAAAAAAAACACTACATACTAAAATACTAAAAAAAAAGTTAAAAAAAGACAAAAAAGTATGTAAAATGACAAAAAAGCAAGTGTGTACCTGCATAAATTAACCTGAATCTACATTTAAAAAAAAAACAAAAAACAAAACGTAAGGAAAAAGAAAAACACAATGTGAAAGAAAAAAAAAAAAAAAAAAGAAAAACACCTAAAATGTCAAACTTCATATTAGCCACCACTTCAGCAGCAGCAAGGAATCACAACCTCATCTACAAATGCTCTGGTCACTCTCGTTTACTATCCTCTTCACTTCCAATTGTGCCGCGTTGGCTCTTTATAAATGGCCATTGACCAATCATAAATCTCATCTCCCCGTTGCTGTTTAGTGGACCCGATACAATACATCCCTGTCCCGGGACATGTGCAGCGAGAGGGACGTCGCTTTGCAGGCGAGGGGGGCGGGTGTAATTAATCTGGCACAATATTGACTCCTCACTCACAATCCCTCAGCCCCCAATATAGCTGTCCCCTCTTAATGTTTAATGTAGCGATCGATCCACCCCCGCACTGTTACTGAAATGATATAATGAGCTCCCACTGCCCACAAGGGGATCGTGGAAGTGAGGGGAGGGGGGGTGGTGGTGTGTGTTTGTGTGTGTCCTTTCGTTTGTATGTGCATGCGTGTCGATGTCCACGTGCCTGCGCCTCCATGTGCATATAGGTTGTGTTTATGTTTGTGTGTGTGTGTGTGTGTGTGTGTGTTGAGAGCGGATTTACCGCGGAGGAATCTGGTTTATCACAAACGAGATAACACATGCAACACAGAAAAGGCCCGAACACCTTCCTCGGAATTATCGGAGCACATGCCACATCCACAGTTCTTCCTGCTCCTCTGATCTCTCCTCGCGATCGCTCCCCTCTTCTTCTTCTCTCCCTTCACTCTCTCCCTCTCTCTCTCTCTCCATCGCACGATTGGGATCTCGATGCGTTGAGGCACGTTTGACCCCCTTTTACCCCTCTCCTTCCCCTATCTCCCTTCATCCTGATTTATCTGCGCTTTATCTTTATCTATCCATCTATCACCCCTCTCCATCTCGTCCTACCCCTCTGCTGGATCGGTGGGGATCGATACTGCCATACGCCAGCTCTCGGCTCTCCCTGCACACCGCGGCCTGTGTCAGCAACTTGCTACGGGTCCAACCTGCAACCACGGACATGTGCTGCATGTTTGTGTGTGTTTGGTCTGCCTGTCATATGAACTGAAAGGTTTGGCCAGCGGTAAACACGGCGAGATCTAAGTGTGATTATCAACCAGGAAGGGAGCGCAAAAACAGCCCATAAAAGGTAATATGATCAACATGGATTTCACTGGTTTGCATGTGTGTGTGTGTGCGCGCACATGTGTGTGCATGTGTGTGTGTTGGTTGACACGCTTCCAGTGTCTCATCGGTGATCACCTCAAATCCAACTACTGTTATTTTTAGGGCCCCGCTCCTTCTCTTTTCGCCGCATCTGCTCCCTCTTGCTGTGCGCTCACTTTCGAGAAGAGAAAACATTCCAACTGCAGAGAGCGTTAAAGCACAGCCATCCGCACGCACACACACACACACAAATGCACAAGCATACAGCGTCACACACCAACGCAGATATACATGTGCACGCCTATGTGCATACACACAGATGCACAAGTGCACTCTCTTTCTCCCTCTCTCTTCTCTGTGCACACAGGCGCACACACACACACACACACACCTCCCCTCTCTCTCTCTCTCTCTCCTGTAATAAAACACACACTGCTATCCATTCACAAAGCTATGCTGCTGACACTCGGCTGTGCTGCCTGGCTCAAATCCCCGCGGCCCCCTGGCTTTGACAGGACTGTTCTGAATCAACACAGAGAAGCAGTGCTTTTACTTCCCCACTGGAAGCTGTTAAACGCCTATTACACTACACGTCTGGCCCTCGCACAGCTACTTCCATTGAATGTGATCGGCGGAGGGCTAAATAATGCTGTAAACAAGCAGTCACTTTAGGATGGTCCTTTTTTTTTTTTTCATTGCAAATCTTTTACTTGTGATGAGAACTTTTTGATTGGAGAAATTTTGTGAAAGTGGCTCCTCCAAAAAGGGAAATAAGTGCACACAGGAGGCACGAATCATCAGATAAAAATGCTCCAAAAAAAAGCTCAAATAAAAAAAAAGTTCTCTTTAATTGTCAAATGAGGATTGACAGAAAAATAGGCCAGTTCCTCTCTTAGGTGTTGTTAGCGGTGGAATAACGTTTCCCCGTTTCATGAATGCAGGTTCACTCCCCTTAACTCAATGTGCTGCCTCAGCCCGTCTCTCACAACCGGCCCATTCATAAAACCACAGCGCCGAAGGTTGTGTGTGTTGAAGGTGTGTGTCTTGTGCGTGTGTGTGCGCGTGCGCGTATGCGGGCGCAAGTGTGTTTACGTGCGCGTGCATGTAGGCGGATGAGTGGCTGTCAAGAGAAATCACCCATTCACTTAAGAGAAATCACCCATTTACGAATCCGTGCAGGCACACAGGCGAACGCACACGTAAACAACACACACGTTTCACCGCGGGCTGCTCGCCTCCCCGGAGCGAGCGCTCTCCGTGCATATCTGGCAGGCACCTGGCTGTTTTTGCGCACTTTGTTGCATAGCAGCTGTATTTTGGAAAGCCGAGAACACGGAGCTGCATACTTCTCTTTCGGGGGAGAGAGAGAGAGAGAGAGAGAGGGGGCTGGGGAGGGAAGGAGGGGTTTGCTTCACCCTCTCCCTGCACTCCAAATAGGGCCTGATTGGTCCAGTTCTGATCCAAAAGTGAGCAGGGGGAGAAAAACAACCCAAACAAGAGAGAGGCTGTGAATCCATGACAAAGCAGAACGCTCACAGCCAGAGAGACGCACTGCTGGGAGGATTTGGATGGAGCCGCTGGAACCTTTTTTTCCCCCTTTTTCTTTCTTTCTTTCTTTGTATTTTTCCTCTCCACTCACTCTTTCTCAATATTTTTCACTCCCTTTTCTCCCCTTCTTGCTCCCTAGAAGCTCTGTAAAGGCATTCTATAGCCGCAACTTCCTATATAATTACTGCAAGGCACAAAACTAAACAATCGTCCCACACAGCTCCGAAATCGCTGGATTACTTCACATCTTGGAACACTCAATGTGTAGAGTGAAAAGAGAGAGAGAGGGAGAGAGAGACAGAGAGAGAGAGAGAGAGACAGAGAAAGGGGAAAGGGGGGGGTGTTTTTAAATTCGGCTTAGTTTGTACAGACACAGGAAGGGAGGGAGGGGTTTGGAGTATCCACTTGGAGAGGGAGGGGGGCGTCAGAGAGGGGCATCTGTAGTACTGTAGGGCTTTTTTATGAATGAAGGCTGAAGGAGAGAGCAGCGGAGAAGTGGGGGGAGGGTGTGGGGTGTTGCAGTTGGGATGGTGGGGGGAGTGGTGGTGGTGGTGGTGGTGGGGGGGGGGCACACTTCCTCTTACGCAGAGAAGAAAATTTATGAATGGGTCACATCTCTCGGGCTGCTCCAAGTGTAAACAACATACTTGGACAAAGAAGAACTGGCTCTTTCGACGCGAAGCTGCGCCTCAGCGACCGTCCCAGCAGCGTCCGCGCGTCCAGTGAGGTCCAAGCGGACGACACCAGAACATGTTTAGCGTCTCTTTTTTTCTAGCACTCCAATAGAAAAAAAAAAAAAAAAAAAAAAAAAAAAAAGATTTTAAATGTGAGCATAATTTGGCTCATGCCTCCCTGTGGTCCTTCACTGCAAGGCAAAAAAACAGACAATGGACTCGGTCCAGCAACCTAGCTGCAGGCCAGGCACATACACCCACCCAAGCCCTTCCACCCCCAAAAGGTGCTCGACATCAAACATATCCCTCCCCTCTGCACTTGATGAGCCCCCTCTCTCACTCTTTCTCTCTTTCTCTCTCTCTCTCTCTCTCTTAAAACTTCAATTTGTTTCCATGCGTGGCCGGTCACATTAGTTCAAGGGAAAGACGAAAAAAAAAAAAAAAAAAAAAGCGCCGTGTGCCGTTATCACCAATGGCTCAATTAGCTTTAAACACACACAAGCAGGTCAGCAAGTACATAAAAGTTGCGTGTTTACATAACCTTCCCTCAATAGCAGCCTGCAGACAGAGCACGCTTGTTAGCTGTGAACTGAGGGAGAATGGACGAGATGAGATAGATTTACCAGATGTGCAGGTATTGCACAATCCCTGGTCTCCCCCACCCCTCCTTTGCCCCCTCCTCCCCCTTGATCTAGCATTCCAACATGTCCTGCTGTTTTTGCCTCTCTCTCTCTCTCCCTCGCGCTGTTTTCCTCGCTCGCTCTCCCCCTCTCTTCCCCCCCTCTCCGTCAACACCACACCCATGCAGGTAACAACCTGACTCAGTAAACAACAATGTTTAATTTTATCAGGGCGCCTTTTCAGTACAAGCCGCAATTATATTCTGGTCACCTGGGATTAGGGCTTTGCTTTACACTTTTTTTTTTTTTTTTGTCTGTGCCGGAGTTTCCAAAACATGTGACTCACCTGTTTTTAGAGCTGCGCTTCACGCTGAGGGTGTCAACGGAATTAAAATCGGAACGGGAAAAGATAAGCTGTTTTTATACAACCACGACTGCTGAAGTAGACCTCCTACAGACTGTATCACAAACACATATATTAATATATTCATAGTGGCTTGTCAGCTTCAATTTTCCATCAGTCGAAGCTGAATAGAGATGCTCAAACTGGACTCTGCAGCTTTTCACTGTGAACAGCAGGGACACTGTCTGTCAACGCAGGAGTGTCTCTACCATGTATAAGTGAGCTGCCCGTCAAACCGAAGCCCCCCTGACCTTGCAGATCATACACGGGTCGACCGTTAGCGGAGCCCTGACAGCTGATTGGCTGACAGGCCAGGAGGTTAAGTAGACATGACCCCTGTGTGCCCCAGGGTTCAGCTCCCTTTCCTCTTCCTCATTGTTGGCCAACAGAGAGGGACAATGTTCCACAGGGCATGTGTCACCTAGGGGCTCACCAGTTGTGACTTGGGGCTGGTCAAATCACATGATGTTTACACACAAAAGACGTATGGGCTTCCGTCGGAGGAAATGCCTTTGACTGGCGGTGAAAGCTGTCAGTTCTACTTTTGGGATGAGATTATTCTCGGGGCGTTTCAGATTCTCTTTAAGTCACGGCGTCAACTATTCCAGTGTCAGTGTCATTATTGAGGATGGAGAGGTTTCATGAATGGGACAGAAAACTCCATGTTTGTAGAGAGCCACACACACTCCCACACAAATCCTGAATCGCCATTGTTAAGACGTATAACAAGGAAGGGAAACCCATTCAAATAGCAGCCGCTCAGTTGTGCAGCCCAGGAATTTGTTTTTCCATTTTACACCTTCCGATCGGCACAAAGGGCCATCTTTGTACCTGGGCCCTGAATGATCTTTTACTGGTTTCCTGGGCCGTACCCATTCAGCTTTTCAAAGCCATGCAAATGGACGGCAGTGGCGCACAATGCTGGCATCCAAATTCACTTCATGATGACTGGGTCATTAGGCCTTGTGCCTCTGCGTGGCTTTGTCTCCCAAACAGATTACTGTAACATCAGCAAGTTACAGTATCCACACCCAAGCCTCTGGCAGTTTCACAAGCCAGATTTTACCCCATGCCACTGGTTTCACCCTCACTTTCTCATAAGCACACATACATACATACACGCAGACATACATACACATACTTTGGCTGGATTTGCAGAAGCAGGCCAAAAGGCCAAATCTAATTTTCAGATCTGACAGTTGTGTGAGGTTGTCCATGCACAGCTCTGTATGTGGCATGAATCAGGCAGTGATCTCAAAAATATTTGACTGATTTGATAGCAATGAAAAAGTATCTCTGCAATATTTGATGTGGTCAGAAAATCAGATTTTTTTTTGTTCATGCCTAAATCCACCCATTGACAGACATGGACACACAGATACAAGCAAAACCCACTGATACACACGCAAACATCTAAAATGTAGACACAGAGCAAATTTTGAGTAGGATACTCACAGTTCTCAGAATGGAAATCAGGGACAAACTGCTCATCGCTGTCAGGAACCTGAGCTGAAATTAGGAGAGAAAGAAAAGAAAAAAAAATTACCATTTTGTCATTAGATTCTCAGTCAAGCCAGTCTCTCTTTTTCTCTGTCTGCCTCCTGCTTGGGCTTGAAACCCGAGTCATAGACTGCCTTGCCTCACTCTAAGCGACCTTCACCTCCCAAGTTTTGCAGTATGCCAGCACTTTTCTCATCCACAGATCAATGCGCCGTAGCCAAGATGAGTATGGAGAAGCTCCTGAACAGCATCACGGATAGCTGCTGACCTGCCAGCCTGGTTTCATGCAGCACACATCTCTATGACTTCAGCTAATGAAAACCTGACATGATGCCTCAGTGTCATGATTAATGGTGTGGACTGATGCATGACTATCACCCACCAGGGTAACTGTAATTTATAGATATTCAGGCTTGAGCAATGATTCAACATTATTGTTTATTGTCTTTCAGTAGAATAATATAGTGATAATATGGTGATTATTGGATATTGTGGCACATTTTACTGTTTAAAATAAACAGTAAAATAACAGGCAAATTTTCATTTTAACCCTATAATGCCATTTGTATCATATATGATACACATTTTCCATTCCGTTTTTTGTTTTCAGTTTAATCAATACCTGACCAAAATAGTTGTATACCTTTGAACACTTCCCCTGTTCACCCTGGACCATACCATTGGCACTTCAAGTACATATCATATATCATACACCAGAAAGGTCGTGTAATAACATATTTTTTGATTTATTTATTTTTTTATAAATATATATTTTGTTATAGAACAAAATAAAGGGTTCAATTTCAAAAAATTGGAATTTTCTGCCAATTCTTTCATAGTTCAGGCTTTATAGGGTTAAAATGTTGAAAATTATTTATGAAATATTTAAAAATGCTTTGTGTGTCATCACACCTAACGTTAGGATTCAGTTAAAGCTGATGACAGATCATTAGGAGATAAAACCACCGCTCCCTTTCCCCAGAAATCACCCGCTCACATCCAATCATTCCACCAAAACCAGTAAGATGTCTCACTGACCTGACCGGTGGATTATTTAGGAAAAATGTGCATGTGCAAATCTGTTTACTAGCTTGTGTCTATTTTCATCAGTGAAACCCAGACAGACTAAACAGGCTGTTCTGGCTGAACGAGTGAGGAAATCCGTCAAAAGTGGTGTGACTAGCCAACTACATTGTTGCAGCTTCTCCCCGTCCCAAACGTAAGTCGTAGGGGACTTTCTCTAACAATGTCGACGTGCTCTGGAATTCATCACCTGCGCAGATGGCTTTGAGGAATCACTCTTAAAGGTCAAACTAGAGGTGGGTAGAGAACCAGGGAAACCGCAGACCAAAAGGCGAGAGGAGAGGTGGGGGTGACATGAGAGCAAGTTAAGGTTAAAGCGGTACTTAGATCTTTCTGTCACATGGTCATTATCTATAGTGAATTAATGATGTGTTTTCTACAGCAGCGCTTAATCACACTGCAAAGATGTAATCGCACAGCTTCTCTTGCTAAGTAGTAGCCGTAGAAATAGCTCATGTATCAACCTGTATTGGTGAAAATAGTCGGATGAATAATACTAACACTGCGACTCCTTGATGTATGTTGCTCAGAAACCATATACAGCCAGCTTACAGTAAATACTGATTTTTAAAAATAGATAAATCAATACATAGATATGTGTACATGTCTTATCTTCATCTGAGATGCAGTTACTTCGTGGTTTGCAGAAGATATACAATTTCATTTTCAAGTATCGATGATTCTAATTAGGCTTTCTCTCATAATGAGGCTCATTTAGGCCGCGACTGAATTAGCACAGTCAGTGATGCCAAACCAGGTGCAGTGGAGCTAGACAGACACTATTGTATGGCTCTTATTGCAGGAATCCAAGCCCATTCACAATTGTCCTTTGGAGCTTTGGAGTCACACAAACAGGTTAGAAAAGCCCCATCATTCCACTGCCAACGCCCCAATAGGGGTGAGAGGGTCAAATTCAGCCACTGAGCCATGAGCGCACTGGCATTTGATTCGCTATCCTCGGCTTAATGGCCTAAAACTAAATCTAAGCAGAGCCAGCGCGAGCAACCTTTTCATCTGGCACCGCTCCAGCTCCACAAGAGTTTCTGGGTTTTCTAAAGTGTTTCCATTGCTTAGGACTCACACTTACGTCATGGTTCAAGCTAACTGGTGGGGAAAAGTTGATGGCTATCATTAAATATCATGAACCCAATCTGGCCTATAATGGCCCACAAAAACAAAATGGCACCAGCACACTGTGGGCACATGCATCCCCTCAGCGCCCTCATCCCAATACACATGATTATGTGATGCCAGCTCTGAGGTGAAGACACCCTGGGCAGTTTCTAAATCACTCAGATCAAAACTAACGCAGCGCAACCAGGAACTGTGGTACTTCTATATTTCTGTGTAAAAGTGGAGGGTTCACAGAGCCCACAGTGACCTCACCCAGCTGAGCAAGAGACCCAAAATCTAGCCGAGCATTCAACCTCAATAGTTTATCCTCTCTCACTTTATCCACTATGGTTTCCAGACCATGAAACACAGCACGGAAACCAAAATGGAGAGAGAGAGAGACAGAGAGAGAGAGAGAGAGGGTGAAAAAGAGGAAATAAGAAATTCAAATCCACTTTCTTTCTTGTAGTCGCGCTGCTCCTTCCTGTGCAGAGGAAACCGGATGACGGCGTTTTGGAGCATGTTCAGATAAATTACATTGATTTCTTATATAATGCCGCATCCTGTGGCCTACTATACAGTAATATTATTACCCCCTTTTAACTTTTCAGTCTGTTGCCCCCGAGGAGAAGAATAAAGCTGTTTTATGAGACAGAGCAGAGGACAATATTTAGTCCTCCAGATCAAACAATCAATCATTTCCACTAGTTTCAACATGTCTAAAATGGAACATGCTGGACCTCACTCAGAAAGAGGAAGAAAAAAAACAAAAAAAAACAAGGAGGATGTCTGAGCGTCAGACAAGATCAGAACCTGAGTGCTTAGGAGTGTGTATGCGTTATGTGTGTGTGTGTGTGTAGCAATCTGTCTACGAGCGCGTCTGTGTGTTTTCCTGTTAAATGCATGTCAACGTGGCCTCGCTGTGTGTTTATGTGTGTGTGTGCGCGCGCGTGCACGTGTATCTGATTTGTTTCCCAGAACACCTCGTCAGGGGCTTTGAGATGCAAGTCAGCACAAGAAGGAAAGTGCGTTTATATGAGCGCAGACGCATGTTCCCCTCTATGCTTCCAGGCACCTTGAATGACTTTTTTTTTTCTCTCAGTGGGAGATCCTGGGCGGAGCCAGGCAACCTCAGTCATATAAACCTAAAGGCCAATGAGACAAGATGTGACAAGCTCTTGAACTCTCGCCATTCAGTACTTCTCTGTCTGTCTCTCTCTCTCTCTTCCGCTCTCATTGACAAAAAAAAAAAAAAAAAAAAAAAAACTCCCCCCAGCTACCCAGTTTTTACAATCTTGGTGAATCCCTCACAACCGCAATCAGTCATGATAAGGTCTTTAATTAATGCAACAGGAAAGGAGAGGTCTTAGCCAGGGAAGCTGAAAAACAAGCCAGTACTTAGGGTTAAATAACACTTTGATAAAGTTACACTTCCATCTTCCAGTCTTTTTTTTTTTTTTTTTGCCTTGCGCTCTCTACGACTCAACATCACGCCGCCACCCAGTTTGGAGATGCAACACGTCACTTAATGTCCCTTCTGAAAGGTGGCCTTTACAACCGAATCTCTGAATACAAATAAATGGCATTCAAAGGATCAGACTTTAAAGCGAGGCCCTTTGTTGCCGGTTTTATTGGCATTGGCTGTGTCTTTGTCTGCGAGACGCTGGTGTGAAGTGAACTTGCTGGTTTGACGCTGCATGAGAAAAAGGTGAGAGACCTGAGGTGGATACGGCATTGTTTGCCTTGCGCCATAAACACTTGCTGGCCAGGGAGCGCACTCTATTTAAATGTGTTGCTCAACTCGAGCAGGCATATGCTTCCTCAGTGTGTCTGATTGCGTCTGCTTGACTACGCTGGTTTGTTGACCTGCTTTACAGATGAGTCAACAGGGGGACTCTGTTTGAAATCTTGGAAACAACAAATGCTGTACAGAGTTTAGGTCTCATAAACAGTTTCCCACCATAGAAATATGAAGAAATCCCCTTTGCCCATAACAGCGGCTCTACCTATGTCATCATCACTGCATGAGAATAGCACTGGGAATATTTACCTGGAATATAGAGTGACAGTTTCCCCACAGTGACAACAAGGCTCATTACGTTCACATTAGAATGTAAAAGTTAAAATCAAGTAACATTGTTCTTAAACCTCCACGCCAAAGGACATCAAACCAATAACCACAACAAATTCACACCTTATGGTACAGTTCTCATTCTTATTTGCAGTTTAACGCACACAGGCCTAGTGTCCAGCCGCTGCCCTGCCCCAGGTTCAGCAAACATTACCAAACAGGTCTAATGACTCATGCCTGTGTGTTGTTGTCCTGACATATAATTGCTCTATTAGAGCCCACGTCATCACTGTGCTTATAAAGTCTGCGAGCTGACAATTGCCTCTGACTGGGCTTCATTTCATCGCTATGCGCCTTTGAGTGACACAAGCCAAATACCCTGTTTGTTTGCATTGGCCAGTGCCTGGCATGCACACTACATGCCAACATGGCCAAAATAGGACATGCTCAAAAGCTAATAATGTCCCGTCTGTGTTCTCCCTAGCTGGACATTTTTTTTTCTCTCTTTCTCTCACTTTTTTTTTTTTTTTTTTTTTTTTTTTGCTTTTGTATAGTTTATGAGCATGTGTGTTGTATCAGGAAGGTTTGGCTCCCCAGTGAGACTCTTTACGGCAGCTTCAAGTCTCCTAAACTTAGGAGGTCATCTCTTTTACCAGTGGATTGCTACACTCAGCTGTGGTCTTGCATCCAGTGTTTTAATAGAGAACATTTTTACATCTTTTACATAGAAAACTAGGAAACCTGAGCCCTCATGATCATTTCTGTAACCATGTTAAAATGCGGGGTAGACGTCTTGGCAGAGGAAATTCTCCAAGGCTGACTATGTCTGGTTCAAAGCAAGCACTGCATATGTGTAATGCCTAATGTTTAACTGTCCTGGGAATAGAATAGAATAGATTTTTAAAAATAATTCCCTGTTCACCATATTTTCAACACCGCTATTCACACATCCACCGCTCATTCAGCTACTTCACTGCTGTCATAAATGGACAAATATTTAACAGTGAAAAACACAAATTAAAATCAAATGGGGCCTGCAGGCAAGTCTCAC
Organism: Myripristis murdjan; assembly: GCF_902150065.1. Taxonomy (NCBI): domain Eukaryota; kingdom Metazoa; phylum Chordata; class Actinopteri; order Holocentriformes; family Holocentridae; genus Myripristis; species Myripristis murdjan. Next base: position 6,163,347 of record NC_043998.1, read on the forward strand.
CTTCTGTGAGCCATGTCTCTTGGAGTTGGCTTAAATCCTGGAAGAGGTCTGAAAAGAAAGACAGGGGGAAAAGAATATATAATTAGCAGCCTGCAGAATGTCAAAATGAGAGAGACCTTAAGACCATTACTAACCAGCAGACCATCGCTTACTAATGTTGTGGTATAAGTCAGCATGTGTCATATTAGCTCCATGATATCTGAATGCAAACTGGCACTGCTTAGGTTGACACGCTACAATATAGACTTGATGTAAGCCTGGACTTCACAAGGCAGGCCATTGTGAACTTCCTCTGAGCTTTTACTTTACCTTCAGATTCCTGAGGGGGTAATTCCGTGTCCATGTATTTCCTTTTCGCTGCCATCAACAGTCTATTTAGGGGCCCATTTCCTTGTGACTTCTGCAGGACACCATAGATGGCACAGAAGAGAAGTGAGAAAGGGCATTGCCAGTACGTGATTGCCAAGTCAGGTAATGCAATGTCTGCCATGACCTGTGACATCTAACCACACTGATGCACTAACCACAAATTTAACATGACACTAAGGCATAGGAATGATAATAATAATAATAATAATAATAATAATAATAATAATAATAATAGAAGAGGAAGAAGAAGCTAGAAATGAGAGGCAGTAGGCTATGGGTGAACATCAAGCTCCAACAGAAAACAACACTATCCCCATTTGCAGAGGCAATCTTGGAAAAACAAATGCGCTCTCTGCGCCTCAAGTAAAATGACCATTTGGCACAGACTGACACGTTCCTGTACAAAAGTAGCCCATACAGCAAATCGTTGGCAAACATTTGAAAACACAAGACATTTACAATGCGTCAGTTTGTGTACCACTGCTGACGATTTCGTGATAGTTGAAAGCGTACTGAGAAATAGTTTCCATCGCGCACACAGCTGCTTCAGCCAAAACTCGTGCAGGGACGCGAAGGAGAAAGATAAAGCCCGGTAGCCGAGTCATAAAACTAGGCGAAAGCATTTAAGTAACAGAGGAGATCATCCATACGTACATTTGCTAAAGTGTAAGGCACTTGCTGGTCCAAATATCCATCCATCTTATAATCCATCCGTTAACCGTTTGTGGTCATTTAGGCTGAGTTGAGTGAGATCCACGCAGCCTGCAGGGAGAGGGAGCGCTGCTTGTGAATGGAGCTGCGTGGAAGCTGCATGCATAATGAGCTCCATTCACAAAAAAATGCCGAGGGGAAGTGATGGCGAGTGATTACCCAGCGGGCTGCTGCCCTCTTTACCGCTACAAATGTGTTTTTTTTTTTGTTTTTTTTTTTTAGTGAGTGTGTGTGTATTTGTGTGCGTGACAGACAGCTCGTCACTTACCCACAAGTTAGCAGGTATACTTCTTAACTGGACAGAACGCACTTCCCCAGTTCTGAGTGGTTTGCCTAAAAGTGCTTATGCGCTTTCGATTCAAAAACACACTTTCACGTCGCGAGGGGTTGTAAAATTAGCCCTACTACGAGACGTGCGTTTTATTTCGTCGTCTATTTCCTCGGCTTTTACCACCTCAGCCCAAATTACCAGGCTACACTTTGAGCGTTAGGAAGCAGTCCAGCGCTGTGAGGGGAAACTGTGGCCCAGCGTGAAAAGAAACAGATGTTGCGTTTCAGGCAAGTGACGGCAACAAAACCAAAGCTCATTTGGACAAGAATGGCTCCACTTAAGTCATTAGAATAAGCCTGAATTTGTAGTGGAGTGACTTTTAAATGCCAGTCGTGTTGTCATTTCTGTAACAGACATAAATGTTGATTTGGGGTAATAGGAAGACTTGCTTTTCTCGCTCGGACCGCAGGCGGCTGCTGATTGGTGGATTTCCTCTTTCAAGGGCTCAAATTTCTTCCCTTTGTCCCGATGAATACACTGACTTATGAATGAAATCTCGGTTCCCCCCGTGAACCAATCAGCAACCCGGTAACCCGGGTCCCTAGCAACCGTGGGCGGAGCTTGCGTCCCAGCAGCCAATGAACGCTCGGGACTCTTCGGGCTTTTATACTGGATTTTCCAGTTGTTTTTCATTCACAAAAAGAGAGAGAGGGAAAGTTAGAAAAAAAAAAAACTTCCATTCATAAAAACTTGCCCTAGCATGAATGTCCCGACTTGTTTTTCTTTTCCTCCCCAGATACACTCAAAGAACTTAAGTTTGTTTACCTTCTAGCTCGGCTCTGCCCCTTTATTTATTACAAGCAAGTTTATTTCCCCTGCGAGTGAAAGCGACCAGGCACGAACGAACAGCTCTGCAGAAGCCCTGCGCGTCAAAATGAACATTAAAAACTGACTTAAGTTAAGTTTTGAGCTATGTGTGTTTTTGTGGTTTTGCACCACATGAAGACCAGGGAATTTCACCGTGAAATTTAGTGCATATAAGCATATAATCTTCAGAATGGTGTCTTGTTTTTCAGTGAAACTCACTGCAGCCAAACAGCTTTTTTTTTCTTTCTTGCTTTTTTTTTTTTTTTAAAGGAGAATAGGAAGCCAGGAGACGGGAAAGAAAGTCCTGATGGGATTTGAGTTGAGGCCAGTGTTGTGTGAGATTCGGACGAAAGGTTCCTTAACCACTACACCGTGTCAGTGTAAATAAAGTAAACACACACACACACACACACACACACACACACACACACACACACACACTCATACTCACGTCAGCCTCCCCCTGTTATATTTGATTTCAGTTTCAATCTTCATGACACAGACGAAAACATGAATCAAACTTTACTCTGTTTGCTGGAATTTTCTGCCATGCTCTACGTGACTTCTCTTTACATTTGCCAAGCACAGCTTTATGACATTTGGATGTAGGCCTACACACTGAAAACATTACATAAGCACATCATGTTTTGGACTTAATACACTTACTTATTTAAGCAGACATGAAACACACTGTGATTTCTGCCAGAGGCTTGTGGGAGTTGTTCATACACACATCCACACCTGGGAGCTGCCCTGCACAATCACAGTTTTGTCCTCTTGGCCACTGAGCAGCTCCACGGGCGCAGAGTGGGATTAAGTGCATTGCTCAAGGACACTTCAGGATTAATTGATTCTGACTGATTAGTACCTGTGGCGTTCACTTTACGTTAAGACTACCTCCTAAATCACTGTTGGAAATGAAAACTGAATTGAAAGATGGAAAGAAATTAACTCATGGTGATATTTTCATCTTGTGTCTCCACTGCCTCATTTTATTCCAAATGTTAAAGCATGATCAAACATGTTATTATCTATAAGAGATTTACAGATTCCTGACCGCACAAAAAATATAACAAGAAAAGCCACACATGCATTCAAAGCATATGAGGCTTTTGGACACATGTTGGTTTTAATATGTGAACAGATCAGATTTCCTTTTCAGCTACCATGTAAAATGTTTATTTATTTATTTGATTTTATTTTTTGACATGTATATTGTCTTTTTGCATGTACAATTAATCTTTCAGATGTGACGAATGTGATGGCAGGAGAAATATAAAGAAAAAAAAGTCACATAACTAAAAAAATAAATAAACACGTACACACACACACACGTACACACACACACACACACACACAAAACACTATGAATGTGAACACCATGAATTGAAATTTTCATATCTTTCAAATATGAAAATGTATTTAAAAAAAAAAATAAAAACCCCAAGTGCCCAAATAGTACATAGACTTTGATTTTTTTTTTTTTTTTTTTTTTTTTGTAAACTTATATGGGTTTTCACATTTTTTTTTTGTAAAGGTGAGATTTTTAATATAAAATTACTGGAGAAAAGAAAACCGCCTTCGCCCATACTATACACTGGGATCACATATACATATTTTTACACTGTTACTGGGTCAAAGCACAAATTAACTTGCTGTCATGTTGTAAATATATATAAATATGATTTAGATTTTATTTGGATTCTCTAAGATGAATTGCAGTGAGGATAAAAACAGGCAGTGGCTGCGCTCATGTCTTCCATTTACAGTGCAGACACACACACTCACACACACACACACACACACACATTATAAACCCTAAAATGCACTGTAAAATCTATTGTAGTCATCCACCTCTGGGTCTAATACGGCTGTGTCAGCAGAGTGATAAGTACAGACAGAGACAGAAGGGAGACATTTTAAGTTCAGTGTGGTGCTGTGGAGTGTACTGGAAGTGCTTATTGATCAAAATGGGCTGTGCTTGATGGGTGAGTGAAATGATATTATAGCCTCAGCTGTTCTCGTTGTGGAGAGATGGAGTGAGATGTATGCGCGTGTATGAGAGAGAGAGAGAGAGAGAGAGAGAGAGAGAGAGAGAGAGTGAAAAACAGTGGTGTAGTGTTTTGTAAGAGAGAAATGGAGAGGCAACGGTTAAAAAACAAGAAATGGGGGCAGAGGGAAAGAAATATGTGGAAAGAGTGAAACAGTCCCATGGATGAAAGACAAGGAAAGAGATAAAAAAAAAACATAAAAAGAAAGACAATAAATAAAGAAAAGGGGGGAAATGAAAAGAAAGGGAAGGAAAGAAAACATGTACGGAAGTAATGAGAAAGATGAGCGAAAGGGTGAGAGGAAAAAAAGAATAGAAAGAGGAACGAGGGACAGATGCAGGGTTATCTGTGGGGGATGGTGGAGTGTGGAAGGCTCGTCGACAACACCTCCGTCGTCTTTCCTCTCTTCCTCTCTCTGGAGCTTCTTCCTCTCCTCTCTCGCTCCTGATAAGGCCGATGGTGACTGATAAACGAGTGAAGATCTCTGACAACACAAGGGCATCACACAGGGATTTACTGGAAGCACCATCCATGAAGAAAACACCCAGCCACTCTCACACCACACACCTAATTGAACTAAGTCTGGCCTTGCACAATATCACTTATTCTCTAATATGCTACACTTTATTATGTTCATTTACTTTGATATGCTGCTTGGTGCAGTGCAAATTAGATTTGTGATGCATGTAAAATGTTAATAAAAAAACAACAATTCTCATTTATTTGTAACTTTGGTAGGCCTTTTATTTTCAGACTAAGGTTTGAGTAAGCTTTATACTGGGCCAATTTCTACCAATTCTTGATACTATTGTGATTCTGTTTTATTGTATTGTGCTGGTAAATGCGGTGTGAAATATAATCTCCATTTGGCAATCATCAAGCAAATACAACATACTGTAGCTGTGGTAATAATAAAATTTCAGTTTCAGAAGAGACATTTTCCCCACTAAATCTACATCAGTCTGACTCTTCTCACCATGAGATGCCTGCTCTAAGTTATTTTATGTTACATGGGTTTCTCAGCCACTATGTTGCTGGTTGTAACCTCTTGGCTTCTCTAATGGCAGTGAGACAGCAGCTTGCCCTGCTGGGTCAAGCAGCCGTCCATAGTGTTCATTTAGCCTCACCCCTACTGGGAATGTAATGAATTCCAATAACAAGTTATGCCTTGCTTTGCCAAATCATGTCCAAACCAAACCATATGGGCTATACTCAGTCCATGTCTGCCATCATATGAATCATTTGCCCATCATATGATCATGTGAATCATTTGCCCGTCATATGAATCACTTGAAATTATATATCCTTGCTAGATTTCTAACTGCTTAAATTCGGATTTTTCCTTACACTTCCCCTTAAGTGGCTTCGAAAAGAAAAAAATCCCTCCATTTTGTATGAAAGTGCCACATACATATTCTATATTAATGTTTCCCTGAAGTTACATCAAACCTATACTGAGTGCAATATTCAAACCATTGCTCTAGTTTTATGGCTGCACTATTACATCAGCTAGAAAATATATACATGTCCTCTGCATCGGTTTATACACATTTCCCTGTATTTCAGCAGGACATGTTTGGTGTCTTTTTAAACCTTTGGATCTTCAGTAGAATTTAAAATAAATTTCTGTGGGTTTGAATGAAGCTTGGCTGTGCAGCAGTGATGAACCCATGTATGAGACTGGCAGGGCTGAAGTGGCTAAAATACTGTTTTATTTCAGTACAGAAGTAAGCATATTCATTTAATACATCATATCTCCACATCAAAACATTGTCTTATCAAGATTCATTCACCAAAAAGCAACCTTGGATACTCGTCTATCATGAAGTTCCGGGACTGAAAAATGTTGAATTTAATTTAGTTCAAAAGTTCTTTAAGTTAGAAAATGTGATATTCTGAATGATTCATACTGTATGACTTCATTGACAATACAAACCAGAGATAAGGCTGGCATCCATTATATTAATGCCATGGGACATCTGCTGTACATGGATGATGTTAGCTCTCATCATGGACACTGGGCATCCGAGGGCCATTAAAACAAACAGGACATACTGTCAGGCTGCAGGCGGCGGCCAGACAAGACAGGGAGCCCTGGTTGTTTGGAGTGGGGAACGGGCTTCCGAGGAAGAGCAGCTTGCTCTCACATGCCATGTCAACTGGAAAATGATTCCTAATGCAAACAGTCATTGTGTGAAACAAGGGGCAGGGTGTGTGTGTTGCACATGTCTTTGTAACTTTGTCTGTGTGTGTGTGTGTGACGCCAGAGATTAACCGGTTCTATCTTCTTCACCGGGGTGACCTAAAAGAATCTGAGCTGCCTGTGCTGTCTCTGACTTCTCACATCTTTACTGTGCCAGGCTGTCCAATGTGCACCCTGAGGACTGCCTGAACTAAACTCCAGACACCTGATTTGCACCGATCCATTCTCTCCAGAAAAAAAAAAAAAAAAAAAAAAAAAACACTAAACACTTTTACCAGCTAATTTTTTTCAAAGGCAAAACCTCTTCCAATAAAGGTCAAATGGGCGAGTATTTGAAACTGCAGCTTTTCAGGAGGGATCCCATTGCTGAAGGAGCTAAACTACATATCATGTGGCTCTTGGACAGCTGCTCTAAACAGACATGCACTGGTGTCTGTTATGAGAGAGATGGCACCTGAACAGCGAACATATTTGAACCCCCCAGGGCTCCCAAGGCAGCTAAAGATGATTTGTAGGTCACTTGTGTTGACATGATTGGTTGTTAGTTAGGAGACTGTTGCGGGATTCTGATTTACACCATCTGGCGTTGTGCTGCCGGGGCTGGTGCAGGGGACTGTCGCTGCCTGCTGCATTTAGACCACAGAGACACACACAGTGATTTCCCACCGATGCACCAACCCTGTGGAATTCCTGGCAGAGAGGTTCAGACAGGCCGGGCTCGCCTCAGTTAAGCCCTGCCTGTCCTCAGCAACAGATGAGCTTCGGTGGAGGTGTGTGTACGTGAGAGAGTGTGTGTGTAGAGACAAAAAAATGACAGAGAAAGGGACTTTTATTTAGTGTGTCACAGAGAAAGTGGGTGTTTGTTCAACCCACAGAAATGTATTTTAATGTCTAGGGGAGATTCAGTGGTTCAGAGATACCACATATGTTCTAGGAAATGTGTATAAAATGATACATCTAAGCATGTTGGGCTTGAATATTTTAGTCAATGTAAGTGTCATGTAGCTTCAATAAAGTGTTGCAACAAGCAGATACATAGATTATCTATATCTAAATCTATCTATATATACAAACATACATATGTACATTTTGGCAAATTGGAGCCACTTGAAATATAATATATATTTTAGTCAATATAAGTGTCATGTAGCTTCAATAAAGTGTTGCAACAAGCAGATACATAGATTATCTATATCTAAATCTATCTATATATACAAACATACATATGTACATTTTGGCAAATTGGAGCCACTTGAAATATAATATATATTTTAGTCAATATAAGTGTCATGTAGCTTCAATAAAGTGTTGCAACAAGCAGATACCGGTACAGAAATTATCTATATCTAAATCTATCTACATATACAAACCTATATATGTACATTTTGGCAAATTGGAGCCACTTGAAATATAATGGGAAAATCAGAGTTCATGGGGTTAATGCATGTGTGTCCATGTAGGTGCACTCCCATACATCTCTCCCTCCCTGGCTGGCTGGTGCGGTGTGTGTGCTGTGAAACCCGCCCGAGGTCTGTTCTTCATTCCCCCAGGACACGGCACCGTTGCTGGGATGCCTGCTTGTGTATAGGCATAGACAGGAAATGTCACTGTTGGCATCTGAAGAGGGCTAGTGCGCCAACCCAAGCGTGCCTCCTAGCCACCTGCGGCCCAACCTCCTCTGCCGCAGACACTGGCTCGCTTGTTTGCTCACCGACCATTCCTTGCCATTCCCCACCAAAGTCAGCCTGTCTGGCCTGCCCCGGCCCTATGAAAGATCAATCAGGTGAGCACAATAGTGTTTATAGGGGTGTTTTTGACTGGTAGCCCTGTAGAAAAGGAGCTGCCATGCAGCTGCACTGGCCCAGCTGAGCTGCCAGATAAAACACAAAGCTGACTCTAAACTCTCCCACACACGCAGATATACAGACACTGCAAAACATCCATTTTAACAAAGTTTCTATTTTATTGAAAGAGGCAGTGTCTTGGAGAGAGGAATATTGGGACAATTGTTTCAAAATGTCACATTGCAAAAATCTCCATCATTTAGTCATCAAGTCATTTAGTCTCATGTTCAGTGTTAAATCTTGTTTTTTCTTTAAACAAGTGAAAAACAGTATCATAACCACATTTGTTTCCAGCGCAGTTTCACTTGTTTCAGGAATTTTCCTCTGAGAACAAATATAAATATGTTGCAGCGAGGCAGAATAAGGCAGATCAGCTAAATAGTATCAGGAAAATGACACTGAAATTTTGGAAACAAGTGTGATTATCTCATTCCACTGGCAGATTTAAAACAAACAAACAAACAAAAAAAAACCAAGATTATAAGACTGAATCTGAGACTTAATGATGTGTTAAGATGGAGATTTTTTGCAGTGCCCTCGCTTGAAGAAAATTACTGAAAGAAGCGGAGCTGTGCTGAAACAAGGGAAATGATCTCATCTGTTTTTCACTTGTTTTCAAAAGGAGAAGGTGTCAATATGTGAGATGACATGGAAATACTTATTTAGACCAGCATGTTTTGCAGTGTAGGACACACATGGATGTATGCACGCACGCGTATGCATATCCACACACACACACACACACACACACACACACAACCCAGGCCTCTATCACTGGCCAAGGGCAAGGCGGGAGGACCATAGGGTGTTGTGGGAGACATTGTTTTGTTCTAAAAGCAGGATGGCTTTAAGGAGAAGACACAGAGGAGCCTTGTTGATGCGTCTCTCTCTCTCTTTCTCCCTCTCACTCTCTCTCTACCCACACAGCACCGGTTTTGTGTAAACGCTCCTATTGTCGCCACCAGGCCCCTTTCACCCACATTTCCATTTATATCCCATTTTCCACTTCATTTCCATGCTAATTTGGGGGGACAAAACAAAATCCCATGTTATGTCAGTTATAGTGATGCAGATGGTTTATCCATACAAGGGGAAAACCAAGGGGCTGGCCCCAGGGTACGGCCTACACTCAATCAAAACTCCCTCTGTCAAATCAAAGGCTGAATACATAGATAGCATGGATGTTTGGCATTCTGGAGATGAAGATGTTTTAGCATAATGGAGTAATTAGAACTAAATCATACTTCAAACAAAAATCTGATTAATGGCAAGTTATTTTAGCTATTCTGGCCCCTGTTCCACATTTTCTGTTAGGGTTTCATGGTTTTGCAAAGCTGTATTGTACTGTTTTCACAAGGCAGCCTGACTAATTTTGTTGGATTCCTGGTTGTAATGACTTTGAATCCTTGTAAACTCTGTGGTGTAAACAATGCCCCCAGATCTTTCCACCAAAACAACACACAGGCCTGTTTGGAAGTCTAAACAAGTGGGTGGTTGTGTTTAGTTTGGGTTTTTCCGGTGCTGGGAGACCTGATAACGTAAGGTCACTCAGCTTGACCGCAGATGTCTCGCCATGTTTGATCACACATTTGATGGGATGTTTATGTCTAAGAAGAAAAAAAAATGACTTGGAATGGAATTGAATGACATATAATACCTTGTGGTAAGTACTGCTTATTTTTTTCTAAGGATTTAGTCAATCTACTGAATTCAAAGCCAGGGGATAGTTTAAAATGCAAAGCTGACAATGAGAAAATGAAGTTATTTTTGCTTTAATGGTGAAAAATTGACTTTTCAGAGGAGTTTTGTTTGTCATTTTTATCATTGACAGCATAAATGGATGAATAGATAGATAGCTGGACAGACAGATCTACTGTTGTGCAATAAATGCAGCTCATTTCATTCCATGTTCTTTATATTGTCCATCATTTGAAAGACTATCTCCTCTGAATGTGATCTCATGGACTATTTTAATGCAAATGTAAACATAGCCTCCATATAATTTTATATATCTACCATCATTCACTTTCCCACTCACCAGCACCCACACACACGCACACAATAAAACACCAAATCAAAAGATGAAAGGTGACCTTTTGCACCTGTAAGAACCAGCTAATGCCCCACATGTAGCAAATACTTGGCACTCGCCTCTGGCTTTGAAGTCAGCGGACAGGGGGAGAATTATGTGAGACTGGCACCCGTGCCATCCTGTGCCATCTGGGCATTCACTCGGCCTGGAATGTGCACGGCCGCCCTTGATGGTGCAGCAGGTATGTGGGACTGGTAGCTCAGTAGCTGTGTGGACAGGCTTTAAGGGCTATTACCATAAGCTGTGTCCTCGGGGGTGGAAATGCCAGTGGGTTTCTGCAATGCGGCCCTAATGAATGGTGTCCTTTGAAAGACACTGGATCCCTGTCAATGATATTAACACTGCATTTATGGAAGCTCCAGTTTGCTTTTAATAAATGCTGGTATCTCAGTATAAGCACGTACAGCATAGTGAGATTTAGACACCTACAAAGTCTCACCACAGGAGTAAAAGGTAGTGCATGATTCACTGCTCCCAAAATATGTTTTATGAAAAAATCAGGTCACAAAATATAAAGTAAAGTCACCATTTATTTAATGTGTATCTATCAAAAATGAAAGTACTAAGTGACCAGAGGAACTACAGTGGTCAGGATATGGTGCTTTTGAGTTCCATAAAGGTCAAAAAGTGACCACAGTGGGGTAAATATTAAAGTTTTGGATGCATGGTGCAGTTGTTTGCCATCATGTGCCGTTTGGAGTAATTCTGTGGTCATTTTTGGCCTTTTTTGAACTCTAAAGAACCAATTCCCAGCCACTTTAGCACACAGAGCTGGGCTATGGATATACAACCTTCATCACTGTTTCAATGAGGGTAAGGATGAGTGGATAATAACCATCTTGAAATTTTTTTGGATCTACTATTCCTTTTAACACATATGATTGTTTTCAAAGAGCAGAGCCGTGTCAGCTCTGTGTGTGGAATATCAGGTATCCAATACTTGTCAAGTCCAATAATTAAAAAATCTCTTAAAAATTAATTCTTACAAACAGTGGATGACTGGCTGTGCATACACTGTCAATGTAATTAAACATACAGTTGAACGGTCGAGTGAATGTCTTTACGCTCCCTGGAAATAGAAGTTTTCCTTACAATGCACGTGATCTCCAATAAAACAATATGCACAAGTCATTTATAAGAAACTAGCGCTTTGCAAAATATAGGTGCAAAGTGCTTCACATCAGCAGAAGTAAACAGAGAGACCAAGAAACATATGTGAACATCCTCAGTATGAGGTTATCATGCCATCTGACAACACATGCACACCGATGTGATGATCCCTTGTGCTTTGGAGGCAGGCTGAGAACCTGACCGGGATGTTAGAGGAATGGGAGGCGGGTGTTAGAGGGTATGTGTTTGGCTGATCACATGAACGTCACGCATAGCAGATGTTTTGTGTAACATCCCACCTTGTTTTCTCAGACCTCCTCAACAGGGTATAGCGCCGTACAGCGTGACATAATAAAAACACTATTCCATTGAGAAAACTCCGGCCCCTATAGCGGGCAATACCAAGTGACCACTCCCTTGTAATGTCATGCTATATTTGCTCTGCTCAGGTATAGCGGCACTGATGTCAGCCCTTGCTCGGCTGAACATCAGAGGATGAAGTCAGTGGTGTTTGAAGGAGTGAGATCATTTTTCCATTGACTGCAGAGTGGGGCAGTGTAAGGGACACCTCTTGTGGCAATCAGGGAGATGTTGCTTGTGTGCCTGCATGCCTGTCTATCAACCTGCCTGTCTACCTGTCTTACTGCTTGCCTGCCTGTCTGTCTGTCTGACTGTCTGCCTGTATGCCTGTGTAGCCATGTCTTCCTGAAGTGTTGCTGAACACAACTGTGGATGGTTTGTGTGTTCCTACACAGGTTTACTGCAAAAACGTGTCCTTTTCTGCCTAAGTGGAGAGCTGGAATGTACACACACACACACACACACACACACACACACATTTCTCCACTCCTGCCTGTGTTACATCATATTATCCATGGGCACAGTTAGTCATCCTCATGTGGTTTACTGACTAAAATCCTTGTCTCTGCATCTCTGTGTGGGCAATATCACACACATTCAAACAAACACAAACACACACACACACACAAATCTCACTAACATGCTCAAATCAATCTCTCTCATGCACACACACACACACACACACACACACTCAGCTGAACCCTCCCACCCCCCGCTCCACCCCTTTACCCGTCTCAGCATGACATCAGCTCGTCCTGGGTTACTCGGCCTCCCGAGTGTCCTGATGGCAGAGATAAGGCAGGAAAGTCACTGATTAGCTGGGAATCTCGTTACACAGGGAGCAATGGATCCCTCCCTTCCTCTCCTCCGCTCCTCCACCACTCCTCCACTCCTTGCCGCCTTCACTGACACCGTGCACGAGTGGCTCTGAGGCCAAAGTGCTGAGCAGATGAGCCAGAGATTGACATTTACCAAAAAAAAAAAAAAAAAAAAAAAAAAACATTAGTAGAGCTTTACCCAGGCCTGCAAATTCAACCATGGCGCTTTTTCATTCTGACAAATTCTGACAAATTTCTGTACAAACTGACCTGGAGAGGTAAATATCAACAACTTTTGAATATTGTTTTCAACCCATCAGTCCTAAAAATGTGAGAAATAAATTAAGAAATGAACCATAACCTGACCCAAACTATGCAGGTCCACCCAGGCCTGAGTGTCCAGCTCTTCCTGTATGTCCATGAATGGCTAACATTGCTAACATTGCCTAACATTGCTCCATCATGATAACATGATGACAAAGCATAAGCCACGTTGACTGAGACTTCCATCAACGCAGACATCACAACAAAAACATCTGAGTTCAAAATGGTTTGACGTTGTTCGACAGTCAACCCATGGAGGTGGCTTTTGATAGGAACAGGAGTCCAGTGGATGTGATGTTGACTTCAGCCCCCTATTGCTCTGATGGCCCAACATTTCCCGTCAGTGTTGCAAGGGCGTTGTTGTTTGGCCGGTGCGTTGGGCCTATTGTCTGGAGGACAAGGAGAGCGAGCACATGCTTGAGGGAGCCCCCTTTAAGACTCAATCAGTCCTTTGGTGGGGTCCATTGACCCAGAAAATGGGTTTCCACAGCTAGAGGAAATGATAGCCAGTAATCACCTTACTGGCAACACTGGGGAAGGAATGTTTGGAGGTGGCAGAATAGAATAACACAGTACTTTGAACAATCTAATTAAAGTGCACAATTAATTAGGTGATGTCGTTTTTCTGTATATCTATATTTGACTTTTCTGTGTCTCTGTATATAATAGCTTGTAAATCAAGCCATTTCCTGTTAGCAGGCGTCTTACATAATACATTGTGCATGTTTTGTTGTTGATTTGTTATGGCAGCCTTTACTAACATGTTTCCCACACATTCCTGTCATACACACATCATACAAGGGAATCCTCCAGGGCTAAAAACAGGTGTATCATGTGTCGCTCTTGCTACTTTCTCGTGGGAGATGTGGTTGAGATCTTTGATAAAACAAAGGGTACATACCAAGTGATCACTCCCATTCCCATTGTTACTGGAGCCCTGAAGTCACAGCGAGTGTGAACAAAAATAAATATGGTTAGCAGAGTAATTTTCAAGCTCCTACCATATCTACCATATGTATGGATAATGAGTTCCATTTAAATCTTGTATAAAGATATTTTATGAATAAGGCCCATGGTAAATACATGCTATCTCTTCATTTATAATCCTAGATAGGGAAACATCAGAGTGAACGGCACGTCTTCAGTCACACTGACAGAAGTATTAACTATTAAATTGCTTGCTTGACCAACCTGCCGGCCCAGTGCATGTGAAAAAACTTGCTGTGGCCCTGAAGCCAATAATGCCACACTGAGACGCATTGTGCATCTGATACGGGTGGGTCTGGCTCAATAAAAACATTTTCCCTGTGCTATCCTGTTACACATGCCATTGCATAATCACAGGCAGTTCTAAATAGGTCATTCAGGCACTTGTTATTTAAGATCTTTGGAAGACCTGTTTTGACAGTCGTGCCAATTGATCTGGGTTGGAATCCAGTTTCACATGGGAATGGATTGTGTGATAAAGATAGAGTGATTGATTGACTTGATTGAGATTGCAATATGCGCAACAGACCACTCCACTACTGGACACCATATTGAACCATGAATTCTTTATGAAAACAAGATAAAACTAAAAAAGCTTGTTTAGTTTGTGTCCCTTAATTTAAGATAATTTTAATGAATGTGGAAACCATTTTAAATTGAATTGGGAATATTATTAAATGGTAATGTGCTTTTGTAAAATAATGCTTTTACTGTTCTCAGTAGGCTTAATCTAAGGTCTGGCAAGCGCAAGAGTTTTTTTTTTTTTTCCAAACTACTAAGCACCAGCATTGCTGTTACAATTAACTTTTCAAGAACATGATTCTCCAATGAGAAAAGCATATTTTTATTCAGAAATGTGAACTTTTCCTTGGTGCTTACCATGTTTTAAAATCTTGTGTGCGTCTTTTCTAAGTGGGTACAAAAAGGAAAGCCTCCTCAATGGAATACTTTTTCTGGACATGTGCAGCTTCTTTGTTTTCACTTTGGAAGGCTTTTACAGTAAATCACATGCTGCCACATCCTCCAGTGAGCATTAATGTGAATGGCGTGATCTGGGCAGGTCAAAACACAGGACAACATCAAAAAAAAAAAAAAGAAAAGAGAGAGAGAGAGAGAGAGAGAGAGAGAGAGAAAGAGAGAGAGAGAGAGAGAAAGGGAAATCAGGAAAAATCCACAGTGCTGTTTGCTCTGTCCACTCCCTGGCTATGTATCTACCCAAGTGTGTGTCTGATTCTGCAGAACGGAAGTGACGGCGGATGGCAGAGGTGGTGAACTGAGAGGAGACGATAAGGTTTAGGGTGATGTCCCCAGGCAACACAGCGTGGGTGACACACAATTCTGGCGCTGTGTTTGGGCTGAGTAAATATTTTGGTGGATGAACGGGTGTGCTGGAAACCACCTGACAGGTAGTTCCTACAAGTGCCAATGTTAATAATTGAGGCTCAGTGAGAGGAATGCTTGTGCATTTAGTTTCCCTGTGGATTATTACTTTTTTCCCTGCATTAAGATATTCACTTTTAAACAACCCAGTGACCATTTTCTGACTCTTGCCAACAAATTCATGAAAGGAAAGGGAGTTTCATGTCCTGAAAATATGATACGCTAGTCAAAGATGCCACCATGAGGTCAGTCCTGGTATAGCACATTATCTCTGCTGGACTGTGGATGGAGAGTGATGCAACATTTTTCACTTTTTTCCCCTGATAAAAGGACATTCAGTAGCAGGGATTTTAGTTGAATCAGAATCAGACTTAGAGACATTTAAAGGGTCAAGCAAGGATTTTTTCTCTTGTGCAAGGGAACAAATCCACACCTTACACAACAGCACATGAGGAGGTTTTTAGACAGTAGATTTGTATTCACTTGACTCAGGATTTGGACGTGGGCCCTTGAAGTCAGCAGTTGCACTGCAGTGGCAAAGATGTCACTCAGGCGTGCGTGGGAGCAGCGTGTTTGTGAGTCACAGACTCGCAGGAGCCTGTTGGTTTGTTTCTTGTGTAGTGGTGTATGGCTTTACAACTCAGCAGTAAAACAAACAACTCTCATGTGTCATTATCTTTGCCACTTCAAAATTCAAATCAAAAATGTCATTTTACAAGTGCAGGGAAAAACATATTAACTTGTACTGTAGTTTTTGCACTGATTTCGTCATCCTTACTTCTCAGATATATTTTCCAGTTTCTTTTCGTTATGGACAGCTCAGTGCCTTTTTACACAGTATATCTGGTCTGTGCAGGGACCCAGATGGCCTGAGGGAACATGTGCTGTGCTGTATGGGCAGCTGCAGTGCCAGTGATTGCCCTCTGCATTGAACATCTGCCCAGTCCCCACTTCATCAGATGGCCTAGATTAAGCAAGCCACACTGAAAATTGCTCAGTGCGCTGTATAGTTGAGATAGTACACAAATGTACACAGGAGGGCCAATCTGGCTGCAATTAAATTACAGATTGATCTGCATGGCACATTGATAAATCTGTAATCAATCCGACCTCGGTGGTCATGTGCCAGGCAAACCCTGCTGGTATTCAGGCGTACCAGTGTATCCATGCAAAGAGTGAATAAAAAGACAGCGAGTGAGTGAGTGCATGGAGTATTATAAATGAACACTAGATGGAGCTGGCGCACAACTATTTTGCAATCCTGAGCCTCCTAGGCCTTCTGTTCATGTAGTAAAAAAACACAAATTAGATATACAGAAAATCTTCATGCTGCACTCATGTCTGGACATTTTTGAACATGAACATGGCATAAGCACTGAGTAGATAATCGTAAGCAGAATATTGTTTGGACCCAGTTATTTTATGTAAATTGTATGCATGTAAAACAAAAAAAGTATTGATTATTTATATTTCTTTTGGGAGTCAATTAGATAATGAGTATGAAAAAGAACTATACTGCTACTGCTGCTACTAGTACTACTACTATTAATAATAACAATAACAATAATAATAGTATAGGTCTACTAAAATTTGCAGATGTGAAGGTGCAATTTGCCAACACAGCAAACATCTTGAAAATATCTTGCATCTACTGATCAGTTAAATAAAACACGTTTAAATATACAAATACAGATAATAAAAACAAACAAAAAAACCCACATAAAATTCACATGAGCTGCCCACTGAGGATGAATGATTTTTCTCTGGAGAAATTTATTTTGTGAAACCCCACGACTCCACAAACAAGACACTCAGGTTATGGCCTACTGTTTCCCACAAATGCATGATCTTATAACAGGCAAAGTCTCTGCTGCGGCTGAGAGTTTGGATCAGCCGGTGATTGTTTTTTCATGGGTCCAGAGATAATGTTACCTCCAAAACTGGTGGCTGCATCCCCCCCCCCCCCCCCCCCCCTTCAGCTGATGATGGTGATCACTTACAAATGTTTCAGCTCAGAGTCTTCCTGTGATGGATAATGTTTTGTAATGATGCTGTGTAAACTTTCTGAAGAAGACTTCCAGCAGTTACCACACAATATTCCTCCGGTGCTGAGCGATCTATCTTCCATCGCTGGTCCATCAATGGTGGGCTCACACTTGTACTTGTGAGGCCATTTGAGGACGGCACTAATGAAAAATCACCATAACATTTCTATAGGGATTAACAGTGTGTCTGCAGTACTCGACAATAAGATTATAGTTACCTTAATGGACTTTATGATATTTTTGTTAAATTCCACTGGTAATATTACAGGGCCTCTTGATATTTTTGATCTATTTTCAATGCTTATTTTAATGTGTCTTTGCAATATTTGTAATAAATCCTAAATTTATTATAGCACTGGTTAAGTGTTGCAAGTTTTCATTTATTTATGTGATACATGACAACGTATCATTACGCTATCGCGAACATGATATCCCAAGATTTAGTTTAGAGGGCAGAAGATGAATTAGAGGTTTTTGCTGTCTTGCTTTCTGTCTCTTTGTCTCTCTCACTGTCACTTGTCTTTTACAATGTTGAGATAAGGCTCTTCAATGCTATTTTGCATTAATTGAATGAGGCAAGATGTTGCTTAAAAAGCTGTAATGTGCTCAGCCAATATACTCTGCAGAGGTTCAAGGTTAAACCAAACTGAAATATATAAAAAGATAAACACATGCCCCCACCCTCTGACAGTGTCTAGATCTGTTATATTCACTAGTGATGGAGTTATCATGGTCGAGGCAGAGAGCCTGTTTTTTTTTTTTTTTTTTTTTTTTTTTTTTTGGGCATGAATCTGTCTCCTTCACCACATCATGGATCAGTATTTCAATCTTGCCCACTTGTTTGACTTGCGGGGGGAAATCCAGACAATCTGGTAATGATGTCACTTTTCCAAGCCTATCAAGACCAATTAGTGTACAAGACAAGGACACATGCACAGGGGCACAGACAGGCACACACACACACACACACACACACACACGCACACACAGACCATAATTAAGAAATAAGCTTCCATAAACAGAGTAATACAATATCTTAAAACCCATTTAGTGGGAGCATTGAAATAAACTTTTTGCTTATTACATTTGTCAGGTCTCTCCAACTGATTGGTCTCTCTCTCTCTCTCTCTTCCTCTCTCTTTCTCTCTCTCTCTCAGACATTTCTTCTTTCTCCAGACTGGTGAAATATTACGCAGGAAGATGAGTGAAATCTTGCCTGCTCTGACACACATGGCCGCTGAAAGAGATCTGGAGGGAAGGAGAGGGGAAGAGAAGCAGGTAATAATGGTGGCCTTTTTTTGGAACAGGCCCTCGGCCCAGGCAAGCTTCTCCAAGGTCCTCATTTTCCTTCTCAGAGTCTCGGGGTGTAGAATAACACAGCACTGACCTGGTGTCTCGTCCACATGACAGATTGACAGAGACGCTATTTCTTTCTGCCTTTTTCTTACACACCAAGTCAGTCTCCCCAGCTCTCTTTTCTTTAATGAGCCACTATAAGAGGTAAGAGGAGACATTGGAGAAAAGGTTCTGGTTTGATTCAGGCGAATACCAACACACTGTGAAGGGTGTAAAAATATATCGGACGAGCAGTCTACTGGCATTATATTTCTGTTGACTCCAAAACAATTCCAGAGCAGGAGACCTCACATCACAATGGACGAGGTTTGACATGAA
Source organism: Myripristis murdjan (assembly GCF_902150065.1). Classification (NCBI taxonomy): domain Eukaryota; kingdom Metazoa; phylum Chordata; class Actinopteri; order Holocentriformes; family Holocentridae; genus Myripristis; species Myripristis murdjan. The sequence continues at coordinate 6,182,453 of NC_043998.1, forward strand.
CAGTATATTCTCTTCTCAAGGGGAAATACGTCGTTCCAGTGTGTGAACTGATACAGAACTTGGCATCATTTCGACACTGCATCAAACAATGCAACATTGTCCAAAGAAACAGCCTCAGGTTCACATAATTGCATTGGGCGCTGTGTTTGTGTGTCTGTCCAGCCCAGGAATGTAGATTTACGAGCGTGTGCAGCCATGCAGATGTGGAACCAAAGAGCAAGTGTTTTGGCGTCTCCCCTGGTGTGTGAGTCCACCTCTCCGCTCCTCACCCCCCCCCCAATCCACACCACCCATTCCACACCTCCTTTTTTCCCTCTATCCCATCCACCTCTCCTCTCCTCCTTCCCTTCCCCCCATCAGCAGCAGGAGCAGCAGCATCCCTGCTGGGTCTTGCCTGTTTATCTCTTCCGAAGCAGCCATGATTAATGAGGCCCTGAACACATCCTCTCTTTCCCCTGGACCTGGAGAGGCCCACAGCTGAGTAAACAGGCCCAGCCAGGTCCTAGCCGTTATTCCACCCTGCTGCCCTGTTCCTGGGCCTGAGGTGCGGTGGCAGGGAGGCAGGGAACCCCCTGCTACAGGTAGCAACTCAGGGGACAAAATCTGTCAGAACCTTCACTGCTCTGCCTGTATCAGGCTACTTCAAGTCCAAGATGCTTATGTGAACTGCACAGTGAACTGAGCAAACGGAGAACTTGAGAGATGACCCTCCAGAAAAACATTCACCCTGCCTAAACATGTTGGACACACACACACACACACACACACACGTTAGCACCCGCATGGCCAAGCAGTCCCAGAGAGACTATGCTCCTCCGTGCCAGAAGCAGTGATAGTTTTTGGTATGGAAAAAGCACTTAGGCTGCTGCAATGACAATTTTATTGTTTTTCTTGCATGAATTTATGGCCTTCTTTACATTTATGCATCAAGTGAATTTTGTGAATCATGGACCCTTGAAACGTGTTGAAGCCATGCAGCATTTTAAAAAAAAAATGCATGGAGGGTTTTGTCTGATGATTGTAATTCATAGCATCTGCATGAAGAGACAAGTTCAAATGAATGGGATAAAATAAAGTCATTAACTTGAATGTAAGCAGGGGTGATGAATTGTCAGTTCTATGTAAGGATAAGGTATTGTTTATCCTCTCATACTTGAAAATAATAAGTGTTCAGTTCAGTGCAGTATGTGCTTAGCTCCAGTGCTTTCGACTATTACATTAAACCAAAAGCAATGCCATAATAACTCCTGTCTAATGTAGACAAAAGGATTTTATAATCACAATTAATAAGCACAAGCCATAAATGGCCAGTATTCTGTATTAAAAAATGTCATAAAAATTCTTGTGGAATTTTATATAAGCCATCTAAATTTTTGGGGGATGAATATAGTCTGCTTATTTGCAGATATATCCAACATGACTAATACCAGATTCTTGCAGAGATTTTCTTTTGGCAGCTGGTTTGAAGATTGATCTGTTGATCTCCATGCCCTGACAGGCTGGCTAATCAAAATAGATACCTAGACGACAAAGGCATTACTTGTTGGGAGAAAACAACTTAATTGCCAACAGCATATGTAATTTAAAATGGCTTTATTCAGCACTAGTTGCCACCAGAACTGCCAGAACACAAGAGCACAAAATACTTTCCAAGTCGAGGAATGCCATGCGTCAAATGCAACCAGTAATCATGACAATTTTCTCTAGACTTGTCTCTATTATTTGTCACGATGCATTGTTTACGCTTGTGTCCAGCAGAGTTCCCAGTCTATTTGTTTAGGGTAGACCCTGGTGCCAAAAGTTTGTTTCTCATGTCAGGCCGCGGTGTGAAACGTTATGTTCCAGACTCAGTGGGGGAGCTTTCTCCACTAACAACCCACAACTACATTTAACAACCTTCACGCCCACTATCCTCCACTTTTTCACAGGTGATGTGACGGGGGCACAATATACAGCGGTCACTTCACTTTTGGGGCCATTTGTCCATAGGCATTTCCTCTTTTGGGTGTGTTTGTCTTTCAGAGTGTTGAAAATGACACCCCCCACCGCAACAGCAGTGCCTGACCAGTGGTGCATCGAGCACTCAAGCACTTTAAAAATTTGTCTACAAGCAAATGTAGTGTACAGTGCATGTAATTTTTGACTGCAATAAATATTGAATTTACCCCCTTGAAACTCTGATTTTCCCTTAAATTTCTGCTTAAATAGCTTCAAAGTAAAAAAAAAAAAAAAATACAAAAAGCTACAGAAACTACATCATTACTTACACTGAGCAAAATATTACAAGCAAAGATGCCTTCGTTTTGTGGATGCACCATTGTATCACATTATACACATTTCCCTGTGATTCAGCAGGACATAGGTGGTATATTTGGGATCTCCTCTAGAATTTCAAATAAAGTTCTGTGGGTTTGAATGAAGCTGGCATGCATTTGTGATGACAAACCCACCAATGTGACTGGCAGGATTGAGTAATTACAACATTTACCTTCCTTTTGATTTCAATACTCTCAGCACACTCTCTTCATGAAGCACTGGTCTTCATTATAAGATGAAGATATTTTGTCATATGGTTCCCCATTAACACTATCATCATTAAAAGAACAGTTCACTTAAAATACCAAAAACATATTTTCTTTCCCTTAATACAATCTATTCATCTGGATTTCACATGAAGAGGAATGGATGAAGAACACTGACAAAAAGTGCATCCCTCCTTTATTTTGTACTTGTTGAAGGCTGATAGATACAGTTTGCTGGTGTTCCCAGGCAGGAAATAGTTCCCAGTGAAACTCGTCTCTAGCGAGGGCTGTGGATTATGTTAGGTATCTGTTTCATTGTTTTTGGAAAGAGCTGTTGCTGTTGAGTTTTTCACATGTGAATTTTTGAACATTTGAGCTCCACAAAACAATACTCATCCGGCCCTGTTGTATTGGGGAGCTGGAAAACAGAGGAGCTCACAAAAAGACTAGAAACCTTACCAAATCAAAATAAAACTATCCGAATGGATAGCTTACACTAGAATTACGTGGAAAAATATCTTTTAATGTATTTTGGGTGAACTGCTCCTTTAAGCCACTGCACAGACTGACTCGTGCTACAGTTTGCCCTCTGTAAATTGATCTCTTTATGCGCTGCCTGGTGGCTTTTCAGAAACATCTTGGAGTGATGAGAGGTGGATGTGTACCCATCAATTCTCGTGCTGCTGCGTGGGTGTTTGGAAGATGGCGTGTGTGCATATTGTATGCATGTGTGTGCATGTGTGTGTCTCTTTACGTCCTTTTGAGTGTGTGGGAATCCTCTGGTAGCTCCTGGCATGGTGCAGACTGAAGAAGTCCATGAGTGTGTTGTGTGCATATGTGTGTGTAATGGATACAGTGGCCTTCAGCATCAGGGCCTTCTTCCCAGGACTGAACGGCTGGCTGCACGGGGGCGCCTCCTCTGTCGGTCGCCATGTCTACCGTCTGCCTCTGAGCTGAGCCTGGAGACGTGTGAGGTGAAGGATGGGGAGCCAGGCAGATGCACAGCCATTAAGTGGTGACATGGGTACAAGCTTCAGGTCTGGGAAAGGCAGGAACACGCATTACGCTTATAGTGAGGTACGTTTTTGTCATGAGGACAAACACTGAAGGGCAGCCAAGTTCAAAGAGAAAACATAAAAACTTATACACACACGGATCCATGCAATTCTGCTAGTTCTATGGTCATCAAGAAACAAATTCAGGTTAGCCAATCATGTGTGCACCAAAAAACTCAATTTTAACTAAATTAAGTAAAGGATTGGTTTGGTGTTTTTCAACCAGAGCCTTATAAACTGAGCAAAGCCTCATTGGTGGCTTACCAATATGGCACCCGAATGAAAAGACTTTACGAAACCTCACAAACCATTATAAATATCCTGAAATTGTTCAAAAAAAAAAAAAAAAAATGGTAGCAAACAGTTCTTTCTAACAATTTTATTCAGTATTTATGATAGACTCAATTCACTTGAGATCGGAAGTGAGAGTTTTCAGCTTGTAAATTTCCAGCTTTGCATTCATGGTGTCAACTCAGGAGAAGGGGAAGTTCTTTTCTTCGGTGCTTCCTGTGGAGATAAAATCTCAATTTGTTCTTCTTGGGCATGGATGCAACAAACAAATGTCAACAAAAAATACTGAAAAACTACCAAAACTATTCTTACTCTAATTAACCATCATTTCAAATTAACTTCTGTAATGACTCAGTGATTACCCAAATTTCTCTTAACAACCTCAAACTATATTTCTTGCTTTAGGTTTCACCGAAAACCCCTCAGACTGTCAGCCACTGTGCGGTATCCATCGACTACTGAGTGAGGTGTAACAGAGAAACAGCTGGGCTGAGGTTACATGTGAATATGTGTTGAAACCTGGGTCTCTTTTCAGTTTAGGAGAAGATGCAAATGGTGTGTGATAGTGTGTGTGGGCATGTGTTAGTGTGTATGTGTGTCTTTTATGCGTACTGTATATATGTGGTTATATAACTGGCTGTATGTGAGACAGATTTGTGTATTGTGTGTATTGTGTGTGCATTGTGTGTAGTGATGCATTTCTGTGCGTGTATATGAATTCATTTGGCAGTTTGCGCAGGTTCATATTTTGGCAAGCCTATGCACATATATTTGTTAATTGTTGTACTGGTATGTGTGAGTGTGTGTGTGTATGTGTGTGCATGTATGTGTGTGTGAGTGTGTCTGGCCGTCTGTCTCTGTATTGTTCTATGCATGCTCATGCTATGTGAGGTTGCCCGATCACGGCCTGTCTGTCTGAGGTCTGTACCCCCAAGGGGCCGGGGCTGCTCTTTGGAAAACTGCTCTGACGCTCTTCCTTTTTGTCTTTCAATCTCTCTCTCTTTCTTGCTCTCTCTCTCTCACTCTCTCTCTCTCTAAGGCTTGGAGAACACAAACAGAGGTGCTGCCTTCGTGAGGCACAAATCCCCACTTCCTCTGAAACTTCCAGGGCCGCTTTTTTCCTGTCCAAATTCCACAGCCATTAAACTTTCCTGGCAGGCATTCAGAAAACAACCCAGAAAGAGAGATGGGGGAAGGAGGGGAGGGGGGGGGCATCCCACCCTCCCTCACCCCTCTTCCCCTCCTCTCGTCTCTTCTCCTTTGTATATCACAGATCTGCGGCCCTGCTGGCTACCTTAAATAAAGATCTGACTTCATACTTGTTTTCGTTGCTGATCAGGTTTCCTCAAAAGTGTCTACTGGTTTTCACAAAGGGTCAAGATGAGGTGCCGGGGCGTAGCAGCCCCTCCACCCCCACCCGCTTGCCGTCCCGGGACATGTCTGTTTCCATCTGCTTGCAGAGCTGGAATGATATAAACCATGGTCAGATTAGTCTAAGGTAAATATTCAATCAGAGGCTGTGATTTCTAGGCTTTATTACCACTGGTGCTTTGGTTCACCAGTGGTAGTTACACAACACAAACAGTATGGCCTCCCACTCAGCGGGACGGGTGAGGGAGCGGTGGTGCTACCGTGCTGGACAACTTCTCACTTTCTCACTTTCTGTCGATTGTGTCTGAGAAAAATTACACAGAGCTTAGGCTGCTTTATGGCCATTTTCAGTGCCACATGTGGTGTTTTATGTCGATATTAGAAAATGAAAAGAAACAGGCCGATGCAAGAGTAAGGCCGACACAAACACTTAATGAAAATAATAATATTCACAGGCAGTTTGTTGACCTGACAGTTACTCCTTGGTCGTGCAGAACAGTTTGTCTTGCAAACCGCACAATCTTAGAGAAAATATAGTAAAGTTGAGGTGGCTTAGGGAAAAGTAGGTGGGAACAAGTCTCACATGCTCCCCACAACCTCTAACCCCCAACTCCCCCCATCTCCAAAACCAAACTTTTTTAATGTTCCTTTGGTGTTGAGCCTCTGCCTCTGCTTCTGTCACCTTCCCCAAGCTTTAGCGTTTTAACTATCCCAAATCCCTGCAGATTTAGTGGGCAAACCAGCTGCTTGGACTTGTAAAGGGCTGAGGAAGAAATGTGTGTGTGAGAAAGAGAGAGAGAGAGAGCGAGAGAGAGAGAGAGAGAGAGATAGCCAGCACTGAGGTCTGTAGTGAGATACATGGCCCTGACCTCACCAGACTAAATGAGAACAATCTGGAACTGCCTGTGCGGGTCGACTAACCCCAGAAAGAAAGAGAGAGTGAGAGAAGGAGCGTGGGAGGGAGGGAGGGAGGCTGGAGGACAGGGAATTAAAGCTCGAGTCAAAAAGGAGAAGAAATGACAGGAGGAGGAGAAGAAAGGCTCTGACACCTGTGGCGGAAGCCCAGGGCGCACTGTTTGCGGGGGCGGAGGCGGTGGCACTGAGCGCAGGGCCAGGCCAGAGCAGACCGCGCCGGGCTAGCGCTGCTGTGAACGGCCGCGCTGCAATAACTCAGGGGCCGGGGGGCTGAAAGGCGATAGCCTGGCAGGAATTGGTTTACAGCCAAGGCAGCCGACGCTCCTGGATGCTGAGACTTCCCCTTCAGACAGAGGCAAACTAGAGTGTAATCGGTGTAAGGCTAGATTTCCTGGCTACGAAAGTTTGTGTGTGTGTGGACTTGTGGTGACTCGGGGCAGTGGAAACTGGTTGATGGAAGAGGATGGAGTGATGAAGATTGACTACGGTGTTATGAAAGCTGGTGACGATGATGTATGGGAGAGAGGTGGTGTTTTTGGCCTGCGGTTTTGCCACGTGTTTTGCTGAAAGGCGAGGGTGTTGGTCAGTTCCGGTCCTCTGTGGGATGGGATTAAGGAATAGGATACAGCTTGTTGGTTTTTCACCAGCTGCTGCCAGAGTTTCTGGTGTTTGCTTAGTTTGTTTGCCGTTCTTTTTGATGTGGCGTTAAAAAGCCCTAATAATGTCATGTAGGAAGTATTAAGGCTCAAACAGATTAATTCCAAGCCATAACAACAAATTCTTCAGACTTTCCTCAAGGCCTTTCTGATTGCTTTCTCACATGAAAACACCTCATACGAACATCCAGAAGAGATTTCATTGTGTTTGTATTGGTCCTAGTTTTATTAATATTATGGATCAACAGCCAAAAGCCCTATTTCAGCGTCTCCTTCTTGACACCAGTATATTAGAGGTCAGGATCTCAGTGGGCCAGTGTTCTCACTGCGGCTCTTCAATGAAATGTGTAAGTTGACTTGGAAGTTGTCATTTTTTGTTTTGCTCGTAGACTGCAGAGAAGTTCAACATGCCCTGACACATCAATTAATGCACAATAAGGCTGCAAGTAACAGAAAATAACAGTGTTGTCAGTCATATTTCCCTTTTCCCATATTCATGTGGCTGTCTGTCCAGCAGATTGCCTCTGAATGGTGTTGAATGGTGTTTGGAGAGCAGTAGGTCAATATTGACCCGTGTCCACAGATGGTCTGCAGTAATGGCTCGTGTTGCTGCCCGTGGGGAGGGCAGCCAACCTGGCCCAGGGTAAACAGTCAAACAAACACAGAGGTAATCTCAGGCTTGTTTTGGTTAGGAGCCGCTGGCCTGCTGACTGGCATAACAAGCTGTCAATACGCTGAAACAGGAGTCACATGATCTGCCAGTGACCATGCCTTCGGTGTGGTGACCTCTGAGGAGCAGCCTTGGTGATCTGCCCCCCGGTTGAATCTTTCAAGTCTCGGCTCAAAGCTTGCATTTGTTCCTCAGCTTTTGCACCCACTTGACTTGTCTAGTGATGCTTCTGTCTTGTGTTGTGTCTGGCAGTGGCATGGTCTATGATATAACCTATGTTTAGGGTGATATTATGGGCTATGATATTATGGGCTATCGGTTCACATCCAGACTTCGTATGCACTGGCATATCAGTTTGAGCCTTTCTTAAGTAAATGCTTTTTATCTCTTATCTATAGGTAACCTGTATATGTGTATATGTGTGTACATGTATGCATATGTGTGTGTATGTGTATATGTATGTATATATGTGTATATATGTATGTGTGTGTGTGTGTGTATATATGTATACATGTATGTATGTGTATATATGACATATATATATATTTTTTTTTTGGTAACTTAATGGTATAGCACTGTATAATGTATTTCTTCACTTTTGCGTCTGTTTTATCTTTGATTTTATTTTCAATTTCATTTCTTATGTGGACCTTTTGTCTGAATAAAGATTCAATTAATATTATATAAGTTTTGGCTTTGTCCAACACGTTGATCAACTCCAGTTGTTTTTTAAGGTGCACTATGCAAAACTGTGGAGGGCTGATTGAAGTGAGGACTGATACTCAACTGATAATATAACATGGAATAAGAACAAAATTGGACTGATTACATTTACGTTTGGTCCTCATTTTTTTTTTTTTTATCCTCACTCTAATTGACTTCAAATGACTTGCTTTATGTATAAACTTGATTTGACATTTACTAATGACCACAGAGTTGTTAGGGAACCACTTCAAAATAACAGATTTCATCACATGCATATTTCTAATATTCTAATTTCAGTTCATTATACATCTCGTCAGATCAATTTTATTACTCAGTGAGATATACACACATTCATTGAAATCCCAGACTTAATTCACTGTTTGTTTGTTTTTTATTATTCATTTAGATTTACAGTTTCCATCTCATTTTGAATTAACATTAAAAAAGACATTATGCCATTACCTTGTGTATTATCTTTGTGTATTATCCAGTAGTTGTGGCAATCATCTTGGTGCATGAGATCCTGCTAAAAGCTGTTCCCATTTTGAGTAAAAAAAATGGAGAGCAAGACTTTCAACTTAAAGCCCTGCTGTTACACAAGACTGTTTTCTTTCTTTTTTATGCAGGGCTTTCCCGTTGCTTGGTATGTCTCTCCGTGTAGGACAGACTGGAAAGGTTTATCTGTACATTCCCACAGGTCGCCCCCCCCACCGGCCCCCTCCTGGGAGTGTCTGCGGGTATTGACTCTGAGGCCAGAGGGTGTGGAGGCTACCAGTAACACACAATGACCCTGGCCAGCTAACAATGGCCACACACACATATTGTTATGCTTTGGCCCAGTGTTGTGCAACTCCCCCATACACACACACACACACACACACACACATACATATACACATACACATACACATCTCCCCTCCTCTGGACCCCCCATTGATGGATTGCTTTCCTCACTCTCAGTGTCTGGCGTGTGCTGTGGCCTCGCCGGACCCCAGCGGACCACTGGGAACTGCCCTGTTTTCCCTCTCCCTGACTCTAAACCCTCTGCTAAACACTCAGCAACTCTGCTCATTAGCCAAGCTAGCTTCCCCCCCACCCCCACCCCCCCTCCTCCCGCCCACCTTCCCTCCCTTCCTACCGTATTGTGTTGCCTGCTATTTTTCCAAACGCTGGCAGACGAGGAGGATGGATTCTGCTGTTGCTTCTGAATCCGCTTCCAGACAATATAGAGAAATAGAGCTGATAACTGTCTTCTGGTTGCTATTCAAGAGGCGGAGAGAGAAGCACACTGGTGTGACAGGAGGGGTATACGGTAACTGGCTATCGTCTTGCGCTTTGTCCAAAAAACACACACACACACACACTCATTTTTCCTGCGCATACACTAAGCTTTCACTTATGCTCACAACACACGAAGGCTGTGACTCCGAATCCCTGCCAACCAATTTTCAGGATAAAACTGACATAATCCTGTGGACATTTGCCAGCTTGCTAAGGCTCATTCTGCCAACTTGCTAACACACAAACTATCCGTGGCCCACATGGGGCTGAGGTGTAGGTTCTCACTTTCAGGGAGGCAGAGGTGTCACGGGAAGCCAGATCGCTATCCACTGGACGTGCGAGAGGCCTGCAGCTGGAGAGCGGCTGCACTGAGAGACCTAATCCTCAGGGCTTGAAGTGGGATATGGACTAGGATTTCATACATATACGGGTGCGCACACACACACACACACACACACACATATATAACCCCCGGACATGCAAGCACATACAGACTTACGCCTATAAACATAAATACGCACATTTTTTTCTGAAATGGCTGCGGGGTTTGACCAGGGATCTGAAAACAGGATTTAACTAGAACTTGTGATGAGCTTTATGGGGCTTTTGTGTGTATTTCCGTGTGTGTGCACAAGCCAAGGATGATTTTTTTTCCCCCCGCATGTGGATGTTTCTGCATACATGCATGCATGCGAATGTGTGCTCCTGCGAATATGGGCCAAGATGGGCGGATGAAGTGTGGGTGGGTGTGAATGATTCTGACATCATCACCGCCTGCCGTTCCGTCCTCATCCAGTGCCCCGACACTGACAGGTCCTCTATTGTTCCAGTGGTGCGTGGGCCCCCGAGGCTCCCATGTGTTAGAAATCATCCACCCACGTGCTGCAGCAGACAGGGGCCCACGACTGTGAAACCGTACACTGGGAGTCTGTGGGCCGCAGGACGGGCCCTGATGAAAGACAGTGCGACTGTAGAGAGAATAACATAGGCCAGGCTCCTAGACACTAGATATACACACACTCACACATACGGACAGAGACACAGACACACACGCAGACATGGATATCCATGCAGATGCAAACACACAAGGATACAGACGCAGACAAACACACACACACGCATACACACACTGTCACGCCACAGGCTCCTGCAGCCTGGACTCAGGTTGCGTCTGCAGGACCGATGGGAGCTGGAGTGTGTGCGGGGGTGGGTGGAGGGATGGCGAACTGGATAGATGGATGGTTGGTGGTGGAGTGGATGGATGAGGAGATGGAGAGAAACCCAGTTCACGATGGCTGAGCCAGTTTCTGGTTCTGCTCAAAACGGGTTTGGATGAAAGCCAGGCTGACTTTGCTGGCACAGGTGAACACAGTCACACTCTTGGCTCACAGTCCCCCCACAGATCATTAAAGCACAGAGTGCAGAGGACAGAATTGGGAGTCTGTATGTTTTCAGTGGAGCTGGTCTCATTGTGTGGCTGTATCGGCTTTTATTGAAATCATCTGCGGGTCCCCATCAAATAGTTTTTGCATATTTTTGGTAGTATTTTATTTTAACCTGCTTGCCTACCAGATGGCTGGGCCGTGTCACATATGACTTAGCAGTGAGGTGACAGAAAATTTTACACCATTTGAAAATCAGTTTAGCATAGACCTATGTGAACACTATCCAAAATTTTCAGATGAAGTAAATAGCTTAGACACATGTTTGTATCAGTGTGTGTTGATGTAAATATTAAAGTTTCACCATCTGTCATTTGGTAAGAAAGGGGCAGAATGAGAACATATTTTAGTGCATTGTTAAAAAGTCATGTGTTTTCCCGTGACGGAACAGTGTTTAGTGTAAATGGAAACAAAGCGCCGGCTCGCATTTCACCCCAAACATTTCAAAAGGCTTTCTTCGAGCACACATCGATGACCTCTGGAGGTGTTGTTGCTACCACGATCGCCACATTGATTGCATTACCTCATGCAGGCTCTTCAGCGTTGGATCTTGCTCATCGTTTTTATGACAGCACCTGTACTTGAAAGCCTCTGCCATCTTGCAACTAAAACTTTCTATGGAAACCCAAATCCCTGGAATTTACTGGAGACAGTAAATGTGCGGCTGATGCTCACTAAACCCTGCTATTTATTGATCAGCCAGTGAGTGTTAAACTTCTAACCTTCCACGCGAACACAAAAGGCCCCATTGAAATTGTCTCCTGCTTCTGACATAATCTATGAACCAGCAGATTAATGACACATGAGTGAATGATATTATTCATCATCTACAATAATAGCCTAAATGGTCTTATGCCAGCTCCCCATTTATCTGCACTGGGATGAATCATGGCCTAAGATGTGCTGTATACATTAGACACATTAGTGCAATGGCTTTGAAACTTAGTCTATGCGCAGCCATAACATCCAATCAAATCAATTTGACTGCTGATCTGATATTCTGTATTGACATGATAGAGACTTTGGAGGATAATACCGTCTTGTTGATAATATCATCATATGAACCTAACCAACCAACAATAAACTCCCCAAGTGCAGACAAGAACTCAGACAGGGACTACAATTCCCAAATTATCCGGACATTAAAATCCTATTTTATTTTTCCATATTCTAATAAGAGAGAGAGAGAGCGGTTCCACATACTACGATCCATGGAAGTTTCCTCTGTACTACTAAGCCTTTGGTGTAAACAGACCTTCAGCAAAGCCTACACTCAGCATACATCCAAATATATACTGTACATCAGAGCAAGTGAGTCAGACATAGGGAGTTAACGTGCTGTTAGATACTTTGATGTCTCATGTCTCTTAAATGCTGTTTTAAATCCCTGCCTATCCATCACCTTCTGTGTATGCTGTGGTAAACGTCTGCTAGTCTGCAAGCTTGTCAATAAAGACGAACCCTTATGAATCAAAGTAGGACATGTATGGAGGGTTTTCTGTCTCTTTGGATTTTGTTATTATCTACAGCGGCTTGGAAACATTTGGCCGGGTGAGTGGTAGACTGTGCAGTTTCCACTGATCTTAATCTTCAGATGCTTTTGTGAAACCAGATTCCAGAAGCCAGCCTCAGCTTTGGATCCCTGTAGTCAAGAGGCATGGGTGTCTTTGTTGTCCTAGGATGCAGCCGTCTGGCAGCCATGACACCTTTATGACAGCAGCCTGATCCCGGTGCACTCTGGGAGCCCTCGTGTTGATGGATGACTCCTCGGCTGCCCAGTGCCATTGCTTCCAAGGCCGTTTCCCCAGCTCTCCTCAAGCCTGGGGTGTTTGGACAGGGATCTGCTGAGTGGGAGGAGGAATGGAGATCTGGTCAAACGGACTCAATGAGCTTTTTGTGCATGATGGAGAGGCTTGCTGCTTGTACCGGCGGGTTAGAAGGGCTTGGTGTGGGATTGTCTTACCATGAAGACAAAGCTTACTGCTTCAGTGAGAGTTTGAGAAGCTGCTGCTATGTTTGATTGATATGTTTTCCTGCAGCCCCAGGTCCATACTATGTGCCAGTATGTGTTTTATTGTGCTTATATTGTTTGAGTTTTCCAGATATTAAATTCAAATCAGATAAGGTTATTGTTTCAGTGTAATGAAGTGCATAAAGTTAAATTAGAGATTAGTTTTACCTCAAAGTATAGGGTGCTATTCACCACACAAATGAACCATTGACAAGATCTAACGCAATAATTCTGTAACTTTCTTTGTCACGAACCATTATGAGAAATTCAGTTCCACCCTATGGCTCCGGTTGAGGAAATTTTGCCGTGGGAATTGGCTCATTTAAAGCTTCTTGTACCATTGGTATGTGGGCACTTATCGGACCCAGGCCAGCAGCCCACTTTGGATTGTGACCAACAGTTTAATCACAACTAATGTAGACTGTGAGGGCCAGCTTCAAACAGCCAGGTGAATCAAGGTGTAAACTACTTCTGTCATGAATGGAAGATGTAGATGACAGTAAGGAAGGCTAAAAAATGTGGTGCAATGGCTTCTCATGAAGGTGTATCTTGTATATTCTACATGTATTATAGTGTTAGGAGGAATTCAGTATTTTGCCCTTGAATCCAGTTTTAAAACACTCGTACTCTTTGCTCTTTTTAAAAAATTGTTTCACATCCTTTTTTTTTTTTTTTTTTAATGTCTGGGTGGCAGACACTGAAGCCTCACCCTCCAAATAACACATCTTCATGTTGTGTCCCTGCTGTTTGCTCCTGGTGAACTGGCCCCTCCATGTTCACTGTGCTCAGACAACACTGATTGAGTGGCCCTCTGTGTGATGATTTGAGTCAAACTGCGGCTGGATTTCCTGTCTCCACACCGGGCAGGGGAAAAGCGGGTTAGTGGCACCAGCCAGAGGGAGCAATAGACCAGGATCCCACCGCCGAGGGCACCTGTATCCAATATGCTGAAGATGCAACATCCAAAGAAGCCTTTGCAGGAAGCCTCAGATAATTTAATGTTGTGTGGTTCCCTGGCTCAGGTTTATCTTGACTGATTGTGCAATGGAAATTGAAGATTTATCACTCCTGTAGGAGTCGCTAATCACAGGAGACGAGAGGCTTGGGGGAAGGAGGGGGGGGATGAGCAGGCGATCACTGACAACATCCGACCGCATACACACAGGCCGCTCTCTTACCCACAAGTACACAAGCTGACACGCAAGCGCACACACATGCAAACATGCTCATAGACATGCACTCCGACATGACATAGGAGCTAGTCTCTCTCAGGCACACACACAGACACACACACACAGGCAAACACACGTTCCTTGTATGCCTCCTTCAACACAACAGCCGTCTTGGGAGGATGTGTGGAAGACATCGCACATTTCCTCCTCTCTCTCTGTTGTTCGGCGGTTTCTGTCTAGCATGTGCGAGAGGCTGAAAACAGACATACAGAACAGAGAGGCAAAAAAGGAGTAGATTTGCAGGTGGCCTAAAATAACAATAAGGATGAAAAGAAAGGGAGGATGTATGTCCATTTTTCCCTGCCTCTTTGCAAGCAACTGGACGAGGGATTATTGCAGAGGAGGGCAGAGGAGAAGGCCGGGGAAATCGAGAACAGTCTTGTTACATTAGGTTTCTCCTGAGTGCATTTCATTTGACAAAACCCAGCGTACTTTTGTCTGTTACTTGGCAGTGCTCAGCAAGGTGAGACATACATGTCTGGGACAGATCCTTACTGTCAGATCAGAAAGGATGAGAAATAACAGTAGACAGAATGAAAATGCTATATGAAATGTGCAGGAGACAGGTCTGACATTTATGTCAAGCACTCTCAAGATTGTGTTTTATGCTGAATATAGCATGGGTGAGACAGGCCTTATTTAATTTAATTTTAATTTTATTAAATTTTACTGTATTTGCTTACACTGTCCACTTTCACTTAGAGTGTATTTCACAAATTTGGCTGTCACTTACCCAAACCATTTACAAAACAATGTGAAATGTCAAAAATATATGTGTGAATGCTGACATGTCAGTTGTATAAGGTTTCACTTTAATTCTTCTCTCCTAATCTATTGACTGTTCTCCCCTAATTTTATTATTTGTGCTATTAAAACAACATGTAAAGCACTTTGTGGAACTCTGGTTTTACTACTACTATGACTAATAATAATAGTAACACTATTATTATTATTATTATTATTATTATTATTATTATTGGTATTATTATTAGTATTATTGATGATAATGATGAGAATATTATTATTATTATTAATAATAATAATATATCTTAACTGATACAGTAACATTACTTTTTTTCCATGAACCATTTTTGAAACTAAATGTAACTCATGAAATATCAACAGGGAGATATTAATTTCTAATCTAAAAACTAATTCTATGATGTTTTTGTCTTTTTATTTTTAGCAGTTTCAGATGCAACACACTCACAAAGCAACAGACTGCCTTACACACACCATACACACACCGGCCTCTCAGTCTTCCTTCCAACACTCAGCCCTACAACATTATCACATCATGATGTTGTTATAACTCTCACTATCTTATATTTTCACAGCGGTGTCCTTCCGTATTTGCCTGTCAGGCTGGTAGGAGGGGGATCTTTGATGTGACCAGTGAGCTGCTGCCTCAGATGGAGCTCACGCAGCAGAGGCTCACAGCCTTGTAGGACATGCTTTAATTTCTACGGCCGCTTCTTGTAGAGCTGACCTTCACACCTCCGGCTATCCATCAAGTGCTTTCCCGCCCATAGCTGGAGCTGAGGTTGAGCACCGGGTTTTCAAAATAAAGGTATTGAAGGCTGTCTTGGTGGTTCAGCAGGTGAAAGTGCATTCTTGAAATGTCAAGGGTTCAAGCCGGGCTTATAAGTTGTGTTGCATGTCACCCCTTCACTGTCTCTCACCCATATTTTTCCTTTTACTGACTTCTGCGTACTATCTGGAAAATTACAGTTATTGCGAAAAATAGTTTAAAATTGTCCTGAAATTTGGCTCGGCCTCACATGAGAGAGAATTTCTTTCTTTGTGCTAATAACACAATTAAAGGGTTGCATTATCTCGAAAGAAAGAGAGAAAAAAATACTCTGTCCTTTTTTTCCAGTGACTATATAGAGTCTGTGATGTTAAGTATTTTGGAATCATTTTGAGGTTAATGACAGTTTTCATGCTACATTTTTGATTAATACTCTTATATCCAGATGAATGATTCATAACTGGAAATGTGTTTAAATGGAAATGGTGTAGTGCAGCTGCCCGTGTAACCACAAGTCGCATTTCTCCACAAATGCAACATTTTTAGCGTAGCGCCGGTGCCGTGGTTTGGTTGAGAGCCCCCTCACTTAAATAGAGCGCTTGGCTGCGTTCTCTTTTAAGCTGGCCGTTCAGTGGCAATATCTTCCGTATGTTCAGAGTCCATTTTAAGACTAATGCTGTTGAGTGTTGAGGGTGAAGTCACCAACTGCTCTGAGCTTTGACAAATGTTTTCTTATGACTGCTTTTATTGAGCTTTGCCCACAAAAAAGGTTGTATTCACTGAGTGTTGAATCCGGAGCTATTTCAAGAATGTTTCTTGCAGCTGAATCTGCTTTTAAAATCACTGCTGAGGAGACATTGCTGGGACAGTCCCCATTATTATTTCTGGTGGCAGCCGCAGCCCTTTATTTCTGTGCCACGGTCAACTTAACTCATAACTGTATTCTTAGCAATCTGTGTTGCATAAACTTGTACTCCTACACTGCTTTTCAAAGTCCCGAGAGCAAGTTAAATCAATAGAAACGTAACAAAGATGTACGAGATTAATGACAGGGTAAGAAAATATGTTTTTACTCCCTGGATGAACTGCTTTCTTGGTAAGCATTTACCTTGATAAGTGAAAGGGAAACCTACAAATTTGACCTACTTGGGTGTTTTGGCAAGATTGTACATCCCACAATCACAGTACCATCAAATTAAATCTAATCCATAAATTTGGCCACCCCTGTGCTTTTTAAAGGAACCTCTATGGTGAAAGAACAACATTCCAGTTTCATTGGTTTACACTGCTGATATTAATACTATCATTACAATTGGACATGGTTTATTTTGACTACTATTACCACTAATACAATAATAGCCCCTAATAGAGGCTGAGTGAGGGGGAAACAGGCAAAGGATCGGTTTGGAGTTATTTCACCCCCAGCAGCTGCAGCAGGGGCCCACAGGGGTCAGACGTACAGTAACACTTGACCCTTACTCTGTGTGTGTGTGTGTGTGTGTGTATGTGTGGGACGACCATCCCCACCTCCCACCATCCCGTCCCTGCAGACCAACAGAAAGGGCAGTAACCTCTGAAGGCTTTGTTTGGCCGACCTGAGCCAGAGCATAGGCCCACCATTGTAAGTCCCGGGACTCCTATGCTCTGGCTCTTGTTTTCTTTGGGAAGCAGGAAATTGGATGACTGGCTACCTGCTACAACAACATCCTGTACTTGAGAAGCCGTCTTTTCACCCATACCCACCTATTATTTCCCTTTTCCATCATACGCAAGTGGTCAGCCAGCGAGCTCTTTTTTTCTCCTCTGGTCCTAGGGGCCCTGTGCGTGGGTTTGTCTAGGTTCCACTCAGGTTGAGATCAAATTGGCCCCATCCAGATGCTTCCGTTGAAAATAACGTGCAGGGGCCAAATGCTTCAGCTCTTGGAGCCCGACTCCACCTTGTCAGGTTAATGGCCCTTTGTGAGCTGATTGGTATGACAGTGATTTTGTGCAAAAGTGAATGTTCCTATTCAAACTCACACTCACTCAGGTCTACTTATAGCCTTGTCAGTGCATGTCAGGTCAATTTAGACCAATCAGAATGATCTGCACCGGGGCCAGAGGAGACCACTTGCCACTATGAAAACATCCTTAAGGATTATGGGCCAATAAGAAGGATCTAGGTGGGCGTTGATGAGGGCTGATTCATATCTGACCTCTGGGATATCCCACCTCTGCATGAGGTATTAATGAAGATAATTACCCCAACGTCATTGGAAGGGATTTTCTACGGTGCTTTCTTTCTTTTTTTTTCTTTTTTTTTTTTTTTTTTGCAGGGGCTCTAAAGTAATTTCATGTCACGGACACCCATATTACACATTAGGCCATGGAAACCCTTCTGATAAGGTTTTGTTCCAGGGATTCACAATATTAGATTTTACTGGGATGTGTAACTGCCTTCACTCTACGTGAGGAAATGGATCCACACAGGCACATGCACAAATGCACACAGGGGCTTTTGCATGCATGAAGGGACATGCAAGCACTCGCGCGCACACACGCACCTATACGCACACCAACACACATATGCACACATGATTTATAATATTTTATGTTGGCTACTGACATCAAAAGCAGATGAAAGCAAAGTATTCTTCTGTGGGCAGCAACCCAGTGGTCATTTTTCTCTCAACTCTTGGGGATTGTAGTCATAATGTCTGACCAAAAAGTCTACACATGACAAAAGCATCGGCCAAGACTACAGATTTACCTACTGTCAAATCATAACTCAATTGTTGTGGGTGGAAGAAATTATCAAGATATTTTCCCCATTTTGTGCAGATGATTTATTCTATTTGCAGAGATAGGCAACATCTGTGTTTTATCAATAGCATTCAAAATGTAGAAAAAAAGAATGGTAAAAAAAAAACTTGCTTGACAGAAAAACTATATTCTAGGAAAAAAACTGACAAAATGAAAAAAAAAATCAGATTTGGAGGCACTTATGGTTTGGCAGCACTTGTGGAGTTTGAGTTTTCGCAGGTGGTTGTAGTCAAGCGTCAAAGGCCATGATTACGATATGGGAACCAAAGGGGATGTACTCAAACACAATCACATCATGGTCTGATATGTCATCGCTGGCCTAAAAGCTATTGCATTGAATTTGTCACTGCTCTGCAGCACCGAATGAGCAGAGACTTGCCATTATAGCGAACTATCATCTCTAATCTCTGACCACGGTTAATGCTACAAGAGTCAGGATTTCAAACAGGGCATTTGTCACTGGTGTGTCAAAATGGAGTTCAATACGGACATCAATCAACTAAGCCATACATTATTTACAACACAAAACACAAATGGAATTACCCAGTGTTTTTTCCTGGGGTGACAAGTCTCTAGAATTATTTTATTCCTGCAGCCAACTTTCCAAGGATGTAACTGTAAGCACATTGTGCTGCACTGGTGTCCAGTTGACCTCCCTTTCTTTGTCTCAGAGGCCGTCCGCATCTCCTTTTCACAACGCTGGTCCTTTGTTCATTCGGAGCTGGGCGAAGCAGCCGAGTCTATGTCGTCATTCTCCAGGTCGTTGGGCGAGGTCGACTGTCCTCCTTTCACTCTCTTCCACTTCATCCTCCTGTTCTGGAACCACACTTTCACCTGGACAACACAAACAGAGGAAACACTATTTTAGAGTTTATAATATCACACACAAAGGCCTCTCATTGCTGAGAGTAAGAGCATTTCATGCTCTTAGAACGAGTCCCTTGGTCACATACTTGCTAACATGATTGCCTGTCACAGTACAGCTAAATTATAAGTCTTATTTTTTTTTTTTTTAGAAAAAAGACTCTATATCTAGGAAAAGAGTTTGTTTAATGGTTTTCCCCAACATTTTTAAATCAGCAAAGAGTTTAAAACCAATTTATGACACTATATGTCACTGAAGATAAGAAAGAATTAAGTCTTTTACATCTTATTCTTGGCAGATTTGTTCAGGAAGAAACTTTCAGCACATAAAAATTACATGAAAAGGGGCTCGGGGATAAATGAGTTTTGTTGCTTTATGTTCCCGCTATACAAATCCAAATGGATACTATAAATACTACAAACCAATACATAGCACTTATGACAGTTGGTGTATCAAATAACGCTTGATAATTCGCGAGCATTCACATGGATCATACCCGAAGGGCAGAATGTAATTTTTCACCACATGAGAATTTGCAGCAGAAACAGTGTGGATTGCACAGTTAGATACAGTATGCGTTTGAGTTAATAACCCATGATCATTTCATTTGTTGTCTCCCTGACTCTTGGACAGAGTTTTATCTGTGCTTTTGCAGTTTTGAACAAAATGTACACTGTGGTCAGCAAGAAAAATAGACAAATCATCCCCCTCAAATCTCACAACGCAGCATAGAAAACTGGCCTGGTTTGCTTTTGCCTTGTAAGGAGAATGAGTAGGCAATACAAAGCACTTGGTCTTGGCTCACAAATCCCTCCACATGCAGTCAGAGAGTATCATATGGACAGTAGGTCGCGGGAGTCAACTATCAGGATGTCGGCCTACACAGGAAGTAGGTTTACTCGCAGCGGATTGCGCTCAGCTGTATTACTGCTCTGAAATGAGTATGATATCACACTGTAACCATCTAGCCAAGAATAGCAGCAAAAACACACACTTCCTAAACTTGAAGAAGGTGACAGGAAAGAAGGATTGCAGACAGAAACTGCAGTATGCACATTTTTTAAGTCCGTTCTCAAGATGTCAAACACACCGCATGAACTCTGGCTTATAACTCATTTATAACACCTGTAAAAGCCAGTCATGTTGGCTATACGACACATTCACGAATACTGATTCAATCCTTAATGTCAGCTTTCATTAAGTGAATTCAGGTGCTCATGCTAAGCATATGCTGACTTTAGCCAGTATATAGATTAACAATGTACTTGCGCCTCTTGTCTCAGCACAGCTCCAGACTAGTATTTTGAAATGATGCAGGTTTAGCCTTTTTAACCTTCTTGTCCATTTCTTTAGCTTGTATTAAGATTTAATCTAGATATACAGCCTTTTAACCTTTTATTTTGTTACTCTGTTTAAATGTGTATGATATTGCATGCTGTTTTCCTTTTCTTTTCACTGGTTGCAACTGCTTGCTCTGAACTGTCCCATTCAAGATAAATAAAGTAGTGCTGTAATGAATTGAACTGAACAAAAAAGTTTTACTTATCTCATTCATGACATAGCAGGTGTACAGCGTCATTTTAAAGTATTTTATAATATTTTATATTGTATTGTAAAATCTGGCTGTTATAAAGCTGTTATAGAGGTGTTATGGATGTTGGAGACAGTTTTAAAGGGGCAAGCTGTGGAATAAGGGCATAATTTGATGGTTGAGTGTATTTGGTTGTCACGGTCAGACTGACTGACAGACTGTGATTATTTCACATTTTTGTGAGTTGAGTCTAAAGGGTTCTAACTTCAACTGACCCTACACAATTTTGCATAGTGTACCTTTGAAATAAATGTATGTAAACTGCCAACATAAATACAGACTGTAGTGTAACGATCATTGCACCTCTGCGCTCTAATTCTCAGCCGCTGTGGGTGACCTCTGTGCATCCCACTAAGCAACTCTGGGACTTAGATTGATCTGTTCCCACACTATTTATAATAACCTCTTCTTCTCTGAGTTTGCCTGCTCATCATGCCTGATTGAAGGCCCGGCAAAGCGCCAAGACATGTAGGATGAGCTGGAAAAAGCTGCCGAGTTGCAGTGGGACCCTGGAGCCCTGAGCTGAGATGGATCCTGGCTCAGCGTGTCTCTCTGGCTGTGTCTGTGTGCGCTGCGAGGGTGTGGGTCTGCACATGTCTCTCTGTGCATTTTGTGTGTGTGTGTGTGTGTGTGTGTGTGTGTGTGTGTGTGTTCCAGAGGCCTGGGAAATAGATCTGGGAGCAGACCGCAGTATGTGTGGTCACTGTGGCACTGTGGCCTCATTAGGAGGAGCTGGGACACCGGGCCTGACAGGCAGACTGGGGATTCATCCAGAAGCATCTACAAATGTTAGCTCTGTTTCATCATGTCTGTATCTGCCACCCACTCATTAAAGCTGCATGTCATTGTACTGGAAAAAGGGGGAAAATATCCTTAACCCAAAAAACAGGTGATTATAATTTAAATATGACCATAGCCAGTGATATATGCTATAAATGTACACGTAAGGGATGACTGCTTTGTTGGAGCACACAATGCCTCTAGCTGCCATAAATGAGCAGTCAATTCCATAATCAGATATGCACTATTTTAAGAGACACTTACTCTCATCTGATAAATATACTAATAAAAACAAAGATTTGATCTTTCATAATAATGAATAGAGGAGTAGGTAAGAAATGATTTGTGCATGTTTGCCCTACTGGGAAACATGCCTGCGGGAACCGTGGCATACCTGTCTCTCTGTGAGGTCCAGGTTGACAGCGATCTCATAGCGGCGGAGCCTGGTTAGGTAGTTGTGGTGGGTGAACTCTGCCTCCAGCTCCCTCAGCTGCTCCTTGGTGAACGCTGTGCGCTCCTTCCTGGCTTTGCAGCTGGAGTCCACCTTAAAGCTGGAGTCCTGGATGTCTGGAGAGCGACACGGACAGAGACGCGTTATGTGCAATTTGTGGTGTAGTCTGCGGCGAAAAGGAAAAGTATCTGCACCAGCCGTCTCTCCTGGCTATGTGAAGAGTTAAAATGATCCGGAGGAGACAGTGGAAATGTGCAGCACACATCTTAGCACTGACAGTGAACCAGTGTTCAAACCACAATTTTACAAGGTTTATTCACTAGGGTTTGTTCCATACAGATTATATTATTAACTAGAATAAAATATGATAAACAAATTATTTATTGGACAGGTCTTTACAAATTTAATACATTAAATTTTAGCTTTTGTCAACAGATTCAACTTTATTGTTCTTTTTAAGTGGATATGTCATGGTTATCCTGCCAGCTGAATCCTTTGTTATTTTTTGAGTGACTAATCTGATTTGAATTAGCTCCTCAGCCGTTTTGTGACCAGCCTCTAGTAGCCTATTACACAGATCTCAAGGACCTTGCCAACCAACAAACCACAACTCCAAAGGATCTTTAGTGGGAGGCCCCTCATATAGTAAACACTGAAACCACCACTTTAAAAAGAGACCACCCTGGCCTGCCCTCATGAGCCCAGTTCACCTGCAGTCTGTGTGTGTGTGCATATGTGTGTGTGTGTATGCGTTTGTATCTATGTATACCTGCTTTTATTTGTCTGTTTATGTCTGCATAGGCAGGCACCTGCATTTGTACATGCATTGCTATGTGTGTGGCTGTGTGTGAGTGTGTGTGGCTGTGTGTGAACACATATCAGCGCTGCCCAGGGGCCACCAAACCAGGCCACAGAGGGACTGAGTTAGGGGAGGAATGCGCCGGAACATCGTTAAAGCCTCTAACAAAAGAACAAAGGCGCGGATGTGTCCAGCTCTGAGCGCTCTGTGTGTATGCATGTGTGTGTGTGTGTATGTGTGTGTGTGTCTCCGGGAAGGTTTCCCCCTGGAGCGCCCAGGGGAGACACACTAACTCATCACTACCTGACAGCAAATACCCACATACAACGGAAAATACACTCACTGAGATATCTCTATGAAAGCTGTGGTGGGCTGTAAATGGGCTGACCAGTAAATGCGATATGAATGACACTGACTTCTGTTTCTGTGCTGAAGCGCCTGGTGGAACAGTGATAACTTTGTCATCATGTGATCCAACCTGTCTGCATGTTCCAAGATTTCATATGACAGTGGCTGTGAATTTTATTATCAAGATTTATAAAATCCTGTGCCTGCATATTTCATCAGTAATAGCAGAATTCACACTCTAATTCATCATTATGAATATAACTGAATGCTATTTAAAATAAGTGTCTGTAAAATCTCCCCTGTGAATTAAAAGGAATGAGCCTGGGTAATAATTGTGCACTGGTAGCGACACTCACAGCTGATGTAATATCTAGAAAATGGTTCTAATTTGTCAAAGTGAGAAGTTTTTCCTGCTGCTTGCCAGAGTGCCGGGCCAGAATGTGAAATGGACTGCAGTACCTGGTCCAGATGTGACTGGGCAGATCCAGACACATGTGTTTATGCACGTATGTCTGTTTGTGCGTGTGTTTGTGCACGTGCCTGAGAATGGGTGCATGAACGTGCCTCTAAGAGAGAGAACTGCCAGTGTACCTGTGGCCCATGTTTCATGTCGAAAAACCCTTATTATTTCCATCTACGTGCCATTAATGACGCTATGCTCTAAGTGTGCAGGCATGGCCCAGCCTGATCAGGCCTGGTCTGGAACTGTGCTGAGCAGGTTTGGTTAGCTGAACACCTGGCAGGACATATTTAGTGGGCGCACACACACTGGCTGTCACTAAACAGGCCCCCAATAAATATCCTGCACAGTCAGAGGCCGTAAACTTGCGGGGACTAAGCTTCTGCACCCAGCAGGGTCCCACAGACAAACAGCATTTGGTGCCTTTCTGGGTAGATGGTGCAAAAGTAGTTTGTCTTCATCAGGACTGAATTAAGGCCGTTGTAAATTAGTGATTGTTTTAAAGCAAAAACCCCAGGCGAAAATTACAAGTTTGATAGATCACATAATTTGTGTGCGTAAAAGCAGAAGCCGGGGTTTCGAAATGACTTACGATGTTTAATTTATAGCAAAAGTGAATTGCTTTTGTGTCAGAGCGATGCATACATGATTTTGTTTTAAAGTATTTATCATTAATAACATATGTTATGGATTAGAGACTATATTAGAGGTAGACAGGATTAAAAAGAACATTGATCAGCAGTAAAATTTGTTTTTAGAGGAATATTCACATCAACGCACTGATGACATATTTGGGATCAGTAAGTTATTTCATATTAAAACTGATATATTCATATTACTGGCTGAGATTAACTGACAGTCTTTGTAAGTGCATAACCAATCCCTGCTAAGGTTTTTATAAAATCACTTTAAGTGCGCCACATTACCATATTAGTATAAATACACACAAAAGGTACAAGCACACTGTATAGCAGCTCTGTCTGTGTTGTGAATGCCCTCAGGCCATTTTCCCAGTGCATGCTATTCTACAGACTAGACAATACAGGGCTGAATGGTTCTTTCTGAAACCAAGAAGCGATGTAGTGGTCAGACATGCTGCATATACTCTGTGGGAGATTGTGTTACGGCTTAACGACAGGAAAATGTCAATGGATAAGAATGTAAAAAGTGGGCTCACAGGCAAGTGATTTTACCAGACGTGGTCTGGCATGTTTTCACTGTAGTGAGTGGAGGTTACAATAAGGTAAGAGGGAGAGAGGGAATCTGTGCTCTCCCCCCAATTAAATCTGAAGGCCTGTGTCTGTTGCAGGTCAAGTAGTATTTGCAAATTATCCTTAGTATAAACCTAATTTTTTCATTCAGGACAAAGCCATGAAAAAAAATCTTAATATTTAAACAATTACAAGAAAATGTATATAAGTTAAATTCGAGGCTCAGTGAGTGATAAGTTACCCAGCACTTTCTGAGCTGTTATGGAGCAAAACAGTAAGACTTGAAAATAACGTCCAACACAGGAACAATCTTTTGACGCCAGACACAAATCTCATTTTAAATAAGTCCATCAAAATAATTTCTTCAAGCCCTAACACCGCTTTAGAGATTCCATGAAATTCCCCACTGTAGACTTGTTGTAAATTGTCCTTGATAAGTGTGCCAGCTAAATAACACGGTTTTAAGTGTCAGTTTCATTACATGACTTTGCGTCCTCATGAGCCGTTTGGAAACAAAGGAACAGTGATTTGTGTTATTCATTTATCTTGAAACTTTCCTAATTTTAGAAAAGCCTCGCTGGGTTTCCATGGCTGAAAAAGATGCTTGTTCCAGATGTGTTGGACACAGTTTTTATTTTCACCCAGCCAGGGTAAAACTGACAGTATTTCAACTTTACGCCGAAAAAGCAGGATAAATATAAACATTTCCTTCCATCTTTTTTGAAATCTTTGTTAGTCTTTGTGACATCTGTGAGCCAGTTTATGACACATGAAACGTTAAGGAATTATTGTACCCCAAGTTTCCAGACGGTTTGCTTTTGCGTCCTATCAGTAATTATGAAATATGATGAAGGGAATAAATTGCTAAGTAATTCAAAAGCACACACTGCTTTTCATTTCAGTTTTCACAATGGGCCTAACCTCATAAGGATATGTTGTTACGTTGATTCATTATGGCAAACGGTGCTTTTAGCTAAAGGCAGTACTTGTACAGAGTCGTCTGAAATAGCTGTAATTTCAGTGATTTTGGCGTCTTAATTTAGTTCACTTGTTGTTCACTGCTGCAGCTTAACATTTCAATCCCTGTGTGCCTGAAATATAGAAATGTGAAAGAATTTTTTTTACAGGATCTCTTTATTTTGTATTTTTTTTTTACACTAGTTTTAGTTAATAGTCCTGACATTAATACTAATTACTATAGCAAATTCAGATACTGATTCTTAGTACTTTTTTGAGTTTGATTGAATGCCATCTTAAGCACCTGTGATGCCCAAAACCTTTGACCAGCATAAAACTGATAACACACTTCCAAAGTGGCCCTGCTGCTATATAATAATGGTCTACTTGAAAGGATACAAGGGAGTAATGAGAAATTCGGATGTCTCGGTAATCATTTCAGCCTTTTGAACAATAAGAGGATGCAACTGCTGGTCTAAGTGTGTGTCTTGAACACAAAAGTCTTGTCACCTACTCACCTTTCGCATAGCTTTCTGGTGAGGGTGCTGATTTAAGACCAACTTAGTGAGGAAGCAGAAACAGAGATGCTGTATCCCTGCCAGCTGAGACACAGGGCACAGATGAATGGGCGCTGGGAAATGTTCAACTTTTGCTCAATTTGTCATGGCACAGTAGATAATGGTATCATTTTACACTGATTTTACACTAACCTCAATTATTTGTAGAGGTCTGCTTGAAGAATGTGATGGAAAATATATGTTGCCTTGTGGACTCACTTTTTTTTTTTTTTTTTTTTTTTTAACTTTGTAACCCAGGTAAATAACTCACATTTGCCAGAGTAGTAGTTGCACAGCTTCCCTGGCACATACCCATGTTTCCTCCACATCTTTCCTCCACATCTTTCCTCAATATTTTCTCCTCCATGACATACATCAACATACAGTAGAAAAGGAGGAATGTCCGCTCTCATTTTTAACACTCCCAAATGTGCATTTTATTACTGTACTGCTTGCTTTTGTAAGACTCCTGTGATGAGATTTTGGATGTGACTAAAGCTCTCCTTTTCCCATAAACCATCATACCCCAACTGACCCCCATCAATCCCAGCGCACCATGACTCACCTGTGACATCTCTCTTCCGCTTGGAGCTCTTCTTGTCTGAGTCGGCCGACGCCACGCTCTGGGGCGAGTATTCCCCCTCCAGGCACCCTGGCACAGCCCCTGGCAGCCTTTCTGCACCTACACTGTCCATCTCTGGCCCTACCCCCACCCCTCCGCCCCCGCCACCCACTGCTGCTGGGGCCACCGGCGGGCAGGCCTCAGGCCCTCTCACCCGCGTCTCGCAGGGGTTAAACTGCCAGTCAGCTCTTTGGTAGCCCCCCGGTGGAGTGTGGCTCTCCTGGTACAGTCTGTCGTCGCGGGGGTAGGCTGCATGCGGCGCAGTCGGCACCAGGCAGGAGCTGGAGAAGTCTGTGTAGGCGAGGAACTCTGGCTTCTGGTGCAGGGAGAAGGGGGCTTGCTGGTAGGGCGACTGGAGACCGGCCCCCGGGACCCCCGAGTGAGGGTTCCTCATGCATCCCCAGATGGGGCTGCTGGGATGGGCGCTCCGCATGCAGCTGCTGGCTGGCTGATCCATAGCGGTACAAACACACACTTCACAAACCTTCGGATAGTCTCTCAGTGGATCACACGCCTTTTCCTACTTGAGGAGTTGGATGCCCCCCTCAGAGAGCTAGGATGGGAAAATGCTGAGTTTTTGGCAGTGCTGAGAAATATCCACTTCACTAAAAGTACATCATCGCCTCACTTCATCCACCTCTGGATACTCACTGGGCTTCGATCACTGGCTGTTGACTTGTTGACTCTTCCACAGCCCAGAATGTGTGAGGATGGACACCTTCCTGTGGCAGCGTGCTTCCCTCTCTCTCTGGGAGTGTGTGACGTCCTTTGGAGCCTCTGGTCCTCACACACTCACACACGGACACGCTCACGTACACTTTCCCTCTCTCTTTCTCTCACACACCCACTCTCTCTGACTGATCTGGCCGGCTTGTGGCTTGGTGTGAGAGCTGCATCCGCAACTGCATGACTCCCCTTCTTGGCTGGCTGTTTTCACAACTCTTCTAAGGCATTCTTGACAAGTGATCCCTCCTCCTTTTTAAACGCATAGGTGGGAAAGAGTGGCAAGTTTATGGAGTGTAACGTGAGATTGCAGAGGAGGAGCCCTGCCGGCCACATGTTGGTAGTACCCTCCGACCAACCCTGCCTCATCAACTATTAATCACGGGGGAAATTTTATATGCACATCTAATGGGCTTTCCAGACGCGGGGCTTTTTAAAGGGACATTGTCTGTAAAATATAAAGCGAGCACCCACCCACATGGGAGCTTGGGACCCCGGCTCATTTCAGCTCCTTAGCGCTTTCTGACACCCAATTTAGTCCCATTTTTGACACCCTTTTGGAGGAAAGTTAACCCTCACCCTTTCACTCTGCACCCTTGATCTCTGTCTGTCCTCTCCAATCTAAAAAGTCTTTCTTTCTTTTGGGCTGTTTTTTTATGACATACAAGCACATGTGCGTTGTGTCTGCATGTGTGCGTGTGTGTGTGTGTGTGTGTGTGTGTGTGTGTGAGAGAGAGAGAGAGAGAGAGAGAGAGAGAGAGAGAGAGAGAGAGAGAGAGAGAGAATGTTACACACCCAAATCCACCTGGCTGGACTCTACTTAACATTGAGGTGATAGCACGGCTGGATTTGATATTGGCTACGCAGGCTCTCACACCTCTGGAGGTTTTTTTTTTTTTTTTTTTTTTTTTTTACTTTAGTGAAACAGAATATGGAATTTCAGAGCTATATTTCAAAAATACAAGCCAATATTTTCTCCTGACAGAAAAACTGTGAGTGTGGGATTTTAATCTTTGTCAGTACATAATTATTGCAGCAGTGATACTTTAGTGTAATGGTGGGTGGAGCTAGTCTTAATAATTATGTCTGAGAAAATAAGCAGCAGTATCTTATTGTGGGTGTCATAGTAGTAGTAATTGTGGGTGATGGAGCAATCACATGCAGATCAACTGCATTTGGATCAGTATGTATGTAATTACTCAATTTTCTGATCTCTGTTTTTTAATCTCGCACTGGACAGGCTGCTTATGATAAAATCCACTTCCCAATGAAGTAATGTCTCTAATACCACTAAAACTTTTTGGCTAAACCGAATTGTAGACTCGATTTCAACATATCCGTTACCCAATAAACCCACTGAACCGCACTTTACAGAAATGCAGTTTTTCTTCATTCTGCTCATATTTGTGAGCTGAGGTTTGCCTTCCTTCTGTGTCCTCACATTGCTCCTGACCTCTCAGACAGGAGGGGAAGAGGATCTCACCTCCAGAGACAGAAAGAGAGGAGGAGAAAGACGGGGAAAAAGAGGCGAGAGAGGGAAAGCAAGAAAAAGACAGCAAGGGCAGGAGAAAACAAGACCCAAAAAAAGCAAATGAGAGAGAAAATAAGGGAAATGGAAAGATAGAGTGGATCTTAAAGAGAGGGAAGTGGGTTTCCACTTCCACTGGTGACTTCATCATAGCGAGAGAGCAAAGACAGGGATTAAACAAAGAGGGACGAGTAAGAAAAATATGTTGAGAGAATTTGACTTCGGGAGAGATTTGACGAGGCATCTCACAGTTTCCCCTCACAGTCACCTAAAAACTCACTTTCCCCCCCAAGACACTACTAATTCACTCAAGAACAAGAGAGCATGTGTCAAAAAAGAGAGCGTAAGAAACAAAATAAAGAAGAATGAAGAACAGAAAGAGCAGACCTCTGCCTCAATGGTGACTCCTCCACAGTCCCAAAGAGAAGAGAAAGGAAAAAATAGAAAGTAATGCAAGAAATGAGAGACAAAGAGAGGGAGAGAGAGAGAGAGAGAGCAAAAGAAAATATGAGAAAGAGACAGCCAACAAAATTAAAAGTTGACCTGCACTCCTGCAGCCAGCGAAGGAGAGAGAAAAGGAGAGAGAGAGAGAGAGAGAGACAGAGAGAGAGTGTTTGAGGTCACACACCAAACCCTTTCCATTTACCCAGCGAATTGTTGAGCCATGAAGCATCCCTCTCTTTTACTGGCAGTCTGAGCCCTGGCCGCACCACAGGGAGCAGGGGTTACACTGCATTTGTGGTCAGACCAGGGGCCATCTGTGTGTCAGTATAAATTAAAGTGTGTGTGTGTGTGTGTGTGTGTCTGCATGTGTGCTCACTGTGAAAACGTGTTTATGAGTGAGTGGGAGCATTTGTGTATGTGTGTGTTTGATTGAGAGAGAGAGCGATTGAGAGAGGGTGTTTATGTGGTTGTGTATCTGTGTTGGTGAATAATTGAGAAAATGTGTGTGTGGGCATATGAGAAAGTTCCTCACAGGTTTTGCACATTACACAGACTAAATGGATTATGTGGATTGTGTAAATTCAATCAAGATTTGAGATTTGGTCCAGTTCAAAAAAGACAATATTGAGCTGAAGATGAATCACAACTGCTCTCAATGTTTTGCCCAATGTCTAACACTGGGGCAGTGTGTGTGTGTGTGTGTGTGTGTGTGTGCATGCAAGTACATGTGCATTCACTTGTGCATGACCAGCTAAGCCCATGTTTGCATAAGAGAAAGTCTGTTTGTCCGAGAAAAGGCCTGCTGGTGTGCATGTGCACTCTCTCTCACTCATACACACCACGGGCTGCAGATGAATGAGCTGGACATGAGTCACATCTCCCCTCTCCCCTCCGCCAACCTGTCTCTGTCAGTCTACCACTGTGTGTGTGTGTGTGTGTGTGTGTGAGTGAGTGTGTGTGTGTGTGTGAGAGAGAAAGAGACAGAGAGAAAATGAAAGAGAAATAAACAAAGAATATATGTATGTAGCCGTGTGCATCTGTGCATGTGTGTATCAAAATTCTGATTCTGTACCATATAAATTTCTGCATGCATGTGTGCGTGTGTGTGTGTGTGTGCGGGTGTGCTCACATGCATAGGAGCATGTCTGTGTGGGTTTTCATCTGATCCATCTTCATGACACTGGCAGGATTAGGGCCCTCCATCAGTCTCCCCTGTCTGACAGGGCGACCCCCCATGACCCCACGTTTACCTGGGTCCTACTGGACTGTGGGAGCCTCGGCCCCTTATCTCCGCTACTGTCCTGGGGAGAGAGGGGGTTACTGAGAGGTTAATTTTCGGGGGCCTGCTGGGAAAGTTAGGAAAGGAAGAACAGGAGATAGATAGAGATAAGGAGAAAAGTAACAAGCCCTTTGAATTAAATGAGATACAACAGAAAAGCAAAGTTTATTTCCATCAGGCCATTATCTTCTCCTATCTGCTTGACATACAGATCTAGGAGCGAATATACAAAACTACTGGCGGGTTTCACCCCTGCTGGTGTGGTCAAGAGCCAAATCGCATCATGCATTTAGCTTTGAAAATCCCTTTGACACAGTTCTGAGGACAGTCAAAACTGCAAATAAGGAGACAAAATCATTTCCCCTGCAGTAATGTGGCTTGTATCGCAGTAATAATTATTATTATCATGTCAATACTGTATAAAGGTTGCAGCTATTAACTGATGCCACATTTAACCACACTTCAAAGCATCATGGCTCTCGATCTGGAAGCATTTTACAAATTATGTGTGCCTATGTCTACAGTGGTCTGTGCTGTCCGCATTTACACAAAACGGCACCTGTCAAAACTTCGCTACAGTGAATCATGACGGTTGTGTGTGTTTGCGTGGGGGTTATTGTTGGAAGAGGGGAGGCATGCCATGGAAATGACAAAGTGAAACAACATTCCAGCCTTGCATCTACCAAAAAGTGCCCTCAATCAGCAGAATTGGGGCTTTTTGGACACCTCAAGAATGAGCCAGGGGTGGTTGAAGAAGATGGACATCCGGCTGGCAAAACAAGCGGACGAAAGCTGGCAGCAGAAAGTGCAGACATAGCCACAGCATCGAGCAGGAACAGTAGTAGTTTAGCCTCCATTACTGTGCATTTTCTAAAAGCTCACCAAAATGGCATGTGACCTTAGTCAAAACAAGTTGAAAATATTCCAGAGTTCTCATCAGCTGTCTTCCAGTAGTTGCAGAGCTGTCTGTGTGAGTCATGTTAAATCATTTGGTACGATAATTCACTTCCCGCTTGCTTATTCCCATTTGTATTGATGAAACGGTTTCCAAATATAAGCTAGGGGTTAAAGATTAACCTTCTTTGATGTTAGGTCCAAACCAGCATTTATACAGAAACTTTAGATCTTTTAAAAGGAAAGCACAGCTAAGTGGCGAACGTCAGAGTGAAACAGAATGGGATCTTTAACCATGTTTTTCTCATTTTTTACATTTAACATCAGGATCTTAAACACTTCCTTCACTCAAGCTTAGAAACTAAGAAGGCTGATGGCATGTATGATTAATCATAGTGCTTTATATGTCAAAAAAATCCTAAAGATGCATAATCATTGTCATATTGTGAAGCCATGATACTGTATCTGACCAAAAATGCACCAAATATAATTCCAGATAAAGTATTTCATTATTACAAATGCACTGAAGGAGTGTGAGGGCCTGCTGGTTGTAAT